>NC_054374.1:78814840-79483173 GCF_017654675.1 Xenopus laevis
AAAAAATTTTTTCCCATGACAGTATCCCTTTAAAGATGCCACTAGAATGCATGGAAAGTTGAGGATGGCTTTAGTTTGAGGGTGTTGTCAAATTGATCAATAGAACTTTACATTTGTTGGGAAATAGATTTGACTGGATGACAAAAATGAAAGTGGTAGTAGATTGATTAGCAGTAATATAAATTTAGAGCCTTGTTGTATTAATCTGGGGTATTCCCTGAAACATACAAATATGGTGATAAATATGGGGATAAATTATGTTGTCAAGTGATGTGAGATGTGAGAAGAGATGTGCAACCTAATATATATGGTTTAGCCAATGGTGACCGAGAGTCTTCCTGTGGGAAGTGTCCAGAACCACTGAATCATACAGAGGAGCACTGGAATATTAGCTGTAACAAGGTAATAACTTGCCTTCAATTAACATCTACCAAATTAAAGGCAATACAAGGCAGTATATATACTTAACAATTGTAAACAATATACTGTATTAGGCAGCTGAAAAAGTGCAAAGCAGCATATGGTTCTACAGCTGTCGATGGACTACAGTTCCCGTTATCCTTATCCTACAAGAAAAAAATGAATGCGGTATAAGTTGGGTAGAGGTCTGACTCAAAGTGTATGCCCTACACTTAGCTTTGTCCATTATTCCTTAGTCACCTGCTAAAGGTAAATTGGCTTTACAGTTACATTCAATTTACTGCATATAAGGCATTAACAATGCACACATAAAGCACACCATTTTGTGTCTACAATGTCAGCTCAGAGGAAAAGGAAACGTATGCGCTTGCATTTCTGAGAATGATATCCTGCCCTCCCCCCCAAAATAGAAATTAACGTTTATGATTTCACAGTTTTGTACATTAAAATGTAATCACAGATAAGAACCAATTCATTTGCATAATTAATGCTTATGTGTGTGTTTAAAATCCATGAATGCGGTAGTCTCCCAGCAGTACATCAAGATATTTTCTGGAAACCTATTAAGTTTATTATTTCTTATGTCAGTTAGGAAGGTTTTGATAAATGGACAAAATATCAAACTGCTGGGAATCCTTCAGTATTCCCCAGTTTAATCTTTAATACATCAGGCCCCTCAGTGAATTAGGTCAACAACATAATATTTATGATTTAGGTAGCAACATATTTTCACTATATACAGCATTAGGATTGCAATGAAACCTCAGTTTGCACCCCCTGATTTTAAATGTTCACAATACTTAGGTAAAAGCATAACTTAAAAATATATTCAGACAATTTAAGCATTAGCACCACTGAGCAATCTATCAGTTCACTCACTTCACATGCATTCTTGATGGAGCAATATCAAAAGTTTAAACCTTTCAACATCACCTTTACAGAAGGGTTCATTTAGGCATATCAATGGCATTGGCACCAAAAGGCCCTCCATGCACTTGTGCTTTTTGGTGCCAAATGTTAATCCCTTCTACCAGTCTGTTTGGGTGAATCATGCACAATTCACCTATTGAAGCTGGGGAACCCTGGAACTGAGAGTATTGTCAGATTTATGAAGGGAATTTCAGAATGGGATTTAGATGGTAGTGTCTCACTGGATGACAGAAGAGGGGGTGGTGATAGATTTATAGATGCAAAACATCTATAAATATATCATGTTATTTATCTGAGAGCTTGTCAGATGTTAATGAGATGATATTAGGTCTATTATAATGATGTTCTAGGTTTGAAGAAAACTGAAAAAGCCATATCATCTCAAATCATCATACTTATAGTTTGCATGCTTTTCTTTTAAATTAGCTTCAAAATGTTTAAAACATTATTATTTCAGTTTTGGGCCAATTTTTCTGTCAAAACAGCATTATACTGTCATCATTTTGTTACAGTTTCCAATTTACCAAGGAAAGACCAGTAAATGGACATCAATTTAGACATAGCTTATAATTAAGTAATGTTAAGTATATTTGCTTCTTATTGGTTTAGTCATTTGAATTTTTTAATAGAATTGATTTTGTGGAAATAGAAACATTAGTTTTGTGGAACTTGTGGGCCTATTTATTAAACCTTGTATTTTTCTGGTTGAGCTTTTATAAAGAGGAAAAAAATTAAGGAAAAAAGATTTATTATGCTCCGAAGCTGCTAAAAATTCGAATACGAAAAAATACTCAAGCTAAAACCTGTTGAAATCATGTAGAAGTCAATGGCAGATGAGCCCTTTAACAATTGGAATATGTTTTATACCTTCAGGATTCTCAATAGGTTCAGGCTGTTTGATGCTGGTTTTGTTCGATAATCTGCTAAATTCCAGTTGTCAAGGTAACAATTATATGAAGTTGAGTTTTCAAGGCGACAATTTTTTTGAGGAGATTTATTGGTAAATTAAGGGGATATAGGTTTGGGAGTTTGGTCAAATAGTTTTTTAAATCATAGTGAGGAAAAGTCGGGTATTAATACATAGCACCCTTGTGTTCATTTTTTGAAATAATAAATTCTGTGATATACTATCTTCCTTTCTGTAAGGAATAAATATTAATTGTATAGCTGCTTTTCCCAACTGTTGGTGTGCTCACCCCTAGGACATCCACAAGTGGCCATGACCAGTATCTTCTACATTCTGGTTGGTTGCTATTGGTTACTGTACCTAGCAAAATTTGTGGGTAATATATATAAATATATATATTGTTTATAAAGTAGACTATCAGCTGGCAGCATTTATTGATGAGCTTTTTTGAAAACAAACATCTGATTGTTGGGTATTAGTCACTAGATATGGACAAACTCTTTATTATAATACCCCCAAAATGTTTTGGTTCGGTTATAAATGACTAAATTGAATGATCAGATTTTTGTGTATATTACCATATTTAAAAAACATAGAGGCTTTATCGTTACTGCACACAGCCCACCCACTTAAACCATCTTATTAGCAAGATATGGAATGTTATCTTACCATTGATCCAGTTTCAGTAAGCTAAGTAAACATCATGTGAATACCAAACATAGCCACGTGCATTTAACAGAGAGTGTAAGAATAATCTTCTTATATTATATGTGCTTACCGTATTCCACTTGGCAGGTAGAATTATGTATGGAAATTTCTACTCTTGCTTTTAGATTCTCTTTTTTGTATTAGCCACTGTTTTGAAATGGCTGTGCAGAATTTAAATCCCTTCAGTATTTATCAGTAGTTATGAAACCAATTAAAGCTGTCTGGTGAACACAGAGAGCTGGACAGGTGATACAAATGGATTTTACTCACTAATTACTGTGCCTCTACTCACACTTCATGATAAATATATCTATGAACAGAAATTTACTTTGCTGCAGAAAAATCAAGTTGCTATGAAGCCAAAATGCCAGACCAATGCCTGTTTAAAAAGAAAGACCTTAAGCAGTATCCTTGTCCTGTTAAGAACAGCTGCCCAACAATATCACATAACAACAATGCAAATGGGCAAACAATTTACTCTACATTATAAATGCAAAATGCAGTGGCATCAGAAGTTACCGTGTTCACGTCCAGGAATCATAGCAGCAGACAATGGGATTTATGATCAGGCATCGTGAGATGGAAAAAACTGTTCTCAATACTTTAATGCATAGTGTTTACCTTCATACGAGACTTCCTACAAATTCAGAAAGGATCATCTTGAAATATGCCATTCTTAGAATACATCTTAAAATACAATAGAAAAATTATGGGGTACTGTAATATTGGTCGCTAATGCAAAAATCGTTCACAATTCATTCGCAATGTGAATAAATGTTTACAAAGTGAAAGATTTTGCCTTTGCAAACACTTTTCCCGTCATGCGGCAGTAGTGTATGGATTGCAAATTTTATAGTGTGCAGTGTCCTTCTTCTTAATGAAAAAGTTGTTATGTTTGCTCCAAAAGTTTACTCCACCTTCAAGCAGGTGTAAAAGGTTCACAGTGCACAATTAAGATTCACAATGCAATAAAAGTCTAATAAAGAATTTGACATAGTGGCATGCAAATTTTTATTCACAAATGTGTTCTCTTTGCGAATTTTATGAAATTTCCCTGTTAGTCTCTTTATTTTGAAACCACCCTTTGTGATCAAACATATTAATTTGGTACATTACAACATCACAACAGGGCTACAGATATATAAAGATAACATAATAGTCACAATCAATAAGGGGGTTATTTATTAAAGTCAGAATGCAAAAAAACTTGAAAAATTTTAGTTTTTTTTTTTACTATAGTGAAAAAAAAAACGACATTTTTTCAAGATTTATTAAACCCTGAGGTCCAAATCCAAAAATACTCCATCTTTAACTTGTCAAGGTCGTATAGAAGTCAATGGCAGAGGTCCCATATATTTGAAGATATTATGGTCTGTGCTGGGTTTCGTACAATAACCCAAACATTTCTGGCTTTTCCGTTGATTACTCTGATTTCATTAAAAATTCAGACTTTTCAAATGTCAAAGTTGTTTTTGTGCAACAATCCAGAAAAGTCGCGATTTTTCTAGATCCGATGTTTTGTGTTTGTAATGATTAATAAGGATAAATCGTTGATTCTAGTTTGGTCAGACTTTTTTTATTTAAAACATGAGTAAATTTGGATTTTGATAAATAACCCCCCATAGTTTCAGGAATATCTAGCACCACCACTAATAATCATTCACCTAAAATAGCAGTCTACTTGTCCCTCAGACAGGGCCTCTACAGCAATGCTCTGGGGCAATTTTGGGACAAGCCCCACGTTTTGAAAACCTAAGCCAGATTTAAGATTGTCTGCACTCTCCATCCTGCTACACTGTGTTTTTTTCCAGATGGAAAATCATGTGCTGTGATGGTTCCTCTCATTTTTCTGCCATTTAGAGTTTTATATGTAAATTTCAAGAAAAGATGGGGTTACATTATTCTGGTACAGGTATAGGATCCCTTATCTGGAAACCCGATATCCAGAAAGCTCCGAATTAAGGAATGGCTGTCTCCCATAGACTCCATTTTATCCAAATAATCCAAATTTTTTAAAATGATTTAATTTTTCTCTGTAATGATAAAACAGTAGCTTGTACTTGCTCCCAACTAAGATATAATTAATCGTTATTGGAAGCAAAACCAGCCTGTTGGGTTTATTTAATGTTTAAATGAATTTCGAGTAGACTGAAGGCATGAAGACCCAAATTACAGAAAGATACGTTATCCGGAAAACCCCAGGTCCCGAGCATTTTGGATAACAGGTCCCATACCTGTATAAGGTAAATACAAAATAAAGCACCAGATGGAACATCTTTTTGCCTGCACCATTATTATGTTGCCTTCCATTCTCATTAATAATAGCTTCTGTCTCTGCTGCCAACTGAGGGCCCATCAAGGGGTATAAAACTGTGACCCAACAAGTGTAGAATACTTCAGCACTGTGAGTTATATATACTGTATATGTAAAACTACCTTTATTATAACTTATGGCATGATCACAGCAAAGTTTTGGGCATGTTAGCCCTCTATCGTGTTAGTCCTGTTTTTAGTGCAATTGGTAAAAGTTGCCTATTCACAATCATTATTTGCCATCTTCCAAAATAGTCACACTTTGACACTTTTTCCTGCTTTACTTTATAATTGCAGACCCAATGGATACTAAAACTGCTCACAATTAAATTATTTTTAATAAAGAAAATTAGCTTTCTGCCCATGCCATAATAAGTGACCACTACTGACATTTATCAGTGCATGGAATCCTGATAGGAACTACAGTTTTCTGTTAAAGAAAATGACTTTCTAGAAGAACCCACTAAGGGGTCTTGCATCTAGATGATAGATGCCTTCACTCAGTGAACTTGCAGTTTGTAGTGGGGAAACTGTCTAGCGAATGTATATCTTGCGAGAAAACCTCCTACAGAGTTTACAGCATTTAAGAATCCTAAATCTGCATTTGCAACATAAGAACAGTGTTTGCATACCAATGAGACTAGGCCAGGGAGGATTCAGCAAACTGGGTGGCATACATTATAGATGATAATGAAAGGAATTCCAAAGAAAATTAAATCCGAAGAGAGGGGACTATTATATTTTTCACTGATTCAGACAGTCTATAGAGACTGGCACTTGTAGCTGACTGGCACTTGAATATGACTGACCCTTTAAAGCAAGACTATCCAATGAACATTGTATCCCACAAAGAAAACACTGTTATTTATGGAGAGTCTATAAACTGCATAAAGCTGTATGATGAAGAAGGGAGCTCATGGAAGAAGAAAGGCTTTCTAAAAATGCTTTACAGAGTAGTAAAAAGTCATATTTAGGTGGCATTAGTGGGTGTGTAAAAATATGGACAGAGGAGGAGAAGAAGATTTTAGAAAGAGATTAATCTGTTGAACATAATGAATGGGTAGACTAAGGAGAAAAGTAGAAAAGGTAAAAGGCTGGATAAAATGAATAAGCAGATAAAAACTATTTATTAATACACATGCCTCAGTGTTCACAGTACCACTAACTGTAATACTGAACTTTGAAGCAGCAGTGCAGAGGCAAGCATATGGCTACTGACACGGCTGATAGCTAAAACAAGGACAAGTATGAAAAATAGGCTCAATGGAACAGCTCCATATGTCCTCCCCATATTAAGCCAACACGGAGCAGGGATAGCTACTGTGCTGCGGATCCAAATAATTTAAAAAAAGAAGAAGGAATTAAATGCAGCTCATCTATAGACATGGTTCATCATTTCCCCCCAAAAAATATCAAATAAATGAATATTAGTTCTTAGGAGTATGGGACAAAAATTGGATCCTTGTAAATAACAATACCACAGGCACTAAAGAGAAATATACTGATGTGCTTGGTTATATGTCAAGTCATAAGCTTTTCCAGGTACAAGGGCTGCTCTTTTTGTATGTAATCAGTACAGCCCAGCAACCTGCATTGTACAACTAGAGTTGTGCCCAATTTTTCAAATGATAACTCAGCATATATGGATATAGAGATATGAATTGCAGAAAGGCTGTCTCCCATAGACATCATTTTGTCCAAATAATCCAAATTTTAGAAAATGATTACCTTTTACTTTGTAGTAATAAAACTTGTACTTGACCCAGATATAATGAAACCTTATTAGAAGCAAATCTAGCCTATTGGGTTGATTTAATGTTTATATGATTTGCTAGTAAATAGGGATGGGCAAATTTGACCCGTTTCTTTTCGTCAAAAATTCGCCGCCGGCGAAATGCGGCAGACACCCATTAAAGTCTATGGTTGTCAAAAAATTTTTTTGACGCGCGTCTTTTTATTTTGACGCACGCCGACATACAAGTCTATGGGGGTCATTTTTTTGGCGAAACGAGACAAAAAAATTCGCCCATCCCTACTAGTAAACTAAAGGTAAGAAGTCCAAATTACAAAAAGATCCATTATCCAGAAAACCCCAGGTCCCAAGCATTCTAGATAACAGGGCCCATACCTGTATATAAAGCTGAGTAAATATTTTCACATTTATGCTACAGTGCACTTGAAAAAACCTCAAATAGCATAGGAACTCACCAACTTAGCCAGTGACTTCATTCCAGTGAAACATTTTCAATTATTTCTTATTTCAAGAATGCACACAGTAGTAAATTTTTTTCCAGACAAATGTTTTAGGGCATATTTCCTTCATGAAAATTACATATATATCTATGGATAAACAATATCCGATTTTTAAAAGCTGAACCCCCAAAAAAATCTGATTACTTTTATGGGAAACAAATATAATAATTATTCTTTTGAGACTACATACTATATCAGTAAAGCTGGGTATACTTTGTAAAATCCAGTTGTCAGTACAGTCACCAAAAGAGCGTATCTTTAGCTGATTTGGCCACCAACACAGAGGACCACAATGATTTAGTGTTTGGCCCCTGCCCACAGTGAAGGTGTATGAAGACCCATAAAAAGAAGATAACATAAACTCATTGATGCAGTGTTTACCTAACAGGATTTTTAAACCTGTCTGTTCGATATCTGCCTGATTTTTGGCCAGATACCAAGTCGACAGGGCCTTGAGAATGTGCATAGGCATTTTAAAGTTAACAGTTATTGGGTCCAAATTGTAAAAATACATTTCTGGTTTATTATAGGTTAAGAGACATTGATAATGGTTGGAATTTAGACACTTCTAATTTGCATCGTAATTTTTCTGCACTTTTTAAGGGCCTAATCTATCTTTTCTATCTTAAACCCTGATTGATTTGCAGGGTCTTCATGTAAACAGAGAAGAAGATTGTGAAGCAACATGTGTCAATGCCTACAAAGAAGTTGATTTAATGTGAATGCATGCTCAATTAGAAGTATCCACCTCTAGTTTTAAAAAGGCAATTATGTTGTGCTGTACCATATGTTGCTGGTAGAGTAAAAACTGCAGCAAGAAAAATGCCTCTTCGCAAGATGAAAGTGCATTTTCCTAATCGGTTGTTTCTGTCAATAAAATACCAGTTTAGAAATGAAAAGTTTTGGCTATTTGATGCTAAATGGCAGGGTGTCCAAGTATTTGGATGTGTCATAATATTCACAGATGCTTGTTGGTAGTAATTATGCATTTATTTGCAAAATGTATTTTATGTTAAATTTTTTACCCTATAGAGGCAAATTTGGCTCCTAAGCACTTAGGGATTCTGTTTATCAATTGGATAGGGTTTTTTAAGCTTACACCCTCAATTGTAAATATCCAGAGGAACATGTTCTGGATCTATGGATATTAATTATGTGGTTCGTGCTTATTAATGTAGTTTAAGGCTAGGTTTACATACCTTGGGAACCCAAAGATAGATTAATGCTATCCTGGTATGGTAGTATGCTGTGGTTAGGCAACATCTTCTGTACACACCCTGGAGTGTAAGGTGCTAATTTTCCAACAGTGAAAAATGAATTCTGGTTCTTACACACAGTGTGCTACAGATTTTTCCATAAATCCCAGAATCACGCAGATGCTAGTAATGAAGATGTCGAAATAGAACAAAATCTACAGTACAAGGTAGAAGAAAGATCATAATCTTGATCAAAGGTTCATCCTTAAGTTCAAGCAGGTCTCTAAATTAGCTGCCAGGCACTGGGGGATAGAATCCACTGTTGATATAAAAAATGAATTACTGTCCCATCCACAGTTCACTTTATCTCATGGCATGCTGGATATGGAGGTATAGAACCTCAATAAAAAAGAGCATTTCTGCTTCTTACTCTGGGTTATTTTTCTTGTGTTTTTTGCTTCCTTTTTCTTGTGCTGTCATGCTGAAATAAGAGACTAGAAAACTAAGAACAATACTGAACAGTACATTTATTATAAACTGGCTGAATTATCAGTGTATGAGCAGTTTGAATACACTTACTAAAACAGGTATGGGACCTGTGAATCCTCAGGACCTGGGGTTTTCTGAATAATCATTTGAACATTAAAAAAATAGGCTGCAATTGCCTCCAATAAGCTTTTTAGTTGGGATCATATATATGTTACTTTTTATCACTACAGAGAAAAAGAAAATAAAGTGTGAATTATTTGATTAAAATAGAGTTTAGGAGAGTAGGTAATTCTAAGCTTTCTTCCATGCATCCCATGCATTCGTACTGAATACATTATTTATAATTTTTGTATTCTTTTTTTTATCTAATATAACATACATTTGACTGGGCTCAGATGAACATGTTCATTGACATATCTTTTTTAGTAAGTTGTGTATTTTGTCAGTCTTACAAGCACAAGGTTCACTGGCCATTTTTAGAAAACCTCATGAGTCCTATTTAGTGGTGCAACTAGAAGTCTGTCCCCATGGGGAAAAAAATGGCTCCCTACTCTCTATAGTAGTTCCATAGCAGACCTGCTCTTAAGCAGTGGTGTAACTATAGAGGCAGCAGACCCTGCAGTCACAGGGGGGCCCAGAGTGCAGGGTCTGCTTACTCTATATCCAACAAGAACCCCCCCTGTCCCAGGCACTCTGTAACCTGCGACGGGGAAGCAGAGCACGTTGGCACTGGGCAGATAGTGGGCAGAGTCTGGGTGCTGGGGTGGGTGGGGTCTGAACATGGAGTGCGTGGGGGAGTGGCAGGTGTCCAGGTGGGAAGTGGGCTGAGACAGGAAGTGGATAGGAGGATGGGGATTGGAGTGTGCTGGGTCTAGCACACTCTAGTTACGCCATTGCTCTTAAACAACATCAAACTTAAAAAACGTCAGTAATCCTATTGCTTATTTACCAGTATCAAAGGGTTATGTTACATTACAAAATGTTATGTTTTTGCTATGTTGATATGCTTTTACCCATCACCCTTCCCTGCAGTGAGCTCAGAAGAGTGCAAGGACCTGCTCTTTCTGGGATGAATTCAGAGCTTCCTGCATTTGGCAACACTATATTCATGAGAAAATGTATCTAATTACCCGCACCAAACTTGCACTTCATTCCTTGCACTTTGTGAGCTTCAGCACTACAATCTGCGCCTCAGACTGGATTTTTAATTCCTAACGAGAAAGCTATGGAACACAATGTTTAATCATTTAAAAAATCACAAAAAAAAAAGAAAATCATCAGAAAATATCATATAATATAACTGGCTGTATAATGCTGAAATTCAGTTGTAAGGTATGTGTTAAAAGTTGAGAGCCATTTTCATCTTATTTCTTTACATTCCCTTGTAAATCATGTTCTTCTGTTTGCAATCATTCTTCCTTTCAGATGAATGAAGTGTGCCAAGGAATTGCAGGCTTCCGGCATATTCCTTTAAGAGAAATGCTGAGACCTCTACATATATTCAATTGTGAAGCAACTTAGTATAAACCACCAGGTACCTATATTAAGTACATCAAGATGAAATATACCAGATGCATCCTATAAATAAAGATGTCACAGAGTAAATATGTTATTGTTAAGCACAAAATTGTTATTTTTCTCTCAAAGCTTTTTTTGGAATTTATACCGGTAAGTCATTTTCTGACTGCATTTTAGTGCAGTTATATGGTTATTGGCAAGGAATTCATAACTCAGACTGCAGAACAGTGTAGAACAATTCACAGATATTTCTTCAACAATGGTGGCTGTTTCACAGAATTAAAAAGAACTCCCACAGTCAATCTATGAAATTATTTGAGTTTTTTGGATAATTACCAGCTAAAAAAATTGAAAACCTCTAAAAGTCTGAATGGCTAAAAAAAAGTCCAAAAGCATCAGCACACCTTCCAATGACTTCTATGGGACCTCAACTGCTTTTACTTGGAGAAGTTTTGTATTAGAGTTTTTTACACTTGTATTTTTAGAGTTTTGGAGAAATAGAAAAAACTCAAATTTTTAGAGAAAAAAATAAGAATGTTGTGTTGTTGAAACTTATTTTGTGGAAAAATCCTGCTGTGACTTAAATTCATCTGCTTGAAGTTAGCCTAGGTATGGCTGTTCCAACTTAACAACCTGATATTGTTGAACTTGATATTGTTAGTGATATAGCTCCCACTGTTCTTTTCACTGTTAAAACGATACAGCACTTGGTTTTAACATGGGGTAAAAACTCAAAATGTTCTCCATGATGAGAGAGGAAGAGGAAAGTACACAGTACTTTACACTCAATTTTAATGAACAGGGAACAGACAGTAATAAGTAGGGTTTACAGAGTACGATAGCATTAGAGAGCCCTACTCGCAAGAGTTTACGAAGTAAAGGGTTAGGGTGCAATTGAGACATTAGAGTTACAGAAACAAATTTGGGATTTATAATACATGTATGTTTTAGTAATTAATTACACCTTGCTTCTCTAAACAGGTGGGTCTTTAGAGAGGGTTTGAAAGAAAGTCTGACAGCTTGAGGCATACAGTTCTAAAGAAAAGTAGAAGCCCAAGAGAAGTGTTGTAGAATGGGCTGCATGCGCAGTTGGAGCAATTTTCTGTTTTTAAGTTTAGGGTTGAATTCTCCTTCAAGGGCCTTGAATGTAAGTGTTAATAGGTTAAATTTGATTCTACATGAGATTGGGAATGGGAGCCAATGAAGGGATATGCATAGGGGAGCAGCAGATGTGGAGTGTTGAGATAGACGAATGAGTCTAGCAGCAGCATTTAGAACAGATTGGAGTTGTAAAATGCAACATGTTGAATACCTGCATGGATCAAGTTGCAATATTCAAGGATGAAGATAATAAAAGACTGGATAAGTGTTTTGGTTGTATCTGAGATGTGATCGTATTAGGGCAATGTTGCACAGCTGAATAAGACAAGCGTTAGCAAATGTGTGGTGAAAAAGAGAGTCTAAGATAATTCCTAGGCAGCATGTCTGTGTGGTCAAATGAAAGGTGATGCTGTTAACGGTGAATGAGATGTGAAGGACAGGGGAAGATCTTGGGGAAATATAATGAGTATAAAGAGGAGTGGGTGGTCAACTGTGTTAAAGGTTGCAGAGAGATCTAGAAGGATGAGTATGGAATAGTGACATCAAGTGCAGATCCATTAAAGGGCGAATTGTCACCACCGAGCGCTACGCACACATTGCATCACTTCCCCAGGCGCAAATTCGCTACTATTACGCTAATTCACTAATATGCGAAATTGCACCCTGGGTGGCGAACGATGGCGACTTTTCACTTGCGTTACTTCAGCAGTGCAAGCATTTCATAGCGAAGATGCGCTAGCCTTCGTTTGTGCCTAGGGAAAATTCACTAGTGATCCTGCACTTAGGTCAATTTGCATACGGCGGGTAATTTAAAGTTGCATGGAGGTCTTTATTATAAATGTTAGTGCAAATGCTTGAAGTTACCACTTTTTCTTACAAATGTCCAGGGAACTTTAATAAAAAAAAGAGTCGATAAATGCCCTACACATGAGCCCACTGTAAAATGAATGTTCCATATGAAATGTCTGGAGAAAACCAGTTACCCAAAAAAAAGTTTGTCAGGACTTTTGCAGGCAATTCCACTTCAAAAAAGGAAAAGTTGCCAGCGTTTTTGGAACTTTAATGCATTTTCAGCGCACAGGATATAAGTGACAGAAGACTGAGGAAGATTTAGCTTCTTTTTAGCACTTCGCCTGGACTGAGGTGGCAAAGTAAACTCTGGCGAAAGAGTTAACTTTCATTAAAATCTGCACTTTACTGAATTTGCAGAGTAATTACCTTTCGCCAGAGCGAAAAGTCACCTGCCGATATAGTGCAAACGAACGCTAGCACATCGGTCTCTTTCACTAGCGAATTGACGCCTGCAACTGTTATTGCAGTGAATTGTTGATGTGCCTGCGGATGTGATTTCTGGCGAAAAGTCGCTAGCTTTAGCCACTTTGCCCTTTAGTAAATCTGCCCATTAGGCTTTTGCAAGATTGGTTACTTTGGAAAGGAAAGTTTCTATTTAGTCTTTTGTTCACTAATGATATTTTGCAAAAATAGGGGCCTATTTATAAAACCTCAAATTTTTGTGATCATTTTTAAAAGGGAAACATTTTTTATAAATGTATTTGTTAAAGAAATGTATTATGCTCCAAAAGCTGATAAAAATCCAAATCCTCAAGCTAAAACCTGTCAAAGCCATGTAAAAGTCAATGGCAGATTGTCCTTTTAAAGATGTTTTTTGCCTTCATGATTTGCAATAGTTTTGGGCTCAAGTTTTTTGACGATTATTTCATAAAGTCGCACAATTCAAGTTGTCACACGATTTTGTCAAGACTTTTTCTGCATGGACAATTTTCAATCTTAACTGTGAGTAAATTAAGCCAGATCGTGGAGAAAAATACTAGTTTTAGTAAATATGTCCCATAGAGTGCAGTTTTTAAGTAGTTTTTTGTGCAATCTTATTTCATTCTATCTAGTCTCTCTTGTGAACCGTCCCAACAAATATTGCTGAAAACATTCATATCCCTGCATCTTTTAAAGCATAATACATTATCATTGTCAGTAATTCTCGGTAGCACAAATAGTTTCCTGTAAACATTTTTATATGCTTCCTACTGGAAACCCAAACATAAATTCCCCTTACACTCAATTACTTGCAAGTTTCACATTTATTCTGTGCTTGGAAAAAGATGCCTGAATATTTTCAGACATGTCTGAACTGTTGCAAAGTGGTATCTTCTTTGCTACTCCTACCCCGCTTCACATTCTGTCCTGTCCTTCAAATACTGCTTGCAGCAACATATTATAAGGCTAAACATCAGCTGGTCTCCCTTATCTCTGCTGTTGTACCTGTGTCTTTGTCCAATTTAGACCCTCACACTTTTTTAGGACTTTGTGGGTTATCAAAATCCACATTTTTTTGATTATTTTATTAAAAAAAGTCAGAGCAAGCTAGAATCCACGACTTGACCTTATTTATTATTAAAAAAGCATAAATTAATCCTATCGGGGGAAAAACTCTTTAAAATCGAGCGAAAATCCGAATTCTATGATTTTTCATATTAATTCCTGAAGCAATTCAAAAACTCCCTAAAAGTCCGAATTTTTTGGATTTATGCCCAAAAAGCCTGAAATAGTTGGATTTTCGGGCTAATTCCAGCTCAGACCACAGAAACTTCCAAATAGCATAGGGACCTCTTCCATTGGCTTGTACAACCTGAGCAGGTCTGAGATGGAGGATTTTCAGATTTTGACTTTTTCCATCCTCAGGGGTATAATAAATCTCAAAATATTTTAGTTTTTTCCAGGAACAATTCAGATTTTATAGTATAAAAAAACCTAAAACTTTTCAAAAATGTTGGCATTCAGGCTTTAATAAATAAACCTCTTAAAGTAGATGAAAAAACAAATGTTACTTGGGAGTCAAATGTTACTTGTGTGATATTTAGCCTTTGAATATGCTACTTTATCTGCTAAATAGCTGTTACCCTTAAATTACAGCAAATAGCATATTAAATAATCTGTGTCCTCCAACTTTGGAATGGATAGAAACCCACATTTAGTAAATTAGTAAATGCTGCCTTCTCATTAGTTGTCAATGATCTGATGCAAACTTTTAGGGGCAGATTCATTAAGGGTCGAATTTCGAAGTTAAAAATACTTCGAAATTCGACCCTCGAATTGAAATCCTTCGACTTCGAATATCGAAGTCGAAGGATTTAGCGCTAATCCTGCGATCGATCGATCGAAGGATTTTTCGTTCGATCGAACGATTAAATCCTTCGAATCGAACGATTCGAACGATTTTAATCCAACGATCGAAGGAAAATCCTTCGATCAAAAAAAGGTTAGCAAACCTATGGGGACCTTCCCCATAGGCTAACATTGACTTCGGTAGGTTTTATCTGCCGAAGTAGGGGGTCGAAGTTTTTTTTAAAGGGAAAGTACTTCGACTATCGAATGGTCGAATAGTCGAACGATTTTTACTTCGATTCGTTCGATTTCGTTCGAATTCGAACGAATTTAACCAATTCGATGGTCGAAGTACCCAAAAAATACTTCGAAATTCGAATTTTTTTCATTCGAATCCTTCACTCGAAGTTAGTGAATCTGCCCCTTAATATAATCCCTCAATCGTAGTTTATCAGTGCTATTGCTGTGATATAGGGTGACACTGCTAAATCCATCTTTCATGATCATTATTTCCGATATGTCAAAAATTGCTCAAATTGTTCCTTGGAAATACATTACATTCTAGGGCCTCAGCATTGTACCAGCCCTTTAAAGGAGAAATATAGCCTAAACAGTGATATTGTATAGTGGCTATAGGATTAAAATAAAATACTGACAGCAAGCATGCCTTCTGTTGGTTAGTCCTTAGGACTATTGTGCCAGTACAGCATATGTTCCTAGAAATCAGAAGGCATAAGTAAAGTGAACTTTGGCTGATACCAGATGTGCACTTGCCCCAACCGCTAAATAGAGGGCACAATTATACACAGCTCAGATACAATGTGATGGACAGTGAAGGGAAAGTTGCTGTTTTTATTGCAAGTCAGTATAAAAACAATACATTTTTTGCTATTTGAATTTGCATATTTGTGGCAATTCTCTTTTCCCTGAGATTAATTATAATGTATATTTCAAGTTAACATTGTTGTGGTTAGGTTAGAGGGAAAGTTCTGTGGTGCGTGTTCAAATAGTATGTCTTTGACAGTCACTCAGTAAAACTCTGAATTTTGCATAAATTCTATCAGTTGCAAAAAGATAGTGCATGTAAGCATATGAAACACAAGAATATTTTTAGCTATGTAATGCCAGAGATGGTCTCCCTTGTGGCATCTAGGAATCTAAAGATTAGAAACAATGGCAGTATAAGGATGGAAATAATGACGTATGTTTTATACACTTGATAATGAGAAGAGGGGCACCATGTGTCCCCATGAAATGTCATCTTTCTGTTCTTCGATGAGCTTGGTGACCTTTCTAATAGTTTAATAATTAGAACGTTTGCAGGAAAATAGAGGAAGACATTTATTCATTATATTGTTTATAATGAGGATAGAAGTATTTGCCTATAGAAATGACCTTTCTATTATGACCCTTGTAAGCCAACCAAAAATTCCTATGCTACCAAGTCAGTAGTCCATTTTGTGGAACATAGCATTGAGATGTCTTAGTGAATATTAATTGCAATCAGTGATTGAGAAAAGCTAATTAGTGAGACAGGAAAGGTTCTGCTTGACAGTTTTGAGTGACCAGGATTGATATGATGATGTGAATGCTGTCACATCCCTTTTTATTTCTCTACAACCTACTCAACACCACCACCTAAACTATTCCAAGCAATTCCCTCAAACGGTTTCAGCAGATGTTGAATGCTATAGTTAAGAAAAGCTGGATGCTGGTTGATCCAAAATTCTATATACTGCCTCTTTTAGTGTGTAAACATTTTCTTTAAGTTTTCTAATTCTGAATTTCAACCTTGCTCTATAAATTGTGCTATTGCTAATTGGAGCAAATTACAAATTGTTCAGATTAAAGGTTGGATAGACATTTTAAAAGGCCATTTATAATATAGAATACCTATTATACGCCTCTGTGGAGCTCTTTTATAAATCCCTTTTGTTCCTTCAGATATACTTTATTTGGTATTAAGTACTTGCTGTTCCAAGTGTTCCCTATATTTGTTTCTCCAGAGCACTGCTTCATTAGAAAGTGAACCTTGTGTATACTTTCCATTTTGTAATTTATAATAACTACAAAAAAATCAAACAATATATAAAATATATACCAGGATATATATATAGCATCCTTTTTAGGTGTTAATACCATCAGCTAGAGAATAAATCCATATTATTTTGGATTTGTTTAAAATATAATCTTAGTATTTAATTTATTAAAGGATGGGCACACTAAAATGTACAAAAATTTTTTTTGCAGGTTTTCTTGTTTACTTTTTTTTAGCCCCACTTGTTGTCAAGCCATCACTGTAAACCTCTTTTTGTGCCCTGAGGCTCCCTTCTGTGCATTCAGCAGCGCTGCATCCATAGGGTGTTTAAAGGGTGATAAATGGTCATTCCCTGGATTTTTATTCCGGAGCAAGGTGGAGAGAGTATATTGCACAGACTATTGTCACAGGTGCCCAGTGCATGGGTCATAAGGGGAAGGCAATATAAGATTGACAACTGAGATTTTTAATGAGCTTATAATAGGTTTGGATACTTTCATTAAATAATGAATTTAATGTTTAATTTGTAAAAGACATTTGTTATACAGCTTTTTGTATCTGGTCTCCTTTAACACCTACATGTGGCACAAGCATGTCATGCATGAGCCCAGAGGGGAAACATTTTACAACTGTATCATTGGTAAACTACCCATTTAGTATTTTGTTGCTTGGCATACTGCCAGCCAAAAGGTAAACATATAAGCTGGATAAGTTCATTGCTATACTGGTACTGTTGCAAGAGAGCATCTGGTAGTTCAAAGTAAATAGGAGAATTATTAGGTCATGTTGATAAATCTTCTGTACACATTTGCTCTAAAGGATCCCTTTCCCTCCCATGTACAGTAAAATATCTTTAGTACTTCTATCTCTCACTGATGGCCCCACCTTTTTTGGCCCCAATAACAATACTGAACTCATCTCTAACATTTGTGTGGGTGAGCATTTAGGGAATAGTGATCATAAAAAGGTCTCCTATGAGATTCCGTTGCAGAAGCAATTCTATAAGGGAGTAACTAAAACACTAAATTTCAGACGTGCAAACTTTGACAGTATAAGGGCATCTCTGCAACATATTAAGTGGGAAATGCTTTTCACAGGGTTAAACACAGAACAAAAATGGGAAGTCTTTAAAATGCTGCTTAATAAATATACTTGTCAGTATATTCCACTTGTAAGCAAGGAACGACGTTGCAAAGCAAAACTTTTTTGGTTCAATAGAAGTGTTGGTGTTGAGGTGGGTAAGAAAAGACGTGCTTTTAAGGCTTTCAAGTTAGCTGGGACAGCCGAATCTTTTACAAGGTACAAGGAGGCCAATAAATCATGCAGAAGCTATAAGGCAAGCTGAATTGATATGGAAAAGGATATTGCAGCAAGCAGTAAAAAAAAATCCAAAATTATTTTTTAAACATGTTAATAGTAAAAAAATGAAGCAGGAAGGGGTGGGACCTTTACTATCAGAGGGGGGTCAGCTGGTTGATGAAAACAAAATAAAAGCGCAGATTCTACACAAATGAGGAACCAGTTAATAAAGGTTTCCTTCTTAATAGTCCCAATTCTAGTAATACAACTAATGATGCATGGTTCACACATGAGGAAATTCAAAAGAGACTAGAACATGTTAAGATTAACAAAGGTCAGATGGTATTCATCCCAGAGTACTTAGCAAGCTTAGCTCTGTGATTGCCAAACCTCTTTACTTAATTTTTCAGGATTCATTGAGATCTGGCATAGTGCCGAGAGACTGGCGAATTGCTAATGTGGTGCCTCTATTCAAAAAAGGATCCCGTTCTCAGCCTCAAAACTATAGGCCAGTTAGTCTGACGTCAGTGGTAGGAAAGCTTTTTGAAAGGTTAATAAAGGATAATATACTGGACTTCATAGCAAATCACAATACTATGGGGCACATTAACTTAGCTCGAGTGAAGGATTCGAAGTAAAAAAACTTTGAATTTCGAAGGTTTTTTTTGAGTACTTAGACCATCGAATAGGCTATTTCGACCTTTGACTACCACTTCACCTTCAAATCGAATGATTCAAACTAAAAAACTTTCTAATATTCGACCATTAGATAGTCGAAGTACTGTCTCTTTAAAAAAAACTTCGACTACCTACTTCGGCACTTTAAACCTACCGAGCATTAATGATAACCTATGGGGACCTTCCCCATAAGCTTTCTAAGCTTTTTTTGATCGAAGGAAAATCCTTCGATCGATGAAATAAAATCCTTCGATCAATGTATTAAAATCCTTCGATTTTTCGTTCGATCTAAGTATTTGCGGTAAATCCTTTGATATTTGAAGTATTTTACTTAGATGGTCGAATATCGAGGGTTAATTAACCCTCGATATTCGACCCTTAGTAAATGTGCCCCTAAGAGTTTGTGCCAGCATGGTTTTATGCGTAATAGATCTTGCCAGACTAACTTAATTTCTTTTTATGAGAAGGTAAGTAGGGACATCGATTCTGGGATGGCAGTGGATGTGATTTACTTAGACTTTGCTAAAGCATTTGATACAATGCCACACAAAAGGTTACTGGTTAAATTAAGGAATGTTGGCCTGGAACATATTATTTGTACCTGACAGAGAACTGGCTAAAAGATAGACTACAAAGAGTAGTGGTAAATGGAAGATTTTCTAATTGGACCAGTGTTGTTAGTGGAGTAGCGCAGGGCTCTGTACTAGGTCCCTTGCTTTTCAACTTGTTTATTAATGACCTGGAGGTGGGCATTGAAAGTACTGTTTCTATTTTTGCAGATGATACTAAATTGTGCAGAACTAAAGGTTCCATGCAGGATGCTGCCACTTTGCAGAGTGATTTGTCTAAGTTGGGAAACTGGGCAGCAAACTGGAAAATGAGGTTCAATGTTGATAAATGCAAGGTTATGCACTTTGGCAAAAATAATATAAATGCAAGTTATACACTAAATGGCAGTGTGTTGGGAGTTTCCTTAAATGAGAAGGATCTAGGGGTTTTTGTAGATAACAAGTTGTCTAATTCTGGGCAGTGTCATTCTGTGGCTACTAAAGCAAATAAAGTTCTGTCTTGCATAAAAAAGGGCATTAACTCAAGGGATGAAAACATAATTATGCCTCTTTATAGGTCCCTGGTGAGGCCTCATCTGGAGTATGCAGTGCAGTTTTGGTCTCCAGTCCTTAAGAGGGATATAAATGAGCTGGAGAGAGTGCAGAGACGTGCAACTAAATTGGTTAGGGGGATGGAAGACTTAAGTTATGAGGGTAGACTGTCAAGTTTGGGGTTATTTTCTCTGGAAAAAAGGCGCTTGCGAGGGGACATGATTACACTTTACAAGTACATTAGAGGACATTATAGACAAATAGCAGGGGATCTTTTTACCCATAAAGTGGATCACCGTACCAGAGGCCACCCCTTTAGACTATACGAAAAGAGATTTCATTTGAAGCAACGTAGGTGGTTCTTCACAGTCAGGACAGTGAGGTTGTGTAATGCACTGCCGGGTGATGTTTTGATGGCTGATTCTGTCAATTCCTTTAAGAATGGCTTGGATGATTTTTTGAACAGACATAATATCAAAGGCGATTATGATACTAAACTCTATAGTTAGTATAGGTATGGGTATATAGTATTTATGTGAAAGTAGGGAGGGGTGTGTGTATGGATGCTGGGTTTTCATTTGGAGGGGTTGAACATGATGACTTTGTCTTTTTTCAACCCAATTTAACTATGTAACTAAATATGTAACATATTTTATTATAGTGACTCCCTATACTGTACATTAGCTGGTATGCTTACGTTTTTCAATACAGTTGCGCCAAATTGCCCCTTAAGGTTCTGCCCCAGGTGCTGGCTTTTGTGACTTTCCCATAAATTGAAGCTTTATTTCAGACTTGAAAAACATATTTAAGCCAACTCTTTAAAAAAAACAAAACAATCTGTATTTTCACCACCAGTCTCAGTAATTCTAACCTAGTCAGTGCTAGTATTTCAACAGATCTTATAGTTAGGTAACCTTTCTTTACCTACTGTTGGTATTCAATGCAAATTAGAAATACAATCATTTTCATACTATTTGTGACAAAATATGCTTTTCAGAGCTCTTATTCTTCTAGCCGATAGTTAAGCTGTAAGGAATGATGCTCTGGAGAGCTTAGGTGGTTTTCTATGAGCGGTAATAATCCGAGTGCATCAATTCCAAAACATGGAGACACCCTGGTGTCTAGCTGCAGCCTGCAGGAGGTGGGCACAGTTTATCCTGAGAATTATGTGACAGCTTTGAACTTCTCTGACTGTTAGAGAGAGGGAGGAATGGGGGAGCGACATATTAATTTATTTGTTTTCTCCTGGGAAATGTGCAACAGTGGAGGAGAAACCCCAGCACCCTATAAATATTTATAATGCACATGAAATTTTTAAAGCACTGCAGTAATAATGTTGTGTATGGCTATTTGGAAAAAACATATTGAATGCCTTTCTGGCCTGTATGTGTCGAGTAGGTATCTGCTGTACTCACATTGCGTTTGTTACTGCAGTGAAAGAAAAGTTCATTCAGCCATCAATGATATGATGTGGGCCATGGACTGTTACAGTTAAATTCCTGCATCACATCAACCTTTCCGACAGTTATATGGAATTTCTCAGAACCAAAACTATAATGTTTAGAATTAATTTAGTGTGTTTGTGCACCTTGAAATTAAATTCCTTACAAATGTGCTAATAGAATTTGCCAACCATTAAGCGGGGGTGCAATGAGGCAGTTACCACAAAATACATATAGATACAAGTGGTCCTCTGCACTCAACCCATTATTAATATATTTAAGACATTGAGACTTTTGTGCATACAGCTACTAAAAAATGACTTACCCTTTAAACAAAACAGGGATTGTTGTATATTGCAATATATTTAAGCTGGCCATCTACGTCAAAGTATATAGGAGGCAGTTTTCTTACAGTAACTGGGAAATAGATCAAGCAGATGTGACAAGAAAAGTTTCAGTTTTTGCACAAGATCTGATTTTACTGATTGGACAGAAAATGATCTATTAATTGTGATTGTCAAGGTTGAACTGCATGGAGTTGCACATTAGGTTCAAAGTAAGACATAACTAGGGAAACTTGAAATTAACAACTGCCTTGAGGAGTTGTGACTTCAGGGCTATTGCAATTACACCATTTTCATAAAGAAGTACAGAAAAGGCACCGGGCTCCTCAACTTGCACGCAGTTTACAAAAAAGGATGCTAATTGTCACCTGCAAAATATGCGTCATTCTAGCTTATGAGTACCAGTTATTAAAGGGGACCCGTCACCCAAAAAAATTATTCCAAATCATATTTTATCATGGTAGTCAAGCAAAACGAATTTTAATTACACTGTATAAATTATTTGAATGCTGTTTCCTTTAATCTGGGAACTCGTAATTATAGCAAGCAGGCAGGAGCCATTTTGTGGACACTGTTATTAAGGCAAGCCTTGCATCATCTTGATTGTGCATCTTGTTTGGGGACCTGATGTCCATACCCATGCACTAGCTACACAATGAAATGGTTAAGAGCATGGGGAGAATGTGGGAAGAGCAGTGATATCTTGGAAGTGCTGAATTGAAAGTGAAAGTATTTGCTTGCCCCACCTCTATGCCTAAGGCATAGAGGAGGGGCAGGCAATATTTGATTGACAGCTCAGAATTTGAAATGAGTTTACAACAGCTATGAACGCTTTAACAGAAAAAGGATTTGGATTTCATACTTAATTTAAAAGGACTTTTATTATACAGCTTTTTATGTCTGGGTGACAGGTCCACTTTAAGATGGAATTTCAGGGATTGCTGGCCGCCCAGCCCACCACAGGGTCTGATTCCTCTGTAGTTATGCACCTGGCTCTGTGGCATGCTCATTGATCAAGGGCCCATATGGTTTGTTTATCCGAAGGAACCTGAGTTCTGACCCACAAAAACATTTCTAAAAGAAGAAGCCAGAGCCTTCATAAGAGGCTTACCCCAGACAGGCAGCCCTAGAATATTGTGATAGCTGCCCATTCAGATGTGTATTAGGAGCCTTTACAGTCCTCATTCTAATGTTTCTTTCAAACAACATGGGCCCTGCTGCCTTGGCATTCAGAGAGCTAATAAGTTAATAGGCTTACAAGTGTTCGCTAGTACCATCCATAATTTTGCGATTAACATTTCAGTTAAACCAGAAAAGATAGAAAAGCTGCATTTCTATAAAACCAGAGGTGCATTTTAATACCAATTGGGTGAATATACAATGTTACTCTAGAAATGTCAAGATTAATGTAATGGAATAAATATGAGTTAAATGTTTTTGCCATAATAAAAGAATAAGGTTACAGGGAATAAAAATGTAAAAAAAAATGTGTGAAAGCAAAATCTCCAGTGGTTCGGAATGATAGGATCAAGAAATTGGCTAGTTCTATTCTGTTCGCAGAGCACACACAGAGGCAACTAGCAAACATTTGCAGAGCAAAGCCATAGCATGAGATAAGGGGGCAAATTGAAGGAGAGAAGAATCCCAGCACCTCTGGCAAACAAATTCCCTAAGCACTCAATGTGCGGCCATTTGAACCATGTTGTTTATACATGATACCGTTTTGGATAAGTCGGATATTCAGGATTATAGGAAATAATGCAAACACAGGGAGCATCTTGATTATGAATAAGAAATCGGATTACACCAGATGCCTAGTTTGTTCCATCTCAATATTAGGTAATAGTACCAAACTGAAGCATCTATGTTATTATGTATATTGTACAGAAATAAATAATGATAAAAACGTATGATATTGTTACAAAATAACAGGCATCCTATATTTCATATTCACTTAGTGGTATGGTGATAACTAGGGGGCTGATTCACTAACTTCGAGTGAAGGATTCGAAGGTAAAAAACTTAGAATTTCGAAGTTTTTTTTGGGCTACTTCGACCATCGAATGGGCTACTTCGACCTTCAACTACGACTTCGAATCGAAGGATTCGAAATAAAAATCATTCGACTATTCGACCATTCGATAGTCGAAGTACTGTCTCTTTAAAAAAAACTTCGACCCCCTAGTTCGCCTTTTAAAAGCTACCAAAGTCAATGTTAGCCTATGGGGAAGGTCCCCTTAGGCTTGGCTAACTTTTTTTGATCGAAGGATATTCCTTCGATCGTTGGATTAAAATCCTTCGAATCGTTCGATTCGAAGGATTTTATCGTTCGATTGAACTATCTGTGCTAAATCCTTCGACTTCGATATTCGAAGTCGAAGGATTTTAATTCCTAGGCGAATATCGAGGGTTAATTAACCCTCAATATTCGACCCTTAGTGAATCGGCCCCCTAGTGTTGTGTTTCTAAGTGTGTATCCTATGGTAAAGTTTGTTATCCTTCCTTCAATTGAGAAATAAAACAAAAAGTAGAAAATTAGTAAACTATAAGCTTTTACAAACACAGGTGCTGAATTTCACAAGTGTGTGTTGCCAATAGCAATTATTTCTGAAAAGTATTTTAAAAGTTAGGAAGCAAAGGACATATTGATTGTTATTGATTATTGGGCTTGTGCAAGAGAACACCTGTAATAGAAAATGAGCTCTATAATGTCTACATTCAAATGGAGTTATCTCTTTAGCTACCAATGAATAGTGGATTTCTAAAATAGATCTATTCTGGAGATTCGGTGTTGGAAGGAAGGATCTCCTGTGCTAACTGTTGTTTTCTTGACCGTGGTACTGCTAGTTAATGATAATCAAAACTGGCCTGTTTCACTTCGCAAAAAAAAAAAATTAGCAAAACTATGGGAAAATGCTTGTAATAGCAAACTTGCGAAAATCGTTGGAGCCAATGGAAAGGCAAAATGACATTGAAGTTAAGTGTTTTTAATTCTTAGAGAAGACACTTTCCACTATGCTCTAACAGTCCTTCGTATGAAAAAAGCTTCTCCTATTTCTTCCAAACCTCCACTCAAGTAGTGCCTCAGATAGACAGGGGCAGGGCTGGGGAGGACCCCAAATCTAATGTGATGTGGGAGGCATGAGGCAAGGGTGTGCATAATAATGTCTGCAGTCTTTTTTGGCACAATAGACCATCATAGATTCACAAAACCTTTCAATGCTGGTAAAATCATGAATTTTGCTCAAAATTGTTCTGGGAAAAAATATTTTCTCAGTCCTACTGGTAGTAGAACAGCACTGCTGTATTTCAAAACTGCTGCTTAAGTCTTATATTATATTTCTGTGGTTTTCTCTCCATCCATTAACACAAAAAGTGTACTGCAATTAACCTGGGCAGGTCATATAAATGAAAATGTCTGCTACTCTTTCTGGGACAGATTCTGCTCAACACCACTTTTTAATGTTAAGGTGATTGAATGTGGACACCCAAGTTGGCCAGAAAAATTGATGTCTTTGTGATGGTAAATGCATTTAGATGAGCTTTAAAAGTCAAAAAGCAATAGAAAATGTGGAAAAAAGGAGACAGATAATAATCTAAAGAGGATAATGGGTAAGAAAGCTTTGATGATTAGTAAATGTAAGGGTGAAGACACACAGAGCTACTAGTACCAGCTATCTTTATGGCTACAAAATGCCCTACAATAGACAATACTGAGAATTACTTCTTCTAATGGTTCAAGCACACCGGCAGATTCGGGGAGATTTAGTCACCTGGCGACTAATCGCCTCTTCTGTGGGGCAACATCTCCCCGAACTGCCTTCCCCCTGCCTGCCACCTGCTATAGTGACAATACGCCAGCGCCAAAGCACTCGCAGTGCTTCGATTTCCAAAGCCGCCCGAAGTTTCCTCGTGTAGCCTTGACAAGCAGCTGCTACTAGTACCTCTATGAGTCTTTACCCTAAGGATAAGGAAAACAATGTAAAAAAAATGCAAGTGGCAAGATCCTCGATAAATGAAGATAGCAAAAAGTGAGTGGAGAATGACAGCAGAGGAAAGAATAGTGGCAAAATGAGGGTGTAGTGACAAGAGTTGGTGCCTTAGGTTCCTTGATGGGCACAAAAGTGTGATCGTCCTTCCTTTTGAAACAGGAACCCAAATATAGTAATGCTTAAAGAAGAAGGAAAACTACAGAGACAGTTTATGCTAACAGATTTGCCATCATCGTACAAGCTATAACACTGTATTTATTCTGTAGAATGCTGTACCATACCTGAGTAAACAGCTCTAGAAGCTCTCTCTGTTTGTTTAGGATTGCAGCTGCCTTATTAGCTTGGTGTGGCATCACTTCCTGCTTAAATCTCTCCCTGCTCACTCATAGCTATGGGCTCAGATTACAGGAGGGAGGGGGGAGAGGAGCAAACTGAGCACATTCATGTCCTGCCTTGGAGGTTTGAAAACAGGAAGCCTGATACAGAAGCCCATGTATACACAATATAAGGAAAGAAATGCAGTGTCTCTTTTGACTCCGAGGACTCCGAGCAGCATTACTTTGAGGGTTTACTGATATATTTATATAGAACTTTATGATAAAGCTTACTTAGTTTTAACCTTTCCTTCTCCTTTAAGCAAAAACTAAAAAGCAGATAATCTTGAAAATGGTGATTATTACAATCTAAAGGAATGTATTTTTTATCTGAACATTTTACTTGGTGCAGCACATTTTACAGCACAGTACATAGCTTATCAGTGAAGTGAAATGCAAATTTGCTTTTCCAAAGCCAGCAAAACAAAACACATTTGTAATTTATCTCTTTAGGACCATAACAGTATGAAAACTTTTTGTACTTTTGTGAATCCTAAAACAAGTTTGTTTTATATAAGTGTGCAGCCTTTTTCCCTCAAATTCTAGTGCTTTCATATTTATCAGTTAAATATAATTAAAGAAACAATTCTTGCCTTCAAAGTGACTAAAGAAATCAGAGAATATAGGCTCTGAAAACTATATAACATGTGCGGCTCTATACAATATATGGAGCATTTATTTATTTCTAAAAGGTGAAGTTTAAAGGTATCCTGTCATCAGAAAACATGTTGTTTTCAAAATGCATCAGTTAATAGTGCTACTCCAGCAGACTTCTGCACTGAAATCCATTTCTCAAAAGAGCAAACAGATTTTTTTATATTCAATTTTGAAATCTAACATGGAGCTAGACATTTTGTCAATTTCCCAGCTGCCCCTGGTCATGTGACTTGTTCCTGTACTTTAGGAGAGAAATGCTTTCTGGCAGGCTGCTGGTTTTCCTTCTCAATGTAACTGAATGTGTTTCAGTGGGACATGGGTTTTTACTATTGAGTGCTGTTCTTAGATCTACCAGGCAGTTGTTATCTTGTGTTAGGGAGCTGCTATCTGGTTACCTTCTCATTGTTCTTTTGTTTGGCTGCTGGGGGGAAAGGGAGGGGGTTGATATCACTCCAACTTGCAGTACAGCAGCAAAGAGTGATTGAAGTTTATCAGAGCACAAGTCACATGACTTGGGGCAGCTGGGAAATTGACAATATGTCTAACCCATGTCAGATTTCAAAATTGAATATAAAAAAATCTGTTTGCTCTTTTGAGAAATGGATTTCAGTGCAGAATTCTGCTGGAGCAGCACTATTAACGGATTCATTTTGAAAACATTTTTTTTCCTATGACGGTATCACTTTAATGAAGAGAACTTTATATTTGTTATAATGTTATCTATTTTGGAATGTTAAATCTTAAAGGGTATTAATTACTTATCTGGGTTTTTAATTTAGCCCAATAAGACAGCCCAGACAGACATAAATTTGTGGCAGCTTTTTGTTTTTGATAATCTTTTATGCAGGTCAAACTGTACATAAGCAATCAGGGCCGGAACTAAGGGTAGGCAGAAGAGGCACCTGCCTAGGGTGCAAACATAAGGGGGCGCTTGGCAGGTAGCTATTAAGCATATTCTGTCTACCCCATTCCGTGTTCACTACATCTCTGTAGCTCACCCCTCCCTCCTCCTCATCACTCCCTCCCTCCTCCCCTCTCCCTCCCTCCTCCCCTCTCCCTCCCTCCTCCCCTCTCCGTCACTCCCTTCCCCTCTACTTCACTCCTTTCCCCTCTCCGCCACTCCCCTCCCTCCTCCCCTCTCCATTATTACCCTCCCTACCCTCTGCTCTACGCATGGGCGCATTGGCCGGGTTGCCTAGGGTGCCGGGTCGGCTTGGCCTGGCCCTGTATGCAATCTTTTAATGTTTCTAATGTTAATTCTATAAAGCCTAATATTAGTATTCATATATGTGTTTATATGATTTATTGATTTAGGTAAACTGATAAAGGCTAATTTACAATCAAGTGCAGCGTGCAAAGCGCAATTCAGGAAGCAGGTTGTCACAATGCAAAATTTACCCCATAAGTGCAGCATTATTGCCAGTGCATCTGCATCTGATGCTGCAATGTGAGTCCCAATTGGGTCATTTCCAGAGCTCCATTTCTAAGTAGCATCTGAGCATTTTTTTCAGTGCAAATACAAACACCTTTTGAGGCTGAAGTTTGAGGAAACCCGTGGACTACCCCTGTTAGCTCCAGGGCTCACCAGTGTCATTAAAACATTTGCACACAATTTGCAACAGGAAGCTGTTGCACCATGCATAACTATGCAGAACAGCAAAGAATGGCTGCAAGTACCTTAAATAAGTTGAAAGTTGATACACACACTGATTGCATCAATGTTTGTGTGACCATGACTGCAATTGCAGTCATAATTGAGCCATAGAGTGAATTGCTGGGGAAGTGTCAATGTTAGCAAGCCAGTTGCTTGTTTTGCATCAGATTTCCAACTTACTCAAAAAATGGCCATGGGTCATTAAGCTATATAAAGGATTTGCAGAAATTGTCATTTACATGTTATGATCATACATTATCATACCTCCCAACATTTTGGAAACAGAAAGAGGGACAAAAAGATTTGCCGAGGCAAAATTTTATTGAGCATGCTCTTTTTTGTGGCCACACCCCCTAATTACCATGTTCAAAATTTGGCAGGTTATGAACGTTTGAACACATCGCTGTGGTTTTTATTTGTTATTACAGTATTGTTAAAAAAGGTGAATTGCCCTTTAAGCTGCAAGTCAGTTTCCCCAAGAGACCTTCTTATCTTAAATTGTTACAATTACTTATTTGTTTATCTTAAATTGTTAAAAAAGTACCACGTGCACCTGGCGACTGTTCTGGGCTCTCTGCCAAAAGCCAGTTAAGTTAGAAACGTTGTATCTTTTTGTGTCTGTTCAGTGCAGGAGATCAAAGAGAAAGTCGGACATTTCAGTAACAAGCCAGGACTGCAGATTGAGCTGTCAAACAGACAGTTGGGAGGTATGTTGTTAGTTATAAAAAGTTAACAGAGATATTAGTATATATAGTTATATATGTGACTGTATAGATAGGTCTGTATAAGTATTTGCACATATGTGCACTGGGATATATCTATTGATGTTGAACTTGGTGGTTATTAATGGTTATTTCAACACATATAGCTATGTAAACCACTGGTCGTTATATATCTCTGCACCTGTAAAGCTGACACCAACATAGAAATGTACCAAAAATATTCATTGGCCATTCGCTTGATACTGAAATGTAGCTGGCAGCCTGTTGGTTAATGTATCTTGTAGACTTATTTTGAGCTGAGCCACAGTTCTCTGTACTTTTTCATTTATACATATTTCCATCCTTGGGTAGTTTAAACCAGACACTTCAGTGTCAAATAAAAACTGAATCTAAATCGGCATCCCACACTTCATATGGAATTTGCAGATGGCAAATTCCCCTCAATGTGCCCTCCACGGTATGATTCGACATGGCACCTATGCAGAGAGAGTTTGTTTGTGACAGCGTATATTCCACCAGGAGAAATTTTCTTAACATCCCCTGCAATTTTTGAAGTGGCAGTTTATTCTAAATCATCCTTAGCTATGTCAAATTCCTCCAGCGAGTGTGCTTGCCATAGCTGTGGCAGATGCATTGTATCTGCTATCGGGGAAGACATTTTGGGTGGTTGTTCATGTTCAATGACTCTTGTATAGTTTCTACAGTAGTTACATTAATCTAGGGAGACCTCTAATAATCATAGTACTTAATTTATACATTGTCTAAAGTGAAAACTGAATCTCTCTGGGAGGCATAGCTTTCATTTTTTTGTCCTTCTTGAGACTTTCGGCAACTCAATCCCTCTGTGCTTTAGGCATCAGAACATTATGGCACAGGTTTTTAACCCAATGATTTTTGACAGGTGCTGCCTAGAACTGTGAAGACTCTTGGGATTTTGAACATATATTCTTGTATGACTCTAAACTTTAACCTTGTTCTCAAAGTATCATTATTTCATCAATTTTGACACCATAGTGTACATTCTGTAATTCTGATAGATTAGTGGATTCTTTTTGATAATTCTGATAGCAATTAGGCATCACAATACTGTGACCATACCTCCCAACTGTCCCATTTTTAGAGGAACAGTCCCTCTTTTGACAGCTTAACTTGCAGTCCCTCATTTGTACTGGAAAGTCCCATTTTTCTCTGCACTGAACAGCCAGAAAAAGAAACAGAGTTTCTAACTTAATTGGCTTTTGGCAAAGAGCCCAGAACAGCCACAGGTTCAGATAAAATACTTTGTAACAATTCAGAGATAAGCAAAAAAGTAATTGTAACAATATAAGATAACAGGTCCCTTGGGAACAGTTAGGGGACCTTTTACTTAGCTCAAGTGAAGGAATAGAAGAAAAAAACTTCGAATTTCGAATGTGTTTTTTGGCTACTTCGACCATCGAATGGGCTACTTCGACCTTCGACTACGACTTTGAACGATTTGAACTAAAAATCGTTCGACTATTCGACCATTCGATAGTGGAAGTACTGTCTCTTTAAAAAAAAACTTCGACCCCCTAGTTCGCCACCTAAAAGCTACAGAAGTCAATGTTAGCCTATGGAGAAGGTCCCTATAGGTTTAGCTATCTTTTTTTGGTTGAACAAAAATCGTTCGATCGATGGATTAAAATCCTTTGCATCGAATGATTCAAAGGATTTAATCGTTCAAACGAAGGATTTTTCGTTCGATCGAAAAATGCTAAATTCTTCAACATCGATATTCAAAGTCGAAGGATTTAACTTCGACAGTCGAATATCGAGGGTTAATTAACCCTCGATATTCGAGATAAGGGTTAGATGAGGGTGGAGTTTCAGGCTCACGTTGTGAGAGTAACAGTTTGGCTTCCTTTTGTGCAAGTAAACAACAGCAAATAGGTCCCCACTAACTCACGTAGCCTTGGTAGGTAGGGCCTACAATAAATGACAGAGAAGTGTGAGCTCTGCGCAATGTCTGATTTTAAAGTTGTGAGCAGCATCAAATGTATGTATGACCCACTTGTCCAAAGTTTTCAGATTAAATGTAGATATAGGTATTAAGTGCGCTGATTGCCAGTATACTGTTCCCTAGGTTCCTAGATGAAAAAAAAAAACTATATAGTGTATTACACTTTTTCAGGGTCGGTATATGAAATTGGATCTACTTACAAGATTGAATCTTGATTGTTCGCTTATCGCGGAAGTCCTTTCCGCATAGAGTGGAAAATACAGATCATTTTGTGACCTGAAAATCAAAGATTCAATAGTGAGGTATCGACGGAGCTTTGTTTAAGGCCCCACGGGCAGTTAAACTTACCGAGCCGTATAGAGGTAAATTGCCTTAATCGAAGCGTTCGTAGTTTCTCAGACTGTTTGCGGAAGTGCCTTTTGCCGGTTCCAAATGTGTTGATTGCCGGTTCCGAATGCTTGCTGGGAATCGTAGGCGGCGTTTCTAATCTCCAGCGTGCTTGGTGTTCTGAATTGGTCTCCCGTGGCTGATCTCTCTCTGTACTTTGCGCAGGGGTCTCTAGGGATCGTGTACTTAGCAGGACCCAGTGATTATTTTTTTAAAATATGTTTTATTTAATCATAGAACCCCAACGTTTCGTATTACATATGCTTCATCAGGGACACATCCCATGGTAAATTTCGTTTCCTTTTAACCTAATATCACTCTGTCTCAATTAATTAATTAACATCATTGGAGTCATCCTTGTTTATCGTTATTCAATTATGTTACTCAAGGTAGTTAAAATAAAAAAAGGGGAAGAAATCCTTTCTTAGTTAGACAATTGATATAAAAGCAGTTTTTGTAAAACCATATTTCATATATTCATATAGGGTCTCTTCTCTTGATATTTTTTGTAAATTATGCATGGATTCTTGGACAGATGTTCTTCAAGATCCTTGCCTTTCCGCAATATATGCCAATGTTTTTGTATTATATTCTCTAGTCCTTTGTTTGAATTGTTATAAGTGGTAATAAAAGAAATGGAATAGTTTGTTGTGTTTTCTTGTTTGATTTTATTCTTCTGTAGTTCTTTTCTGTCTTTGCCATCACATATTGTTTTGGCCTTCTCTATAATTTTTTCGTTGTATCCATTTTCTTGAAACAGTTTTTTTTAGGATTTGGCATTCGTTTTCATAATCTATTTGTCGACTACAGTTTCTTTTACTCTGTTGAATTGGCTATATGGAATGTTGTTAATCCATTTTCTATGGTGGCAGCTCTTATTTAGGATAAATCCGTTGCAATCAGTTGGTTTTACAATAGTTCTAGTTAATGACTGGGTGAGTAGTAGGCTTATCCTTATTATGAAATGCCACAGCTTCTGGGATCATATATTTGTCAAGTTATTGGTTGTATGGAATGTCTTATACCATAGTAAAAACTGTTGTATAAGGTGGGTAACCATGGTAATAACTCTTGGATATAACATAATCTATAAAGGTCTCAGCCCCTCTGGAGAAATAGAATGGAATTTCATTAGATGCAGTGGACCTTGTTGGAAGGGCAGAATGTCAGGGGGCACAGGATTGTTCATGTAAAGATATACGTATTATAAACTGTTATGTTATAGGGTTAAAATGTTACATTTCTGTTATGTTTAGTATTGCTATCATGCGGTATCATGAGGTATTTTGTTGTGTATGACAGCTGTATTGTGAACCTATAAAATTGTCGCCAGTATCATCCAACAATATTGTCACACATTTTAGTGTGGGCAGGTAGTTAGGTAGGAGTCATGAAACATTTAATTATTAAATTAAACACTTATTATTAAATTAAACCTATTAACCATGTATTCCCTCCCTTCCTTGCCTGGTCCTTTATTTTAGTATTATCGTTTTTGGGATAAGAATGGTTTGACTGCTTATTCATCATCCTTACACTTTTCCTGCTGCAAATGTAGATCTGCTGTTTGCAGAGGTCCTTTCAATAGCACATTTGCCATTTAATAGGTTTCTGGTTCTAAATTGACTGAGGGAATGGCATAGGGCCATTTCTTAGAGGACATTTATACACAACAAACTCTACCCACTTATCAAACATTCTTGAGTTCTCTTTTTTTAAGCTTCATTTAATTTTAATTTACAATTAAGCACATTAGGCATAGTGAAAAATGTAATAGTCAACTCAAAAGAATGATAATTCAAGACCATTGGCACAATACTGTAATAGTTAAAACTGCCAACAATGGCAAGTTGCCCAGGCGATATATGAAATAGGAGTTACAAGAAACTCCTGAACCGCCCTCCAATAAAATGTGCCATTTTTAAGTAAATTGTTTTGTGGTCATTCTGGTCTCATGTGCCTCATTAAGAAATATGATAACACTTCTGCATATTCTTGACTTAATATATGAAAGGCAACTTCATTCAGACAGGGCTGCCATCAGAAATCATGTAGCAACATTTTCAGGGCCCTCCCCCCATACAAGTTAAAAAAAAAAACATTGGGGATCTGGGCTCCCCTGTACAAGTTAAAAAAAAAACATTGGGGATCTGGGCTCCCCCGTACAAGTTAAAAAAAAAAGATTTTTGTGGCCAGTGCCCCTCCCAAAGGTTAAAAAACATTGGTGGCCAGGCCCCTCCAAGGGTAAAAAAACATTGGTGGCCAGGCTTCCCAGGGCCCCTAGAAGTGGGTAGGGACCCCTACACATTCAAAAACACATTGTGGCCAGGCCACCCCCAAAAGTTAAATAAAGTTACCTTTAAAGGAGAATTCAACCCTTTAAGAAAAAAGCCGTACCCCCCACCCCACGGAGACCCCCTTTCCTCCTCCCCTCCAGCCAAACTGCCCCCCCCCGGGGAAATGCCTCATACTTTATACTTTCCCCTTCGGTGCAGATTCTGGTATCGGAGTTTCACGCAGCCATCTTCCTGGTCTTTGTGTCTTCTTCTGGCGCTTCAGCAATTTTCGTGAGTTTCTGCACATGCGCAGTTGTCGCAAGCGGGCAAATTGTTCCAACTACGCATGCGCCAACATGCCGATCTCCCACTCAGCTTGCCGAAGACCCGGAAGATGGCTTTGTGGAACTCCGATGCCAGAATCTGCTCAAGGGGTAAGTATAAAGTATGGGGCATTTCTCCGGGGGGGCTGTTAGGCTGGGGGGAGGAGGGAGGGGGGTCTCCATAGGGTGGGGGTACGGGTTTTTTCTTAAAGGGTTGAATTCTCCGTTAAATTTCAGCAGGTTTCTTTCATCATTCTTGGCGAGCGGTCATCTTCACTCTTCCATTACTGCTCCTTCACTCTTACCTGGTGTGGCTTCTTTGTTCTTCTAAGGAGCGGTCTTCTTCGTTCGATTCTATCACAGCTTTTTCATTCATTTCCATTGTGGCATCTTTGTTCTTCTCCAGAGCAGGCTTCTTTGTTCTTTCCTGGAGCTTTTTCTGCAGCAGGCCTGGGCCTCCCTTAGAACCCTAAATCACTCGGGCCTGTGACAACAGTGACCCCATGCCCCCCTGATGGTGGCCCTGCATTTAGACATGTGAGATAAGTATAAGCTCTTACTTTTGCAATATTTCATTGATCCATATGTAAAGTTGCAGCACCATTTAAGGAATACAATTAAAATTTGATTAGCACCTACCAAACCATTACATAAAAGCAAGTTTTTTGAGGTTAGTGGCCATATAATGATTTTTACATAGGCCACTTCATTTATAGGTTCTGATTTTGAAGCTGTGCTTTACAACATGTCATAAATTAGTGAGTAGTGATATTTTGAGACAATATGCAATTGGTTTTCATTTTTCATTATTTGTGGTTTTTGAGTTATTTAGCTTTTTATTCAACATCTTGAAAGTTTGCAGTTTCAGCAAGCTGGTTGCTAGGGTTCAAATTACCCTAGCAACCATGAACTGATTTGATTTGAACTGATATGAAAAGGGAGGGCCTGAATAGAAAGATGGATAATAAAAGGTAATAAATTTGTAGCTTTACAGAACATTTGTTGTAGATGGGATCAGTGACCCCCATTAGAAAGCTGAGAAGAAATGGGCAGAAAATATAAAAATGCTAAAAAATAAATAATGAAGATCGATTGAAAAGTTGCATAAAATTGGCCATTCTATAACCTACTAGAAGTTCACTTAAAAGTGAACTACCCATTTAATTAGAAAAGTATCCTTTTCATTAAAATGTATTGCTTTTTTTTAATATCCTTCAAATACCCAATTTTCCATGATGGCCACACATGTAGGTGATTGAGAACATTAGCACATACCCATGCAAGTTCATGTTGTTTACACTGTTACCATGGTGATTATTGTAAGGAAAATATTTCATTGTTACCTAAGAACCAAAATCAGTGCCAAGAAAACTGTATTTTAGGAATTAAGAATATCCCTTCTTAATATAGGACAGATGAATTGAGAGGTAGCACAGATGGAAAGCTGATAAACCAAGATTCTTTGTGAATAAGGTTGGAAAGTTTGTATTTATTGCTCTCTATGCTTATTGATCACTTTCTTAATATATTGTAGAGGCATCTTTGTATGAATTACATTTTTTTGTACCTTTTACTATCTTTTGTAGGAAAAGGCAAAACAAAAGAGAATGGGAAATCTAAATATAATAGAAAAGTAAGGAATCGTTCAGCTTTTTCTTGAACAATATCCTCTGTAGAGCTACATGCAGCCCAGAAGATTAAATAGATTTCTTTGAATTCTACCCTGTCTGTATGCACACAGTTTCCAGTTGCTAGGTATTGACCTAGTAAAGACTAGGTATTTAACTGTTTAGAAACAATATGCAATGTCTTTCCATAATTTGGAGTTTTCTGGATAATGGTTTTCCAGATAATGGATCTCATACTTAAAGTTAAAGCCTTAATTAGATCTTCAAACATTTTTAGCTTTTAATATAGTGTTTTCCATATCAATACAAATAATTATTATTCATACCCATTTTTTCAACTTTCTAGAGTGCTGCAGGGCTTCTCCTCAGAAGGTATCCAAATAGCACTTGGCTGAATGAAACATGACTTTAAGGCAGTAGCTGGAAACTGTGTCAGTCTGAAGATATGTAGGACAGAAAATGTCTGACAGTCATATTCTAGACAACAAGATGAGTTAGGCGAGAATGTGATTTATAGCACATTGCTGTGTACTTGGGTGATATATTATTTTGTGCAGTTTGTACAGGGGGACCAGTAGCACCATGGCCTGAATAAAGCAAATCAGGCTTACTGACAATGAGTATTTTCACTGATTTCCTCCTCTGCAACTGCTGAAAGTCCTGTGTTGCTGCTGCCGCTGCCATCAATATCTCTGCAAAAGTGAGGCCCAGCATGGCAGGTTTATGACCCAGCAGTTACTGATCATTAAGATCATTGTATATAACTGCTGTGCTGCTCGCTTTTCCTTGACTCCTTTGCGGTAGGCAGTCATATCAAACCAAGGAGGCTGCGTGGTTGAGCCCACTGTACAGAAATAAATTATAACTCATGGCTTTGTGATTTTTGTAAGGAATCTATATAGTTTTGCAGCCACATTAGAAGTGGTTTTGCTATCCAATCTTACTTGCATGTTGAAGCTGCTTAAAATGATGGAATGGAGATGCTGTCTGTCTAGGGGCTTTATAGCATTGTCTATAATCTTGTGACTCTTTGGAATAGAAATATTTACTTTATTACATTACACTAATAGAAAATATATTTTCACAAATTATTCTCTCACAAAATGCAAATGCAGGTTGCCATTATCGCTGCTTAGAGGGCATCTGGTATAATGCTGGAATAACAAAAACATGAATATTTGTCAACAATTTTGTACCTTGCACTTAGGATTAGTAAATCAGACCCGCAGCATTGTATTTAAATAAAGTACAATAACTTCTAAAACCAATGTAGCAAACATTTCAATAATACTATCTAGTAGAGTGAGTGGAATTGCTTGTCAGCAGAGCTGTGGAGTCAGAGTCAGAAGCAGTTTTTGGTATCCAGAGTCGGAGTTGCCAAAAATGTACTGACTCCAACTCCTAATAACTTTTAATACAAGCACTGAAAATAATCAAATCAGATTTAAAAGAGAAGGAAAGTCGTTTACCACTTGGAGATGCCAAATGTTAGACACCCACAAGTGAATGTATTTACTTACCTGAAACCGCGGGCCGGTGCTCCAATCAGCAGAAAACTGCACCAGCCCAGGGTTATTCCAGCGAGCACCACGGAGAGATCCTATTCTGTCTTCCTTTTTCTTCTCGCGGCTGCGTATGCGCATTAGAGTGAGAAGCCAAACTAAAAAGCCGGCTATTTCATTCTACTGTGTATACATCTTTTTGAAAGAAAGAAGAAGCGGGAATAGAAGTGCTCTGTGGTGCACCGACCCGGCGGTTTAGGTAAGTAAATACATTCTCTTGGGGGTGCCTAACATTTGCTAAACAACTTTCCTTCTCCTTTAAGAGCATCTATGAAGGAGGATATGGCAGAAGCAATTCTGTTCCTAAGAACAAAACTTTTATATTAAATATAATAAACATATGCTACACAGCAACAGTACATAATATTTTCATTACTTTGATACACTTTTTTTTGTGTTATTATTCCTTTAAAAACAGAGGCGTTGGGTCGAAGGTACCATAAACTGAGGGGTCGAAGTCTAAGGATTTACGTACCGACTCCACAGCCCTGCTTGTCACCCATGCCATTTTGGTCTCCAACTCGAAATCTATAGCTAGATCACAATCTAATTTGTAGGGACCCCTGACTAGAAATAATATTTGAAGATCGATCTGGATAGAAAACCCATGATACGAGACTACATGTACAGCATGCTTTTAGGGGTAATGTAATAAAAGCTGCAAAGATTTTATCAGGTTTTTTAACCCACAGCAACCAATATTTTATTTTAAAACATTGATCGTTAATGCTAACTGAAAATGTGTTGTTATGGGTTACTTGACTTGGTGCAAACTTTGCCCCTTTCATTAAATTGCCACCTTTAACTTTCTTTTGGAATATATGATCATAAGTACTATTTCTTATATAAAACATTTTTGTGTGGTCCTTTGTAGAAGTGTGTGTGAGGGTTTCCTTTTCATTTTCTCCCCAACAGCACAAACTAGAAACTATGATATAGCCATAGTTCACTTTGCACATAGTATTACCAGTATAACAGACTAAAGGTGCCTTGGTTTAAGTGTAAGTCCAGTGCCTCAGGTGAAGGATGAATTTAAGTAATTAATATGGCACTAATTTAATATTGGATAATCCAAAGGCATATACTATTTGAAAAATCTATTTATCCTGAAGTTTTATTTATACAGTATAACATTTTTTATAAACATTGTTACTGTTCAGGGGTATAGTTTCCCTTGAATTGTCAAGGGGGAATCATGAACATGATTCAAGGAATAAGTCAGTAAATGTACAGCATGTGTTTATGTGTGGAATTAGCCTTTGACAAGTCTCTTTGTGCAAGAATAAAAGTTAAAAAGCACACAAGCATTTTAGTTATATTTCCATGAAATACTTCACAAAAACGAACAGGGTTTCTTTTAGCATATGAAAAAGATGAAGGATAGGCTTGGATTTTTCTTGAAGACACAAGGGATTAGATGAAAAAGAAGCTATTAACTTGAAAAAAGGGTCAAAATAATCTCACGCTTATGTAACAGTACCGAAAGAATGGAAAATGGTGGGTGCTTTTGTAGAATGTTAGAAAATATAAAGCTATTGATTGTAGGGCTACCACTATTTTAACCTTAAAGGAGAACTCAACCCCCCAATTAAGAAAAGCCCCTACCTACTAAGCAAGATAGTCCCTACTCCCTGCTTCCCCCAGCATACTTAAATAGGTCTGAAACGGTCCGTAAAATATTTCTCACCTAACAGTGCAGAGTAAGCACAGCAGAGCTTGTGGGCGCCATCTTCCAGATCAGGGCCGGAACTAGGGGTAGGCAGAGTAGGCACGTGCCTAGGGCGCAATGCTGGAGGGGCGCCAGGCACGCACCTTCTCTGCCTCTGCTTTCCCCTAGTCCGGTCCCTGCTGTGGCCGACGTGCGTGAAAAATACTAGTGCGCATGCGCGAAAAACAAAAGTTTTTTCACGCATGCGCACTTGTGTCTTTTCGCGCATGCGCACTAGCGTATTGGGCGCTTTGCCGGGCCAGACTGCCTAGGGCGCCTGCCCGCGTTGGCCCGGCATTGTTCCAGATAGCCAGTCTTCATCTGTAATAGAGCGCCGTACTGGCACATGCGCAGTTGGAGCAGTCTTCCGGTTCATACCGCATTCTCCAAAAGTGCTGGAAATTGCCAAAGAGGACCCGAAGAAATTGGAAAATCCAGAAAATTACACCCACAAGCTCTGCTGCACTTACTCTGCACTGTTAGGTGAGAAATATTTTAGGGACATTTTCAAACCTATTGAAGTATGTGGGGGACAAGCAGGGAGGGGGGACTATCCTGCTTAGTAGGTAGGGGCTTTTCTTAATTTGGGGGTTGAGTTCTCCTTTAAAAGGGGATCTAAGGATAGCATTTTGGAAGCAGACACAAGATCCCTCTTCATTTATTTTCTAGTCTGTTCTGGCGAAGGTTTCAGTTGCCTCATCTTATATACAAATTCTACATTGTCATAATAGTTTCAATTTTCACTGGAGAATCTGAAATCATGTACTCTAGGAAAGAGTAGGTTATACTGGAATAGGGCCATAGCCTAAGTCATACTGTTTTACAGTATACAACCCCAAATGTTGGAAGGTAAGCATTGCATGGAGCCCTCTATATTCCTGAGTTCCCATACTCTCAAACTCTTTCACCTCCAACTGCATTCCTGACTGGCACAATTAACCAGAAAAAGTGTAGTTGGTAGTAGTAGATTTTTTTGAGGCTCCTAGGCAACCGGATTGGCTAACTCCGCCCCCCAAATAACCATGCACCATAATGGAGGGGGATGGCAATAAAGGGGGAGGGCAATGAAGGGGAGGGAACAAAAGGGAGTGAGAGGAAGGGCAGGAGAGGAAGGTGGGAGGGAGGTAGAAATGGGTGAGTGACAGAGGAGGAATACACAGGCCCAGTGCCCCCACATTGTAGATGCCTCTTCTGCCTATGTCTAGTTCTGACCCTGAATGAAACATTTTGATGGCAGCAGTGAAATTATGATCCAGAGACTTGCTTTGCCATTTTTGGGGTCAGAAAGGATTTTTTCCAGCAAAATTAGTTAAGGCTTCAGGTTTTTTTAAGCCTCATCGTGATCAGATAGAAAATCCTAAGGAAGTATACCCAAGAAGGGTTTGACTGACGATCAAGAGTCTTTTTCAACTTTCACTATTATTATGATTAATAATAAATCAGAATATTTTCCTTTCATTTATATCTTCCGAAGGCAATTGCAGGCCCCATACTTCCAGTGTTGTTACACTTCCAATATCTAGTATGCCAGATTGTCATAGGTCATAACCTAACAAAAGCTCAGATTAAAATAGATAACAAAATAATTTTATTTATTTGTACATTTGCTAAGCACCTTAAAAAGGTTTGCAATGCTGTGTTCAAGATGATTATGCCAAATCCCTTGGTATAAGGATTAAAGTGGTACATTCCTCAATTGTTGTACAAAGAAAAGCAATTTCATTTGTTCAGGATCCATTAAATTTTTGTGGCTGCACATAATATGAAGTGCTGAAGGTTTACTGTACACGTGCCATATTAAAAATGGAACTAAGGGAAGGGCCTTAGAGTTGGTTTTACTAACTACAGAACAAAATGCAGACATAGCAAAATAAAGTCTAATCCATCTCAGTGGTTATAATTAACTTGTGGAAGGTTTGTGTTAATACAACTAATCTATTATTTAGAATTAATTTACTGTAGTAGAATACATTGGAACACATAGATGCCAACTGTAAAGAGGAGGGAGGATTTGAAAGGAAAAAAAACTGTACTTGATAAAGTCTAAAGCTATATATGCATGATAGATCCCCTGATTTGGCTAATTCAGCACCCAAGTGATGGATCAAACCATGCTAGTCAAATTGGTCAACCTTCCAGACAGCTATTAGATCACATGGAGAGTTTGTACAGGCATGTCACCCATGGGCCTGTGAGCTGTTGCTCCATAATGCTCCCTAGAATGCCGCTGAGCAGCATGCCGCTGTTGAAATTTTGCTGCCCTAGGCCCAGGCCTTTGTGATCTTGCCACAAATCCAGGCCTGCAATACATAACATAGTCATATGTGATATGTGCCCTATATTGGAACCATATATTACATGTATTTTTGGAACCAGGGAAGGAGGAAGAAAATCAACCTCGTATTGCAATACCGCAGGACCAGTACAGTACTGTAGTTAGCAACCTGTAGGTTTTTTTTGCATATTTGGTCATGATATTATTAAAGACAACATTCTTTTTTGCTTCTGCTTGCTACATAAACTCTATATAATGTTTATTGTTGTAGTACTGACAAAACATATAACTTTTGTTTAATGGAGATTTTCATTCTAATTTGGAGGATTACATCAGAATACATTAAGGGAGTTATTTTTTCTGGTGGAGGGGAAAAACACAAATTTTTCAAAGAAAAAAACCTCAAATATATTTTAGATTTATTAAACTCAGATGGTGTTAAAAGTCCAGACCTGCCGAGTTCATATAGAAATCAGATGTCCTGATCTGTTATGGGTTTCGTTCAATAACCCAAAAATATCGGGCGTTGAACTGGAAAAAGTCGATGGTTTTGGGTGTCAAATCTGAAGTCACAGTTTTTGGAGACAAATATGAAAAATGTGTCACAATTTTTTCACAATTTTATCGAGTTTTTTCCCCCACAAGAAATTTCCAAAAAAACGTATTGATTATTAGAGGGAAAAAGTCTGTGCGGATTTGGTCTGAGTAGTTTTGATAAATAACCCCCTAAATATTTTGGCAGTCTGATATATACCTTCTTTCCTGGCCACTTCATGTCAGCAATACTATGGGTATTCGCCCCGCCCCCATATCCCAGTTAGCATTGTCCCTCCCCCAAAGAAAACGATAAAGGACCCAACCCCTCCTCACTTACTTGTCTTTTTTGCTTAGTCTTCATTCTAGTTAGCATGGGACATCTTGGCGGCAGTTTTTGATCAGATCCAACTCTTCAGAAAGGTTGGCGATTTCTGAGGGCTATTCATTCAGTGAAACTGTCGCATGAAGCCCCCTCAGCAGGAATCCAATTCCTTATTACAGGCTGCTCCAGGTTAGTGATTTGAAAAGTCGCTACTGGTGTGTGGGATCCCAGGTGGTTTTTTTACCAAACATACTTCCTAAGGTGCATGTTTTTCGAGTGCACGTTTTTTTCGCGCGCGTGCGTATGGTCGCGCGCACACGCGTATTGTCGCGCGCACGTTTTTTCTGGCATTTTTCAGCTTTTTAAAAGAAGTCGCCATTTTGGTATGCTGGAAAGTGCATACATTTGGAAGTGGATACTTCAGTTTTTCTGTTCCAGTCAGGTAATTAGATGCCTGTCTTACAGAAAGGTCGGGTTTGTAAAAACTCAATTCTCATTGTTTTTTCTCCTGTATTGCTTGTAGCACACCAGGAGGGACTGAAGTGTACTGGTGATCTCACAGCCTCAGTTACAGCTGCCCTTGTTGCTTGGTATGTCCCTCTTAGTTTTCTCTTAGCAGTGTTTTTTTTTTAACACTTTCATTTTCAATTGGTTTTTTTTTTTTTTTTTTTTTTTGTTGTCTCTTCAGCTTGCCTTATGGAGTCCTTACAGAGGAAAAGAAGGAAGCTTGGCTCTTCTTCTCAAGTTTGTGCAGGCTGCTTTGACGCTCCTTTGCCGGGGAAGAAATTTTGTAAATCATGCTTTGGCCTTCTACTACAGGATACGCCTGTTAGTGAAATCCCTTCAGGCCAAGGGGCTTCAGTGTCCAGGGAGGAGTCTGACTCCTCTGATTTCTCAGGAGAGGAAAGTCTAGAACCGATGTCGGAGTTGTTTTCTGAGGAGGAAGAAGAGGAGACGGAATCTTCATCATTTGATTTGACCTTAATCCCTCCGTTAATTAAAGCAATAAAATTAATCTTGGGAGTAGAAGAGGAAGCGGACGCCCAGAAGTCTAAGGTGCTCCCATCTTCTTCAAAGCCAAAACAATTTTTTCCTCTTTTTCCGGAAGTGGCAGAATTAATCTCGGCAGAATGGGGAAAAGCAGCTAAAAAGGTCTCTTTTGCGTCTATGACTACGAGATTTGCAAAATTATATCCATTTAAAGAACAGGATACCAAGAACTGGGATACAGCCCCAGCAGTGGATTCACCTGTGATTCATTTGGCAAAGAAGACAATTTTGCCAATTGATGATTCGTCAGTACTAAGAGATCCCATGGATAAAAGAGTGGAGACGGAGCTTCGTAAGGCATATCAAGTGGCAGGAGCCTCATGTAAGCCGGCAGTAGCTCTGGTTTCAGTGGCAAAGGCAGTCTCCTTGTGGATCGACAGTTTGGATAAAGCGATTGCTGAAGGTACGGATACAGCTGACATTAGTGCTGGATTATCAGAATTAAAGATGGCAGTGGCATTTATGTCGGAAGCAGCAGTGGATTTGACGCGGTTGGCTTCCAGGTCGATGGCTGTGTCAGTGTCGGCAAGAAGAGCATTGTGGCTCAGATCTTGGGGTGCAGATGCGGCTTCTAAGCTAAGTCTCTGTAACCTACCTTATGTTGGGGAAAATCTTTTTGGTCCTAAATTACAAGAGGTCATAGAAAAAGCGACAGGTGGGAAGAGTACTTTCCTGCCGCAAGAAAGGAAAAAATTGAAGGCTCAACCCTTTAAAGGTTTTTTTTTTCGAGGCTCAGGAAGAGCTAGAGGTTATGCCAGTAACTATAGATACTTTGGCAGAGGCAGTTCAAGACAGTCGTCTTGGAGAGGGGGTCACTCCGCAGTTATCAGGGGGAACAGAATCAAACTGTCCCCAACTTCTAAAAAATCCTCCTGACGATCATGGAGTAATGGATGCTCGAGTAGGGGCAAGACTTTCAAGGTTTTACGAGGTCTGGAAGCAGTCAATTTCAGACCAGTGGGTACTGGACTTATTGAAAAGAGGTTACCGCATAGAATTTTTGTCGGTTCCAACTCTGAATTTTTTTTTGGTTTCCCCTATGCCTCGAGGTCAAGAAAAGAAAAAAGCCCTCGAAGAGTATGTCCAAATCATGTTGGACCAGGAGGTAGTGGTGCCAGTGCCTCAGGAAGAAAGGGAAAAAGGCATTTATTCCCTGCTCTTTCTAGTGAAGAAGGCTTCGGGAGGGTGGAGGCCAGTGCTGGATTTGAAGAAACTGAATTCCTTGGTGCATCTTCAAAAATTCAAAATGGAGTCGATAAACACCATTATTGCGGCAGTCCAGGCAGGAGACTGGCTCTTGTCGATCGATTTGAAAGATGCATACCTTCATCTTCCGATAGCAGATCAGCATCAGCGTTTTCTACGCTTTGCGGTTGGACACAGGCATTTTCAGTTTCGGGCCCTTCCCTTTGGTCTCTCAACATCTCCAAGAACGTTTACCAAGGTACTCATCACCCTGGTCGCAGAGCTAAGGAAACAGGGCCTGACGGTCTGGCATTACTTGGACGATATCCTCCTATCCGCAAGGTCTCCAGAAGTCCTTTTGTTACACAGAGAGATTGCAATTTCTTTTCTTCAATCTCACGGGTGGCTAATCAACTGGGAAAAAAGTCAGTTGCAGCCATCTCAATCCCTAATTTACCTGGGGGCTCTATTCAACACAGCAGACAATGTGGTTCAATTGCCACAACAGAAGATAGAGCGCATGGTGAAAGAAATGGAAGTTTTCTGTCTCCAAGGGGAGGTCTCAGCGAGACGATTTATGTCTCTCCTAGGCTTGATGGCAGCCTCCATTCCAATGACCAAATGGGCCAGATTCCATATGAGGGAGGCACAACGTTATTTCCTGACCCATTGGAATCGATGGGAAATCAATTGGAATCAGTTAATTCCTCTTTCTCCCGAACTCAAGGTCGGCCTTCAATGGTGGATGAACCCTTCAAATTTGTCCAGGGGTTTTCCCCTTGCTCCAATAAATTGGAGGATAATAACAACAGATGCCTCCTCCCAAGGTTGGGGAGCTCTCCTGGAGAGCAGTGTGGCCCAAGGAATCTGGAAGTCTCCATTGAAAGTGCACGCAAATGTGTTAGAGCTAAGAGCAGTGTTTCAAGCACTGCAGGCCTTTGCTCCAGATATAAAAGGAATGGCGGTAAAGGTCAAGGGAGACAATTCCTCAGCAGTGTCCTATATAAGGAAACAGGGAGGAACAAAAAGTTTGCTACTATGGAAAGCAGTATGTCCAATCCTGAGCTGGGCGGAGCAGAATCTGGAGAATCTGACAGCAGTTCATGTTCCAGGGATTCTCAATCAGAAAGCGGACTTTCTCAGTCGTATGACTTTGTCAAACACGAGTGGAAGCTGCATCCAGACATTTTCCACCGGCTAGTAGAGAAGTGGGGTCTTCCGGAAGTGGACCTCATGGCCTCTCCGGACAATGCTCAACTGCCGATATTCTATGCAAGATATTTCAGCCCTCTAGCTCAGGGGACAGATGCACTCCTTCAGCCCTGGTCGTTCCGTCTAGCCTATGTGTTCCCACCAATCCCTCTCCTCCTTCAAGTCCTACTGAAGGTGATTCAGGAGGAAGCGGAGCTCATCCTCGTGGCCCCTTATTGGCTTCGTCGCCCATGGTTTCCTCTGCTCAGAAGACTGGCAGTAGCAGACCCGTGGCCGATTCCTATGAGGGAGAATCTACTGACCCAGGGACCAGTGGCACATCCAGACCCACACTCGCTCTCATTGATGGCATGGAGATTGAGCGCAAAAGGCTTGTAGCTTTGGGGCTCTCTGAAGCAGTGGTGGCTACATTGCTTAGGGCAAGAAAAAGTAATACGTCTACCACATATTATAAGATTTGGGAAAGATTTCTCCTATGGCAATTGGAGAAGGCTAATTCCTGTTTTCCACCACCTTTACCTCAGGTTTTAGAATTCCTGCAGGAAGGATTGAGCAAAGGTTTGCAATACAGAACTCTAAAAGTTCATGTAGCAGCACTTTCAGCTATGACTGGGATAAGATGGGCAGAAGATCCGTTAGTAAAGCGTTTCTTCTCAGCCACATTAAAGATTTGTCCTCCAAAAAGGACTTTATCTCCTGCTTGGGATCTACCAACGGTGCTAAAAGCCCTTTGTGAACCTCCATTCGAGCCTTTGCAAGAGGCGTCCTTATGGTTGGTGACCCTAAAGACTTTATTCTTGGTGGCAATAGTTTCAGCAGCGAGAGTCAGTCTCCTACATGCTCTGTCTGTAGAAGAGCAAAACATTTCCTTTTGGCCGGATAAAGTAATTTTAAAGCCTCCAGACTCATTTCTACCCAAGGTGGTTTCCACATTTCACCTTGCACAGGACATAATAATCCCTATCATACCGGAGGAGCCCAACCTTTCCTCGAAGCTCCAGAAGCTAGATCCGGTGAGGATGCTGAGACATTATTTGGCTATGACTCAGTCTTTGAGAAAGTCTGGAAGTCTGTTTGTGATACCGGCAGGTCCTCGAAAAGGGGAACAACCAGCGAAGTCTACAATTGCTAGATGGATTGTGATCTTGATACAAAAATCTTACAATCTTCAAGGCAAGCAGGCACCAGCAGGGCTAAAAGCTCATTCAACTAGGGCTGTGGCTACCTCCTGGGCAGCAGAAGCGGAGGTTTCAGAATCGGCAATTTGTGAGACAGCAGTTTGGTCATCTGCTCGAACCTTCTTTAAATTCTATCGTTTGAATGTTAAGAAACCTTCTCAACATAATTTTGCTTCCGCAGTTCTGCGGTCTTTTTCTGTTAATTAAAAGCTGTTTATGCCCTCCCTCTTGTTTGGTTGTCATTGCTTGGGTATAACCCATAGTATTGCTGACATGAAGTGGCCAGGAAAAATGAAATTTCCTATCATACTTACTGTAAATTTCTTTTCCTGGCCACTTATCATGTCAGCAAACCCACCCTCTGTTGACTAAATTATGAGACAAGTAAGTGAGGAGGGGTTGGGTCCTTTATCGTTTTCTTTGGGGGAGGGACAATGCTAACTGGGATATGGGGGCGGGGCGAATACCCATAGTATTGCTGACATGATAAGTGGCCAGGAAAAGAAATTTACGGTAAGTATGATAGGAAATTTCATTTTTGTTGTAATGTAGGATCATGCTAGTCTTCAAGAATTTCTGTCCATCTTGTATGAAAAATGATGGAATCAGATGAAAGAGTGATCGACTAGAGGTCAATCAACAGGGGAAGGTTGATGAACAGATAAGCAGAGAGAGCAAGAGAAACTAGCATAGGAATTGAAGGAAAATAGCATAGGAACTGAAGGATAAGGGAAAATGGATATAGAATAGTAGTTCTGAATAATGTAGAAGGAAAGAGTGAAAGGAAAGGAGAAAAGAAGTGGAAGAAAAAAAGAAGGATGTAGGAAAAGAGAGGGAAGAGGCAGGTACGTACTATGGAGAGAGTGAACAGGAAATAGGGAGAAGGGGATTACCATAGAAAAGTGTTCAGTAGGGAGAACTGACTATAGGGGAGAAAATATGGACTGAAGAAAAGAGAAGAAGGAGTGAAACGGGTGAATGGGACTATGTGGTATGAAGAGAAGGTAGTAAAAATAATTTTTCCAGAAATGTCCTTGTTTTCATTTGATAGCTGGTAACCCTGGTAACCCTATGGGCAATGCTTTCTATTTTTAATTAGTCCTTATACCATTATGAAGAAGATAACATGCCTCGATACAAAATCATTTACTGATATAATGTACTTTGTTTAATCTTGTAATTAGGCATCTTCCCTTGAAGTCTTAATTGTTTTCTTGTACTTTGTATTAGTAACATTATTCTGCATTTAGTAGATGAATAAAGGCTTCATCCCCTGACCCTCCCCATCTTCCATTAGGCATATCATAAATGTAAATTACTATTCATACAGGTTTTGATTGGCAGGTCCTGTATAAATGTGTATGTAAATGTAGACAGCATATAAGAAAAAAGGGAGGGTACAAAGAATCAACTTTTACATTTCTGGCAGACTAATAAAAATAATGCAATTAAAATACAAACGCTTGGAAGCCAGCACACAAGATGAAAGTTGCAAGAGCAAGTATTTCTCTTTAAGTATTCTTCTATTAGTGGACAAACAAGATAACTAAGATTAAATTATTTACATTTTTAAGTAATGTGTGTGAAACTTTCTGAGTTGCCTGCATGATTGCTGGGAACTGTCTGGAGATCCTGAAGGTCAGTTAATATGGGAAATTTTTCCGTAGTCCGTGTTTATAGATCATAAGACAGCTGATTACTGGTCAAACTTTTCAGTTTTACTGATGTTGACCATTTGTGAAAAAGTGTATTTTGACAAAAATATAAATTGTTCACAAGTGGCTTTTTTGCCATTTAGGATCATTACATTAAATATTTCCATTAAGGTTTTTAACCACATCTAATCATATGTTATTTTATATTCCTGAGCTAGCTAAAAATGTTTCTTATGGGAAAATATATGGCAGTAGAATCCCTCTTTTACATTTTCCACAGGAATATAAAAAAAAAGTCTAAAATTCAGTCAAATTTAAATTATGAATAGTATATTGCTCGGGACCTGGGGTTTTCCAGATTATGGGTCTTTCCATAATAAAGAAATTCATACCTTAAGGCTACTAGAAAATCATTTAAACATTAAATAAATAGAATAGAATAGGCAGATTTTGCCTCCAGTAAGGATCAACTGTATCTTAGTAAGGGTTAAGTTGAAAGTACTGTTTTATTATTACAGACAAGAAGAAAACAATTTAAACAATTTTTTGGATAAAATGGAGGCCATGTGAGAGATGGCCTTCCCGTAATTCTGAACTTTCTGTTTCCGGATAACGGATTCCCATACCTGCACTAACAAATTTGTGGTTCTTTTTAGGTACTGTATATCAATACACTTATACTAAATCTTTGGCTAGAATATAGACTGTTCTATCATGAAGTTTTATAATTAAATATCAGACTCAGCAATCCCGTATGATAAGCAAATGTTAGGAATCTAAGAAATAATAATACAGATTGCAATGCTTGAATAGTTTTATTGACTTGTACAGCAAAATGCACTGTCTTCATAATTACATCTTTAAAGGAATCTAGAATCTTCTGGCAAGTAATGCCATTGTTTAATACTAATGAATTTTACCAAGGACTTTAACAAACAGCATTAAAACAGCTTATACAGTGTGTTTATGCATTTGATAATAGCTCACTTACAGAAGAGCATATAATACAGTAATGAGCAATTTATTTCTTTGAGGGTTGGGTGTCTCTTGGAAGGTCACTGTGAACTAAAAATGACAGTCACTTTTAATTTGGTCTCAGTTGTGAAGGGAACACACAGCTGCTTTGACGAAGTTCTCCTTAATTAACCAGCACTGGAAACCAGGGGTGGGAGGTAAGAAAGGGAAGGAAGAGGGCTGCTGACTACACACTCATGTGTCTTGTAAAAAAATAGAAAATAAAATATAAAGTCCTCCCCTTTCATTGTTTTAGTCAAAGCCGTGTGCTTACCCCATCAGTAGTCTGAAAAGAATCATGTTTTTGTAGAGGTTTACGCTTAAGATTTTAGCTGTCTAGGGCCTGAATTTATTTTTCCTCTGCATTTAACCATCGATTACTTGCTGTTGCCGATCTCTAAAAAGACCTCCCAAATTGCTAAGCCTTTATATTTCATTGGCAAGTGATAATAACTGTTTTAGAACTGGAAGGCTTCGGCCATTTTCCTTTAGAATCTGTGTGTTAATGAGACTGACTTACAGAATGAGATACTTTGAATGCAAGGACATTTCATAATTAAATCATTGTAAAATGTTCTCCTTATTTCTAGGCTGTCATTATAGAAATATAGGTATAGTTTTACCTAATTCTCCATTTGCCCAATTTAGTGAGCAGCCCTCCTGGGGGGATAGTGGTTAAACGCTAGATGAGCATAAATGAGTGTTCTCTTGTAGAGGGTTTCATTTCATGGGTGATATGATAAATGGCATACTTGTTTTGAAAATTCTACAGTATGTTTTTGTAGAGACATCTTTATGGTCTTGACACAATACCTGCCACACTCCCAAGTACTACAGTCTCACTGCACCTTGTTCATACCTTTTTCTTATGTATAGTCAGTTCATGAAAGGAGCAAATTACTATATTATTTATTTTTGCAACAAGTGGAATTCAGCTATGGACCATTCGTCACGATCCCTCTGATGTTTGCCATTAAATACCATTGGAAATATATGGGTGAATGTAATAAATGTCGGTAACACAAAAAATAAAAGTGAAAAATTATGCCTTTGTGCGAACAGATTTTCCTTTGCACAAATTTAATATAGCTATTGTGAACCTGGAAACGGTTTTGCTACCTCCTCCTCCCCCAGTGGAAGAAGGTTTGAATGTAATAAGATTACGACACCTTTAAGCACTTCTTAAAAGTAGGCAATGCGCAATTAAAATTTACAATGCAGTTTAAAAAGATGCACATTTTTATTCTTATTTTTTTGCTCTTTGCAACCTTTATTACATTCCCCTAATAGTCACTTAGATTGCATATGGTTTGGAATGGTCACTTTATCAGCTGTTGTCTCTGTATGTGCTCATATACAACTCATAGTTAGTCAAATCCTATGGATTTTAATGTCAATTGACTAGGACTGACATTGGATCATATGTCATGAGCCTCCAAGAAAGGAACTTATTTTAATATTAATCTTTGTGTATAGTTTGTACAAATTGCACCAGTAGAGCCACGGTACCAAATACCTTTCCTGCTTTTTTTTAATGTCTGCCTTTACTTATGTTAGAAGATGAATGTATAGATTGAACAGAATGCAGTCCCAGTGTAATAGAATCCCAGTAAGAACTTATGATAAGGAAATCCATGAAGGGAGAAGGAGTAAACATTCACTAAACAAAGGGAAAGATTTTTTCAAATTACATGAAATTGGGAACAGATGAATAGCTCCCTTAATTTGTAGACATGTGCAAACACAAGTAGTAATTTCAGCACAGACAACATTGCCACAATAGATTGAAAGTCAATACCATGTGAAGCAAGTGTTACCAAACATGCATGCTCTGCTTACAATCTCAACATGTCTTGCAAAATGTGCACAAAGAAAACTATTCAAATTTGAGGGAGTATTGGCTCAGTACTAATCTACCATAATATGTTTAATTTCCATGCATATTCAGTGAAAATCACAGCAATTTTCATGTCAGTTAATTAGTGTCAATTAGTTTATCAAGTTATCAAGTAATTGAGAGTTTGCATTACTGTAAAAATACAGTGTTCCTCTTTGAGAATTAAACTACACATAGCTTAGTTAAACCAATACAGTACAAATTGAATTCCCAAAATCATTTAGTAATATAAAGAACATTACAAGCAAAGCCATCCATAGTGTTAGATTTTATCTATTTTAGTTATATCTTTCCAGAGGAAAAAAAAGTATGAAAATGGAGAATTATAAAGCAAATCAATTGTAATGAACATCCTAGACAACATTTTCACATTAAAATCTATCACACTGTATAGCATTATCAAATAAGTGGACAGATTAAGTGAGATTCATTGAGAAAAAGGTGAAAAATCATGGATGGAATTCAATCTGAGATGCAATTCAATTCAGAAAAACTTTCTCACTGTTTATCACATGAATACTCTATTGAAGGCTATGGAAAAAAACTCGAACTGAATTTGGAGAAAAGTTTTTTCTTCTTGAATTGAATCTCGTCCATGAGTTTTCAAGTGATAAATCGTGACTTTTTCTCATTGAATAAATTATGGCACAATATGTGCTATATTATTTAATAATAAATATTTTACCAATTCAGTTTATAATATTATTCTGTTTTGGGGCATATTGTTTGTAAAGCCTTACAGTTAGATATGAGAAGCTATTGCACAGTAAAAAATCATTCATTGGGCCAGATTCAATTAAGTGAGAAAAAGGTTTATCATGTGAATTCATGTACGAGCTTCAATTTGAGATGCAGTTAATTTTAGGAAAACGTATCTCACTGTTTATCACGTAAATGCTACTAAAGTCTATGGGAAAAACTGGAAATTTGAAGAAAAGTTTTTTTTCTCCTCGAATTGAATCTAGTACATGACTTTTCCCATGATAAATCATGAGATACATATTTCTCGCTAAATTGAATCTGGCCCATAATCTGGATTCAGTAATACAACATTTGGAATTAGTGGGCAACAGATATTCCCATGTCTCCAATGTAAAACCAAATTATGTGACCCTAGTTCAGTCTATGACAGATTTCTATATATCATTATGAAAGGTGCATTTGCAAGTTTTTATTAAGCTTTAAGAGGCAATTCAAAAAGACCAACCAAAATAAAGTGGGAGGTTTTCTTTGGCCAAATAGGTCAGTTTTCAGTCGAATTAGAATCATACAAATCAAATTAATAGCGCATTTGATCAAATTCTAATCAAAATTTTTCGCAAAAAACTTTGTTTTAGTAGTCCACCAATTGACTCCAAATAAGTTCTAGGAGGTGCCCCATAGGCTAAAACATCAATTCGGCAGATTTAAGATGGCGAATGGTCGAAGTCGAATTTTGAAAGAGACAGTACAGGATACATTTCGATATTCGAATTTTCAAATTTTTTTCAAATTCGAATTGACTTTGGACTTTTCTCTGGTCAAAGTACACAAAAATAGCTTGAAATTAAATTTTTCTGATAAATCTGCCTCTTAGTGTTTTGCAGCTAGTCAACTGCGAGTTTATTGCTCCACCTTAATATGTATTAATAAAGAATAAAGGCCTGTTTTATGAAATATATAATGCAACCCATGGGTTAGGATTACATTTTAGGACAACACAACACCTCAACATCTGGTCAATATGTGAACTATAAGGATATGCTTCGCCCCCTGATTTGATTCCCTCCATATATAACTACCAGACTACCGCACCCACTATGAGAAAATCATATAAAATAAGAAACCAATATGCACAGCACTGTAATGTACTTATATCTGCTGTTAATCAGTTTTCCTTTCTTTTCCTTTATTTCCTTTTGTTGGAAAACTACAATTTATTTTTAATTTCTTCTTTTAATCCCTTTGCTCAACATGTAGTTATGAGATAATAATGCATTTTTAAATATTATAACACTCCTGTGGAACCTGTATAATGTTTCAGGCTATGAAAAAACATAACAAGAATGTATTTCTAAATAAACCTGGGATTTTTTTTCACTCCAGCTGCTGTGTTTCTATGTATAATGTATATTAGTGTATGCTAATACAATTGATTGTAAAGCTCTAGTTTCATTTCTTTTTGCTATTAAATTTCTTCCTTTATCAGATTCAGCAGAGATCTTGAAAAATTAATCCAACCACAATATACTGTATGACACAACAAGGTTTACATTCCTGAGTGTTCCTTTATGCTCCCAGTTAGATTCTGTTGTTAATAATATCCCCATTAGCACACTGTTGTACTATTAAGGTACTTTACTTTTGACATGACACTACAAATTATCACAATCTGTGATACATTAGCATTTTGTAGGTTTCAAAATGAATTTCTTGTAAGGGCCAGTATTCTTAAATTGTCCCTTGAGATGACATTGAATAGTGTTAGGATACAAGGACTCTGGTAAATAGGAGTTAGGCTGTGAAAGTATAGCAACACAATATATCACTAGGGTGGTCAAAGTTTGTGTAATGCAACAGATCAAATGTATGTCATTAAACAACTAGAATGTATGTGATAGAATGGATAGAAAAGGAGGATAGAATGATTACTATATGGGTCTTTACAAGCAAACTGCATTGCCAATAATGTCATTCAGTACTTTTAGGGGGTTATTTATTAAAGTAAGATTTTTCTGGTTGGAGGGGAAAACAACTTTTTGGAGGAAAAAAAAACTCAAAATGTTCATTATTTATTAAACCCTGAGGCTGATAAAAATCTGAATAAAAAAGTACTCCATCACAAACCTGCTGAAGTCATGTAGAAGTCAATGACAGATGTCCCATTTACAATTGCAAGCTATTATGATCTGTGCTGGGTTTAGTACAATAATCCGAAGAATATGTGGTTTTTGGACGATAATCCAAAAAAAATCGTATAATTCAACTTTTATCGAGTCTTTTCCTGCACCAGATTTTTTAAACTAAATTTATTGATAAATATGGTAAAAATGTGCACGGGACTTTGGTCAAAGTTGTTTTAAGGAAATAGTGAGATTTTTTTTGAAGTAAGTAAATAACCCCCTTAGAAACTAACATGTTGCTGCCACTGCTCCCCTTTAATGAAACATTCCTCCTTTAAATACAAAGGTAATGCAGTCTGGTCTCGAAAACTAAACATCAGTAAGCTTCTAGTTCTGGTAATTTATCTTTATTCGGATAAATGAAAGTAAGGGTATGGGTAGGAAAGTTAAAGGGGTGGTTCGCCTATAAGTTAATTTTTAGTATATTATAGAAATGGACAACCGAACCTGGTTAGGGTGAGAAGGGCTGAAAGGAGCCACAAAGCCCTTAACATACAAAGTGAAGCCTTCTGAAATCAGAAGGTACTGTATACAGTATAGTTGTCAAAAGCCATACACATAGCACTGCCTAGATAACAAAATGAGTGTTTAAATTCTCCCATAAGGCATCATGGGCAGAGACACGCAAATCACTCCTTTATGTACCTTTGGCCAACGTAGAAAAGACCTGCAAAAAGAATATCAAAGTCTGCAGAATATTAAAGTTAATACAAAGGTAAACTATCACGTTAATTTAAAGTGGCAATATATTTCTTATCTAAAATGGAATTTTAGGCAAAGTGCAATATTTTATTAATGCACTAGTAGTTCATGTTTATATTTTGTTTTAAGACGATTCGAAAATTCATATACCTGTGTTCTCTCACTTACAATCCAACCAATCACATTCCCATCTATCTGTACCTATTAAACTATGTCCCTGTTGTGCTGTTTTAGTCCTCTGCTCATCACCCATTAACATTATCCTGTTGTATATATATATATATATATATATATGTATATATATATATATATACACACACACACATAAATATGTGTGTCTGTGCGTGTAAATGTATACACATATTTATTTCAATACAGGTAAAGTTAACCCACATTAAAGGGCACATCTTTATAAAATAAGAGGTAAAAGATAAAAAGATGTGAAACGTCATGTGTAACAGAGCATTGACTAGGAGGTTGTACAGAAAACTTTCATTTCCTGTCCTATTAAGGAATGTTTTTCAGATTAGGAAATCACATTTTGTATTTTGTTCTTCACTCTCCAAAGATGTTAAAAGCATGCAGTACTTGCACATCAGTGGGTCTTTATTGGGACTGTGGTGTCCTAGTAAGCTCTTTGTGTCATGATGCACTGCAATTTTTCTGTAATCTAGTGTGAAAACACAAACATTTTGGCATGTACTAAACAGTATCCACTGACTACTAACTTGTTGTAAATAATTTTACCAGTTTATGACCCTAATCTTTCCATGCTGTGGTTTCCAAGGTGCGTCAGCTCTTATTGCTATGTGTAAACACATATTTGTACTCAGTTTTTGTACTCTCGCAATTATTGTTATTACTGTGCATAAATCCTGGTGCAACTGGCTTTTTACCACTTCATGATAGATTTATTTTCATATTATAAAAATAAAAGTTTTAGCAGTGTTCATTAGAAAAGAAAAATGTAGAGCATTGCAATGATTTCACAAATATTAAAATTACAATTAAAATCATAGAAGATATTAATATTCCCAGGTTGCCCCATAAGGTCTTCCCGCCTTCCCTGTGCTCCTGCGGATTTTTGACTCACTTTGTAACGGGTGCATTTTAATGACACCTAATCTAAGACCCAATGGGATCTGTGGTCATATTAAATGTGGTATACTTTTTCAAATTGCTGCCACAAGAAAAGTATAAACTCCCCAAATGCCTTGGGTTAAGCTTTCTAATGTTAGTCTCATTAATAGGATTCCCTTCTTTGGGTCTTCTCTTATACATTAATTAGTGTTTTGTTTCTTCACGATTGTTTCAGAGAATGGAGTTAATTTACCCCATACGACTCAATTTGTCACGCCTTCCCTTATTAGCAGCGAGTGAATAAACTCAATCAAAGAACGTATTTGAGCATTATATTTTACTGTTGTATATACCACATCGTGTTTGTGAGTGGCTCGCTGTAATGTGATCTGCACCTGCGTTTCATTAAAAATTGTAATTCTCTGCTTTTAATGTGTCGTTAACCTCTGTGGGCAGAATGCTAACTAAGATTAATGCTGATTTGCATACCAATAGCGCAATGTAAATATGGGTCACGAGATAAAAGAAGGAGGTCAGAAAAGGTGAGTGGGAGGATGTGACAGTGAGGAGGAAGGAGAATGGTTAAATGGCCACTAAGAGAGCACATAGGGGCAATGTGATGAAATAGAAAAAAAAGTCTTCACCAGGCATCTGCAAACATGAGCTGTGTTGCAAATGTTATACTGATAATTGGATTGTGGGAGCTTAGCATTAGCAGCATGATTTGTAGAGTACTTCTCTGCAATACATACTGAGAGTCATTTACTGTTTTGCCTGTTTACCAGCATTACACTGCCACCTTTTATAAGAGATATTGGTATCCATTTATATTCAGTTACCCCTAAGGGTTTATTGCCTTTGGCTGCTCATTGTATATTTTATTTATGTATGCCATCTCACTCTATAACTACAGTGTGTACTGTATATACTTCATGCAATGGTGAATGGCTTTTAGCTCACAAACTCCTCATGAGGCAAGTTTCTGTCAGTCACACTGTATGTATATGGTATAACTAATTTGCCTTGCATGCATTATCAATAATGCATCAATAAAGTGTTGGCTTTTTATCTCCAGAGAATGCTTCACTCGACAGATGTTGCCATTGCAAAATCTCCATAGGCAGCCAGAGAGCAGTGCCACTATGATGTTTCTTTCTCCAGATAAAACAATTCTTAAGCTAGCCATGGACACAAAGATACATTCACACAAAACAAAGATTTGTACAATTTTCGGATCGTGTATGGAGTGGCCTGCCATTTTTCGTAGCATGGCTGTCGGCCATTTAGTCATAAAAGATTTATATCTGCTACTGATAATTTCTCTGCATGTATTGTCTTTCTGACAATATCAATGGGTGACTGACATTCTACAATTGCTGTCAATTAATGGCCAGAACATTGTTGGCTTCTTTATTTTTCCTACTTATTTTTATCTGAATGGATAATGGTACATCGCTGAAACGAACGTGCGTTCCTCGCACAAAGAGTAAAATCTGCTATGTCTAAGGCCATGCTTAATTGTCTCCTAAAAAAAATGTGTACAACCAGCAAATTTAAGGGAAGGGAGTTTGACATAAAGTAGCATAAATTAAAAGTGACAAAGCAAGCAAAAATGAAGCAAAATCTTTATTGCCTTTTCTTGTTTTCTTTTGTTTTTCATAGCAATAAAAATGATGGGACACAAGTAGGCACAATCTGTACACAGTCCCTGTCCATTTTTAGCATTAACTCCATTGTGCCATAATAGTAAATGAGCCCATTAGTTCATACACTTTTTTAGCTCAGTGTTCATTTTCTGAAAAACCATGCGAAAATACTGAGCTGAAGCACCAGCAGATATAGTCCAACCTTTTCTCTTATATCAGGATACAAATACAAATAACATGTTAGTCTTTTTTGTTCTAATGATAAAGAGAAGATATACTGTAGGTTGAGTAGGTTTTGCTGGTGCATTCCAGATTTCTCAGCATATAACACCACTTGTACCATACCACTGAAGTCCTTTTGCAGTAAAAAAGACTTCCCACCCTGTAATGAAGGATGTCAGTGGTTCAGCTGATGCAGAATGACTGATAACACTCTTGATTATTAGTGACACTATATCTACTTTATTCATTGCATTGGGTACTTCTATAATATTTTGTTTGATTAATGATCCTAAATAGGATTTGATTTTACTTTGTATTATAAAATAATATCAGAAGAAGAATACTCTGAGATGAACATGTTACATGGACATTGTCCATGTAACATGTTCATTTCATATCCACAATGCTCTGGGCCTGCGATTTTCCAGATAACTAATCATTCCATAATTTGGGTCATCAAACCAAAGTCTACTAGAAAATCATTAAATAATAGGTTGGTTTTGCTTCCAATAAGGATTTATTATATCTTAGTTTGGATCAAGTACAAGGTACTGTTTTATTATTACAGAGAAAACGGGAATCATTTTAAAAAATTGGATTATTTGGATAAAATGGAGTCTATAAAATAATAAGTGATGTCCATCCTGCTAGACAACCCCCCCCCCCGTATCCCCTGGCAGCCTTTAGCAGGTTAGTCGTCCTTGCAATATATCCACTTATTGCAACTCAGCACATACAATAAATAAAAGATACTGAAATCACAGACGCCAACTGGTAACACCATGGGTTTTCATAGGACACCACTTTCACTGTAGCTTCCTTTAGATTCAAATAAATAACAAGTAGTGATGGGCGAATTTATTCGCCAGGCGCGAATTCGCGGCGAATTTGCGCGATTCACCGCCAGCGAATAAATTTGCGAAACGCCCGTGAAAATTCGCGGCAAAAAATTCGAAAAAAAACCGGCCGCCAGCATCAAAAACGGGCGCCGGCGTTGAAAAAACGGGCGCCGGCGTCAAAAACGGGCGCCGGTGTCAAAAACGAGATGCCGTCGGCGCTTCGCAAATTTTTTGCCGTTTTGCGAATTTTTTGGCGAAGCGAAACGGCGCAAATTCGCCCATCACTAATAACAAGAGGTAAACTGCGAAAAAAACATTGTGTATCTGGGTCACACACTGCACATGAAGGCTGGTGTCTGGCTTTTACTATACAGTATGTGATGTGACTGCAGTGCACAAAGCTTATTGCTCTTAATAAAAGTAGACAAAGAATATAGAAGGAAGTACAATAGCTGATCCCATTAAAAGACTTATTATCATGCAAAGCGTACACTTGGAGTAATTTAGTTATATATAAACTTCTCATTATCAGCAGTATCCATTCTCTTATAAATAGAATTTCCTGCTATGAAGCCCACGTACATCAGAATGCTCAGTGGTGCAAGCCCAGGGTCACAGATGAGAAATCGTGTGGCCCTGGTATACCACTGGTGGGACCACGGTCAGGTAATTTTCACTATATATCTATTATATTTTTTGCTGACATATATATGGCTTTATCTATCCAGTATATGGATAATAGGAACTATTGCTTTTCACCTTTAAATAAAAAAAAAAAAAAACTATTGCAGCAGATTATGTGTGGGTGTACAAAGCAGAATGCCAGCAAGCAAGTGTAGATTTCTGAAGCTGCAGAGCCTGGTGAAAAATAAGTGCAATAGAATAAAATAATTATCTTAAAGGACTACTACATTATGAAACTTAATGATTAGTCAACAGTCAGACCCAGTCCAAGATTTGAGTTTTACTGCCTAGGTAAAGGCAAAGGGGGTTATTTATCAAAATCCGAATTTATATCAATAATCCAGATCAAATCCACTCGGGTTTTTTACACTTATTTATCATTAAATTTTCCAGAAAATTTGCTTTGCAGGGAAAAATCAGTTTTTCACATTTTTTTCAGATTTTTTCATCAGATGTTCACGAATTTCACTATTTTTCTGAAATTTTTTCCTGAAAACTTCAGGGTATTGCACAAAAAATCAGCGCACATCAAAAAATCATTGGGACTTCTCCCATTGACTTATATGCAACCTTGGCAGATCTGAGATGCCGGATTTTTAGATTCTGACTTTTCCATCCTTAGGGTTTAATACATTCTGAAAAATTCTTGATTTTTTAAAAGCCAGATTTTATTAAAAGAAATCACAATTTTTTTGTGATTTTTGCATTCTGAGTTTAGTAGATGACCCCCATAGTGTTAGTGACTTTATATAAAGCCTTTTATTGTGAATAAAGTTCTCCCTATTGTGAAAAGGATATAAGGATATTGTAAGTTACTGAGGAGTTCCATGACCATATAAAAATGTTTTTATACAGGTCATGGAACCCCGAGGTGACTTCTAATATCCTCATACTTTGCAACAGGGGGTACTTTATTTATTATAATACACAAGTTTCAGTGAGTTATGTGACAGAAATAACATCACTAAGCTTCAATTATAACAGATGACATCACCAAGCACCATTTATAAGGATATAGGATATTTGAAGGTAGGGTCAGACTGGGCCAGCGGGAAGCCCGGAAAAAACCCAGTGGGCCCAAGCCCCTATGGGCCCTGCCAGGCCAGACCCCCTCTCCTGATCTATCGGCCCCCCAGAAAAACAATTGTGGCACCACACGCCATCGTTCTGACTTGCGCTCCGCACACTGGCTCTTGTGCATGGCCGGCAAACGGTCCGACCCTGTTTACAGGATATTAATGCTTCTTGTGTATTGTATAAAGTTATCCAACGCAGCACTGATTTCATTCAGTGACTAACATATTTCTTTTGTCAGCATAAGAACTTTTAAGTAGGCTACCAAAACAGATGGCACCTGTTATCCAGAATGTTCAGGACCCGGGCTTTCTGAATATGGGATCTTTCCAAAATGTAGATCTCCATACTTTGTCACCTAAAAAATCATTTTAACATTAAATAAATCCAAAAGATTTGTTTTGCCTCAAATAAGGATTCATTATATTCTAGTCAGGATCAAATGCAAGTGTGAGGACTCACCCTGGTGGTCTAGGGGGTTGGTGGGGACGCCCACCATTCGTCCGGCGGGAACGCCCGCCTCGTGGTCCTGCTGTGTTGCCAGCTGCTTGATACTAGGGTGCTTGGCAAGAACCCTTTGGCTCCTCTCTTTATAAGACCTGGCGGCATCCAATTAGCCGAGGGCTCCTCCCGAGGTGAAAGGCAGATATTAAAGGCAGAAGCAAGAGCCGAGACCAGGGAGCCTTGCACAGGTTCTGGATTCTGGGTGCCGATCATGACAGCAAGGTATTGTTTTATTATTACAAAGAAGAAAAAGGAATTAATTTCTAAAATATGCAATTATTTGCTTATAATGGAGTCTATATGAGCTTTCTGGATAATGGGTTTCCTTTTATAACTTTCAGCTGTCTATAATAGGCTGTTCTAGGAGAAGACAGCTTGGGGACTACTTTAGTGAACACTAGATGCTCACTCTAAAGCACAAGATTGAAGACAAGGTTAAAAGTCAGTACAGAAGCTAAAGATGTAGTCTGCACTTCTAATTAATAGAATGCACTGATGGCATAGCGCATATATATGTTTTGGAACCTGTAGAAGGAACAAGCTACTTGGTGCTTATGTGGCCATGTTTGCCTCAGGATTGTGCTGACTAACCAAATCTTTCAGCACCCATGGATTACTTAATAGAGGGATCTCTGCAATATTTTCATGGTTGATAAAGTACAGTTGGGAAAATTTCTGGCTACATTTTTAATAAAGCAATTCATAAAGCCATGAAACAATACAAAATAGAACTGCCATATTATAAGTGGACATCTGCAACATATACACATTTTTATAGCTCAGAGAATAGTTTCGATAGGTGAAGGCTGTGTTAAGGTGGCCATACACGGATAGATCCGCTCGTTTGGCGATGTCGCCAAACGAGCGGATCTCCCTCCGATATGCCCACCTTGAGGTGGGCAATATCGGGCTGATCCGATCGTGGGCCCTAGGGCCCAACGATCGGATCCTAGCGTTCACCAAACGGGCGGTCGGATCGCGGGGCCGCATCAACGAACAGATGCGGCCGCGATCCGACGGGATTTTTAATCCCATCCGATCGAGATCTGGCCGACTTTCGGCCAGATCTCGATCGGGGAAGCCCGTCGGGGGCCCCCATACACGGGCCAATAAGCTGCCGACACGGTCTGTCGGCAGCTTTTATCGGCCCGTGTATGGCCACCTTTAGTCGCATTGTATAAATGATGTATGCACCTGCAATAAGTAGCAAGTGCACAGGAAATGATAGGGTCCCAGTATTAAAGAGATCATTTTGTAGCTGTACACTACAACGTGATTGATAGATTCCCCCCAATATCTGCACCATTGTGCAGATATTGTGGATTTTTTTTTTATATTAGTACTGAGCAATGTACAACTGTATAAGAAGGGAGAAACTTTTTGAAAAAAAAATATTACAAAGTATCAATTAAAGGAGAGGTTAGCTTTAAAAATAAATCATTCAGAGCTTTTTTGGAGCAACACAAATGATGACTTTTTTCCACAATCTCTAGTGGCATTTGATATGTTGTTATATTTCAGCAGCTGCAGATCCTATTGAACATGGGACCCATTTTGTACGAAAGTGTATCACAGAGTGACTGTAACAAATGATACATTCATTGCTGGCATTTCTCTGATGCTGCTGCTCTAATGTATCAGATGTAAATACTTTGAAAGGTTGATGACTTACAGATCTTATGTTAAAGGAAGGAAGCAAATGGCAAAGTTGTTGTGAAGTCTATGGAAAAAAATATGATAACAGAAGTACTATGTCAGTCCCCATATGTAGAGTATGTATAATTCAAAGTAGGTAAGTTCTTTGCACAGCAAGCATTGACCACATGTTATTGTCCATTTAACTTGAAATAAACAAGCCCCTCCTTCAAAAGAATATAAAAGTATTTTTCCATTTAAATTGAACATTCTAATTTCTTAAATAATTATGCTTAATTTTATGTAGAGTATTATTTGCTTTTTGCAGCAGCTTTGGGGTTAACTAATCACTATGATTTGCTTGCCTATTTATTTATCTATGTATTTATATCATGCTAATGGCAGATCAATTGTAATTAAAGCTCAGGTCACCAATCTTTACTTGCTAGCATAAAGTACATGGAAATGATACATGTTAGAGGTGCTGTAGTCTTGCTTTTAATTAGTTAATTGTTCTTATTAAGATTCATTTTAGAAATACCCATCACAGGTTAGTAAATAAAATACTTCACAGTTTCCTTGATTGGTTTCAGTATTGTTCCATAAGAAAATAAAATATGCTCATAAGTGCTAAATTGCCTCTACCTTTTCTGTGTGTACTTTATTATTCGAATGGTCAGTGTCAGTGATTTCCATCCTGTTCCCTGTATTTTACATCATCTCATTACTTAGTCTGTAACTACAAATATAGCACAAAACAGGAATATAAATGTCATGGGTCTTCTTGACAGTTTGATGCCTTATATGCATATAATTTTTTTTAACTATATGCCATTTAAAAAACACAGTATGGACCTAGCATTACAAATCTTTATAGCTGATAATTCAGCTCCTTCTAGACTGCATGTTAGGGGCAGATTCACTAACCGACGAAAGTCACCAGCGACCACTCCGCACCCACGCTACACTTCACTAAAAGGCAGAGTTTTGTCATGGGCGCTGAATGCTGGTGACTTTTTGAACGATCGAAGGAAAAATCGAACGATTCAAAGGATTTTAATCCATCGAGCGAATGATTTTCCTTCGATCAGAAATTGCTTAGAAAGCTTATGGGGAAGGTCCCCATAGGCTAACATTGGTGCTCGGTAGGTTTTAGGTGGCAAAGTAGGTAGTCTAAGTTTTTTTTAAAGAGACAGTACTTCAACTATCGAATGGTCGAATAGTCAAATGATTTTTAGTTTGAGTCGTTCGATTCGAAGTCGTAGTCGAAGGTGGAAGTGGCCAATTATATGGTCGAAGTAGCCAAAAAAAACCTTCAAAATTCGAAGTTTTTTTCATTCTAATCCTTCACTCGAGCTTAGTAAATGTGCCCCTACATGTCCACTGTTGGTCCAGGGAACCTTAATAAAGACTATAGAGTTGTTATATGATATACATGAGCCCACTGTATATAGTTTATGTTCCATATGTTAGAAAATGTACGGGGGAAACCGGCTACCCAAAAAAAATTTTAGGACTTTGGCAGGGTATCACAAAAAGGAAAAGACGTCAGCGATTTTTGAACTTTTTGAACTGATGCTTTTTCCACTCACAGAATATGATGTAAGTGACAGCAGATTGAGGAATATCTATGCACTCCATTGCACTTCGCCTGGTCTGTGCTGGCGAAGGCAAGTCTGGCGAATGAGGTAGCGTTCAGTAAAATTCGCATTTTAGTGAATTTGCGGAGCAACATCCATTCACCCGAGAGCATTGTCACCTGATGATATAGTATAAATGAGCCCTAGCGCCCGTTAGTAAAGTGCCGATGTCCCTGTGGGCGGTTTTCCACTTTGCCCTTTAGTAAGTCTGCCCCTTTGTGTTGTCAGAGCCCATAACACTAACTTGATCCCAGCAACCCATATATTTTATAAATTACGTTTTCTGATGAATAAAAAAAATATTAACATGCCTTTCTACTTTAAACTACCAAACTTTATAACACAATGCATATTTACATCTACATGCCCAATGATACCATGTGGCACAAAGAGACCCAAAAATGCAAATACTGCACATAGTGCTAATAAGTAATCATATAAAACCAATTACGATAATATAAAGAATATCACAAATGCTATAAAATCACAGATATAAAAACAGTAACAAGTATGTTCAATTTTCAAATAATATGTTGGCAGCAACAATGGCAAATCCAGTAAACTAGCCACAACATCTGGGCTTGCAAAGATAAATGGGATAGTGAGAAATAACTTCAGGCTTTAAATTCGGGATCGTGTTATAGTCTGATCTGAAAAGCTGAAAGCAAAATGTAAGTGGATGCTATAGTCTTGCACATGATGTACTGCACATGTTTGATTACAATATAATGAAGTCAAAGACAGCTGCAAGACACCTGACATAGTCAAGGTAATTAACATTCTCATTGGTGCATTCTTCTGCATCTATAATTTAAACATTGGTCAGTAGTATTCTCATTGGTGAATTATTTTGCATCTATAATTAAGTCTTTGGTAAGCAGAATTCTCATTCACTGATTTTTTTTTTTCCAGGTGCAATTATGTTTTTTGCCAACTTCTATAGAGAATTAGGGGAGCAGTAGGAGAGCTTTACGGTAGGGTATAAAGTCCCTTTAAGTACAAAATCCTCTCTTATTTTTGTTGTGCTTTCTGGAATGATACATAAGCATGATGAGGTGTTTCCCAGGGAAACTAAATGGGAATGTATTATGATGGAGGTGAAGAAACACCTACACCATGGTATGGTATATGAATTACTCAGCAGCATGAGGAGAGATAAGAAATTAATGAGCAAGAAAAACAAAAATCCCGTAAGTGTGTAAATAACTGGCTTTATGGTGATGGAAATTAGCAGTGAAGCAAATTAACACTTGTGCATTAGGGGACATAATTCTTGTAAAGATGTTACTGAATGCATGTAAACTAGGCACTGGGTTAAAAAATGGTCTTCAATGAAATGAAGCTCCCATTCTTTTTTCTAATATGGTCTTGTATAATAGCATTGGAGACAAAAGACAGTGGTAATCACATCTTACTGCGTAAAAAAAAAAAATATAGTCAATACTGTAATAGTATAAATTCATTGGTGGAACAAAATGTGAGAGCTTTCCTGTCTGATGTTTAGTGATTCTTTTCCATTTGTACCCGTGACTTAATAGCATTACATTATTGATTGTATTGTTCACAGTTCCTAGGAACTTTTTTTTCCGATTTCTACAGCATTTTCTTTTGGGGATACCCAGCTGTACTGCAGTTATTTTCTTCCAATATACTTGCACATTATCCATTAGCTCTCACAATAACCTAACTTTCACTATACTGATAGTGCCGGATATATCATATATCATTTGTACGTCTTCATAAAAACTATGATCCAATATACTAGGAAGAAATTTATCAAACCTGCAGAGCAAAGCCAGGCAGAAATAAAATAATCTTTATATTACTGTCATTCTAAGACACTTATTTTTTAATGAAATTGTCTAATCAAAAATACTTGCCAATTCCTGGTCTCTTACTAATACCTCTACTTCTGAAACTAGAGATGCGTTTGCTTTCAAATGATCATATTATATTATCTGGTGGTACTTCATTATTTGCAAAGAAATTTCAGATGCTGCAAAGTTCACACTTCATAAACTGTTACAATGTTCAACAAGACGCTCAGCATTATATTCTTCTTCAACTTCGACTTTTACCATCTAAAACCTGACAAATTGCTGTTTTAGCTTATGGGGGACCTCCTATTTTGAGTTATTTAGTGGACTTTGAAAAATTTAAGTTTTTTTTGGAAAATACTTTGATTCGATTGCGATCCAATACGATCCGAACATCAAAATACAAATACAGCCTTTTTTAATACATTTCGGTTGGTCTCTTATTCGAATTTCGAGGTGATGGGAGTTTAAAAATACTCCCATCACCTCGAAATTCGACCCTTGATAAATCTCCCCCCTAAGTAAGATATGTTCGGGCTGATTACTAACATAGATGCTGAATTGTACTTTCCTAGAGTAATAAAAGTGTTGTTTTAATTAAGTCAAACCTTTAGTATTCTTATTAAAACTAACTGTAAATTAGTAATGTGGCACCTATGTTAATATATCAGAACCATTATTGCTTGGTTACATTGCATAAAGGTATTATACTATCTTTCATTTTGTTAGTAAACTGTATGAAATAAAATGTATTTTACTCAGCTATACATACTGTATTAAACAAAACTGGTCTTATCTATGAATTAAATGAAAGGGAATGGGAGGGGGTGCACAGTTTTCCTGCACTGAATTTGCATCTGATATATTAAGATAGAATATCCTTTCTGAAATCTTTGGCTTTGAGTGTTTTTAGTCTGACGGAGATGGATGAAAGGCAGAGTCTTACACAATCTGAAGAGTAGGTGACAGTTCAGTGAAGGGAGGGTGGGTAAATTTGGGTACAATTAGCATAGTGATGAAACAGGTTTGCTGGTCAAATCTTCGCTGACAAGGACAAACCGGTGCGAAAGATTTGCTGTGTTTAGCATTTTTTACTCCGGTAAAGATCTACAAATTATTTTCTGCCATATAAAATATCTTTGCATTTGAGAAGCAAATCTGTAACTAACAATGTCACCGAGTGAACCCTTCTCAGACCTTGCAACGGTTACAAGGAATGAAGTGGAATTTATAACCTTGTGATATGTAATTTATAAGTGTTAGGTCAAGAGTGGGAAATATTAATGAAAAATGAAATTGCAAGCAGCTGCAGGTGACCCCTGACAGTGCATCTCTTGTATATTCCCAGACTATTGTGATGTCACCAACAGAAGTAATATTGTAACATAGTGCTGTGTGCATCAGGTCATATAATCTGCACTCAATCTTACCCACTCTTGGAGTACGATTTAACAAAGTCAAAGCTTTCTTATAAATCCACAATACTTTTGTTTATGTATATTCCTTTCAGTCCTTCAAGTCAAATATGCATTAAATCAGCAGCATTTATCTGTAAAAATAAAGCTACTGTAGCTTATTACTTGGAAAAATAGAAAACAATTTGTTATTAGCAATGGAGACTCTGAGCACTGTGAGCTCATTTTTGCTGATACAGTTTTTAAGGGAGTGAGGGCCCTCAAAAAACTCTCCAAACCCTCAGCATAAACCTAATTACAGATGAACTTGGATGCTCCAATAAGAATCTAACCAAGCTGATACAGTATCCATTCTCTTACTGCTGTCTAAAGTAGCAATATTACTGTCCAATTTTCAGCTTCTTGGAACACATCAGCAGGGAAGATATATTGCTGTTAAGGTGTTAAGAGCTAGAAGAAATATGTTTAATACTGTCAGTAACAATTGAGTGACTAAAGAAAAGGGAAACTTGTTTATGCAGAATAGATAGGCTTCTCATCCTTTTGTGTCAAGGGAACTGCTAATCTTGTATCATGCAATGTTGCCTTAGGAATCCAGCCCCAGGTAAAGCTCCCATCATGCTTTAACCTTTGATAATATAGAGAATGCTGGAAGCTTTAGTTTCAATATTTGGGTGGTAAAAATGTGTTATCTGATATTTATAATACATACCAAATACAAGAGGGTGTTTCAAAATAAAGATTTTTATTATTCTCAAAGATCTAGCAAAGATGCTATGTACAAACATTTCTAACAATAAAAATATCCATATATATATATAATTAGAATATAAAGTACAATACATACCAGTAAAAGAGACAAAATGGCAGTGTGTGACAGAAACCCAAACATTTCACATATATGCATGTCTCAGGGCTTCATATGTCCCCAATTATGTTCCCAGTGATGATCCCACTTAAATTACTTTATACATGATTCACTTAAATTACTATATAAATCTCAGAAAATACAAAATCCCATTTTTACTTTCTCTAAAGAAAAGGAAACCTATCTCCAATATACTTTAATTAAAAAATGTGTACCGTTTTTATAAGAAACCTGACTGTATGCAGTGAAATTCTCCCTTCATTTACTGATGTGAATAGGAATTGTCAGACGGTTCCTAACTGCTCTGCAGGGAAACAATTATACTTATGAACAGCAGGGGGAGCCCCCGCCTTACTTCCCAGCCATGCAGAACTCAAGCAGCTTTGTTTGTTTCCCTGTAGAGCAGTCAGTGACTGTGTAGAGATTTGTATTGGATTTTATTTTTGCCTTTACATCCCCTTTACTGTTTCAAACTCCAGCTGCAGGGACAAAAATCATGCAGCCACATTTAAACAGATAAACTGGGATTCTATTTGGAGGATTATTTTGCTGCAGCCACTGGTTCTGCAGAGTTGGAGAAAGTTTGTAGTAAACAATACAAAAACTATAAAATCCACATTAGATTACAGTCTTGCTGTATCGGCTTCTGGCAGATATTATTTGACTTGTGCTGTTTTGGAGAATTTATGATGAACCCCAAGAAGCCTAGATGACACTGAGCATGTGCACAGTCTTGGTCTTGCAAAGATGTTTAACACAGTTACAAGATGGCAGCCCCCTGTGGCCAACTTTGAAAGCATAAATCATTTGTTTGATTAAGCTTGTGGTGCAGTAAGTTCATGTTTATGTTTAGTATACAAAATACAGCATTTCTAGCCTTATTCTATTTAAGACTTTGCTTCCCCTTTAACTTTCATGATATATTCTAACTTGCAGTAAATCGATTAAAACGAATTGCTGGTTGACTGTTATGGGTAACATTGATTGTCAGTTCAGCACCCATTTTGGTAAATTAGACTCAGAAAGTGAATCCCCTGCAAAGGTTAAAAAACAGATGAATAGGGGGGAGGAACAACTGATATATGGGTATTTATTCTAAAGTCAAAAACATGGCAGCTGGAATGAAGTCTGTTGAAGTTGCAGAGTCCTAGACAGATTACAGTTTTATATAATACATAATTATATCTAAAATAATGGAGTTTTTTTTTATTATAGTGTCCTGATTTTCTCTGAAGGACTGAAATTAAAAAAGCAACAGAGAGAAGCAGCAATTTCTTCCTATCAGGACGTTCTTCTTGCAGAGATGGTGTTTCTCCCGAGAGAGTCGCACACATGCTGCCATCCCATTAAATGATTTACACGTGGGCCAGTAATCTCCATACGGTGCTATAAATCTCATTAAAAAGTAATACAACTGCAACGCGTAATTGGTTCCAAATGAGCAAGTGCATCGAACTGCCGGCTCGCTCCCTAGAATGCTTTCAGAAACCTGCTGTACATAAGCTTAGAGGCTCACATTCATTCAAAGCCACAGTTGGGCATTTCACTGGCACTGCCACTAGGTATTAATCAAAGCATTGATTTTGCAGCGTCTTGGACATAGGGTGAACACTTTTTCTGGAAAAAATGCCATCTATTCTATTTGAATTCTTGGCACATTGGGTTTTCAGGATAAAGAATTTTCCCATAGTTTAGATCTCTATACCTGACGTCTGCTAAAATATCATTAAGGGGCAGATTTACTAAGCTTGAGTGAAGAATTAGAATGGTAAAAAATTTGAATTTCGAAGTATTTTTTTGGGTACTTTGACCACTTCGTCAAATTCAATTCGAATTCGATCGAATAGAATGATTCGAACGATGCAAAGAAAAAAAATTTCGACTTCATACTTCGCCAGATTAAACCTACCGAGGTTCAATGTTAGCCTATAGAGACCTTCCCCAGCACTTTTCTAAAGTTTTTTTGATCGAATAAAAATCCTTCGATCGATCGCTTAAAATCGTTTGATTCGAAGGATTTTATCGTTTGATCGAACAATTTTTATTCAATCGTTCAATCGCAGCATTTGCGCTAAATCCAGCAAATTCGAGGGTCTATATCTATAAGCCCATGATTAAGTGCCCTTGTGGGTACGAAACACATAGGGGCAAATTCACTAAGATGCGAAGTTGCGCCAGGCGCAACTTCGCCGCACTTCGCCACACTTCGCCAGGCGTAGTTTCGCCAGGGCTCCGCAAATTCACTAAAATCCGAAGTTGCGCACAGGGGTAGCGTAAGGTTGCGAAGTTGCGCTAGCGTTGATTCGCTATATAAAGCAAAGTTACGCTAGCGAAGGCTAATTTGCATACGGCGCGAAATTCAAATTTCAATGGAGGAACACGTATCTGCACTACAAATGCCTACAAAACCTTCAAATCAGCAAATAAAAATTTTATTTTGCCCTACACATGTGCCCACTGTCTAGGTAAGTTGCCATGAGTCAGGAAAAGTAGGGGGGAGGAAGGGGAGCCCCAAAAATTTTTCGATCTTTTTCAGCCTATTAGCCATCATGTAGAAAACACGCCAGCGTTTTTTATCGTAAAAGGTAGCGTTCAGTACACTGCGCAAGTTAGTGAATTTGCGTAGTTTCGTCGCTAGCGAAGATTCGCCTGGCGTAAGGTTGCGAAGTAACACTAGCGAAACTACGCCAGCGTTCGTTAGTGAATTTGCGCAGTAGCGAAAATGGCAAACGCTAGCGAATTAACGCTAGCGTTCGGCGCTTCGCGCCTTAGTGAATTTGCCCCATAGAGCGGATGGAGATGCAAGTATACTTTTTTATACTACTGTATACTAATAAAGATATATATTTTTTAACTAAAATATTTTGGTCCTGTGGATCTATTTGAGTGCCGGACAGTCCTGCTTCCTTTTCTGGTGTGCTGCTCCCTGAAGCTGGGGGTCTGGGGCTGGTGCACCTACTACTTGGTGAGCCATCTAAATTTTATTCTGGGGCACCTTGTCTCTTTTACTATTGCCTTTTTATGTCTAAGCCAGAAAAGGGGGATTAAAGAGAATGTGCAGTTTAGCATTCCGAAAGGATGCTTTCAGAATATTAAGAGGCTTAATCTTGGTAGTTCAAGCACTTTAAAGGATGTTTATAGTGTCACTGTGTGCAAAACATAAAAAGAATAAATAGTCTTTAATGCCAAGTAATAAAAGTGTCATTGGCCAATCTACAAATACATCAGCATGCAATTGCAAAGTTTTTTTAGTTAGCACTTTGGTGGCACTATAAAATGTGCCTCTGGCATTTATTTGACACACAAACTTCTCTCTCATTGAATTAGTTCTGTAGAATGGAACTAAAATGGACATGGCACTTTATAGGCTCACCTTCTAACCTTATCCTCTTTGCCTTGAATCTGTGGGCTGCTAGGCCTGCTTCTTAGAACCACATGTCCAGGCCATTATGCTTCCTACATGTGTGGTCGGTCCAGTTCTAGGTGTGGGCAGTCATTTATTCAACCACATTCTCTGTGGGTGGTTATTTGCTGCCCCTGCATGTATGGAGTCTGGGGCAAGGTGTTTAACACTGTGATAAGCTTATAGCTGCAATTCCCAATAAATTCTTGCCATGGCACAAATCGTGAGAACTTTAAAACAATTGTCTCATCCCTTAATATAGCAGCTCTGAATATAAATCTACCATGCTATGTGGCATAGACATAGAGATAGGCCATCTAGACTACATGACCAAATGGCTGCTGTTTGTGACATATTCCCTGGTCATTATTAAGTTTGAGGAATGTCCCTTTAAATGTGGAAAAAATTCTATTTCTATAATATATACTTTTCCTAGGAGATGCTAAGTGTCTTCGTATGGGCAATACCTGCCTCCCTTTTCTGTTCTCAATAAAAAGTGTGACGTTTTTCTGCAATTTACCTTTTTTATTATATTAGCCTTTTGTGCCAATACGATGAAGCTGTGCCATAAATCTGCTAGTAATTGTTCAGAACAGCTCTTACTCACACATTCATTCAAAGTGAGATGCAGCACGGTTCAATGCTGAAGAGTGATATGTCATCCTAGGTGTGGCGACAAACTGTCCATGACGGGTCATGTCTTGTCCTATGGACTAAAAATGTCTGCTTGTGGCCATGACACAAATTTCTTTAGTCTAAAGTTTTTAGGCTTTATACAGAAGCAAACCATAGATAGTAAACATAATTATATTGGGTATCTTCCATTCATGTGTGCTTCAAAAAGGCTTTTCATACATGCAGAGTAATGGTGGTAAGTTTAAATGACTCTGATCTTCAGTCAAGAGAGACCTTATACTGCCTCAATGAGTGGTGCATTTATTTTTGGTAGCATTTGCCTGTAATTCCAGTGTAATTGTGGTCACCATGGAAAGTTGCACCTAATGCAATTGCAACTGATTCATAAAAATGTAGGTACACTGATAATTTTCTAAATCCAGATCACTTCTGGTGTTTACTATCAAAATTACACGTGCATCTAATTCTTTAGGCACAAAAGTGCTGCATCTGTTGACTAAGACTTTTGATAAAATCCTGGAGGTACCACCATTTGGAGGTAAAGGTAGCTGCAAGGTTCCCCTGTGTCAGTATGCACACTGCACTCAATTCAGGAAACAGGTAGGGTCTGACTGTCCGGAAGGACACTGAGAACAAACTTGGTGGGACCCTGCCATCTCAGACTCGCACCCTGCCAAAAACTGTGTGCACTTGCATGTTCCCCTTGACCTCCCACCAATCATTCCATTAAGGACAGAAATTAAAAGTACATGTGAGAGAAGAGGAAAGAGAGGGTTTCAGAATTGGGTACTTCCAGGGGGGCTGCTGAAGGGGTGTGGGTATCCCTGAGGTTGTAGCCCCAGTGGGCCCTGAACCCCCAGTCTGACCCTGGAAACAGGTGGTGCAAAAGTGCAGAGAGAGCATTTGACAAAATTATCTTCATTGAATGGTATATTTTTCATGCTACGACCTGCACTTGCAGTTTGACGAGACCCCTACATAGTTTGCCCTGTTCATATAAAGCAAATAGTGCTTTATTTACATTTTCTTTCTCCACTAGACCAGTTAAAGCAAACAGATGACTGCTTGATATGTTTTTCAGGACTCAGGCAAACTTAGCTGCATTTCTCTGTATTTCCATACTTTGCTTCCCCACCATAAGAGCTGGCAATCCATGTATAGTATTTTGTTACTTTTGTTTTTTGCTGCAGCCAGCGTGAAGTGGAATGACGTTGTGAGCACAAGATTTGAGCCGCAACAGATCAATTCACAATCTACTCAGCTGTGACTGAAAGACTGAGAATGAGGACTATTTAACCAGGCAGGGAGCAGCCGTTGCAGAGAGCTCTGAAGCTGATACATATTCAGACCTAAGCTTGTGGAAAGCAACACTCTAACACCCATGAGTGTCAGCCCTCTAAAAACACTTCAGTCGCTACCTAGAAATCAAAATACCTTTAGCAAACGAGGCACTGAGATGCAAGCAGACAACACTTTGCATCTATTAAACTTGGAATTTTTCCCCTCTTCCCTCCTGCATCTGCTATTCTCCCTCATGTCTTCCTGTTTTCTTTTTGCATCACCTCTCTGCTTCACTCCATCAGCTCTGCCAGAGTTTGCGAAACACACACACAAAAGGTTTAATCAAAAGTAGGTCGATCTGACAAACAAATAAATTAGATCACTTACATTTTTTTTTTTCTTCTTAGACCTCAAGGGATTCAGACAGGGTTTCTTTTATTTTGAAAGACAGGAAGTCAGCATCCTTAGAAATGAAAATTGTTAGGAAAAAAACAACAAAGACCAGGTTGGATGGTTAGAAACACAAGTTACAGTTACCTAATGTTATGCTGGAAACATAAAGTCCTGAAAAGAACTTTTGGATATTTAGTCACTCAGGAAAACAGATGTTCATGTGCAAGCAAATGATACTACCTAGGATATATTTCCCATTAAGATCTGCTTTTTTAAATGATAATTGAGCTATATTCTCTTTTATACATCACCTTTCTCTTAATCCCTCCCATAGCTTAAAGTGACCATACACGGGCAGATTTAAGCTTCTGATGCAGGTCATTTATACAAATATGTTGGCATATCTGACCATGTATAGGGTCCTCCGATTGGCAGATCTTCGTGCGCTATTTTGCTGAAAATAATCCAGATGTCGATTGGGCAGGTTTGATTGCCCCAGCCAATCGTGGGACACATTCGGTTAGTTAATGCGGTCCTTATTCTGTCTGTGACTATTCCTTCATTGTAACCAATTGTTTGGTCCTAGGGCAAAAGGATTGGATTAGCCTGATATTGCCTGCCTTTGGTGGGCATATTGTGGGAAAGATCACCCGTTTGGCGACATTGCCAAACAAGTGGATCTTATAGTTTGTGTGGCCGCCTTTATTGTTTCTCCCTGGTGGGAAAGGATTGCGAAAACAAAGCATGCTTAATGTGGCTTGTTGTTGCTTTCACCATTAAAAATGCAGTCGCCATCTGTTCTGCTTCAGTGCATATGTTGCCTGTATAGAAACAGGCTGCAAAAACGTCCTATTTCTCCTTGATTCTCTCCTGTTTGTAATTGTCTCGTGTTGGCTGGAGGTGTCGGCACCTCTCCCAACTGTATCAAAGAAGAAATTTGCCAAACACAGAATTCTAGTGTAGAGGGGAAATCCCCTGCACGTTTATTTTGTCATATGATGTAACGTTTCGGGGGCGTGCCCTTTCTTCAGACATCGAAACGTTACATCATATGACAAAATAAACGTGCAGGGGATTTCCCCGCTACACTAGCCTTCTGTGTTTGGCAAATTTCTTCTTGCCTGTATAGAAACATACAGACCAGTGGAGGTGACACATTCTGCTGTTTGCAGCTAGACACAAATCCACCAAAAACTCATTCTCAGCTGCCCAACATCCAAACCAAACCTGCAGGAACACATCAGGTTATCCAAACAGTCTCGCCATGCCTGCGTAGGATACTTGTGATGTTGTTACCTTTAATTTGTGTGCCCACCAGGGAGCCTGGATATGCACTCTTGAAAGATTATCAGCAAACAACATCTGTGAAGAAGCTGTGCTTTCTACCAATTAATGAAACCATTTCTTGTGAAAGAATCCCTTGTGATGTTAACAACGTTCTGAATTATTTCACTAACACTTAATGCCGTAGTCCACAGGTAACTTTTGAACAGAAGAGGTGCCTTTAGCCTGCTCATAAATGTTCTGTTTAGCAGAAATGATTTGTCCTGTGCTGTGAAATATATCATACTATAGCAAGGGCAGCAGCAAAGTCAAGCAGTAATATAGGAACTGAGAACCAAAACATCTGTGCATGGTGCGGTACCTCAAAATACCTTTCTTGAACCAAAATACCATTTATCACTACTAAGGGGCACATTTACTATTGGTCGAATATCGAAGGTTAATTAACCCTCGATATTTGACAGTCGAAGTAAAATCCTTCGACTTCGAATATCGAAGTCAAAGGATTTACCGCATTTCCTTAGTTCTTAGATCAAAAAAAGCTTGGAAAGCCTATGGGGACCTTCCCCATGGGCTAACATTGGTGCTCGGTAGGTTTTAGGTGGCGAAGTAGGTGCTCGAAGTTTTTTTTAAAGAGACAGTACTTCGACTATTGAGTGGTCGAATAGTCAAACGATTTTTAGTTCGAATCATTTGATTCGAAGTCGAAGGTCGATGTAGCCAATTCGATGGTCGAAGTAGCCAAAAAAACACTTCGAAATTCAAAGTATTTTTTATTCTAATCCTTCACTCGAGTAAATGTGCCCCTAACTGTTGTATAACATAACATCCATTGCGGTAGTTAACTAGACATGATATTGCAACATTATTGGCAATACAAATCCAACAAGGTTCCTAAAATGAGTTAGGGGGTAACTGAAATTTAAATACTTATAAATAAGGTGCCCCTTATATTGTCCAATAGACATTGATTTATCGATGCTCTTTAGAGAAGCATGCTCATGTTGGCTATGAATGTTAGTTCATATGACATCTCATGATAGCTCAGTCTTTTTGGAGTTAGGTTGTATCATGTCATATGTAGCCTTATAATATAATTTTATGTCACTATAAGGGAACTTTCAGTATGTTATAGAATGACCTATTACTAGCAACTTTAAATTAGGTTTTCATGATTTCATAAATACATCTAGTTTTTTAATTATTTGTCTTCCTCTTCTGACTCTTTCCAGCTTTCAACTAACCCTGGCAGCCAAAATTGCTCTGTGAGGCTACAATTTATTGTTATTGTTACTTTATTTTTACCTATCTTTCTAGGCAGGCCCTTTCCTAATCATATTCAAATCTCTTGCTCAAACCACTGGCTAGTTGCTAAGGTGACTAAGACCCTAGCAACCAGATTGCTGCTGAAATACCAAATTTGAGGGCTGTTGAACAAAAAGCTAAATAACGTAAAAAAACACAAAAAAAAATAAAAATGAAGAGCAATTCCAAATATGTCTTCATGATAATAATTTAAAGGTGAACAACCTCTTCAAATATATTCTTGTAAATGGTGCATAGTGATGTCATTGCTAACAGCCCTGGATTTGTAATGTGGCCGCCCCTAGTCCAGAGTTCCTCGCAACACCCCCCTCATGAGTACACTGGTTCCTGATGGAGCACTAGGTTCTATGATAAAATTAGAATCCGGCTGTGCGGCAAACTGCCCCTAAAATGTTTGCTGCCCTTTACCCAGACCAAATTATAAATTTATAAACATTGTTTATACAGCTTATAATAATTGTTATAAATAAGCACTCCTTGCTTTTAAATACAATGCCAGCTCCCATTTATATAGTTGTGAAACTTCAGTTCATGGAGATGTAATATTTGTAATAATATTTTTAATTGTAACTTCTGTAATCTGTAACTTCATAGAGTGAAACCTATAAGGATATTGGTAACTATGCATTTAATTCACTTGGCGTATTACATTATGATACAGTTCTAATTTCTGTAGCAGAGAATTTTCCTCATTTTTACAAAGTAGGATTCTGTTGCCATTTATGAAGCCATGCATCAAGCTCCTAGACAAGGCATTTTAGCTAAAAATGTCATTTGGTATACGTGTCCCTTAACATCACTGAATTAAGTGGCAACCCTGTTTGCAACTGAAAGCTAAATGCCGAAGGTTTGTTCAGTTACCAAGTGGACTAGAGCAGTTGATATTTTAATGGGGCTTGTCAATTGCTGCCTGTCATAGCATTTTTTCTCTCTATTTCTCCCTGTGCAGAAAGGAGTGCAATTTTTGAAAAGTATGGTATCCATAATAACAGTACCAAATAGATAGCACTCCACCAAAAATTACAATATATATAACACAATCTGGGCATACACATAATAAACATACTCATTGCACCGACTCTGCTGTTACCACTCAGATTCAAAGCATATCAGTGATAAAGTGATTAATGACACTAAAATAAAATACAAAAAACACAAGAGTGCTAGTTTTCCCTATATTTTGGCATAATTGCAGCCACATAGGGAGCCACACTACATCCAAACGACTCGAGCACAATTTGAGTGAGTTTGCCTTTGCTAGTAAATCATATACAAGTTGCAGTTAATACTTTCAGAATCGGGATTGTAACATTCCTGTTGCATGAAGTTAAGCTAACATTTGCAAGTGATTGTTTTGTCTCAAGCCTGCTGCTCCTACTGTTGTAACCCGCCATGGGAACCCTGCAATTAACTTCGCATTTAAAGTGGTGGTAGCACCAGGGTTTCCCAATGTCAATAGGCACACTTTCTCTCCGTTCATCAGGGAGTATTCAGTCAATGGCACTTGGCACAACTAAATGGGAATGCAAGGTGTATGTTGGGATTTAAGTACCTTTACTGAATGGTGCAAAATCATTAGCACAACCTGTTTTACTTAAAACTCAGATTCCTCACAGGAAGTAGCTACCAGATGGTTCATGCAGCCAATAATAAGTGCTCTTACTGCAACTCTCAATTTGATGTGTGGGTAAATTTTCAAGCTGTGCCACAATCAGGCATGCCTTTTGGTAAATTACCCACTAAGTATTATAAATTGCTGTGTCTCATTTAAAATTATGCTTCTTGTATTTTTTTTCTTAAGTTTTAGCAGGACACTGTATTAACACGCAAGTTAAGGGGGTCAGGCTACAAGATGGCATTGGACAGCTAATAAATGCAATCAGTTGTATTGGTTTACGTAGGCAGCTATGCCAGCACTGCATGCTACAAGAGTGGAATTTAGGACAATCAAGATAGGATCCACAGGGGATGCAGGTATAAGGAACCACTGAAATTGTCCCTAAAAGGCAAGGTGTTCATTACATGGCTCCCTTGCATAGCAGGCGATAAGTACATTGGTCCCTTGCATATCAGGAATTAAATACTGTAGCCCCCTTGTATAGCAGGCATTAAGTATATCGATCCCTTGCATAGCAGGAATTAAATACAGTGCTCCCTTGCATAGCAGGCATTAAGTACATTGATTCCTTGCATATCAGAAATTTAATACTGTAGCCCCCTTGTATAGGAGGCATTAAGTATATCGATCCCTTGCATAGCAGGCATTAAGTACAATGATCCCTTGCATAGCAGGAATTAAATACAGTGCTCCCTTGCATAGCAGGCATTAAGTAAAATGAGCCCTTGCATAGCAGGAATTAAATACAGTGCTCCCTTGCATAGCAGGCATTAAGTACATTGATCCCTTGCATAGCAGGAATTAAATACAGTGCTGCCTTGCATAGCAGGTATTAAGTACAATGATCCCTTGCATAGCAGGAATTAAATACAGTGCTCCCTTGAATAGCAGGCATTAAGTACAGTGCTCTCTTAAATAGCAGGCATTAAGTACAGTGCTCCCTTGCATAGCAGGCATTATGTACAGTACTCATTTGCAGCTGTTTGTGTTACATTCTGTGTTGTGCTTTTTAATCTAGAGTGAAGCTTGCACCTGTCATTACAGTTAGAAGTGATCTGTGATATACCAGTTCCCATAGTAAATAAGCCCAAGGGTGTTAAGACATATTCTGTTTAAGAAAAATCTATATAGTCCTCTAATATTGCTTTGGGTTTCTTTATCTTACTATACATTCATTTATCACAAGTGTGTATATTGTAATCGTCTCTATCCTAGTGTTGCACCTTTTGATACTTTATGTTTGATGATGTAATAGGGGTAATTTAGAAGCACAAGTGTAGATGCAGGCCTGCAATTTTTTTTTAAAAGTACGTGTCAACATGCATACTTCCATTATAGTGGTAACGATTATAGTGATAGTTACAATGCAACCTTCCTCTTGCCTGTTTCGAATTGGCATTAGAGTCCTGCAGTGGTCCGGGTAGGGTAAGAGCGAATGAGGGCAGGATTTTCAGATGTGGGTATATATGAGGGTCTGTGGGTCGTGGGTCTGTGGGTCTGTGGGTCGTGGGTCTGCAGGTCTGGTTGTGGGTCTCATCTATATTTCTTATCTTGTGTTATATTGTCTATCGTTTACTCCTTTTAAACTTTTTTATGTCTCCATCCACTTTTGTTTAATGGTGGTCAGCGGATTGCAGATCAGGTTGCGGATAAGGCAGTCGTGGACCAGGTCGGGTAGCCAATCAAAGTGGGTAAATATGTGGTTCGGGTCGTGGGCTGCAGGTTGCGGGTTCGGTTGGGTCCAGGTTTCAAAAATTGATTCAGCGCAGGACTCTATTGTGCACCATTGCACCTATTGAACCTTGGAGCTACTGCCACCTTTAACCAGGCGTTAAGGTTCCCAAAGTGCCCTGAGGCAAAAGATTCAGGTGCACCTGTAACTGTCACAAGGAATGGCGGAAATGACACTATCCAGACTTTCAACTTAATAACATATACCTGCCTGCAATAGCACCATGTATATATAACCTTAGCCCCTAATATGTCCACTGGTCTATTCTGCTTTCCCACACTCTCCACATTACTTATCTCCTCTTGTTTTCTTCTGCCTATTCTCCCTGTAAGATTCAGGGATGGTTCAACGGGATGTCATGTAACTGTTTTTATTTAACATGCTTGGTGTCAGTCATGGATTGGGTTCCAGTGATTTACTATTCTCTTTCATGTCCACCTTGCACTTTTATAATTTCAAAATGTAGGAGTCAATCCTTTCCATCTGCACTAATACAGTACATAGCAAACCTAAAATAGAAGGTTAAATGGCTAGAATTTAATTTACCACAGCAATCCAGCCCATTGACCTACAGCAGTGAGGATGACATGACTGCAGCAATGAACGCATATAAATGAATTGTTAGTGCATGGGGGTGGGGGAAGAGGAAGGTGAGGTAGGAAAAGGGGCCTCAAAGAGGTTGATAAAGGAAAGAGAACACACAGAACTGGGTTTGAGGAAAGAATACAAAGAAAGTATATAAAAGAGAATTACAGCTGGAGAGAAATCTTAAAAGATGAGGGTAAGCAGTGGCAAGGGGCAGAAGAGAATGTGAAAGAGGTGGAATATGAAATGTGGGTATGGTAGATAAGAAGTTGGGTAAGGAGAAAGGTCAAGTGGAGCGCAGAAGAGAATGCTAAGAATATTGGAATATGGGTAATTTGCCAAGATGAGAAATTGCCAAAAAAAGTGCATAAGTAGAAGAGGAGAAGGATGAAGCACAAGTGAGGTAGGGGTATCAGTACAAATAGAGGGCACAAGAAACATAGAAGGAGAAAAACAAATATACAGGCAAAAGGAGAAGATAGCTAGAAGAAAAAAAGGGGAGAAGAAAAGTGATAGAACTGAAATAAAAAAGAACAAGTAAAGCTTAAATATGAATTCAAACTAATTCAAACATAACCTTTTTTAAAAAACAAAAAAAATTTTTTTTAAGGAGTGTTAAGTGGCACTTTCCTAGTCAGAATCCTTTTTCACAGCAATGCTTAATGTTTTATATATGATCTCTAACTCAAAGCCTGTAATGGACGGATTTGCCACGTATGGACAGTCCATAGTTCCATTGTTCCATTAAAGTAGCTTTTCACAAGCTATGTGCTGGTGTACTGTTATAATGAGTGCTTAGTGATCTCAGGTCAAATATATCACTGAAACTGTATTGTAAAAAGAAAACATTGTCCCTTATTGTCAAATATGAGTAAATTCGAGTTCCATGACCAGAATGTTGTATCCTTATACAAGCAGTCCCATGGTTACCTATAAGTTAGGTCTGTAGGTTTGTTTTTAAATTGAATTTGTATGTAAGTTTGAACAAATAGATTTACTTATTAAATGCAAATTAGACAGAAGTTTGACTTAATATAGTATTTATTTTTTTCCTTTCTGTGCTCTGCAGTAGACAACACACACCAGAGGGGATTAGGGCAGGTTTATTAAAGCTAAATGTTAATAAAAGTCAAGCAAACCATAGTATGTTACTGTAATAGCCCCCATTTGTAAGTGTGAGTTGTATGTAAGACTGGTGTATGTAACACAAGGACTTCCTGTATTTTACAATAGAAAGTACATTATTAACTATAAAAATAAATAATGATTAAAAAAATGTAAAGCTGAAACTTTTCAAATTCAAAAATCTCATTGGAAATCTTATTTAATATAGCAGAAAGTGTGGTGGATTTGTGGTTTAGCTTCCTACTTACTATGGTATGAATAAAAACCATTCAATAAAAAGCCCATTATAGTCATCAGACTGGTATAAAAATAGAGAATAATATGAAAAAGGACACGAATAATAAGTTTGTCAGCAAGCCACTCTATTTTGTTAAGCCTGGGATGACCTTTGTGTTGGCTTTATAAATGACCCTTGTTCATTTTTGACATTAAGTTATTAAGGCTAAAATCAATCAGTAGAGACTGTAGTTGTGTTTGTGTTGACACAACAGAACGCACAGTTTTTGTTCCATCGATATCAGTGAAGAAAACCGCGCAGCCAATCTGTCTATCTAATGTCAGACTGAGATGTGGAGGTTGGCAACTTTATTGACCGTGGAAAGTTGTCTGATAAAACGAAATGTAATTATACCTGATCTCCAGATCCAGAATAAATAAGTAGTTTTGCTGCTGTACCTTTAATTCAGCATCATGTTAAAGTCAACATTGGCCACACGCCTATTTATTAAGCCTCGCATTTTTCTGGTTAAGGGAAACATTTAAATTTTTAGAGGGAAAAAACAAATTTTTTGAAACCTATAATGCTCCAAAGCTGCTAAGAATCTCAAAATACTCCAGCGAAAACCTGATGAAGAAATGTAAACGTCAATGGCAGATGTCCCTTTTACAATTAGAAGATGTTTGTTGCCTTCATGATTTTCCAAACACTTAACTTGACAAAACTTTGTGATTGGCTACAAACTGCTAATTTCCCTCCAGCACCGAGCAGCCTAATGACTGCAGACTGCATTAAAAAATAGAATGGTTATTGTCCTCAATGCATGAATAAAACGGCTCCTTACCATTCCCCTCAGATAATCCTCTTTTTTTTGTTTAACTCACTCTCCTAGGTTATAAAACAGCCTGTATTTCGGCAGGGATCATGGCTGCTTGTTTTAGTTTACTGTTTTATTTATAATACTGCATGTATTATTCCTAGAAGTCCCCAAGATGGCAAGAGATGATGCACAAGTAGAAAGCCATGAAAGAAAAAGCCAGAACCACGCCAGCTCTGACAGCTGTTACTCTAGGCTGACAGAGGAGGAGAGGGGAGAAGAAGAGAATTAAGCAGGAGGAGGAGAAGCATGAAAAGGGCATTTGTAATGAAAGATTCGCCCAGGTGATAAATTATCTGGAGAGGGATTGGAGTATTCATTTTCTCACCTGAGTTTGTGACAGCAGCGTGCATGGAATTGATTTTCCCTGCTTCAGAACACAAATAACTTAATGTCTGTTCCTGATTCACACCCTGGTTCTCAGGGGATACAGAGACGGAACGTTAGCATAAGTAAGTGCCAACAGAGTTTGGGCTCGGAGCCTGCACTTGTTAACTTCCTGGCGTTTTGATTTGCAGACAGCATCAAATTCCGCTGGACCAACTTCCAGCAGCATTACATATTTAGAGGTAACAAAGGGCCGTTTCATTTGTCAGCAAGCTAATAACGAGGAAAAAAAAACAATTAGCATGTTGGGACTATTTCTGTGTTTACTTGAAGGCTTGGGCCATTATAATAACAAGGGCAGCTTTAATGTTTATCTGTAATGTTCTGTAGATTGTAGCATTAACCATCCACTTGTTTTCTAATGACTGGAAGTAATTCATTCAACTAAAGCAGAAGCGCTTAGATAAGAAATGTCAAACCAGACTATTGCTTGGTTACAGGGAGTGCTGGGAGTTGCAGCTGTAAGGCTTCACAGTGCTAACATTTCTGCTTTAGGTTAGGCTATGGCTGAATACAGACAACAGTCCTATTTGTCCTGTGGAATGCTGATATCTGACAGCTACTACATTTGATCTTGATTTTACTCACCATGAGATAACGCCTCCACAGCCACAGTCTAAAGAACTGCAAAAAAAAAAAACACTCCCATGGCAGCATAAGCATTGAGCAAGTACATTTTCCTGCTTTCGGAACAGGCATCTTATAACAGCAGCTAGGGTCTTTCTTGGTAACATTTAACAACACCATCCACTCATTGATAATATCATTAGCAACTTGGTTATCGTTTTTTTGACATTATCAGCTGAGAAGCGCTGATCTTTTGTGACATTATCTAACTGCTATATACGTATTCTTGCATAGCCTTAGTGCAATTAAAGTACATGGCTCTTTATAACAGTGACTCTTTGCCATACTTGCCAGTGAGAACAATTTTGACATTGAAATTACTTAATAAAACAATTCAACCAGCATCAGTTTAACTCGTGCTTAGAAGGAAGCAGTTGTCTTACAATGGCTTTGCATGGAAAGAAAGAGAAAGGCACAAATACAAAAACTATTTTCTAGATAGCTAGTGGTCACAGCTGGATCTGCCATGCACGAAGCACAGGTAAACTCAGGTGTACATATATGGAAGGATGAATGACATGTTTCACTTTAGCATTAAACAGAATAGTTAGACAAAGAACTGGCAAACCAGCAGTGAGCGCAGGGGCAGATACAGCTTGTATATGAGTAACATACTTACCTACTCATTGTGTGCATACTAATATTTATGCTTGAGAATCCTTAAGGGAATTCTTTATTACTGGCTTAACATCTTTGAGTATTGCCCTATTGGTGAATAAGGTGGTTCAAGTTTCTGAGTAGTCTATAAAGACTTACTGATGTTTGGGTTATCCAACCGATCTGCCCACAGTTGGACAATACCTGCTCTGGACATATACATACATTGTACTGATCTGTCTTTGGAACTATAGCTTGATAGATTTGAACAGAAATGGAAGTGAAGACTAATCCCTGTACCTACCTGGTCCAGTAATTTTAACCACCCAGAGGTTCTGTCTAAACAGACCAGCATCAATGCCATGAAATCTCAGGACAGTGTATTAGAAATTACCTTAAGAAGGACCTATATATATAGTGATGATGGTAAGTAAGGATGCCATTGGCCAATTGATAATATTTTGCACTTATGGCATATTTACACTATGGACAGATGTTGTTAATGGGCTAAAATGTTTTAGTAACTGCAATATATAATGATTCAGTATTAGAAACAGGTACGTTTTGCAGATGACGAGAGCAGGAATTTTTATTGTATTTTTGTATTTGTAAAACTATACCATGATACTCACTTCTAATGTATATAACTATCCGCATACTCAATCTTTCCATTCGAATGCCTGAATAAGAGTTCCTTGTGTGGTGCTAGTCAGAGGATACTGTCTCAGAAAATCTAAGGAAAGTGACACTTAAACCCCTCTTATTTCCAAGTAGTGTCAACATAGGAACTTAATAACTTAAGAATCATTACAGGTGCATTGATAAGAATGGGCCACTGCACCAAGCACATTTTTTATGGACTATTCTCTTAGCACTTTGGATAAAATGCATTACAGAGGATAGCAGTGTAATGTCAGCTAAGTATCTTTATATTATAGCCAGTCTGAATGCAGATTGTGTTGTAGAGCAGATGCATTGCAAGTTTGTCAACACATTACTGTACTCCAACAGCAGGAAATATACAGCCCTGTAAATGGGTTGTGACATTCCAGCTGAAGACAAGGATGTTATAATTGTAAGTGGAAAACAGGCATTTGCCCAGGACAGGGGGTACCGATCCTCAGCAATTATTATAACTTACAAAACGTTTGATTTAAGCCTCATCTAGAATAAGCAGATCCTACTTTTAAGCATCTGAAAAAGCTATTTCATATATCCCATATTCATTAATTTCTTCTTTAACTTCTAAAAATCCAATTAGTGTTATTAAAAAAGGTGAAATCTTCAGCAGGGATAGGTTTTTTTTTTAGCTAAGAAGGCGCTTGTTACAAGGCACACAAATGTTTGGGTGTTTTATTACTTTAGGATGAGGGTAGCACTACCACATGTTTATTTGGGGGGCAGCAGACCTCCCCCATTAATGAGATATTTCCTTCAGCAGGGATAGGTTGTTTTTTTTTAGCTAAGAAGGCACTTGTTACAAGGCACACAAATGAGTGGGTGTTTTATTGCTTTAGGATGATGGTAGCACTACCACATATTTATTTGGGGGGCAGCAGACCTCCCCCATTAATGAGATATTTCCACCTAAAGTGGACCTTACTAAAGATAGGGAGCTCGTACCTATGTCCCTGTGTCTATAATTAAGATGAGTTTTGCTGAAACTGAAAATAGGGAGAAATGAAAAGAAACTTAAAACAAGAACTAATTTTTGCTGAAGCAAGGCATTTTCCTTATTGTCACTCCATGAGAAACATGCCTACTTAATTGAACACCACTTCATACAGTATTTAAGGTGTAGTGACAGAGGACACCAAATATACAGTTGTTGTTATTCTATGCTAGTGCTGTGGGCCATCACAAAGCTCCCTGTGGTAGACAAGTATGTATCAAAACAGTGTGTTAATAGGTGCAGTAGGGTGTGCAGCAATGTGGTGGCATTGCTTTGTCCTCAAACTACATAAGCACTAATACAAGTGCTGAGAAGAGTGCCCAAGGCTATTTAAAAAGAAAAACTTGCTGGAAGGCATTTAAAAATGATTAGCCTCCAGAGTACATATGGACATCCCAGTCAGTAAGTTGAAAGACCTGCTGTAGCAGAATTCACATTCACGCCTGGCAACATCAGCTATTTTGCCTTTAGAAGTATGGTAGATTTAAATAACTTCAGATGAATCATTCATGCTGAACAAGCAGTTTTCCAGTAATGAAACCGGAACCTATTTGTTCTTCTCCCTCTTTATCCCAAAGCCCATTTTTCCTGCTCGAAGCTGCAATATCTGGATGTAAACTTCACCGCTCTCTGTTGTTCCATGGTGCCACAGAATGCATTTGTCTTGCTGTTTTTCCTCTGTGTGTAATGAGTTCATTACTAAATTGCTATTGTTTGTAAGACGATTATGAACCAGTTACTAATGGCGTTCTTTCTGCAAGCAATGGCTCATCTGGGATGTGAAGGACTTTACAAAATAATTTGTTTGACAAAGTGTGAGTGGACTTCACAATGAAATAGCTGCTTCTATAAAAAGACACAGTTTTATCAAAATAAAAGTATTTCTGATGATAACCATGTGTAGTGTTGAGTACAATACATTATAATTACTTTATTTTAGGCTCATTTTATATGGCGTGTCCATAACTGGTGCTTGTGATAACTGGTGCTTTGAAGCAACGTAGGGGGTTCTTCACAGTCAGGACAGTGAGGTTGTGGAATGCACTGCCAGGTGATGTTGTAAATGCTTTTAAGAGTGGCTTGGATGATTTCTTGGACAGACATAATATCAAAGTTGCTATTGTAATACTAAACTCTATAGTTAGTATAGGTATGGGTATATATCTATAAGTAAAAGTAGGGAGGGGTGTGTGTATGGATGGTGGGTTTTCATTGGGAGGGGTTGAACTTGATGGACTTTTTCTTTTTTCAACCTGATTTAACTATGTAACTCTGCCATTTAAAATGTTATTCTTTTTACAACAAATGTATTTTTTTTAGCTGTAATATTGGTGTGAAGGCAGCAATATCAGTGTATTGTGCCTGATTCTGTTCTTTGAGAAGGAGCCAGCACTTCAAAACTGAACTGCTTTGAGACAGCTACTGTTTCTCCCCATTCCGTTGTATTTAACCACAACTTAGATAATGCTCCCTAGCTAACTTCACCACCTAGTGGGGAATAAGTAAAGCACCCAAGCAGGAAAAAAGCACCTTTAGCAATGCAAACAAATCCTTCAACAGAGGTGTCTAGTAGCTGCTATCTGGTTAGCTGCCCATTGTTCTGTTGATAGGCTGCTCATGGGCTGCTGGGAAGGGAGTGACATCACTCCAACTGGCAGTTTAGCAGTAAAGAGAGACTGATTTTTATCAGAGCACAAGTCGTATGACCTGAGGACACCTGGGAAACTGACAGTATGTCTAGCCCCATGCAAAATTAAATATAAGAAAATCTGTTTGCTCTTTTAAAAGAATCCAAAGATCCAAAAATCCGCCATTTACAAGCTGTCAGGGTCCGATGGAAGTCAAAGGTCCCATTTCAATATCATGGTCCACGCTAAGTTTCTGCTAAAAGTCAGATTTTTCCGAATTGTGTTGCCAAAAGTCAGATTTTAGCAGGAAAATTTGACTTTTTGACAGAAAATAAGACTTTTCGGATTTTTTGCCTGAACCGATTTTAGCAAGCTTTTGCTATGATAAATAGGGTCCAATCAGCAATTTGGATTTGGTCGGACTTTTTTAATAAAGTCTTATAACATAAGTTATATTTCCATTTTAAAGACATTTAAAACTGACAGTTGTGCATTTAAAATATTCAATATCATGTTGGAATGTAAGATATAGAATATAATTTTACCTGCAGTCACTTATGCTATGTTAGACCAGAGGCTATAGTGATGCCCGGCCATTTCTGAGGACCAAACTATGAAAAAAGTTACACAGCTTTTCCATATTCCAAAAAAAGTGCGGTAAAGGCAATGCTAGTTTTACAAATGTGGAGATTTTTGAGAAGATAAACCTCATATAACAGAAGGCAAGCAATCTCAAACAGAGATTATACTGACATTTTAGACATGCTAGAGATGAAACTGGTGTCATCACCATAGCTTACTTTACTTTAGTTTTGTATTACTTCTTCACCGTGCCATAAACCCTAGTTCGCAGTATACCATTTATATTTTGCTGTTTATTTGTGCTGCATATATTGAATATGGAAATTAATTTATTTCTGTTTTTTTGTCAACAGGGCCCATGTCATAGGATGAACACTGCCTGTCCCCTCTTTCTATCTGTGATATTGTCTCTTGTCTTGTGCTCCTGGGGTTCCCACCCCTCACCGAGCACATGCTCAGGTCTGGCTTCTGGAGTTCTCTACGGGGTATTCTCTCTTAAAGACCTTTTTCCAATTTTCTCACCTGGATGCTCCTGGACCTTGGAGAACCCTGACCCCACCAAGTATACTTTATACCTGAAGTTCACACACGAGGAGCAGGTTTGCTCTCATCTCTCACCCATGGTGCAGCCTCTGGATCACTACCTGCCCAACCACACCTGCAGCCGACCTGAAGAAGGGGCAGAGGAGGCTCAGGAACTTTGTACACCTGGTTCTCCTTTCACTTTTTTGCACTTTGACAAAAATTTTTTACGCCTGTGTCTTTCTGAGCAGCCTCTCTCAATCCAGCTTCTACCTGATTCAGTTCTGAACTTTCGCTTTGTAGAGGTTTTGTTGGTCAACCATGATAATTCCAGCCAGTTTGCCTGTGGCGTTCTATGTCGGTGGTTTGAGGAATGCCTAAGGGCTCGAGATTGGGGGGTGCGCTGTGCAGTGACACAAACCGGTTGCACCTGTCCAGAAACGGCAGCACGAGGACACAACGACAGTGTTTCCAACTCAGTTGTACCAGCTGGACATAGTGATTGCTGTGTTACCCAACTGCTCCCAGGAAGCAGCAATGGGGAATATCCTCGCCCTATCCCTTATGGTAAGATAATATATGTTTGAAAACACACAGAATTCTAAGGAATGTAACTGATTGTTTTTTGCACTTATCCCCTTTGTACACCCTAGCTTATTTCACAAACAATGCACCCTAAAGTAAATGGGATCAAATGTATGACACAAGTATCACAGACTTCATGTGCCCATCTAGTTTTGCCCTCTGTAGGTTCTTTTAATGATTTTGTAGGTTATTTTAATGATTTAATGATGAGGTTGCTTTTAATGATTCATAACATATCTGCCTAAGTAACTGTCTCAAAAAGGTTACTGTTGCAATTTAGTTATGCAAATATAGCAGTGGTATCCAAAAGATAGATCTTTATTTGGTGAGCAGTAGATTTCCAAATGAGGACATCAGCCCAAAAACAAATGCATTCGACCACCCTTCTGTACATCATTCAGATATTTAAAAATGTACTTTTAGATACAACAATTTACAGACAGTGAATGCAATTAAATTACAATTTTAATTGAAACATAACTTAGTTTTTAGTTCAGTATGCTCTAGAGATGGTAGATTTCAGAGTACTTTGAGAAACATCTAAGCATCCCTGAGTTGAAGAGGACATGTGCTTCTGGGACTCAACAGTGGTGAGAGATCAAGTTGCTTCAGCAGGCAAATTATTATGGAACCAGTTTGATGTTCTGTTGTGTGTTGTGCTGTGACAATGCAGCAGCAAGGCAAAACCCTTATACTGGTATGATATTGAGACAAAATAAAATTGGATATAAAATTATCTATTTCCCTTCAAATTCACAAACCTCTATCTCTAGTTCTGTGAATTTGTGAATATTGAGATTGTATTTACACCAGTTTTAAAACCACTTTTACACCAAAAAAATGCATCCACCACCTTTTGTGAATTCCCCCTTTGCAGTAATGTAACTACCCCCCACTGGGTGCAGGCCGTGCAGTCAGCCCCCCCATCCCCCTCCAAAAGCAATTTTCATGTGGATTCGCTAACGTGCCAACCCACTGGCAGGCCCCTAGAGGGTGTGCACCCCCGGGAGTTCCGCCAGTGCCCCATTTGTCTCAGAAAGATGCTGTACTGAAAATTGAAAAAGGACCCCACAAATCTGCTTAGTGCACCTTTTGACTCAGACCTCTCTTAAAGGATTCTAAAAACATAGCCCAGAGTAATGTAATACAGAAGATTAAAGCAACAGTTCAGCGTAAAAATAAAATAGATAGGCTGTTCAAAATAGCAAAATAAAAAATGTGTCTAATATAGTTAGTTAGCCACAAACAGAACAGAAACCAACTTCCTGCTTTGCAGCTCTCTAACTCTGAGTTTGTCAGTGACTTTAAAGGGGGCCACATGGGACATAACTGTTCAGTGAGTTTGCAATTGATCCTTAGCATTTGGCTCAGATTCAAAGCAAACAGTTATGACCTATGTGGTCCCCCCTCAAGTCACTGACCGATTGCTTGGGAACCAATCAGTGGAAAGCAAAAGAGCTGCAAAGCAGGAAGTAGTGTTCTGGCTATTATGTTAGATATCCAGTCACTTCAGCCTTTATACATTACATTTGTGGCTAACTAACTATATTAGAAACATTTTTGCACAACCTATGTATTTATCCAGTTTTTATTTTTATACTATACAATTCCTTTAAGCTACAAACAATATGTGAGTATGACCTATGTTTTTAAGGTGCTCAGTGTCCCTCAAGACACTTAAAGGAAAACTATACCCCCAAAATGAATACTTAAGCAACAGATAGTTTATATCAAATTGAATGACATATTAAAGAATCTTACCAAACTGGAATATATATTTACATAAATATTGCCCTTTTACATCTCTTGCCTTGAACCACCATTTCGTGACTCTATCTGTGCTGCCTCAGAGATCACCTGACCAGAAATACTACAACACTAACTGTAACAGGAAGAAGTGAGGAAGCAAAAGGCTGAACTCTGTCTGTTAATTGGCTCATGTGACCTTACATGTGGTTTGCATGTGTACACAGTGAATCTTACGATCTCAGGGGGCGGCCCTTATTTTTTAAAATGGCAATTTTCTATTTATGATTACCCAATGGCACATACTACTAAAAAAGTATATTATTATGATAATGGCTCATTTACATGAAGCAGGGTTTTACACATGAGCTGTTTTACTCAGTATCTTTTAATAGAGACCTACATTGTTTGGGGGGTATAGTTTTCCTTTAAGAGAAGTCTCTTCTTTATAGCATTTGTGCAAATACAAAATGAATTAAACTGTACAATTAAGCAATACTCTAGTTTTAGTTCTATTTTAGGGAAGGTGTCATTATATCCACTATAGTTTAGCCTAAATTGATGCTGTTTTGGCCTAGCACTCTACAATTTTGCATATAAGTACATGTGAGAAAATGCCCATTTCAGGGTATAAGACATTATTTGTCAAATTGACTGCATACAATGGTAGATTTTATCAAAAGTTAAGAGCAAAGGAACACAGCAATCTAATCTTTGGCTTCAGAGCAGTTTATATGGTTTAGGGGCAGGCACATCAATTCAGTGGCAATATAAGTTAGATTTGTAATCTGCAAGAGTATTGCCAACAGCACATCTCTAGTATATAAACAGGAATTGCACGTTCTACCTGAGACGTAAAAACCTGTGCTTCAAGCTTATTCTTACTGAGCATAATACCCATTTTGATAAATACTACCATAGTATATTCACTGTTATATCACTAAATGCACTTTGCTGTATCCACTGTGTACTGACAACTTAACCACCTTGTATATTATAGAGACATTGCCTTCTTATGCTTGGTAAGTTACAGTTGCTGAATAATGTGATTGAGAAAGCTCTGAAAGGCCAACATTCAGCTCCTCTCCTTCCTATCATTTTATGGTAACTCCAAAATCCAATAATGGTTTGCTTAGAAGTCTGGGAGGGTGGAACCAATGAATAACAATGAAAGCAATGTCATAGAATGAAGGGTTATGGAACAGAAAGAGATGTATGTCTGTCACCAGAGATGGTGATGGTTTTTTATGTTTTGTTTGTGTCTTGCTTTGTCTCTTGTTATTATGTCAGTTGCAGCAAGCGGATGATTTATGGTGTAGGGTTATTCGACCATTTGCACAAACTACTGTAGCAGTAGAGTTTGTCCGTGATGAAAATGAAGTACACTTGTGCCCTTCCTGTATACTCTCTTTTCTCACCCTCTCCTGTATTCCCCATACAGTTCGAAATTGGGATTTGCACTGACCTAGTACCTTCCACCAGAGATGCTGTATCCTACAGCAAAATATGTAACAGGAGACTGCCAGTCAGACCATGCTAAATAAGAAAACTCACAACAGCACATAATGGCAGAAACATAGAGATGCAGGTATTATTAGCTGGAAATACGACTTACGGTGTACTCAGCCCAAGCTAACATTTATTATGATTTTTTACCAATATTAACACACACGTATATCACCTACTATATGCTTTCGTGAATTGCAAGGTTATACTGTATGTTTAAGCAATTAATATAAGGAATAAAGAAACACAGATATCACCTCTGTATATGACATTGTCTTCAAAGTTTTACCTTCAGGCAGCTAAGTGAAAGTGAGGAATACAGATAGATGCTAAATGCGCATAGTAAAGAAAAGATCCATGTCAGCAGCTGGCAATGTTAATCCACCATAACTGTGAGCCTGTATAGTCTTATAATCATTATAGAAAGTACTAGCCTGTAAGAAAATGTGAATGTCTGTCTGTGAATATGTATCTGGTAGTTGCAAGGGATACAAACTAGCATAGTATCAAGATGATAATGTTGGTTCAGTACATTAATATCTGTCCCCACAAAAAAAGAATTAGGTAATGGCTTGTCTTGATTATGATTATATTTAGCAACAAAATATTTACTGGTACCTGGGCAAAAAAAAGAAAAAGAAAACATGCAGTGCATGGGATAGGGCGTAGTTGGCTGAGACAGCACATTTAAGATAACAGAGCATTCTTATGATGATTGTTTTGTAAAAAAAAGCTCTTCCTTGCTCCACTTAATAACATCATTCTAAACAGTTGTATAACTCTGGATCCATGTACCCATATTCTTTTGTCCCTTGTACTGGAATTGCAGCCTAGGTGACATAATAGGTAAATACCATATAATATAAATTTAACTAGTTGTTGCTTTGGTCCAACGATTTGTGTGTGTCTTTGATTAAAAGCTTGGGAACTAACCCACCAACAACAAAGGATTTGCTATCCTAATGTATTTGTAAATTAACATACTTAACCCACGGTATTGGCAGGTACTGTACAGACAGATGTGACCTAGGCATGGAAACTATATATAGAATAATGAGTGATAATCTAGATATTCTATTTAGATTTTGTTATCTGTATATTGGGGATCACTTATAAACACTAGGCTCAATTTTTAAAACTGGGTGAAAATATATTCACTAGTGGGGACTCTTTCTCTAGGTCAGTGCTGTCCAACTTATTACATATAATGGGCTCATTGTATGTCATATAAAATGTTGGAGGGCCAGACTGAATTAAAATGATGATTTCATACAGTGACGTCTATGGAGCCTGTGAGCAGACTGGGGGTCATAAAAATCCTTTGGAGGGCCAAATCTGACCCACGGTCCTCCAGTTGGACAGCCCTGCTCTAGGCTACAGTCAGAAAGGAGAGCTGCAGGAATTTCCAGGCTGCAGAAGCAGAGGAACAGGAAATTGAAGGAGATGAGGGGCAGAGGAATAGGGAAAATAAAATAGGGTGTAAGACGCGCCGGGAGATCCTCCTCTGTTCTTACCTTAGGGCCCGTCTCTGCTCTTCTCAAGTGGCGCAGGCTCCCGGCATGACGTCATCTAATGCGAATGGACGACAGCGTCACATTGCTGGCGTTTGATGCTGAGCGTCAGGACATCATCTGTAAGTGCGGATTTTCAAACTTTGGCGCCAAATGTCCCTTAATAAGCCCAATCTCCATTTTGAAAGTGCCCAAGCTAGGCTTCAGTTTATCTGTTCCTGCTCAAGCGTGTTTCCTGTTTATCGATATCCTGGTTTTGACTTCTGATCTTTTCACTGTGGTTATTGCCGTCTGTCTTGAACCTTCGCCTGACTCTGATTACGCCTACTCTTCATCCCTGTCGGTACCTCGTTTACGTTCCTGCTACGCACTTCCTTGGCTTCCGCAGCAGAAAGCCCAGAGCCCCAAAAGGGCGTTGGTGAACACCATATTCAAGCTATTACCCAAGCTGTTTCTGGATTTCCAACATGCCTCAGCATTCATCTACCGAAGTAATATCTGTAATTACTAAAAGAAGATAGCAACTAAATTTGCTGCAACTAATGTACAAGGGAATGGAGCTGTACTAGTCATTGGCAAGTGAAGAAATCCAGGGAGATTTCACATTAGTTAAATAATAAAACCTAAGAACAATGTACACACTTCCAAAGTGAAGTCACCTCTAGAGATTCAATTAAAAGAAGGATTTATGCTCAGCGCAAATTTAGAATTGTATTGTGTGGTATAACGTATCAAATACACAGGCCCCTAGAATTTAGAGGGACCTAAACACAATTGCGTTTTAGCATTAATATTTTGCCATTTAATAATATCTTCACGTACAGTATATTAGGGATTCTTTCTTTCCATTGCAGTCCGTGCTGCCTGTCAGGGCTTTACATTTGTGTTGCGCACTAAAGCTGAAGAATTGCATGAGTAATGTTTCTGTCCTCAGGACTTGCAATAATCTGATATTACAGATTTTTTTTCTTGAAAGCAAGGAATTATGGTTATCACGTTAACGCTTTATCCGCCTCACCGATTTATCATGCAACATGCTTTGTAGAAGCAAATCAGCTGGTATACAGCTATTTTTAGCTTTTAGTGTGACCGTGTTCTTCTGCTAATTTGCTTTTTTATCATTACTTTTCATGTAACCTTTTCTATTGCATTTTTATGAGTGCTAAAATGTAACACATTTTTAAATAGAGTATAGATCCTATGTTGAGAGGCCCAAGAGCCCTGGTGCAGAATTTGATCTGATTCCAAACAGTGTCATCCCCCTAACACCCATGACTTCATTATCTTCTAATATATTAACCATACCCATTGCCATATACCAACCATCAACATCTTCATGTGTGAAATCGCAATGGATCCTTTACTCACATGGGGCTATTGCAAGCTGTACATCCATCCATGTGTGCAAGTTTGCATTTAGCTAAGCCTGCTGCCATAGTGATGATGATAATAATAATAGTAATATTTCTTCCCACAGTCCAGAAAGCTTCAGGCAGTTAAAATTGCTTCTAAAGAAGGGCAAGTAGTGACCTTATGTAAATGAACGATCATTTTAAAACACTGTACAACATGTGATTTCTGTATAAAAATAGTAATAATCCTGCATCTATGTTCCTTGGCTCCATGAAACAGGTAATACAAACTTAAAAAACATCAATCATAATTGTTTTTTTTTTGTTTTGTTGGCCCCAACACCATTAGCTGCTCTGTGCATGTTGCTATCTTTCCAACCAAAGATCTGTTTTGCTGATGCCAAATTATAATTCTTCCGGTTTGTTATCCTGTAAATAGCGCATCATTTTTTCCAGGTGGTAATTAACAAATATTGCCATTGCTTCATGGCATGCACTTTACGAATCAACCATTTTGTGTTTAATGTCTTTTGGGAGCAATAGTTTGTAACGCATTGCTCAATGCAGACAGCATTCATTTTTTATATATTATGTGAAAAAATGGCATAAGAAAACTCATCAGCATTTATCACATATGTCTGTATTGATTGTCTTAAGATAACATAATTCAATTTACCACTTTTTAATCCAGGAATTACCTGTTCAAAGAGCTCTATGCATAGCAACTGCCTCCGAGCTAAGAATTTCTCTTAATTATAGGATGTTGGATTTTAACCCAATCCTTGGCCTCCATATGTAGAACAACTCTGCAGTAGGCAGGTTTCTGCATAAAAGGAAGTGTCACATGGAACATAACTGTTCAATGAGTTTGTAATTGATTGTTAGCATGCAGCTCAGATTCAAAAACAAACAGTTATGACTCATGTGCCCCCCTCAAGTCTCTGATTGTTTACTGCCTGCTAACCAGTCAGTGGAAACCAAGATAGCTGCAGGAAGTTGGGTTTTGGCTATTATGTTAGACATCCAGTCACTCCAGCCTTTATACAGTACATGTTTGGCTAACTAACTATATTGAAAACATGTATTTACACTAAGCAGGGTTTTACACATGAGCTGTTTTATGCAATATCTTTCTATAGATACCTACATTGTTCGGGGGGTATAGTTTTCCTTTAACTAAAGAAGTAGGACAGAAAAGTTGTGCATCATGTTTTGGGCTTCCATAGCAGCCCCAGGCCACCACAGCCCTTTAGCAGTAAAAATGTGGGGCATCAGATGCCCCAGTAGCTCCCCATCTTCTTATGTTGCTGATTCACTGCACATTCTCTGTGCTGCTGTCACTTACTGAGCTTAGAAGGCGACGCATAAGATACTGAATATATAATATATATTTCACAATATAAGGCTGAAGCTGATTAGTAACTAAGTATTGGTGCATGTCAGCTCAGAAACGAGCAAAATTAACATCAGAGTTTGATAATCAGTCCTGTAGCATCTGCTTAAATTACAGGCCAGTCTCATATTCTGCTTGATGATTTGTGAAGACCCCCTAACCTTAGCTTCTCAACAGCTGCTCAAAATACACTGACTGTGCGCGTCTCACTCCTAACAAAGCTCAAAATGGGAAATTCCAGACAGCTCTGACGTCTTGGATCATTACTACTATAGAAATGTTGAACCTTTAGGCTGGTACAGTAAGTTCAGTATATAAATTATGGCATTTCTAGCCATATTTAATTTTAGGGTACAGAGTTTTGAACTATAGCTGGATTTTAGATTTTATAATGAGCTATATAAATCTGACATTGTGATAATCTGGAACATATGGTTTATTTCTGTATTTGTTGATACTAATAAATGCCCACCCTGACACCCTGGGGCTTTTTACAAATCCACCTTGTCAATAACCCAATAGGAGCATTGCTCCCCCAAAGTTATACAGGCACAAATACAGCTGTAGATCGGTATTGTAGACTATTGTAAAGCATTTTTTTTTGTGTTTTATTTAATGGGGTGATAAAACAGATATATAGGGTAATGAAACAGCAATGTTGCAATCAATATTCCTGAGAGCCATTCCTGAAATCAGATATGGATGACTATTTTGTATTAAGGAACTTGTAATGGAGGTTATGTTGAATTCTGTGTTTAATTGTGGGAAAAAACTTAATGGACATATCTGACACATGCAAGTTTATTGCTATTAGGCATGTCAGTGTATCTTACTATGCAATACAGTAATGAAAGAGTAATGATACAGATAGATGAAAATACTTCACAAAGGCAAAGTAAAGAAAATAAAAACAGAAAAAAAATGATAGTATGTATGTATTTATGTATATCAGATCAATCATGTATGAGGTTACTGAAAACAAATAATTACAAATGACTATAAATAATAATTTTTATTCCATTATACCTTTAAAGGATAATGTACTAACAATCTCTAATTTGAAACATGTCTAGTAACCAACAGCAACCAGCCAGATGTTTTCTTATAAAAATTTGTCCTTTAAAATGTCACTTAGGATAGCTAGACCTTCAACGTTTATTATATAACTTCCTTATAAGAAACTAACATTTTGTCTATATCTAGTAACTTACAACATCCAATCAGAGGTGGCTTTGTAAACAGTTGACCAATGCGTAATACCTGCTTAACTTCTTGCTTACTATATGTTACTAGACACAACATTATAACATTACATTATAAATCTTTAGCAGGTTAGAATCAGTTACAAGTAGCCCAAGATCAGGGAACACCACTGTTTTTGAATATATGTAGTAAAGCCTGACTGTATCTGTTCAAGGGGGATGTTGGAAATTTGCATTGTACCGACTTGCCCTTAATTACTAGGATCCATTAATTCATACATTATTTAACAGAGAAATAATCATCATAGAAAGCATGGTGTACCATTAGCAAGTGGAAGATTAGAGATTTGAGAAATGTTAGGTGCCAAGGATTTGGTCCACTGCTGGCATATTTTAGCAATTAGGATGGAAGTAATTAATTTAAAGAGAGGGAGGGAATCAATCTACAACTCTTGCCAGCTATTTGAAGATGCCAGCAGTAGAATAAAGCTATGGTTAAATGGATTATAACTATTAGTTACCTTTAATATAAACATGACCTCTACAATGTTTACATGCCTTTGGAAAAGTAGTGGAATTGGCACACTTGTACATATATTCTGTGGTCATATCTCGTCCCCTTACACAGATTGTTCATTGTTAAAACAATGAGTCAGTTGAGTATTTCCCTACAAAGCAGGTGGTGGGACAGTTAGGACAGCACCAGGAGTAAAGGTGGAAACTACCCAAAACTGATAGCTATACTTGAATCTATGAAGGTTTTCATTCATGAAATGATGATTTCCAAGTTATCTGACTATGCCACATTTAACCTTACTGGACATTACCAGTGTAATTGATGTGTAAAATCTGGATACAATTCCTAGAGTATTTTGTGTACCCACTTGTAAGAGGTAAATATAATTAGTATTTGTATGTGATTGGTTTTTATTGTTACACCAGTCACTAGTTGAAGCTGTTAGGCAGGAAATCCTTGAGGAGGTTCTAGAGCAGGTTCTCTTCTTTGTCTCACAGGATATCCTCAGGAAGACTATATAAGGGGAAAACCAGTTTCCTCTTTGACAAATGTAAGGAAGGAGTGGATAATGCCAGAGAAGTTAGAACATAAGGTCTGCTTCCTTAGAGAGGTGCCAAAGTAAGCTAGATATTTAGGTTAGATAGTGGCAGGCCAGTTTTATGGAGGGCATTGTTGGTGTAAATAGCTGAATACATGAGTCTCCAACAAGGAGGAAGAAAGGGTCAGCACCCCTCGGTAGTACCTCACCAGTCAGGGATCCAGAGTATGGGTGCTAGAGTTAGAATGGTACTATACTGTAGAAATGGCTCCCTTCATGCTGGTGCTTTATCCTGTGCCAGAAACCTTGGAACTAACAAAGCCAACTGATGTGAAAGAAAAGAATCAGTAAGACAGGCAGTAGGAGATCTTCAAGGTCTTTGGGTATTATAACGGCAGGGTGCTTCCTCACTGAAGATCTATAAGTATTCCATGAAATGTGGCATGTGTTAAATGTGATATGCTTGGAAGATGACCCATTTCTTTCTTTTCATTTTTTGTAAAAAGCATTCTTGCATAATAGGACGATTCAGTATTTAAATGAATGATTTAGAAGCTGTGTTTTCAGCAAGTATACATGATAACGATCATTTTTATTTTTATCAATCAGGAAGACAGGCAGAAAGAGAGAGGAATGTAGATGCCAATTCTGGAGCCTTGCCAGAATGTTATAGATGCCTGGCTTAATTCAATTACTTGCAAGTTCGTTAAAAAAGGTCTTTCTTGCTTTATCAGCCATTTTTACATTATTGTTATTCAGTTGTAGACTATTGTGACCATTCATGGCTGTCATTTTCTTTCCTATTCACCCCCCCCCCCAGACTCATGAATTTTGCAGTGCTAATGTAGCTCGTGGCTGCACTGTTGAACAACTTCTGATCTTTCTTTAGTAACGACAATCTATATTCAACAAATGCTCTCAAAATTCTAAATTCCTTTTTATCATTGACAAATGCTTTAGTGGAACAAACTTTAACAGTCCTGTAGATGTTACACAGCCGATGTATTATTTACCCAGCAATACTGCCTAAAACTTTGCTGCTGAAATCTTCTTACACAAAATAAGGTGGTTTTGACCATTTTGCTGAATTTTTGATCCAAAGTACATTGTACCTGATGGTAACTAAGTTGCATAAATCCACATTGATAACAAAACAATTATTATATTATTATTATTATCGCCAACTTTTGCAGTGAAAATGATGCCCCTAGACTCTTAATGGGTGAAAAAAATTGTTGCATTCAAAAATTTGTTGTGCAATTTGTTGTGCGTCAAAAAAAAATTGTCACCCGTAAACTTCAATGCATTTCAGCAAATTTTCATTGTTTCACTAATTTTGGCAAAGTCAAACAAGTCAAATTCGCCCATCACTAATTACAATTATATATAACTATGATTATCCAAAAGTATACTGTATCTATTAAGCCTGGGTCTATACCTATATATCTAAATATAATAGGGACCTTATGCACAGTGTGTTATCAGCCTTAGGATGGAAATGTGTGCTCTGTAGGACCCAAGCTCAGAGTACAGTAACCAAGGTGCAGATGTTACATGCAAGGCAGCCCTGTACTTATGTATGGAGCTCTTCTGAGCATTTCTGCCCTTAGCATTTTCTAGCTTGTGGGTCTGAATGATGTGCAAGACATGTCAATCACCACATGCACCCTCAAAATGCAGCTCTGCTGATAAAATCACCTCTCTATTCAGAGCAAATCCCAGTTCTCCTGCACTCTTGTTTCTTTCACTTTGTACCATTGTCCCTGGCTTCTTAAATGAGGACTCAGGTGTTCAGTTTTGACTGGGTAATAGGAGGGTGGTGATTCCAGCTTTTAATATTTCCCAAATGAACCCTTGTATCAGCAAGTCTCTTTATAAGACCCACCTTAGTGGCTGATGTCGTGGAAATCAAAATTTCTATGTAACTAAACTATTTCCAATATTTAAAATGATATACCGGTACTGTATGTACTGTATAATGTAAAATTGTACAGAATTGCGTATTCTGGTGTTGCTATATAAATAAAGTTATACATACATAGATATATAGCTTGCAAAGAAGCTGCTTTTTTAAAACTGTAGAGATTCCAGGTAGATGTGACCTCATTGAGTGATAGACCTTTACTCATAGGTCCAGTTTATTTAAGGCTTCACCAAAGATATAATCGAAAACCTGTGCTGATCTAATACATAAGTTGTTTTTTCTCACTTACCCAGGAAATGGGCCTTGTTCCTCAATCCCTTACAAGTCAAACACAGAATTAAGTCTGTCACACATACAAAATAGTAAGACCACATAGAAACAGCAAGAAACACCAAGGTTATCTCTCTCTCACACAAAAAAAATCACCAAGCAGCTACTTGTCTGGTAACTAGTGTGGCCTATTGGAATGGAGGACTCACCCACTCACTAATTTGATCCAAGGATTCTATAACCCAGCATTTACTTGAGCTACATAAAAAATAAAACATAGTTAAACTTGGCATACATAATTAATTAAGAAAAAAAACCCACCACAACCACCTTGTTTCCCAGGGTTTCTGTTACAAAACCCATAGTAGCCAATAAGCAGTCAGCATTTGCTAGTCGGCTGTTTAAAAAACACTGACATTACAATACCCAACATACAGTATTGAGGGGCAGCCTTAGAATCAGTGGTGTGACTATAGAGGAAGCAGACGCTGTCAGGGGACCCAGGGGAGGGGGTTGTCCAGACTGTTTCCTCTATATCAGGAGTGCCCATACTTTACTAATGTGGGGTCTACTTTTATTGATGTTGTCCCATTATGATCTACATCCATAATAGCATTGTTAGCATTTTGTATTGCTTAAATATTATATTGATTTATGGGTAAAGTTATATTGCTATATTAATGTTATTATTTATTATCTATTATTATATTATTATGATATTGTATTATTATTATAATAATAATCATTTATTATTATTAACTATTCCTTATGTAACCATAACACAATAAATATCTGTATTAAACAGAAGGGTGATTTAGACAAGCTGTACATCTCAAGACTAGACAGTGTCTTGAGATCTACTGATCATCAGCTAAAGGTTCCGATCTACCTTTTGGGCACCCCTGCTCTATAGTTTTAAAGACTCCCTCTCCAGTCACTCACCTACCTTTAAAGATTTTTTTTTTTCAGCGTGGCCCAACGCTTAGCATACTGTAAGTTCATAGAAAGCCTAGACTGTGCATAAAAAAAGTGTCAGCCTTGTAGTACAAGCCTTGTACTCTGTCTCTGTGTATAGATCAGCAGATGAGGGGGAGAGAATTGTGGTGTTGCTAAAGAGGTGCACAGATTGTGTAAATATTTCAAGTCACTGAGATTTGTTTGTTCCAGAGTACCATTCGGACACAAGTTCCCAACAGTTTAATTGTGGAACAGGACATTGTTTTCATGGCATGGTGCTGCCATAATTAGTGGCGTGTTGTGCAGCTTGGGGCTCTGTTCCGATTCAGTCTTTCTCTTTAGTATTTACTCTCTATTTTGTTTTTTTTCCCCTATTGCAGTTGAGTGCTCACATAAGAAGCAAAATGTCTTCATGGGAAATTTCAGAAAATAAATCTGAAATATATTTCCACTGTGCACTGTAGATCAGCTCAAGTGTTAGTTAGTTTTATTTAATTTGTGCTCTGTCCGTGCTCTAAAGTACACACTGTCTGGCTTTTTTTTTATCTTCCCCTCCGTATCTGCCAGCCCTTCCCCCTGTCTTTCCTTTTCTCCTTACTGCCGGTTTACTGCTCTTGTTCTTTCGCATCTCATTCTTTTTCTCATGATTCAGTGCTGTCTGTGTTCCTTTCTCAGGATTTTGCTCGTTAACTTTTATTAGGGCCAGAGAAGGAAACAAGGCGCCCCAAAGAAATATAGAAAAGATGGGGATCCCATTTCAAAACAATATTATGCATATACAGTACTTTAAAAACTCATAATGAAAATTACATCCAGCCTGCATCCCTCTAGCTGTTAAATGCAATTCCCATCCCATGTTCATACATATACATACCTCCCAACTGTCCAGTTTTGAGAGGGACAGTCCCTCTTTTGACAGTTCAAATAGAAAGTTCAGTTTTTCTCTGCACTGAACAGCCAGAAACAAAGTTTCTAACTTAATTAGCTTTTGGCAGAGAGCCCAGAACAGCTACAGATAAGATTTGAGATAAGCAAATAAGTAATTGTAACAATGTAAGATAACGGTCCCTTGGGAAAAGTTAGACTCACAGCTTAAAGGGGCTGTTCACCTTTCAGATAACTTTTAGTATGATGTAGAGAGTGATATTCTGAGACAATTTGCAATTGGGTTTAATTTTTTATTATTTAAGGTTTTTGAGTTATTCGGCTTTTTATTCTCCAGCTCTTCAATTTGCATTTTAAGCAATCTGGTAGCTAGGATCCAAATTCCTTTGCAATTTGAATAAGAGACTGGAATATGTATAGGAGAGGTCTGAATAGAAAGATGAGTAATAAAAAGTAGCAATAACAATAAATGTGTAGCCTTACAGAGCTTTAATTTTTAGAAGGGGTCAGCAACGCCCATTTGAAAGCTGCAAAGAGTCAGAAGAAAAAGGCAAATAACTATAAAAAATAAATAATGAAAACCAATTGAAAAGTTGCTTAGAATTGGCGATTCTATAACATACTTAAAGTTACCTTAAAGGTGAACTCCCCTTTAAAGGGCAATTCACCTTCATTAGCAAAACTGTAATAACTGAAAAAAAAACACAGAAATATGTTTAAATTTTCATAATCTGCCAAATTGTGTAAAATGAACATGGTAATTAGGGGGTGTGGCCACAAAAATTGGCGTGGTCAAACATTGCCCCACTACTCGCTGCAACTTTTTTATCCCTCTTTTTATTTCCAAAATGTTGGGAGGTATGCATGTATTTGTAGATCTCAACATAATTGATAAATATACTGCTATTCAAGAGGGAAACTACAACTGAAACAAAGTACTGAGGGGAACTGTAAATTATATACTCTTCGGATGGTACAGAGAGATAATTGGAATTCCACTTAAAGGAAAACTATACCCCCCAAACAATGTAGGTCTCTATAAAAAGATATTGCATAAAACAGCTCATATTTAAAATCCTGCATGTAAATAAACCATTTTCATAATAATATACTTTTCTAGTAGTATGTGTCATTGGGTAATCATAAATAGAAAATTGCCATTTTAAAAAATAAGGGCCGCCCCCTGGGATCGTAGGATTCACTGTACTCACAAACATACCAACAAACCATACATGTTAGGTCACATGAGCCAATTAACAGACAGTGTTGTGTCTTTTGCTTCCACACTTCTTCCTGTTACAGTTAGAGTTGAAGTATTTCTGGTCAGGTGATCTCTGAGACAGCACAGAGACCATCACGAAATGGAGGCTCAAGGCAAGAGATGTAAAAGGGCAATATTTACTAAAATATATATTCCAATTTGGTAAGATTCTTTAATATGCCACTTAATATGATATGAACTATCTGTTGCTTAAGTGTTCATTTTGGGGGTATAGTTTTCCTTTAATAAATGCGTTTCAAAATAGTTGTTTTATTTGGTTCATTTAATATTAGGGCTCTTACACAGATTTCAATGCCCCTAAACAAATAGACTATTTGGTACCATTTTATCTGGCCTCATTTGTACCCATAGCACACTGGATGCGCATAGAAGTTTATTAAAGACTACGGGCTACAATTGATGTGCATTCATAATATATTAATATAAAGAGATGAATGTTCAACATTTAAAATGCACATTTATTTGTGTTAATTCAAAGAGTCTTTACCTGCAGTATTTAACTGATATGGGCTTATTCACTTTTACATTGGGAAAGAGTGTAAGAGCACTCATTCAGAGAGTACTTGCCTAATGTTTGACTGCACTCTTCACCTACGGTTGCAGCCTTTTGCAGAACATGTTGATAGCTGGGCTAGGTGGACAAGTGGTAACACAAAGAAATGGGGTAGAATCATAAAGGGAGCTGGGTGGTGACAACAGAGGCAAGGGTTATAATGTCATAGGTAGGTCATTGGTTTGACCTAGGTAATGGGGAAGAGAAGGTGTAAATTTAGGACAGATCAGGGCTCAGGTGACCGGGCCATCGTCGCAAGAAAAGGAACTCTATCTATACTTTGTGACAGATTTGTGATAAAAAAAACCTAGTAATGTGCAGAAAGTTAGTCCTGCAACATGTACGTTAGGGCACAGGTCCTCTTGCAAGACTATAGGAGCATGTTTGATTTCCCAGCTATGGTAAATTTATTACAGGACAAATTTAGAAATCTGAAAAGTCCGAAAGCAGGATTGATTTGTTTGTAGCATGTAAAAAAAAGTGGGCTGAGGACATTTATCAATAAAATCTAAACAAAAATTAGTAAATAAAACATTTATTTAAAACAGATATACTCTTATCCACTACAGTTTGAATGGTCTTTATCTGGCTATGATTGTGGCCGAAAAAACTGAGACTGAGGACATGCATAAATTAAATAATAGAAAATCTTAAACATAAAAAAACCCAATTTGTAAAACAGATACAGCATAATACCGATCCACTACAGTTTGGGAGCAGTTTATCAGTGATGTTGATTGCCCTGTAGCTGAAATCAGAACAAAATCTGACTGTCTACTTCAGGGATGTGTAAAATATTCATTACAAATCTTTCATGTTCTATGACTCCACCTTTGCTGCATTCACATATACCATCTGATCTGACTATAGAAACTTTGATCACTCTGCTTGTATAAAAAAGGCATCAGCTATGACTATGGAATTACCACATAAGACAGATCACTGCCATGCACCCAGCTGGTATCTGAATACAGATCTACAACTCAGTATAATGGACTTATGTATGACTCTACTGCAATGGTAGTGTCAGATTTTGCACTGAAGGAGAGTGGAGGAGAGCATGCAGAGATATTGAATGAATTCATTGGAATACCATTTAAAGTGGACCTGTCACCCAGACACAGAAATCGGTATAATAAAAGTCATTTTAAAATTAAACATAAAAAACAATTTCTATTTTTTATTAAAGCATTCATAGCTGTTGTAAGCTCATTTAAAAATCTCAGCTGTCAATCAAATATTGTCTGCCCCTCCTCTATGCCATGGGCATAGAGGTGGGGCAGACAATTACTTTCACTTTCCATTGAGCACTTCCTAGATGTCACAGCTCTCCCCACATTCCCCCCGTTCTCTTTACCATTTAATTGTGTAGCCAGGGCATGAGGATGGACATCAAGTCCCACATTCTGGTGCACAAACAAGATTCTGAGATGATACAAGGCTTGCCTTAATGACTGTGTCCACAAAATGGCTCCTGCCTGCTTGCTATAATTTTGAAATCCCAGACTGAAGGAAACAAGATTCAAATAATTTATATAGTGTTCATTTTGCTTGATTGATGTGATAAAATAGGATTTTGAATATTTTTTTTGGGTGACGGGTCCCCTTTAAATACTTTTTCCATAGAAAGAAACAATTCTATATCTTAGAGCAATAATCAGGAAGAAGAATAAACTAGTGTCCAGAATTATCTATAGCTAATCCAGAAAAAGAGTTACTCTTCCAAGGTCACTGGATGATGATAAAATTCAAAACAAAGCAAGTACAGCAGCTGCAGCTATAACTGCAGGATTTATAAAACCAACAAGCCTTTCTCCTTCCCTCCCAACTGACACATTGCCTAAATTGGCTTATTAATAACATTTTATTAGCTATCTGCAGAGCGCCAAGCCTTACAGGGGTGTTTTCAAACGAGGGGTGTGTTATCAGACTCTGCTGGCGCAGATTTACTAACCGGCGAAAATTCGCCAGCGTCCACTTCACACCCATTGCAACACTTTGCCAGACGAAAATTCGCCCAGGCAACGCTAATTCACTAACATGCAGAGTTTCGTCCTGGGCTCCGAACACTGGCAAATTTTCGCTAACATTACTTCGCCAATTCGAGCAATTCAAAGCGAAGATTCGTCTGGTCTGAGCTGGCGAAAGCAAGTCTGGTGAAAGAGGTAACGTTCAGTAAAATGCACATTTTAGTGAATTTGCGAAGTAACGTCCATTCGACAGAGCGAAAAGTCGCCTGCCGATAGAGTGCGAATGACCAGCTAGCGTCTGTCTCTTTCACTAGCAAATTGACGCCTGCGCCCGTTAGTAAATGGGCGATGTCCCTGCGGGTGGTAACGCTAATGAATTGATACTAGCTTCAGCCACTTCGCCCCCTTTAATAAATCTGCCCCCAAATTTGAGTACTGACATAGATGACACACACAGACATTGAAAACAAGGAAAGCCACACAAAGAGAAGGCATTTAACATTCCAGTGGGGCTTATTTATCAAAATCTATAAAGAAGAAATGTTTAAATATACCATAAACCAAACTGTTTGGAGAATGAAGCAGATAACTGATTTGTATGATGATTCACATCCTGTTTTATTACAGATACACTCATGTGGCATTTGATAATGTGGGAACTGCTCTGCACTTACATTTTAGAGTATTTCAAGTAGTCATGAGAAGGGGGATTATTTTGCACATATAAATGTTAGGCAAGATTTATAGGTTTGTCATTTAATTTAGTTTCCTGATAACAGTAAATTGTGAGACTGTTCGGTATGATTTAAGACACTTGCTCCACTTTAATATAATTTGAAAACATTTCTATATTTTATTAGAAATTGGAGCCTCACCTATGCATTTTGCACTATATAGAAATTTTAACTAACACCACTGTGTGAGAAGAGTAAGCCATTATAACTTGTGTAGGGACTCATAGGTTATTTTCCCTCTGTTTCTATGTCAGGTATCTCTTTCCTCTATTGGCCCAGGGAGGTTAGATCTTTTCCTCTTTAGTTATAATATAGTGACTGGAAGTCCAAGTCTCTTCCTCTTTTATCACAATTTGATAGATTTTTAGTATTTCAGGCAAAATATGGCAAGCCAAAATATGACTGGATAGAAGAACTACTGAAATAACCTTGCAAATTTAAACTATTTTAAATTTGTATGAGATAGATAGGTGGCAGGTCTCAGGAGTTAAATGAAAAGTGCGAGTTCCGCAAGTCTCTGGGTTTGACCTGCCAGCTCCAGTCATGTCTGGGAGGCTGAATCCCTCCCCAGGCCAATATCAGGGACTTTGCTAATTAGATCTGACATTTAGTTCAGAGCCCAGAACTTTGAGACATTAAATGTTATTACAAGAGCCGTTAAGTGGCAGAGGGTATTAGATTTACTAGCATATCATGGCAGTGACATATCAGTTTGGAGTATTAAACTCTGTCTGCTCAAGCTGGAGCCAGAGCACTATAATAATCCTGGAAACCATACAAAATACATCTATAACCTGGGTGTAAATCTCAGTATAAGCATAATTCCCAAATGAAAATGTATGCAACCTTAGCCATGCTAATGCTCTAGAATTTTTATACGCAAAGAGGTAGTCTCAGGCATTCGTTAACCTTCATGACTGGTTCTGAAAGACATCTTTAAAGGGAACCTTTATTTTTAATGGCCTCCACCAGTGCTAGGCCTTTCACTCCAGGAGGGAGCTTGCAGTGCAGACGGCCATTTGTGGCATAAATAATTTGTGCCACAGCTTTTTATCATTGTGTGCATGTGCGCCATACAACATGGACGGCCTCACCAGGAGCCCCCTCCTAGTGAAGGTGTTCTAGTGATCACAGGGGTCATTTATTTGAGAAAAAAACTACTGGAATGGTTAAACAATTTGGAGGTGACAGGTACCCTTTAAAGGGGTAGTACACATTTTAGTTAACTTTTAATATGTTCAAGGTTGGACTAGGTCGGCAAGACACCAGGCTGACCCAGGACTTCTGGTAAGAATCTGCAGGCCCACTCTTCCTGTTGGTCAGGATCTCTGGGTGCACTCCATTCCCTATAATATTTGAGCAGCTGCCATTGTTCTGGGAGAGAGAGTAAGTACTTGGTGGGGCATGGGGGGGGGGGATTTTGCACATGGGGGAGGGACCATTCTGTTGGACACCCTAGAAAGTCCTATTCTTAGAAACTTTGCAATTGATCTCCATTTTCTATTTATTATAGTTTTTTTTTAAAAGGATAAAAAGATAAGCTACTGATGCAGTTTATTCCCAATAGTTTAGCCACAACACAGCAAGCTAGAACATTGTATTTATTCTGTAGAATGCTTTACCATACAGCCATAGAACTTCCCTTTGTTTGTTGATAGCAGCTATCAGACTTAACAGCAGCACTGTGAGTGTAACTGGGTGTATTTACATAGTCCTTTCTAATAAAGTTTACATTGTTTTAACCATTCCTTCTCCCTTAAATTGTCTTCTTTTTCTGTCTCTTTCCAGATTTAAATGGGGGTCATTGACCCTGTGTGATACAAATGTAACATGGCAGGCCATGTATGAATGTGAGTGTGATCAAGTGCATTCAATATGGCTCCTTAGTTGTAAGATGGATGTACTGATATTAGCAGGAGACCAAGGAACAACCGCAGTAGTATTAATAGGAGACCAGGGAACAACTGGAGTTGAGTTATTCAGTCAGGCTTTCCCCCCTTTATTTAGTTTTTTTCCCCTCATTTAGTAAGTTTTTAGCAGGCATGGATTCATGGCAAATTTTTGCTTTTCAGCTTCTGTAAATTGTTTTGCAAAACCAATTTTGTTGTGAAAGACAACTTTTTTGGTGAATTTTTTCACTGTTTGCAAATATTTGGGTGAAGCAACATGGGACAGATTTGCATAAAGCTTCTCCCCTTTTGATATGAGTGTTTTTTATATCCATATCAGACTTTACTGATTTTTTATTTGACACATTTTCCTCATTCCTCTGGCACAAGTTTGTAACAGAGACATTAGTCAAATGTCTCTTGTAAAGGGATGGCAACATGTGAAAGACACACACTTTATACTATATACCTACAATTCTAAGGCCAATAATTTGCATTTGAAAGTGAATAACATGGGCCATAAACATTTGATCTGTGCTGTGCTTACTTTTTATAAATTACTGTTAATCTCTGCTTTTCACAACTTGCTCTCTAGTTTACTGTTATTTTTCTTTCTGTCTCTATAATCCAATTTTTGCTCAGCTTTTCCTGCTATGATGTGATGCGTATTTCTATCAAGAAGAACTGTTGGGAGATACTGTTTGGCTACATGCCTGAGATGGAAAGAGACACAGTTGACTACCTGGCCAGCACAGGTTGCTTTGCCCTACACATTCTAAATTTAGAATGATCTTACATTTAATCTGCTATTAAAGTTGTGAAAATGAATGGATTTTACACTACTTTACCTGGGAAATGACAACTTCTGTAACAAGAATAAAACTGCCATCAGAAGGGTTCTAATTAAATAATGAATGTATCTACTAAGCCCCCTAGAGCTTTCATAGAAGATTGTACTATGAAATTGAAAAAAAAAACCTGGGGTTATCTATATAGCGGAGAGGGCTATTAGTAAGGCAGGAGTTTTAAGGTAGGAGGTATTACTAGTTGGGCAGAGGCAACTGGTAGCGTCCTATTAATACAGTTATGGACTTTATTATCAGGAATGCTTAGTACCTGGGTTGTGTGGATCATTATGCCCTAAACCTGCTAAAAACATTGAAACTTAACAAAAACCCAATAGCATTGTTTTGCCATCAGCATGTATTTATGGTAGCTGAGGTGCTGCCGTACTTACTGAGAAAAAGAAAAGAACTGTATGTTTCAATAGCACCCTACTGCCAGATTTTAAGAGCTTTCTGGAAAAATGAGTGTCATGATAAGTAAATTATTTACTTCATACACACTTAATCATTTCCTCACTCAGGGATGAACTTGCTTTTCACTACTTGCAGCACTAAACTGAGTCCTTATAACAATTTTTGCATTTTCTTATGTGGGTTCCACTTTCTGCCACCTCCATGTGAGCACTCTTGGTACTTCTTTGCCTCTCTTCTGCCCTCTCCCCTCCCAAAGCAACACCATTCCTCTTCCCTAAGTAGTCTATTTGTATGGCATGAACTATTCCAGCCATGAACCCTTCTTTGCACCCCCTGTGGCACAGTTGCAGCATACAAACACTAAGGTTAGCAACCACCAAGGTTGAAGGTACTGTTTTTCCCACTAGCACTGCTCTTCTAGCCTCCCTTTGGCTTGTGCCAGCTGTGTAGGCAGAAAGCATCAGTGAGATTATGTTTAATAGTATAAATGGACTGGGGTGACAGGGCTGCATTGAGTAAATTATTTATTAAAAACAAAAACACAGGAAACATGATTTATATTGACAACAGCCATGTTTAACCCCTAACCCAGTTGGCACTTGTATGTCTGCCTCTGGCTGTCTCTGTGAAATGGCATTGTATGGTACAAGTGATGCATTAATATGTGGCCCCATAACAGCCTTTATAATATTGTTGGTTAAAACTGATGTGTACTATTAAGTATTGACCCTCCAGATACTCACTGCCCACAAGAGCCTGTGCCCCCAAGCCTGTGGCTGTGTTGGATTCTGGGAGTTGAAGTTGTGTAATACTTGATTGTGTGGCTAGGCTGCATAAGATAAAATAAAAACAATTCGATCCACAGTGCAAACTTGCAAGACACTGTTGAGCAGAACTATCCAAATAAATTGACTGGGCAATGGCAATATTTTGTAATTTGCTTATTTTGGAGCAGGAGCATCTCAATAAATGGCCCCCACTGTATACACTTTTAGAGATGTGCTTGAAAAATAAATTACCTTCCTCTTGTGATTTAAGTGCAAACTAATGCTCCAAAAGTACCTTACAAAGAATTGTGGCCAGAAATACTAGCAACATTGTTTAAGCATAATTAATCCTAATTTATCATTTTCATGTTGTTTCTTTTAATTACCCTTGGGGTTGTGGGAAACAAATACACCCTGCTGAAGAATTCTCTCTTTCTGCATATTTTCAAAGCTCTGACAACCAATGATCTTTTAAGCAGCGTGAGCAGGATTATCATATAGGCAAAAACCATTTCACCAACAGCAGCGGGCACTTGTCATTTGGACATCCCCCCAATTTAAATCCATGCAGATGCAGGGGTTGTTCACCTTCCAAACAGTTTTTTCAATTCAGTTGTTTTTAGATTGTTCCCCATAAATAAAGACTTTTTTTAAATACTTTCCATTATTTATTTTTTACGTTTTTTCCAAAATCTAAGTGTAAAGTTGAATGTTTGTGTCTGGCAGCTCAGTAATTCAGGTGCAGACTCTGAACTGTTACAATTTTGCAACATTGAGTTGATCCATTTCTCAGCAGCATCTCTGGAGTATTAGCAACAATTGTATCAAGTCTAACAGCTGCCTGTAATGAAACCCAGAGATTCTGCTCAACAGGGACAAAGATAAGAAATGTATCAATTAAATGTATCCATTTAGAACAGTTTACAGGATCGGCGACCCCCCCCCCTCCCAGAGCTGCTTCAGAAGGAGAGAAATGACAATTTACACTTCAATATTAGAAAAACCGTCACACATAGAAAATAGAAAGTCATTGGAAAAAGTCGTTATATCTGGTGATCTATCTGAAACCAACTAGTTGTTTGAAGGTGAACAACCCCTTTAAAGTTTTGGTCTGTTTAGTCATTGCAACCCAAGCAGCTATGCAAGTGTTAAATGTGTTTTAATAATACTTCCTTTTATGGATACCAAGTTGATGCCTTGGAGTTAAATGTGATGTAATCATGCTATTGTCTGTGAATAGAGTTAGCCCCAAGCAACAATGCAAGGGAAAATTCCTTCTCTGCATCTTCTATTCCCAAGCAACGTTATGGAGGTTAAAGTCTTTCTGTGCACATTGTAAACCCACGCAGCAGCGCAAAGGGCTTTGAATTAAAAGCTACTCCCTACCCTTATACAGATACACACATAAGCGCTTGTCTTTGGCTAAAGTGTCCTTATTGTGTCAGATAGTAAGCTCCTTGGGGCAAGGTTCTTCTTTATTTCCCTTCATTAATTCTATTAATAATGCTGGATTGGACCCTTGTGGCTCTGAAAAACATACTGTATACACTTGCTGGCAACACTGCACAGATGAAATTCAATTATACATTATAGTCTTGGTGCAGGGTTAAATGTGTTTTGAAGGACCAATATCACTGGAAAAGGAAAATGTCCTAAATGCATTTACACATAGGGGCTGATCTGCAGACATTGGTGCTAAATTACATATCTTTGCTTTAATAATTGGTTTGTTCAAAGCCATTTTTTTTATTGTTTGCTATTGGCAACTGCACTTGCACAATTTAGCACGTTTTGCATGTATTTCAAGAGGGTATGATTTTTTTGTATTTAAAATATTTAATTTGTGTCTCTTGGCAGGCTTTTGGGATTCATTTTGGATATGTATTATCTAAGGCTTTACTCGCTGCCTCCATTTACCTTTTCAAATTCCACTAAAAATTGGTTGTGTTGCATAATGTCCTTACGTTCTAGACACTTATCATCCTGCTATTAACAGAGCTTGTTAGTGGTAAACAGCATACATATTGGCAAATTCACCAAAAGGTGAATTTTCACCTGCGAAGGCTTCGCCACACTCTGCGCATTTCGCCAGGTGCAAATTTGCTACCGCTACGCTAATTCAATTAAATACAAGGTTGCGTCTCTAGCAGAACATTTGTGTTAATTCATCAGCGCAAGCATTTCATAGCGAACTTTCGCTAGCGTTCATTTTTGCCTAGCAAAGCTTCGTTTGAATTTGAATAGGGCGGGTACATATAGGTCATATGTATATGTCTTTATTAGAGAAGTTGGTGCAAATGTTTAAAGTGGCCACTTATTATTACAAATGCCCAAGGAAGCAGAACAAAGACAAAATAGATTCTCTAATGCTCTAGACATGAGCCCACCCTAAAACAAATGTGGCATGTTATGTTATGCTTGATAAAGGGCTGGAATAGCCCGAAACGTCGCTCTGCTAATGGCATGAATAAATAATTGATTCACATATCGGAGTGCTGCTGGATTTATTGCTTTACTGTGGATATATTCTTTGTCGAGAGGAACACAGCTGTGCACCCGACGCTTCAAAAGGCGATTCAGTGTAAGTGTGGTACCTTTACTGATTTGAATGTTATGTTATGTTAACACAAAAATCTTTAATAGTTACAACTTTGGAAGGCAATCACGTGAAAAAAACATTTTTTAGAACTTTTATGACATTTCGGGGAACAGGAAATTATGTTATTGACATAAGATTGAGGAGGATGTAGCTTCATCTTATCAGTTCACCTGGTCTAAGGTGGCGAAGAAAACTCTGGCACTTTAGTGAATTTGCGGAGTAATGATTGTTCGCCTGAGCGAAAATGTGCCTGTCGACAGGGCTAGCGATGATCTCTTTCGCTAGCGAATTGTCCTCTACACCTGTTAGTAAATTGCCAATGTCCCTGTGAATAAGATTTCTGGCGAATTTTGACTAACAACTGCCATTTCTCCCTTTAAATCTGCCCCATAGTGTCTTTTCAGGCTCAGTATGGGGCGCTGTTTGTCCCAAATGCATTCTGTATACAAAACTATCCCTAGTACAGAGAATGAATGTCTCTCATGGTACATAAGTGTTTGTGACCATACACAGATAAAAGGTATAATAGATATAGAAAAAACAGATATTTGTGTCAGAAAGCAAGATTTTATAATATAAGATTCATTCTATCAACCAACTGAATACTCCCTTTCACAAAAAAGATAAATGATCCATTCTGTGACGCAATACTGTCAGTTACTTTATTAAACCAATAAGAACAAAAATTATTGCTAAAATAAAGAAGAAGAAAAGTTGCCAGCTCTGCTATAGAGGGTGCCTTCTAATGTCCCCTGTGCTGCACAGCAATAAACATGAAAAAATAACAAACATTCCCTAAAAGGTGGATTCATATTCCTGTTCCTGTTTCCCCTCTTCCTGTCTAAGCTGAGAGTAAGCATGAAGCAGGCAGACCTATCTGCCATGTTGTAATAAATGTACCAGAAATTACTGTGCTTGTCTGGCAGCTTTACCTGAATTAACACAGCAGAATAATTTAACCCATTGTGGGATTGGTCATGTGCACACACATTCTGTATAGTGTGTAGTCTGTATAGGTCTTATGAGCTGTTGAGCAGTAGTTAGCTGTAGTTTAATGAAATTAAATGCTCCTTGACTTGTTTGAAACAAGATAATTGACCTTTGAAACAGAGCAAATAATTAGACCAAGTTTTATAGGTGGGCTTGCCTTCCATCTGCTATAGACCTGGGTCCTTCCCCTGGCTCTATAATTAAATGCTAGTGATGAGATGATGAGATGGTTCATGCACTTCATGTTTTGCACTTGACACTGCTCTGCTGTCTCTGATAACGCATAGAGTATTTTTTTCGAACTCATACTATTTCAAGTTAAAAATCCCACTTATTCAAAAAATTCAAAACAAAATTTCAAAATTCGAAAAATAAAATGCTACCCATGTATAATCTGCTGTTACTACATGTGGCATGCCAAATGAGCGTTGTTGTTATCAAGTAGTACTATGTATGAATTCTATATTAATGATATGAGAAAAGTCTTTCTTTGTAATAGTAAAACAGTTCCTCATACTTAGTTCCAACTAAGAACGAATTAATCCTTATTGGAGGCAAAACAATCCTACTGGGTTTATTTTATCATTTTTTAATGATTTTTAGTACAAGTATGGGACCTGTTATCCAGAATGCTCAGGACCTGGGGACCTGATCTTTCAATAATGTGGATCTTCATTCAGGCCCTTAAGTCAACTAAAAAATCCTTTAACCCAATAGGCTGCGTTTGCCTCCAATAAGGATTAATTATATCTTAGTTTGGATCAAGTACAAGGTAATGTTTTATTATTATAGAGAAATGGAAATCATTTTTTAAAATTTGGATTATTTGGATAAAATGGAGTCTATGGGAGCCATTCTGGATTGGGGTTTACATATAATGGATCCCATACTGAATAACAGGTCTCATTCCTGTCCTGTATGTTGCTTGGGAATTTAAAGGGATCCTGTCATCAGAAAACATGTTTTTTCAAAACGCATCAGTTAATAGTGTTACTCCAGCAGACTTCTGCACTGAAATCCATTTCTCAAAAGAGCAAACAGATTTTTTTATATTCAATTTTGAAATCTGACATGGGGCTAGACATATTGTCAATTTCCCAGCTGCCCCAAGTCATGTGACTTGTGCCTGCACTTTAGGAGAGAAATGCTTTCTGGCAGGCTGCTGTTTTTCCTTCTCAATGTAACTGAATGTGTCTCAGTGGGACATGTGTTTTTACTATTGAGTGTTGTTCTTAGATCTACCAGGCAGTTGTTATCTTATGTTTCTCTTTTGAGAAATGGATTTCAGTGCAGAATTCTGCTGGAGCAGCACTATTAACTGATTCATTTTGAATTTTTTTTTCCCATGACAGTATCCCTTTAAGTTAACATGTGGGAAACATACAGCACTAGCTAAATAATACTAAACATTGCACATTGTTTTCACACAGGAGCATTGTTTGATTTATTGATTGGCATTTTATGGCAAACAACGTGATTTGGACAAGGGTGTTTGTGGACATGCCCCCTGTGATAAATCAGATAGGGGCATCTTGTCCCAAAATACTTTGGTGATTTTTAGAAACTTTGAGTATTCTATTTCTCTTTTGATCATTGGTATCTACTCTTCTAATAAAGATTCATATTGTCTCAGTAAAAGCTTTCTGAGTGCATGTAGAAAATGTAGATTTGTCTGTTTTGTGCCATTCTTGGTCAGATGCTACTTTCCATGGCTCTCCATGCCAGAGGTGTTAACTGCAGGTGAATAGGAGGTCAGCCTTTATGTGAATGTCCGTATCAATCACTTGCAGCCATTTCCCCTGGGACACGGTGTTCCTTTGACAGTCTGTGATTGCAGCTGTCTGCCATCAGCTCTTGCCTTTTTCTTCCCTTTCTCTACTCCTATGTTTCATTATTAGCCGTGTGGAGAGGGAGCTAGTTATTAAGTAAAGTCATTTAATGTCAACTTGAGGCAAAACCTATGCCAAAAAATCTCATATCCAACATCATTTTCTTGCGACTTATGAAGACCTTTGGCCTTTATTGACAGGTCTTAAAACTGGGTTTGTTTAGTAACATTTTGCCATCTGATGATATTTATAATCACATTACTCTGCCTCTAGGTGGTTCAGACCTTTTTAATTAAAAGAGCAGGCTAAGGGGAAATACACAGGAGAACGAAATTCAAGTATGATGTATACATCAGTATTCTAAGACTTTGCAATCAGCCTTAATTTTATATACATAGTTTGCTGTTATAACATTCGGACTCAGCATTTCACCTACAATCTGGTTGTTAGGGTTAATTATCCTAATAACCGGTAGCAATTTGAAATTCAGGATGTAAGGTCATTTAGGAAAGTGTCTTAAAACATAGATAAGCCATTACAAATTAAAAAAAAAATGTAAAGTTTTTTTTAGAGAAACTCCTATCTACTCTACTGCACTTCGCCTGGTCTGAGGTGGTGAAGGCAAGTCTGGCGCAAGAGGTAACGTTCAGTAAAATCCTCATCTTAGTGAATTGGCGTAGTTACGTCCATTCGCCAGAGCGAAAAATTCACCTTGCGTTAGTGTGCGAAGTAGCGCTAGAGTCTATCTCCTTCGCTAGTGAATTTTCGCCAGCGTTAGTCACTTCACCCTTTAGCAAATTTGCCCCTTAATCTCATGCAGAACAAAGAAATAAAGAGTTTCTCCATGTGACTTGCGAAGTAGTGTATGCATGTATTGTTTAAATCAGATTAATAGCGGATTCACATACAATCACAAAGAGAGTATGCTGCATTTTGCTTGGAAGCTATGAGTGACTCCATTGGACTCTATGGGTCTGTTTATGAATGGTAATGCCTTTAGATGGAGGTTGTGGGAGTAGAGCTGTAACAGGCTGTATCTGGCAATATTAGTTGGATCTGACATCTGGTAAACAGAGCTGTAGAACTGAATTGCTTACATTACATCCATTTTGCAACAAAACTGTGAGCCCCGGAGCTGCATCTGATTTCTCTAATAGTTTGGCCTTCTGCATTGAATCAATCAGATGCTGCTGTGTGCCGATATGCACTTACTGAAGCAGAACTTTAAGGGGGAGCCTAGAGGGCAATTTTCATAGTAGCATACCTAAGGAAAGTGCTCAAGTTTAAAGAAGGAGGATGTAGGGCTGCCCAAAGACTTGATGCTATGATGTCATCTTTTTAAAATAATCTGCCCTTCAGATATGAATTATATTGTATAACCAGCCCAGAAATTGGGAGTAAAAGGCCATTGTATAACATAGGCCAAGCAAAGAAACAAATCCAGCTAGCAGATAGTCCATGTGTTTTCTGTAGCATGCTGGATACTGCTAGCCCGAGGCAGTGCTATATTTATTATTGATTTCTAACATTATAATCTTAAAACGACAGAAACGCTTGTCCCCAGTCCTTTAGCTCACTACGGTCTCATTTTCAAATATAACTCCTTTTACAGTTATTGTTATACTTAAAAACAAATGTAAGCAACATCTAAATTGCTTTTACTGAAATACAGGTTTATTTAAAATCTGTTTGTCTATGTATCGCAGGAGATAGGGCCTAGTGGTTCTTTGACAGGGTGCCCGGTCTTAGAGAGCAGCAGAAAATGTCATTGGGAAACATACATTTTGCATATTATTATACAATGGGATAATTATTGGCTGTTTTTTGGATTCATGCCAGAGGTACCTAACCTGTTGGGGCAGAAAGTGCAGCAAGGGCAACTGCAAGAAGAAAGGAAAGGCAGTGCAGTCTTTTTACCATTGTGCGCAGTAGAGACTATGAAGCCCTTGAGAAAGTCGGAAGACGAAACGCGTCGCGCAGTTACGTCATCCACAAGCACCCAGGGTTACACGCCGCCAATTACATCTTACCGATTGCTTGGAGAACCCAGATTTTAAGTATTTTATGCGAGTTTTAACAATAACATTGCGAGTGTAATTTTAACTTTTCTAGTGATTAAAGTGGTAATGGTTTTACACTATGTCAGTGCGTTTTTATAGAGCGGTGGAAGTTGAAGCTGCATGGAGAGGCTGCTGCTAAACATTTCCTTAATGCCCATTTCTTCTTAAACGTTTGTGAGTACCCCACCATATAATTCACTACGATTCATGGATCAAAGTAGTCTAATAAGCGGCACACAGATGACATAAGCAGCATCTTATTAATGATATCTGAATCTCACTAAGCGGTGTACCAATATTATTGATAAATATTTCACTATATTGGAATTATCTTTTCTATTCCTTTATTTGTCCAACCGTGTGCTAGTGAGTGCTGGTTTTTTCGCCATTTATTGGATTTTACTTGTGGTGGGATGAAGCATGTGTATTTAGCAAGAAAAGATGGGTAGTATTGATATGCAAAAATGGAGTATGTATAAGCTGCATAAATTGTAAGGTCTGATGGCAGTATTTGTTTGTTACTTGTATATTTGATGTATACACTTGTCTCTAGCAGAGCTGAGGAATATGTTGGTGCTTTATGAATTTGTGCTAAAAATATTAATATAGGGTGTAAATACAGTATCATAGAGTGGGGTGCAGAATGGGATGGGTGTGTATATGTGCTTTGATGGAGTGGAGTATATGTGTATGCCAGATCTGAGTTTATATGTAGTATGACAGAGCAGAGGATATGTGCAAGAAGGAATTGAACATGAAGGAGTGAGATGTCTCTATGCTATATGAATGAATGGAGTGAGTACAGTACAGAGTATGATCTGGTGGACTGTAGTGATGTGTGTATGTATATATATATATATATACAAATATGTATTTGACTATATATATATATATATATATATATATATATATATATATATATATATATATATATATATATATATATATATATATATATATATATATATATACTGGGTGATGGAATGGATTACATGTATATGTGTATGCTGCTTGTGAATACGCAATACAGGTATGGGACTTGTTTTCCAACCCAATATGGTTGTTTTGCCTTTAATAAGGATTTATTATATCTTAGTTAGGAATAGTACTGCTCCATTATTACAGAAAAAGGAAATAATATTTATAAACCTGAATGATTCGTATGATGTATGTATGTGCGCAAAGGGATGGTGTGAGAACCTTGCCTCGTGGTCTAGTGGGGGTGCAGGTGCCTTTTGTACATTGCCCAACGTAAAGGTCCTTGGTGCTTTCAACTGTGTTTTCTGAGTTGTTGCTGACCCTGCCTGTCCCTGTCATTGTCTAGTCTGCTGCCTGTCCTGACCATTGCTTGTCTCTTGGGTTCCTGTGTTGTACTGCAATATTGGTGTGTTTTGACCTGGCCTGTGACCCTGACTATTCTCTCGTCTACCTGATCCTGCCTGTTCCCGACCATGCTGTTCATTTACTACGTTCAGTTCCCTTGCCTGCCCAGAACGCTCTCCCTGGTCCTCTCATGCTAAGACCTGGAGGCACCCAAGTAGCAGAGGGCTCCTCCCAATGCAAAAAGTGGCTGTTATTGGCAGAAGAGTGAGCACGACCGGGACCTTAGAATTAATTCTGTGTATGGGACTCCATCCATAACAGATGGATTGTATATGCTGCAACTGTGCTGAAATGTTATCGAGCCATGTGCTGAGCTATTTTACAAGGTGTCTGTGTCGGTAGGGTTTAAAATATCTAAATTGCTAGCTTATCATCTCTTTAACACTATTCATTTGCTTCTTAGTGAGGGCTTTCTTGATCACTGGCTGCCTCAATATTTCTCATCCCTCATTTGCCACTTTACTATTCTGTATGATGTACTTTATATCTAGGTATAAATATTGCGTATATATTTAAACCCATGCTGCCACTGACATGGATAATCCCTGTGTAGCAGCCTGTGCATGTATAGTAGTGTGGGAAGAAAGACAGTTCAAGGCTATGGTAGAATGCATTTGGGAAGTGTGTGTATGTTGAAAGGCATTGACTGGTGTTCAGAGCACACAGAGTCTTTTCTATTCTTTCAGGATATCTTAGATGCTGAGAGCCTGGTTACCAGAGCAACGTAGGGATGTGAGAGGCATGTGGGGGGGGGGGGGTGGAGGAACAACATGACAACCTGAGCCTTGCTGAGATTTTGGGGAAGTGCTAGGGAAGTGCTAGAAGGGGACAAGACCACCCAGATGCACTCCTGTTAAAATGGGGTGATGTTTGGCACTGGCATGGAGTCCTTCCACCTGCCATGACCCTTCCTGGCTTTACTGTATCAAATGGCCAAAATATTTAATATTTGAACATGTATAGTCCTTTTTTTTTCCTCTGTACTTCTATAAGACAGCCTGCTTCACTGAATGTTCGTAACCTTTCAGCAATGGGCAGTGTAAAAAAGAAACACAGTTATGAAGGCTCTGCACAACGACTATCCTAACCAGCAAATTGGATTGTACAATGCAACTTTTAAAGTGATGTAAGCCTCTTGAGAGAGCACTATGTTGAAAATGTCACTTCCCCTGCTAGGTGTCCTACTGGGACGGCACGGGGGTCCTTGGCTGGGTAAAGAAAAGAAAGCTTTGACCATTTTTGTGCCTGCATCTCTAGTGTTAAAAGACTTCTTAAACTGTTTTAAAATAAAGTTGCTTTCTTGGTTCTAGTGGTTTTTTAAATTAACTTTTATTGATATTTTATTACTTATCTCCCTTTTCTGTCTTTTACAGTATTTCCTCTAGCATTCAGACAATTGCCTGTAATTTATCTGACCCTAGGCAATCCTTGATTAGATTTCCATGTGCTTCATTTATATTATTTGCGTTCTTCTTAAACACGCCAATATGGCAGAATTGTAGTTACAGCTGGCACTAGTGTAATTTGAACATTGCAGTTTATTTCCAACTGTGAATTTAGTCACCTGCAATGAATGGTTTGTGAGACTATGCCATGTTTAATTATTTTAGTAGCAGAAGTGAATATTAGTGGAAGCATAGGAAACCTGTTCTAGAACTTTAAAATATATGCATGTTTAATCATATATAACACAGAAAGAGAAAGCACTGTAAACAAGGAAAGAAAATAATGAAAAGTGTATAAAGTCCACTATATAAAATAACCTATAAAAACTTATAGTACAAAGCAGCAAGTAAAGAGAGACTTTTGTTTAGATCATGGGTGCCTTATGGCAGTCTCAGCTTGATGTATATCATCTTTAACTATTGTACCAGTTATTGGTTGTTTTTCTATGTAAATATGTATGTTTAATTTAGTGTTTTGTATAAAAAAATAACCTATAAAAACCTATAGTACAAAGCAGCAAATACAGAGAGGCTTTTGATAAAACGTTGGGTGCCTTATGGCAGGCTCCTTAGCTTAATATCTTTACTATTGTAACAGTATTGTTTGTTCTTGTAAGTAAATCTGAATGATTTATTTTTCAGCAGGATTCAGATTCGGACAATTCCTTCTGCCCGGCCGAACCGAATCCTGATTTGCATATGGCAATTAGGGGCAGGGAGGGAAATTGTGTGACTTTTTGTCACAAAACAAGGAAGTAAAAAATGTTTTCCCCTTCCCACCCCTTAATTTGCATATGCAAATTAGGATTCGGATTTGGTTTGGCATGTGGCAAAATCTTTCGCGTAGGATTTGGGGGTTCGGCTGAATCCAAAATAGTGGATTCAGTGCATCCCTAATAAATAACAATAATAATACTTAGTGCAACAAGTGCCTGTGATTTGCTGAGGCTTCTGGGCCAGCTATAGCTCTACTCCAAAACTCCAAAGTGTGCATCAATGGGTCAGCAAAGAGCTTCTAATAAACATGGGAGGGTAGGGGTTGATATATTTTTTTAGCAAAAAGTCGCAATGCTTAGAAGCACATTTAGATCAGTCTGGTTTCAGCAAACAGCTGCTCATACCGCAAACCAGGCCAAACAAACCCAGATCTATATCCTAAACAAGAGAATAGACAGCTTTAAAATTTCCCCTTTGACAAACTGCAGTGAGTTCTATATTTACACTTTCATTAATGTACCCCAAAGGGTCTAAAAAGGTTTGGATTAGATATATCCCTATTTAGAGGAACATAGAAACATAGTATACAGTACACCAGTTATAGCTGCTATACATATACATATGTATGTATGTGTGTGTGTTACTGTGTGAGCACAATGGCACCGTACTGTAACGAATCCTTCTCACCCTGGTGGGCTAGTGGTGCGGCGGGGACGCCACCACGCCGCTCCGTCGTCTCCCCTCAGGCGCCAGTTCCTTAGGGCGCGCCGTGTGAAATTTAAAGGCGCAGTCGCATTGGCGCGAAATTCAAAATATATTAAAGGCACTTTTGGGTTTGTGATCTTTGCTCGTTATAGGTTTATTCCTGGTGCTTTTGAGCTTTGAGCTAAATCTGTATTCTGACCTTCATTCCTGTTTTGACCCCTGCCTGGCTTTTTGACGATTCTGAACTCCTGTATTCTGACCCTTGCCTGATACCCGACTCCGCTTCTGCTTAATCCCTCTGATTGATCTCCTGGTTTTGACCCTTAAGGTGGCCATAGATGCAAAGATCCGCTTGTTTGGCCACATCGCCAAACGACCGGATCTTTCACCGATATGCCATTAAAGGAGAAGGAAAGCTATGGAGGCATTTTATTGGCAATAGATTAGCTGCAATAGTGCAAGCTAGAATGCTATATTTATTCTGTAGAATGTTTTACCATACCCGAGTAAAAAGCTCTAGAAACTCTCTGTTTGTTTAGGATAGGAGCTGCAGTATTAACGTGGTGTGACATCACTTCCTGCCTGAGTCTCTCCCTGCTCTGGGCTCAGATTACAGTAGAGAAGGGAGGGGGGGAGGGAAGCAAACTGAGCATGCTCTTGCCCAGGGCAATGAGGTTTAAGCTGAAGGCAGGAAGTCTGATACAGAAGCCCATGTGTACACAATAGAAGGAAAAAAATGCTGTGTTTCTTTTGACAGGGGACTCAGAGCAGCACTACTTTGGGGTTTACTGGTATATTTAGATGGACCTTTCTGTTAAGGCTTACTTAGTTTTAGCCTTTCCTTCTTCTTTAACAAACATGATCCGATCACGATCCGATCACGATGTGCCGTGGGCTCAGGCGGGATCGATCGATCGACCAAACGACCGATCTCCGCTGGATGAAAGATGTCGGCACACGCCACACACGATCCGAAAATCGGACGAATCCTCGATTCGTATGATAGGATCTGTGTGTCTATGGCCACTTTTACTCTGCCTGACTCGACCCGGCCTGATTTGACTACTCTGTTGCCAAACGCCTTGTACTTCGACCTTCTGCCCAAAAAACTTTTTGTGCCCCTTTGCCTGTTCAGAACCCTTCGCTTGGCACCTCTCTTATTAAGACCTGGTGGTATCCGATTAGCCGTGGGTTCCTTCCGAGGTGAAAGGCGGCTGCTAAAGGCTGAAGAAAGAGCCGAGACCAGGGTGCTTAGCATCGGTTCTGGATTAGGGTGTCGACCGTGACACGTACTTGGTCTATATAAGGAAGATCCAAGCCCTTCTTTAAAAATGTAGTTGATTTTCACACAGCATAATGGTAGTCAGTGCAGCAGGTTTTGTCAATATCATCTTCAATAAAATGATGTGCTTTTTTATTACTCTATTTGTTAAACCAGGTTTTCTATTTTGTGTTTGCTATTCTAAAGACTCTGGAGTGTTGCTCATAGTGTAGCTGTAAATCATAGTTAGAGAGTGTCCAGAGATATCACAGAACAATGTAACAAAAGGTTTCAAAACGTCATTTTTACAGCTCAGGTTGAAGCGTTTGAGTTTGTTGCTCCCACACAGCAAAAAGCTGATTTAGTGCTTTGAGGGACAATCAGAGAAACCCCTTAGAAATATAAAATGTATCCAGAGAAGGATTGATTCCTGTCTAGTAAGAAGTATTTATAGCAAAGCTTTCTAGCCTGTGGCCATTGTTGTTCTTCTTCTGAAACCCCCAGTATTCCCTTACAGTTGCTTGCAAGGTGTAGTTCAAAAGTCAAAAGTTACACAGCCCTAATGTGGTAGATTTTTATTATATGTGCATTTTGTTATCTGTGGCTATCCAGCTATTGCAGAACTATAATTTACTCTGATGTCTGCCAGGATGTCAGGGAGTTGTGCTGGGTTGCATGGCCAGACATTCCAAATCACTCATTTACATGACACAAACGTACATTTAAAGCTAGTCAGCACAATCAGTATTTCGATATAGATTCCCAGTAATTAATTTAATTGGAAAATGAGTAAAGCACAGTTCAAAGCGAATGACACCTTTATAGTTCTTGATCGTGTTTATAAGTAGGCAATGAGACAGCACAAGTATAATTGCCTCACCAGAAATAGGAGGGCTGAATACAGTAAGGGGCTTGGTTTGAAGCCATAAATAAAGAATGAACCGTTGGTGTATTTATATACGTTACCCACAATAATTCCCCTCTGCAGATGAACAAAAGAAAGGGTGATATATTAGCATTGTCAGATATTGGGTTTTGGCAAGATTGTCTATTGAATAGCATTGCTGTAGATAGGGAACAAGTCAGGCCAAGGAACCATTTATAGAGCAGCTAATTGATTTAATCTCTTCACGCAGAGACCTGGGTTTCATTGAGGCAGTTTAACTACTGTATGTCTGTGCATTGTATTTTACAAAAGCAGAGAATAGCAATGTCCTTGCTAGTAGCAAAGTTGAGAAGACGATTTTCACCCCACACTATCACTACAGGAAATCTTAGAAAAGTCCTAAAGAGTTCAGCAGTATGATTTTATTTTCAGCATCCCAATGGAAGCCGTAGCATACATATTTAATCACAAAAAGATTACATCCAGAAGGGGAAATGGCTTTGGTTTCATGCCGTGATACATGCTTCTTGGCATCTGTGTTGGAGAAAAGTACATGCTGCCCAATCTATGCGTGGGGTGAAAATGCATTTTATAAGTGGGAAACTTAATCATTTTGAAGTAAAAAATGTATTTAGGGTAATTTACAGTATTTTTTGCATTTCCCCTCCATAGCTTAAACCTCCTGTGGGTAAGACAAAAAAAAAATATGTTGCCCACTTAACTTTGTGCTTTTGAAAGAGAATTCACTTTACCTCAATTATATAGTACTTCAGGATTCATTAACTCCAGGATTTATAACCAAATTCACATTGTAAAAGTTAGTCTGGTTTGACTGTGAACACAATACATTTAGGTTGAAAGTACTGTAGGTTACATGTGGGTTAAAGCTCCTGTTATTCCATCCTCTGCTCAACTTGCTTCTTTTCTGTTCTTTCTAATATTCTGCCTCTGGCCATCCTTCCATTGTCTAATAGACTCTAATGCATTTCTTGTGTCTCTTATTTCCCTTTTTTATTTCTGTTGTCTCAATCTTTCTACTCATGAGTGCTTGGTTCTGTTCTTCAATTCATGTTGTTTTATTGATCTTTATAAATTTATCTTCTGCTGCTTCTTCAATCTTTCCTGTCTTTTTCTTCTGCTCTTACCTCATCTCCCAATCTTTATCCTCTCCACCATCAATTCTGTTCTCCCATCTCTACCAATAACCTACTCCTCTATTTCCCCCTCTTCCTCGACTTCCCCTCCCCACTGTTTCACACTTCTGCTCTTCTATTACATTTATTTGACCATGTCCTACCATTTCCCTTTAATTTCCTCTAACCCATAATACTCATTTCTAATATAGTTCCAACTCCTCTGTCTTAATATAGTTCCAACTCCTCTGTCTTTAACTTTTCCTTCCGCTCTTCATTATTCTCTTGATGTCTATCTTCTTTCTGCTGCACTTTCATTTTTTGTTGCCCAATATTCCCCTTGCCCTTACTCCATCCTAATTATATTTTGTCCCCCATCACTCAGGGGCCCATTCATTAAGTTCGAGTGAAGGAATAGAAGAAAAAAAACTACGACCTTCGACTACAACTTCGACTTCGAATCGAATGATTCGAACTAAAAATCGTTCGACTATTCGACCATTCTATAGTCAAAGTACTGTCTCTTTAAGAAAAAACTTCGACCCCCCTAGTTCGCCACCTAAAAGCTACCGAACTCAATGTTAGCCTATGGGGAAGGTCCCCATAGGCTTGGCTAACTTTTTTTGGTCGAAGGATAATCCTTCGATTGTTGGATTAAAATCCTTCGAATTGTTCGATTCGAAGGATTTAATCGTTCGATCGAACGATTATTCCTTCGATCATCCGATCGAAGTACTTGCGCAAAATCCTTCGACTTCGAATATCGAAGTCGAAGGATTTTCATTCCCCAGTCGAATATCGAGGGTAAATTAACCCTCGATATTCGACCCTTGATGCATCTGCCCCTCAGTGTTCATTCACTGTGCTGTTACTTATCACATGTCCTATTCCCTTGTGTATTCACTTATAATACACAAAAGCTATGAATATCTTGTAAATGATATCCTTATAAACGGTGAGTTCTGATGTCATCAGTTATAAACGGTGAGTTCTGATGTCATTTCTGTCACATGACTCACTGAAATCTGTGTATTATTATAAATAAAGTACCCCCAGTTGCAAAATATGAGGATATTAGAAGTTACCTCGGAGTTGCATGACCTTTGTTTTTCGGCCTCGTGTTTTTATATGGTCATGAAACTCCTCGGTAACTTATAACATCCTTATATTTTACAAGAGGGGGTACTTTATTCACTGTTAAATCTGCTATGATTGGGAAGGTGGCCCATGTTAAAACAATTCTTTTTCACTTTTCCCTGCTGATAACCTGGGTTGCAGATCTCTTCCTTCTCTAACAAAGCACTTGTCAGCACATTTCACTTTCTTTTTGATTTGACCAACATTAGCAGTATGAACTCTAAACCTCTTGTCTTCTATCCAATTAAAGATTAGCTCACTGTGCACAGTTTAAAAGCACTGCCCTGTGCTATGTTAATGATAGATAAGAATAAGAATAAGTGAACTCAGTTACAATAGAATGATGCAAGAAAAGCTGCATCATGGGTCAAAAACATGGCATTTGTGTCCAAATTTGTACTTTTCACACAGCATCCACACTTGTAAATTACCTATGTGTACCATGTGTTTGCAGGAGAGATAGGAACAAGGGCAAATTAAATTTCAATAGCAGAATGCAACAGGGGGACATGATTATACTTTATAAGTACATTAGAGGACATTATAGACAAATAGCAGGGGACCTTTTTACCCATAAAGTGGATCACCGTATCAGAGGCCACCCCTTTAGACTAGACTTTGAAGCAATGTAGGTGGTTCTTCACAGTCAGGACAGTGAGGTTATGTTGTGATGGCTGATTCTGTTAATACTTTTAAGGGTGGCTTGGACGATTTCTTGGACAGATATAATATCCAAGGCTATTGTGATACTTAAATCTATAGTTAGTATAAATATGGGTATACAGTATATAGTTTATGAGTGTATGGAGGGATCAGTGTTAAATCAACCCGATTTAACTACAGTATACAATGATGTAAGAGTGTAAGGCTGAGAACAGAATGGTATAAAGTTTTGAACACAAATTGGCCTGCTTAGCATCAATATAAACCAAGTTAATGGTAATAACACATTAAAATAGTATTGAGATTATTATTCAGTTTACTAAAGAACCCTGATTGGTAGTTTGTTTTTTTCTAATTCACCCATATATGCAACTGAGCATAACATATTTGACCCTCTCTCCTGTTCTTCAAACTGAACATTTGTTTTGATATGCAGTATTTAGGGGCACATTTACTAAGGGTCGAATATCGAGGGTTAATTAACCCTCGATTTTCGACCATCTAAGTAAAATCCTTCAGCTTCTAATATCGAAGTCGAAGGATTTACTGCAAATACATCGTTCGATCGATCGAAGGAAAAATCGTTTGATCGACAATTAAATCCTTCGAATCGAACGATTCAAAGGATTTGAATCCATTGATTGAACGATTTTCCTTAGATCAGAAAAAGCTTAGAAAACTTATGGGGAAGGTCCCCATAGGCTAACATTGGTGCTCGGTAGGTTTAAAGTATGTAGTCAAAGTTTTTTTTAAAGAGACAGTACTTCGACTATCAAATGGTCGAATAGTCTAATTTTTAGTTCGAAATGTTCGAATCTAAGTCGTAGTCGAAGGTCGAAGTAGCCTATTCGATGCTCGAAGTACCCAAAAAACTTCGAAATTCGAAGTTTTTTGTATTTGAATCCTTCACTCGAGCTTAGTAAATGTGCCCCCTAGTCTTTCTTCTCTTTAACTGTCTTTGCCTCTTTACTTTAAAGCAACTTGGAAGAGTATTTTTCCATAAATCAAATGCTTACAGATAAACAAACATTTTTTACACTATGAATAAAAAGAACCCTAAATCTATTTTGACCTTTGGTGATATAACCGCTTAATCTTATCCTTCTTGTTTTAAGGTGAGGATGAACTGGAGGAGAATCAGAAGGTCAAAACCCAAAGGCCAAGGTCAGCAGATGAACCAGCCATTTACATGGCACAGACTGGTGAGTAGCCAGCTTGTAACTATGGTCAAATCATACGAAATAGTATGTGATCTAAGAAATCCTAAATAAACTCCATATTCTGTTAATGCTTCAATCTAAAATACAATTTAAAAAAAAAAAAAAAAAAAAAAATAAATATATATATATATATATATATATATATATATATATATATATATATATATAATTTTAATCTTAATATTCTTTTTTTTTAAACCCGTTATTGAATATATCATACAGAATTAGCATGGCATAAGAGATGTGGCAGCAACTAATACATTATATGAATTGAAAGATACACAGTAAGTCTACAAACACCACAGTCAAGTGGCATAAAAGTAACTGGGGGTGTTTTGCTAAGCTAAATCCAGTTTTGTTTCTGACATGTGACAGCTAGGTACTGTTGCCCCAGTACAGTTTCATTATGCAGTCTGTTTTTAAGTCTACATTAACCTATGGGATTGGAGTTCTCCCCTGCACATCTCCTGTCTATGTAAAGAGTTGTCTGAGCAATGTCTATTGCAGAACTAAAAATGCCTTAACCATAATGTAATTTGCCTTTTCATTGACTTCAATAGGTTCCAAAAGATATTTCTTGAGGCAAAACATGAATCTAGTTTTCCTAAAGAAAGATGGACTACTATTTTCTGATTCAGGTTTATTTTGCCCGTGTTTGTGAGACTCGAGAGAATACAATCCATTAAATGCCAAGTAACTAAATATTTCTCCATATTAACGGCAATTCCGCACAAGGTGACTTATGCTGTGTCATGTAAATGCCAAATTCACCCTCATTATGACAAATTTGCCTCTTTGGACACTCCCTTCAGAATGCAGCTTGGCACATCATCTCAGCCACGCTCCCAGAGAGGTCACAGAGAAGAACTAACGGCTCTTTCCTCTGCAACCCTAAATAATAGTATGAAAACACACCAGGAGACTGAAGGAGAGGAAGAGAATGTTTAGAGATTTTTATTAAAAGGGCATTCTTATGCTATTAGTCTACATGCATGTATGGTGGATGTTAAGTAATTAAACCAGAAACCAAGAGGCTAGACGTTCTAACACAAAAACAAAACAATCAATAAAAAGTAAAATTTAAAAAGAAAAATATATGTGGGCATAGCTTGTTTTATTTTCGGGTGTAGGAGACATCAGGGGTATAAGTGGACACTGAAGTCCCCACAATAATGAATAATTAAAATTAATGGATACTTAGTTTCCCTAAGAAAATAACCAGCTGCTATAGATACATGCATATTTGTAAATATATGTTCTTCAGTGCAATGTATTTTATTGGTAGCCTTCAAAACAGATAGCAGCGGTATCATAATAGGTAAATGCACTAATATACAAAAAATAAATATACATTCACTAACCAGACAGAGAGAAGAGTAATCCATGTAAGAGAAGGGACATCTTCCTTAACACTAGTGGCCATAAGGCATTTCAGTCTTCTCAGGCAGGCCGGCTGCCATATGCTTAAAGAATCTACACACAGGAACCTTAAAGTTTTAAATAGTACCGTTGCCCATATGTAATAAAAGGCACAAAGTTTACTAAGGTACTGTACCCCAGAACAATAAATAAGATGTTTGCTTTTAAACAGGTGACCAGTAATTGCTTCCTGATAAATGACTAACTAACTATAGCTGAAGCATAGTTACATAGTTACATAGTTAAATTGGGTTGAAAAAAGACAAAGTCCATCAAGTTCAACCCCTCCAAATGAAAACCCAGCATCCAGCAAACGTTATTCCTTTTATTACATAACCCCAATAGTGTCTTAAAGGGATACTGTCATCGGAAAACATGTTTTTTTCAAACCGCATCAGTTAATAGTGCTGCTCCAGCAGAGATCTGTACAGATTTTTTTATATTCAATTTTATAAATATTGCCAGTTTCCCAGCTGCTCCCAGTCATGTGACTTGTGCTCTGATAAACTTCAATCACTCTTTACTGCTGTACTGCAATTTGGAGTGATATCACCCCTCCCTTTCCTCCCCAGCAACAACAGAACAATGGGAAGATAATCAGATAGCAGCTCCATAACACAAGATAACAGCTAAATATAGTATTTAGCTGTTATCAAGAAATAACAGCCTGCCAGAAAGTAATTCCATCCTAAAGTGCAGGCACAAGTCACATGATTTCACAATTTTAATATAACAAAATCTGTTTGCTCTTTTGAGAATTGGATTTCAGTGCAGAAGTCTGCTGGAGCAGCACTATTAACTGATGTGTTAACTGATGTGTTTTGAAAAAAAACATGTTTTCCCATGACAGTACCCCTTTAAGTAAGTATTTTAGCCTCTTTTGGATGTTGGCCTCCTGACACAGAATTCTAAAAAAAATTATATTATTATTATACTTTGCTTAGCGTTCACCTGCTATGTGATGGAACATCACTGGATAGAAAGCAGGAATATACTGGTGCATTATAAATAAATGAGTATAATAAAAATAATGGTGAGATTAATCGATAGATATATGCAGAAAGGTTTCTTCAGCATTACTGCTGCAATAACAGGATGTTTAGAAGCTGAAAGATTTCTGATGGACAACTATAAAACTGACTTCTAGTTCTCTTCCAACCTCCCCTGCTCTCTATGGGGCAAATTCACTAATCGCCGAAAATACGCTAGTGACGCCTTTGCCGCACTTCGTCAGGCCGATAATTCACTAAAATCCGAAGTTGCGCTCAGGGAGGCAAAAGTTAGTGAAGTTGCGCTAGCGTTAATTCACCAAGCAAAGCAAAGTTATGCTAGCGATGCCTAATTTGCATACGGTGCCAAGTTAAAGTACAATGGACGTATATGTAGCAGCAAATACATTACACTACACAAGCCTGGGAAAGCTTCATAAAATAAAATAGAGTTGTTATTTTGCCCTATACATGTGCCCACTGTATAGTTTAGGTGCCATATGTTAGGAAATGTAGGGGGAAAGGAGGGTGCACCCAAAAAAATTTACGATCTTTTTCAGTCTTTCACCCTTAAAAAAGTAAAAGACGCCAGCGTTTTTTGGGAACTTTTTTGAAGCAAGCCCTATCTACTCTATTGCACTTCGCCTGGTCTGAGGTGGCGAAGGCAAGTCTGGCGCAAGAGGTAACGTTCAGTAAAATGCACAAGTTAGTGAATTGGCATAGTTACGTCCCTTCGCCATAGCGCAACTTCGCCTAGCGTAAGGTGCGAAGTAGCGCTAGAGTAGGTCCACTTCGCTAGTGAATTTACGCCAGCGCCCGCTAGTAAATCGGCAAAGTAACGAAATGACGTCATGCTGGCGAATTTGCGCTAGCGTTAGCCATTTTGTGCTTTAGTAAATTTGCCCCTTAGTCTGCCATCTAAAAATGGGCTGCCACGTTTCTATACCCCTGAGATGGATACTTGCATGCTTCCAGAATCCCATCATTTCTTTTGCATATATATATAAATATATATATATACAATATATATAATTTTGTCCTGATGTGGAGCTGCTCCTTTGATTCAAAGATTAGGGGAGGCACCATTTTGCTACCTCTTGTTAAGGGTTACAACATAAAGACCCCCCACCTGTATGCCAGCACATCTCTTTTCATTTGTAAAATGCTTGTGTTGTGTGTAATTTTTTATTCTAAATGTTTACTAGAAAGAGGGTGAGAGAAAACAAGCTATTTATTCAACAGTGCAGTCTTATTTATTCAGCATTTTGCTGGTTGTGATTCCATCACGGAGTGGTCCCGGCCCTTCTGATTTATGAGTCCACTTCCAGTATTCACCTGGAGATTGATGAAGTCCAAGGGCGCTTATGACAGAAACCATCTGAAAGGGAAAAAGAGCTGCTTATATGAATATTTATGCGGCTGCTAATAATGCCCTTATACCAGTGCATTGTGTGAGGCTGGGTGTTTGTGCATGGCTGCATACACTTCTGTTCTCAAAGTCTCAATATATACCACCCACGGAAGGAGGGGTCCATATCCATTGTTTAACCCTTTGGCAAATCCTTTGCTTTTCTCATAACTGAGAAGGATCTGGGGGTTTTGTAGATAACAAGTTGTCTAATTCTGGGCAGTGTCATTCTGTGGCTACTAAAGCAAATGAAGTTCTGTCTTGCATAAAAAAGGACATTAACTCAAGGGATGAAAACATAATTATGCCAATTTATAGGTCCCTGGTAGGGGCACACCTGGAGTATGCAGTGCAGTTTTGGGCTCCAGTCCTTAAGAGGGATAAAAATGAGCTGGAGAGAGTGCACAGATGTTCAACTTAACTGGTTAAGAGGGTGCAAGATTTAAATTGTGAGGGTTGGGGTTTACCCTTTATAACTACATTAGAGGGCATTAGACAGCGGGAGATATCTATTCTTCCATAAAATGGATCATCAGACCAGAGGACATTCGTTTAGACTAGAGGAAAATAACTTTATTTGAAGCAAGGTGGTTCTTTAAAGTGAGGACAGTGAGGTGGTGGAATCCTCTGCCAGATTATGTTGTGAGGGCTGATTCTGTAAATGCCTTTAAGAGGGGCTTGGATGATTTTTTTGGACAAGCATAATATCCAAGGCTATTGTGATACTAAAATCTACAATTAATATAGATATTGGTACAGTATGTGCATATAGTTTCAGTGGGTGGGTGTAAGTAAATGTGCTGGGTTTCATTTGGAGGGTTTGAATTTAAGGAACTTTGGTCTTGTAACCTGTTCATTTTTTCCAGTTTGATTGGCTGCCCCCATGGCTACATCACAGCTTATTTATATAAATTATAGTAGTCTTTCTGAAACAAACACACAGCTTTTACCAATGCAGACTAACACTATATGATATGTTAATTATATTTGGTGTTACTGATCCTTGTATTTAAAAGTGTGCTATGTGTAATTAAATTCACAAGGTACTACCTGTCAAATGAGAAAAATTGTAACGCATACATTTTTGTTTATTTTCTCTTTTTTTATTACATTTCCCCAAATAAGCACAAATAAGAGGGTGTATCCATAAGTGTACCAATTCACAATGATTAGAGCATTTACTCTAGTCATGTGCAGGCCAACATAAAGTCAACCCACACCCAACACAACCCACCTGCTGCCAACCCTCACCCATCCCAAGCCTATACATACAGACTGACAAAGTGTGGCATAGTCACATGGGCAGATGGCAGAATTTCACCAGAACCTACTTAAACCAGCAAAGAGTGTGTGCATGCCTGCCCAAACTGCTGGACCTACAAGTAAACCTGAAGGCCCCCACACATTTTAGGTCAGCCTACACATCACTAATTTAACTAATACTGTAAATGACAAGACTCATTTGTGCTCCAGGAACAAGGGTTTGAGGTTAAACAGGTCAAAGAATGGGTGTGTAAAAGTGATAACCGACCTTCCATGTGGGGTATAACCTCCAGTAAAGCACACGCTGCAGAGAGTTGCAGTTCAATCACATTATTTTTATTTGTCATGGCCCTTCGCAGGGCTCAATCTTTTGCATTTTTTACAGAACACTGCCAGGGCGGCTCAAACCCTGGCTTGCGGGATTCCTGGTGGGAACACTGTGTCTACTCAATCCTATCTAGGGCCATAGCTGTCCATGCTAGTTACTTACACTTCCTAGAGTGTACTATTACACCACTAGTCCTCACAATACCTAGGCTCAATACCTCTCCCTGGAGATGACTCTACTGCTGCAAAGCCCACTGCTCATCTTGCTTCTCATGACGCATGTCTAAAAATCACTTCCTGAAACCTTCCATTAAATAACCTACTATTCTTCACCCACTGGGGACTTTCCCTCAAAGCTGTTTTCCTCTTGCTCCCCCTAGTGGCCAACCTAAATATAAGTATTAAACATTAACATTTTACCCTATTATATTTCACCCTCCTGAAAACCAGACACGTCCTCATATCCTCCAATTAAACTATTACTCTACATCTTCAAACTTCCCCCTTTTGAAAATCAGACACGTCCTCCCTGTCTGGCAATTACTATCTATTAGTGATGGGCGAATCTGTTCCGTTTCACTTTGCCGAACAATTTGCGAAACGGCGAGAAAAACCTTTGAAACAGCGAAAATTTGTGAATGCATTGAAGTCAATGGGCATCAAAGTAATTCGGATGCATGACAATTTTCATACATGCGCCTATTTTGTCCAAATGCATTAAAGTCAATGGGAGTCCGAATAATTTTGATGCGTATCAATTTTTATGCTCTCACCAATTTAAATGCACACATATTTTTTTTTTGTCACAGTGGATTTTTCTGTGGCAGTGAATCCATGCCTGCCAAATTTATTCGCCCATTACTACCATCCATCAAAAATCACACTCTCCATATCTATATCACATTTTGCTCTACTTTTAGCATTTTACATCCTGTTTCTAAAATATCACCACTGGTCACACCTTCTTCAACAGTCTCTCCTGAGACCTGCCAAGGCACAATGGCTGCTGCAATGGAACATCATGTAAGAACATCCTAACTCTATAACTTCGCACTAGACATAATCACATTTCTCCGGAACATTTTATCTTGTTCCTTACTTTGTCTCACATACATTCTCATGTTCATGGAGGCACTCTCCACACACCTCCAGCACAAACTTATTTACTTTTAACAGTTGCCAGCCAGCCCACTCTGGTATAAGGGCTTGCTGTGGAAAATTAGTTTACATAAACCCATAACTTGCACAACACTGAAAACTGTAGGCACTTACATGGCCTTAGCATAGGTAAAACAGATCAACAGACAACTATCAGGGCAGGGCATAGCTGAGATGGTGCAACAGCACCTTCTTGCCAATGGCTTTAATGGTGTGTTTTATGATGGAATATAGGGATGGGCACATTTTTTCGCCTTGTTTTGCTGAAAAAATGACGCCCATAGACTTGTATGGCGTTGAACGTCAAAATAAAAAGATTTTCACATTTCACATTTTTTTTAAAGTCTATGGGCGTCGGTGACATTTCGCCGGCGGTGAATTTTTGGCAAAGCGAAACGGGTCAAATTCACCCACCCCTAATGGTGCATCACCACAAACACTTAGACAGCAGCTCACTGATTTTCTGCGCTTGGCCACATTGTTGATTATACTGGGGTCCAGGTTCTGGCTCTGTAAGATGTCCTGTGGATCCACTCATCAATACGGGTCTCGACCTCATCGTACACCCAAACAGGGGTGTACGTCATATAGTGCCCATAGTTTTTAAACAACTCCAGGTTAACCACTTTCTGCACCTTGGAGGTGGCATGAAATTTCCCAGTCTTGCCCTGCGCTGCACGCTGCATCTGCATCCGACAGTTGTGTCGCATCAACAATGCGACACGATCCGACAATAGCATTACTTACCTTATTTCCGTCGCATCCGATGTGACGCCTGTGTTTTTGCGCAGCGCATCGGATCGCTGCGGAATCGTCTATGGAGTCCTGCCATAAGACAGGCGCAAAGAGAGAGCACCAAGTAGTGTGGGAGCATAAAGAAAACTATACTATCGGTATTCTGCTTGTGCAGCCTTCCTACTAATCTTACTGACATGTAGAGCTCATAGACTATTTTTTCAGTGATCTTACTAGCATGTGTGAAGTTATTGGAGTGCTAATTGGACATTTCCGTGATTTTACTGGCTTGTCTGGGATTAATGGAGTGTTCATTGGCCATTTCTAGAGTGATTATACTGGCATTGCTGGGGTTAATATGTTGATCGTCCATTTTATGTAGTAATTATATTGGCACGGAAGGTAGGGGGTTTATATGCTGATTATTGATTTTCTGTTGCAATTATACTGGCACATTAAGGGTTAATATGCTCTGTTTTCCATTTTTGTAGTAATTATACTGGCACATCTGGGTTATGTTATGGTGAAATGGGATTGGTGTTTAGGGGTGTGACTTAAAAGTGGATGTGGTTAAACAATTTTTGACACAATGCGCTTAGGATAAAGGGTGCTCCAAATAGTCATTTGTGCCCAAAAACAAAAGACCATTCATGGATTTATTTACAACTGTGTGTTTAACACACAGCTGACTAATATAAAGATTTAAAAAGATTTAAACAAATGTTTTCTGACATTTCTTCAATGCAGGAGACCCAGCAGCTGAAGGCTGGTCAATGTGGGGAGTCTGCTCCATGACATGTGGCCAGGGTATACAAAGTCGCACTCGTTCTTGTGTATCTTCACCATATGGGACCCTGTGCAGTGGCCCTCTGAGGGAGACTCGCACCTGCAACAACACATCCATATGCCCAGGTACCTACAAATCATTTCTGATGTTTATGTGATCTTTTATGACCTACTTACCTTGAGATATTTAAGTGGATCTTCTCCTTTAATCTTTGCTGCTATATTGCAAACTGCCAAGCATGAAAGGAAATGGGTAATAAAACAGGGCCTGCTGGATAATGTATTCGTTTTTTTCCATGATAATATTTTGTCACAGCCAAGCAGCATCTTGTTGCTTATTTTATTTGTCCCAATTCTAGGTCAGTATTGCTTGATCTGTATTTAGGCAGAACCTTTTGACTACCTGAATGTGTGTGTGTAGGTTTCCAGAGGCCATGTCATAATAACTTGCCTTTCTTTTTCTCAAAATAATGGTGTTGCTATTTTGATTCCGAAATGAAAAGACATAAGGGTTGAATTAGGCAATTCTTATGCATCACATGACTTTTTGTGCATTGCCCTGGTGTAGAATTGTAGTTGATAATTGGGGCTCCTGGTGTTACTGTACCATAGATATCAATGGCAAGTTTCCTGTATCGCTCTGCTGAGTTTTTACTGCCAGTACTAGCAACTGCCATCAACATGCCCCATATACCATAGTTATAGAGTTATGAGTAATTATCGTAAAGCTTTTATAATTAGAGTATCTATGATTTACTGTCCTATAGGAAGATGTGTCTGCAGCAAGGGCTTTTGAAATATGACCGTCAGGATTGGAAATGCAAATTTAAAAAGCATCAGTTATTCTTAAAAGATAGCCGTTTTTAATATGATCTGTCTTTAATATCTGGCTAAATGTAATGTTGATGGCAGTCTTATTATTATTATTATTATTATTATTACTGATTTTTGATCTAACATTTGGTTTATAGAAGACAAAACTAAATCTGATTAAAAAGTCAAAAGCCGAGCTACTTGACTGGGCCATGCTAGTGGGATTATGAAATACCACATTTTTCTCTTTAGATGTTAATAGTATAAAAATCATGTCTATCCTCAAGAGATTAAATACAATTTTGAAATGTTACATCGAATGCAATGCGGCAAGGTTATTATATGTTTTCTTCTGAGTTGCAATGAATGATTTTAAGCTTCTTCATTATTCTCTTTGGTAAACCTTCTTGCTTGGTAGCCTAGACAACCTGAAAATAATATGAACCGTGTATAGGTAAAGGACAGCAATGCTCTCTGTAGTTTATCTGTTCTTATGTCCTTTGTCACTCTATAGATTAAATGCAGGGTGCTTGGCAAGTAGATCATTATAAGTGAAAAATAAATAAATAAATACTCCATTTTGCAGCTGGTCACAGATGCATTTACTATGTTGTGCTAGGCCTATTGATACTGTACATACTGGCAAAGCGTCCTCTCATTTGTTGTTATTTGTTGGGTTTATGTGAAGAACTGTAAAGACGGGGGGAGATGTTATTCATGTAAAATTGTTCAGTATAAAAATAAAAACTGAGTAAATGGATAGGCTGTGCAAAATAAAAAATGTTTCTAATATAGTTAGTTAGCAAAAATATAATGTATAAAGGCTGGAGTGACTGGATGTCTAACAGAACAGAACACTAATTCCTTCTTTGCAGCTCTCTTGCTTTCCACTGATTGGTTACCTGGCAGTAACCAATCAGTGACTTGAGGGGGGCACAAGGGGTAAAACTGTTTTCTTTTGAATCTGAGCTGAATGCTGAGGATCAATTGCAAACTCACTGAACAGTTATGTCCCATGTGGTGCCCCTTCAAGTCGCTGACTAACTCAGAGTTAGAGAGCTGAAAAGCAGGAAGTTGGGTTCTGCTCTGTTATATACAGTATGACATCTGATCATTCCAGCCTTTATAGATTACATTTTTGGCTAACTAACTATATTAGAAACATTTTTTTTTATTTTGCACGGGCTATCTATTTACACAGTTTTTATTTTAACACTGAACTGTTCTTTTAAGACAAATATAGCAGCATACTATGTATGCTTGGACACCATCGGAATGGGTGTTAAAGCTGCTTATCAGCCATATGTCTGTGTATCTAATGGATGTTAAGCAGCCTTAGCATATTGATTCAATAAGGTTTTTTCATTGGGTTTAACGAGAAAATGTGGGTTATGCTGCCATATTCATCATGCCAAGAATGGATGCAGAAACGATGAAGGGTAGCTTGAGTTTGCTTGGGAAGCAATTCTGTATAGAAATGTTGTTTTTAGTGTATGTCTGTCTGCACCTGAAAAGATTAAAGAGTTGTCAATCAAAACTTTCAGTGGTGATCATAAGGGCGGGTTGATAGACTTTACTGCTGTTTAATTCCATTAAATGGATTCATGCATTTGCAAATGACTCTATCTCATTATCTCTGTTCTAGGATTAAAAATGTTAGTCTTCTAAGACCTACAAGAGAGACTTACATGGGACCCTGAGCTTTTTGTGAATATTCCCATAGTGCTATCAAACAGACTGCTATTTTATTATACAGTTGGGAGATACATGTAATTAGACCACGGTGCGGTATGGCTTATTTTTCCCAAGTCTTTACCGCAATCTCACTTTTACATACTTAAAAAGATTTTAAACCTTGGCAATTCTTTGAGTCAATTCCCTAAATGGGAATATTCCATACGGCAGTAAACAATCTTGCAGCAATTACTGATTTCCAGCCCTGTATACGTCAAGCTTCTGAATGTTAAGTCTTTCGGAATCTTTCCATGATGCCATCTGTTTGACAGTGCCAGCCGCTTGTGCAAAGGTGTTTTATTTTCTACAGCTTTTAAAATGATCACAGTACTTAATCATTAGCAGATTTATCACATGTCGGGCTCCTAGGCTACTTCCAAACAGGCTGGGCTACTGTCGGTTATGTATGCATACCTTCCAACTGTCCCGATTATGACAGCTCAAGCCGCCGTCCCGGGTTTGTTACTGAAATGTCCCGACTTTCTCTTTGATCCCCTGCACTGAACAGGCAGAAAAAAATTACTAACTTAATTGGCTTTTGGCAGAGAACCCAGAATATGTGCAGGTGCACTGATACTTTTGTAACAATTTAAGATAAGCAAAGAAGCAATTGTAACAATTTAAGATGAGCACGTCTCTTGGGACTTTAGCCTATGATTAAGTGTTTGGAACACGAAACGCGTCAGGCTGTTTTGACACAATAAACTTTTTCACTTTTGGAACATCTGCCTGGTGGAAGTTTTTGCCCTTGAGTGCCTGCTCCTATTCGAGATTTCGGTTTATCTGCCCCTTGTGCTGAGGGCCCAGGGCGGTGCACCTGGGCCACTTCCTTGATGTGGTGAGTAACCATTGTACTACTAAGAGACCCTACCATATAGAAGATTTTGTAATAGTAAAAAGATGCAGATTGAGAGTGTTGCTCCATTAAATAATGGTACCAGTAGTTTTGTAACAGATACAGTAAAGGCAAATGCAGTTATTTTCTTCAGCAGTAACATAACTAAGCCCTTTTGGGCCCAGGTGCAGGATGTACACCCGGGCTCCCCCACCCCTCTAGATGCGCAATTTTCTTACCTCTGCTATATGGCTGCACATTTTCTGCACAGGCTGCACTGTATAGACAGAAGCTCATATGTATATATATATATATATATATATATATATATATATATATATATATATATATATATATATATATATATATATATATATATAGGTATAGGATCCCTTATCCGGAAACCTGATATCCAGAAAGCTCAGAATTACAAATAATCCAAATTTTTAAAAATGATTTCCTTTTTCTCTGTAATAATACAACAGTAGCTTGTACTTGATCCCAACTAAGATATAATTAATCCTTATTGGGAGCAAAACCAGCCTATTGGGTTTATTTAATGTTTAAATGAATTTCTAGTAGACTTAAGGCATGAAGACCCAAATTACGGAGAGATCCGTTATCCGGAAAAAAAACCTGGATAACGGGTGTGTGTGTGTGTGTGTGTGTGCGTGCGTGCGTGCGTGCGTGCATGCGTGTGTGTGTCTTTCCATACAGTCATGCTAAAGATCTGCTTTGAAAATCTACAAAAGGACAAATCTAGCCAGAAGAGATCCAACCCTTGTTAACCCAAAATTAATGCAGGTTATCTAGAGGCATCTAACTCTAATTACAGCAGATTAGGAAAGAGCTGCAAAGATTTCTATCTAAGATAGCTCAATAAATGATTTAAAGATTATACCGACTACATCTGTAGATGTTTTTAAACCAATGCAGTCAAGACACATTTAAAAGGATATTTATCGCAAAATGAATGCAACTGTGAATGTATATGTCTGCACATAAGTACAAATGTTACAGTGGGACTTCCATCACTTATTTAACCCCATTAGCATCTGATTCTTTTGGCATAAGTCTTTTGAACCTTTGGATACTTCGAACTCTGGGAACCCTGAAATTACTACCTGGACACAATGGCACTTACAACATCTATACAAAATGTGTTTGGACCAAGTAACTTTTTAAAATGGCATCAACACACTCAACATTTGCTCGATTACTCTTTATGTCTATTAAAAATATTAAAATAGAATGTTTGTATAAATTATATAGTGTTAAAAAAATATTCAAATGCATACAGAAGAGCTATAGACATGTAAACATTAGGGCTGCTGCTTTACATATACATTTCTGATGACAGAATTACATTTGTCAGCTATTTGACATCTTGCCAGTAGGTGACATTAGTTCATCTATCTAATACCACCCTTATGTGCAAAGGAAAAAGAAATTAAAACATCCCGTCTTCTGGAAAGAATGGTCAATAGGGGTTTTACTTTTAATTGGGACTATAGGGAACTGCTACAAGCAGCCATTGGGACAGAAAACATTTTCAACCTGAAATGTGGGTAACTATCTCCTATGCTGTACCTATATTAACTCACAACTGTAACGAAAATTAAGTCTTACCCTGGTGGTCCAGTCATTCGGCGGGGACGCCTGCCGCGACATCGGCAGGGACGCCCGCCACGTCAGTCCGTCTCTGCCGCCATGTTTGTACCTTAGGGTGCGTGCGCCCGCGTCTCTTTGTTCTTATTGATGCGGACGCACAATGGCGCGAAAATCTTGGCGCAAAATTAACGCTATAAAAGGCCCAGTTGGGCTGCTAGACATTGCCCGTGATAGGATTTGTTTCCTAGTGGTTTCCTGAGCCTTGTGCTAGTTCCTGTTTGTCTGAAATCTGTTCTGATCTCCTGTGTTTGACCCGGCCTGGCTTTTGACTTCTCTGAAAACCTGACCCTTGCCTGAAACCAACTTTGATTCAGCTTGTCCCTCCTGATTGACTTCCTGGTTTGACTCCTGCCTGTTGTTTGATTCCGATTCTGCCTCATCCCATCTGATTGATTACCCGGTTTGACTCTAGCCTGCTTGACGATCCTTGCTATCTACCTGCCTCGATTCTGCCTGTCTGACCATGAATTTGCCTATTCCTGCTTGTACCGTGACCTTTGGCCTTAAAGACGCTATCTACAGTCGTGCCCCTCTGCCTATCCAGAACCCTCATCTTGCACCTCTCGTTTAAGTCCAGGTGGCATCCAAGTAAGCTGAGGGCTCCTCCCGAGGCCCAAAGGCGGTTACACTACTTGTGAAGCGCGAGCCGAGACCAGGGTGCTTGGTGTTTGTTCTGGAGTTGGTGTCCGTCAGCAGACTAGGTTGAGTGACACTATAGAGCAGTGATCCACAACCAATGGCTTGTGAACAACATGTTGCTCACCAACCCCCCAGTGGCCTCAAAGCAGGTGCTTATTTTTGAGTTCCTGGCTTGGCAAGTTTTGGATGCATAAAAGCAGTGACGTAATTACAAAGGATGCAGACCCTGCGGCTGCAGGGGTCCCAGGAGGCCCCATGAGGCCCTAATTAATGAGCAATTTCAACATATATTTGTAAAACAGGTCAACATCTGGATATGTTGGGGGTCCTAAAATTAATTTGCTGTGGGGCCCATTATCATCTACAGTAGTTTCGCCACTGCATAAAAGCCAGGTTTATGGCGAGACAGAGCCTCTGTAGGCTGCCAGTCCACATAGAGATACCAAAAAAGCCAATCATATCCTTTTAGTGCTACATACAAAATAATAAAGTAACAAATCCAGGGCAATATGCAAAATGGTCTGCTGTGTGCTGCACACATGTTTATTTTCCAGATGAGGTACCTGTGACATTTTTATTAATGTACAATTAGTAAGAAATTGAACAATAATTATGTTCCTGCCAATACATACATTACTCTTAGCTTGGAGGGATCCTCCCTCCAGCATTTCTAAACAAGGCACATTTTTCTCACCCATTCAATCCCTTGGCTGTGATATTTTGATGCAAATGTTCCTTGACGATCAAGCAATTTAACACCGAACCTGCCAGTTACATACATTAGGCTTGCGAGAAGCAAGATGACATTCACATCATTTCCTCAATTATGGGTGTGATCATGTGGCAGTAATGTACCAAGTATTGCATTGTACAAACACGTGCCATCTATTATGTGAGCTTCACCTGAGAACCACTGACTCATATTGACATACCTTGTCCAATACCCTTATTTGTCTAAAAAAGAAAACATATAATGAGAAGCTAGAACACACAGTTTGTTATGTTAAATTAACACATGTATTCATGTATTTATCTGAGGGCTCAGAAAGGAAAGTAGGAGACACCAGATGCCATTTTAATAACAATGTCTTAGGTAATTTGCATTTATTGATACAAATGTATTAGATTGTAAGCTGCACTTGAGTTTGAATAATTCTGTGTTGTTTTATGCAGCCTACAGTTAAAACTGTATGAAAAATAAAGACATTATTCATTATATTAATTGCTTATTAAGTGAGCTGGCAGTTTTGAGGCTGAGAGACCTTGCAGAGTTGGTTGTGTTGTTTGATTATAGTGTAAAAGTCGAAACTTTTGGTATATGAATACGTGGGAGGATGCCTTTGCTCCATATCATGGCTTACAAATTATAGCTGTAGGTATACATGAAAATGATCATTCTGCCTAGGAATCCTGGAGCCTCAATTTCATCTTTATTACTCATGTTGTACACAATCATGCAATAACAGACCAATCAACCAAATACAAGTATGCTGCAATGGACCACTGAATATGTAATATAGCTTAATAAAATTCGATAACAAGGACTTGTTTCTAAAAATGTGTTTTGCTATTAAAAATAAATAAAGTCGGAAATATGTGTATTCATTATGAAATTCTTTACATATCCAGGTGTGAGGTTTCTCGATTTAGTCTCCCTGTGGGTGGTATCTTAGTATTTTCAACCATGAGAAAAAATAAGTGCTTATCTTATATACCCATATGGCTTTAAAACATGGGCTTTCCTGTAGTATAATGACATGGTTCTTTGTAACAGAGTTTGGCAGGGACAGCACCTACTACATGAAAGGCTGGTATATGTGAGAAGTGCATTGTAAGATTGCTATGTTGGGTCAGACATGACTTAAATCTTATTCCCCAGCAGCAGTACCTTCTGTTTCACTATGTACCCAAGCATCTTGCAGCAAGTACAGTTGCTTGACCTATCTCTCCCTCTCATAACTAGAATGCCTCCCATCATATAATGTGGATCTCTTTTGATTATATGTGAAAATTCACCCTCAATCCATGTTCTCCCATATGACTTTCCAAGCCTGCCCACAATAATGTTTGACCTTAATCTGTATATTGTCTCCAAAGGTACTTAAACACATTAATCATGTCAGATTTTGGAATGCTTTCCAAACTGTATCTGGGGCACAGTCTTACATTTGCACGTATAACCGTTCCTGCACTGCACAGACCTACAGTACAGCCAGGTACAGCAGAATGTTACAGCTGACAGTTTTACTAGGAAGGGATAAGCACTTTTGAATACACTCACCTCCTTTTAGTATTACAGGTACCAAGGCATAAATATAGGATTCTTCGGAAAAGGCCCTTCGCAATATAGCAAATATAACAAATTTCTCTCAGCTAGAGCACCACTGAAAAATATTAAAATGTTGCTTTTGTGTGTCTATTAAGGGGATAGGTTGTCACTCTGACAATCACCCTTATACAATAGCTTATTATTTATTGTAACATGTTCATATGCAGCATGTGGACTCATTCTATGTAATCAACTTATACAGTATTTATATCTAGTGTAGCAGTAAATAGACCAGCATGCCCTCGGCCCTTTTGATTTACCAAGGCTTAAAATGAGCAATACCAGAACTTCTGGGCCATTTATTGCGATATGTACAGTAGGCTGAGTGCATATCTGTTCTTCTGGAAACCCCTGGATTTACAGCAGGGTGACTCTTACTGTATGCCAGTGTTTCTATATCTGTAACCTTATTATGAGCTATGTGCCCCAGGAGCAGCCTGAGGATCAATTAGTGTAAGATGTGGGATAAGCGCTTATTTGATATTTTGAATAAAACCACCTGTGTTTCTATACAGCTGGAACAATTTAATAAGCTTAAGGGGTCTGCATTGACAAGCAATTGTAGTGATTTTATCAACAGAATCTGTACAGCAAAGTTTTTATATATATATATATATATATATATATATATATATATATATATATATATATATATATATATATATATATGTATATATATATATATATATATATCCTGTAGTGTTGGACAGCACTCCATTCCAAATTTCTACCTGGGTGCACGGTAAGGAAATTACATGTATACAAAAAACACCAGCAACACCAGGATTTTTTAGTAGGTGAAAAAGTGTTTGCCTGTTATTGCAGTTTACACATGCAATCACTCTTTTTAAGCTACTAAAAAATCCTTGTGTTTCTTGTCTTTTTTTATATGTATGTAAATATATATAGAATAATTTAATAAGCTTAAGGGGTCTGCATTGAAAAGCAATTATAGTGATTTTATCAACATATTTTGTACAGCAAAGTGTATATATATATATATATATACAGATGCAGCCACTTTGGTTTGCCTGTTTGACACAGAATAACTAAACACAGATATCCCACTTATCCCATTTAACACAGACAATTGTGTCACAGCATCCCATCTAATTAAAGCATTCCCCATTGTGAACAATGGTGCTTTGGTATGCTAATGAAAAGGTTAAATGCATTAAATGAGTTAAGATGACTTTAGATAACACAGTTTCTTTAATTAACCTTGAGTCATGACGCATTTAACTCACAAATCCAAGTGGCTTCATCTGCATATATATATATATATATATATATATATATATATATATATATATATATATATATATATATATATATATATATATATATATATATATAAAAAGACCCCTTAAGCTTATTAAATTATTCCAGCTGTGTGTGTATATATATTATTAACATGTATTTATATAGTGCCAACATATTGCGGAGCACTGTTATATACAGTATGTGTGTGTGTAACCTTTTTAAAACCTAAGCAGTTTCGGTTTTGGAATGAGTGCTTATTTTATGTCCTGAAATCACACACACGTTAATGTGTACGGTTACCATGTCATGTGAAAATCAGGGACCTTCTCAAGCTAGGTCTAGTCTAATTGCATTCAATAGAAATCCAATCAATCAGTGAAGCCCAGCAATGAGGAATTAATACAAGTGTTATTTTAAGTCATCAGGTAACCTTATGCAGACAAATTAAACTGGCGAGGGGAGAAGGGATTGAAGAAATTACATAAAGAACCACAATGTAATTTATACAGGTACCTATACAGGTATAGAATCCTTTATCTTCCATAGACTCCATTTTAAACAAAAAAATTACATTTTATAAAATGTGCTTTTTCTCTTTAATAAAACACGACCTTGGACTTGATCCTAACTGATATATAATTAATTCCTATAAAAGGCAAAACAATTACATTGGGTTTATTTAGGGGGTTACTTATTAAAGTCCGAAAGCTCGAACAATTATAGTTTTTTTACTATAAAATCCAAATTTTTCGTGATTTTTACAAGATTTATTATACTCAGAGGATGTAAAAAGTCCAAATCCAAAAATACTCCATCTTCAACTTGTCGAGGTCCTGTAGAAGTCAATTGTCTGCAATGAGTTTCGTATGATAATCAAAACATTTTGGACTTTTCCTGCAACAATTTCATGCAACAATCCAAAAAAGTTGCAGTATCCCTGATTTCTTCCTATTTTTTTAATGATAAATAAGGGTAAATCGTGGATTTTAATTTGGTCTGAGTTTTTTCTATCTAAAAATATGAGAAACACTCAGATTTTGGTAAATAACCCCCTTAATGTTTAAATGATTTTCTAGTAGACCTATATGATTGAGTTCCAAGTTAGAAAGATTCCTTATCCAGAAAACCTCAGGTCCCAAGAATTCTTGATAACAGTTCTCATACCTGTATTGAAAGTAAATAAAAGAAATATACTACCCTACCTTCTACTCATCATTAAAGGTGGATATAAATGCACAAGACTTGTAGGAACTTCATCCAGGGAAATATAATTTGAAACAATTAACTGGAATGAGATGAGATCCTAAAAATAATTTTTGTAGGTACTGTATGTGATCTAGGATCCAGAAACATGGAGCCTGGGGTTTTACCAATTAGGGATCTTTCTGTGATTTGGATCTCCATATCTTAAGTCTGCAAAAAATTATTTCGATATTAAAGGGATACTGTCATGGGAAAAAACATTTTTTTCAAAATGAATCAGTTAATAGTGCTGCTCCAGCAGAATTCTGCACTGAATCCATTTCTCAAAAGAGCAAACAGATTTTTTTATATTCAATTTTGAAATCTGACATGGGGCTAGATATTTTGTCAATTTCCCAGCTGTCCCTGTCATGTGACTTGTGCCTGCACTTTAGGAGAGAAATGCTTTCTGGCAGGCTGCTGTTTTTCCTTCTCAATGTAACTGAATGTGTCTCAGTGAGACATGGCTTTTTACTATTGAGTGTTGTTCTTAGATCTACCAGGCAGCTGTTATCTTGTGTTAGGGAGCTGTTATCTGGTTACCTTCCCATTGTTCTTTTGTTTGGCTTCTGGGGGGGAAAAGGGAGGGGGTGATATCACTCCAACTTGCAGTACAGCAGTAAAGAGTGATTGAAGTTTGTCAGAGCACAAGTCACATGACTGGGGGCAGCTGGGAAATTGACAAAATGTCTAGCCCCATGTCAGATTTCAAAATTGAATATAAAAAAATCTGTTTGCTCTTTTGAGAAATGGATTTCAGTGCAGAATTCTGCTGGAGCAGCACTATTAACTGATTCATTTTGAAATTTTTTTTTTTCCCATGACAGTATCCCTTTAAATAAACCCAACAGGATTGTTTTGCCATTAATATAGATTCATGCAGTTTAGGATCAAGCACAATGTAGTGTATTATTATTATAGAGAAAAGTCAAATCATATTTAAAAATTTGAATTATTTAATAACATTTTAATTATGCTCAAAATGGACCCTGTGGGATATTACCTTCCAGTAATTCGAAGCTTTCTGAAGATAATTCAGATTCTTGGGTTAAGTGTATGACTGACATCGATATAAAACTGGGCCATGGTTCAAATAAGGTCTCCAATGTTACAGCAGGTAAAGAACGAGTAGGATGGGTGCTGTGTTTTTATGTGCTGTCAGATTTTGTGTTTCTATGACTAATTTACAGCCTGTGATCTTGAGTCTCCAGACAATTGTATTCCATCATTTGTATTTGTACACTGAGTTCAGATGAGCAGCGCAAGGCATTGAAATCTGTATGCTTCAGTTAAAGGGGTTAAGAGTCACTGTTCCAGAACTCTGACCTCATCTATCACTGGCTACCTGCATTCTCTTGATGAATTCATCTCATTCTGTTGAAAAGGTTGCTTCCTCCTTTTGTCCTTGTCAAGGCATGTTCCCTCTGAGGTTTTAAGATTTCTGTTCTAAAGGTGTTTTTATGAGGTTGCACTTCAAGAGTGTGATTGTAGCAATAAAAAATGTTTTATTGTTTTTGGTGTTGATGCATGATGCTTTTCCAGACAGAAGGATGGACAGCTGGTTTGGGTGATTAAATAAGTGAACTTTAAAATAGCTTTTTCTTCTCTTTTATTTTCAGTGGAGGGGCAGTGGCTTGAATGGGGATCCTGGGAGAGATGCTCAGTAACATGCTCTAATGGAACCCAGCAGAGAAGTAGAAGGTGTGGTAATACCAGTCAGGCTGGAAGAGACTGCAGAGGACAAGAGACTGAAACAAGAGAGTGCAGTAATCCAGACTGCACAGGTAACATGGGCTCAGAACTCCATCGTGGATCAGGAGGGGATGTGGTTACAAAATGATTTCTTCTAAATTGTTTCTAATGTAGACACATGAATACAATTATTACTTGCACAGAAGGTGATACACAATTGAATGCTTGTACATTTTCCCATGGTGCCATCTATGTTCACACACCAACTTAAAATTTCGATTGCTTACATGCTCTCTGTGCTAACCTCTGTGTCATCCTGTATGGCCTGTATGTCATGGCATAGTGCTATTTAAAATAGATTCTCAGCGCTTTACTCTCTCATTGTGGCAGACTTCTGTGGGATGTGGAAAATTATTTGCTCTATAGGACACTGAAGATTGCACAAGCAAGTCTCTCTAACTACCTGCCTGTTCATTTCCATTAAAAAAGGGCCACTACCTGCTATTACAAATACATCCGAGTCTTGCTAGAGCATGCATCCAAAACTGTGGAGGCTGGCATTACTTCAAGTGCCCTGAAAACAATTATTTAGTACTGTTCAGTGAGCTACAAAAGTTCCCAAAAAGTGGGTTTGTGCAGGTTTCTAATGGAAACATTATTTCAGGTGGATGACAACGAGAGCAGCTAGACTATTCTATTCTTTAGTGAACCATCTCTCTCTAGCCTTTCTCCATTCTGTCTTTTATCTTTCCTCTCCCTCTCTTCCCTCTTACTTATCATGCATCCTCAATTGTATCTGCTTTTTTATTTTCTGAATCTTCCTTTATTGCTCTCCAATCTTTATGTATTCATTCCTGGGTCTCTATTAACTGTCGTTATGCTGCTTTTGAGTTCTCTTTTTCACTATTCTACTTTTCCTTCAACTCTTTACTTCTTTAGATCATTTTGCCCCCCCCCATTTATTGAGGCCTCTGCTGATTTTTCTCTTTATGCACTTTCTGCTCTTCTCCCCCCTGTTTTATCCTGATCTGATAATCCCTTTGATTATCCCATGTTTGCCTTCACATTTGATGCCTCTTCATTTTACTCATGTTTCTCTGGACTTTTCTTTCTTCCTTTTTCATTTTGATTTTATAAATATTCCCCTCATATCAATGTTTGCCCTTATCTGCTATTATTTTCCTTTGTGCTGCTCATTCTAACTTTCATTATGCCTTCTGATGCCCTCTCCCCTTTGTCTTCACATTTTGCTCTCCCCTCTTTATACACGTGCTTTTCCCCTCTTGGTACCTGTCTACCATTTCTTTATACCTTCCTGTACTCCATCTCTTGACCCATCACACACTCTAGCTGATGGAAAATGGGGCCCGTGGAATCATTGGAGCTTGTGCTCCAAAACTTGTGACAGTGGCTGGCAGCGTCGCTACCGGATGTGTCAGGGAACGGGAGTACAAGGATACCCGTGCGAGGGCTCCGGGGACGAGGTCAGGACGTGCAGTGAAAAGAAGTGCCCAGGTACCAGCACAACAATCGATGTGTATGCTGAGCAGAAGCGTCCATCAAATTCAACTCAGCATTGTTCCGTTTTTTGGCCCTATACATATAAAGAAATATATCACACTGCATCTGTGTGTCACCTAGTTTGTTCTTATATCAAGCATGCGTATAGAGCATATGATAACTTGGTGTGGGATGGTCAGTTATAACCCCCAAATGTTTGCCCTATTCAGTCACTGTAAATAAAATGCATGCAGATATGAAGCTGAAAGGTAACCCATTACTTAAGGTTGGCAGGTGTAAAGCACAGGTATCAGTTACACATGTTCTGTGTGTTTATTGCATACCATGCCTTAGTCACATTGATAGGCACTAAGGCATACAGTATGTGTGTAAGAGGTTATTACAATACTCTTTAAATGCTGCAGTTCCATGGCTCAAGGACTCTCTGTATGGCAATACTAAGGATACAGATTTGTGCCTGTTACTGTGCTTAGGGACTTCCAGTCCTTGTTGTTTACATGGACTGAGATAGTTATGTAACAGTTATATAACATCTTGCCTTTGGTAGTGGTACCAGTCCAAGATATAATCCAGGTATGTAGCTATAAGCAAATTGACACCTCAATCCCAGTGTTTCAATTCTAGAAACTCATTGACATATCATTAAAATATATATTTGTGGTTCCACTGCATTGCTCTCATTGAAATACAGGTTTAGTTTGTTGATTTTAACTTGTTTTATAATTAATATATATGTACAATAGACATTCTCTACAGATCATACAGTGCTACTTTTGCAACAACCCCATATCCCTTCATTCAGCAAATTGTCTTCATGTGTTGTTTGGAGTTGCATATAATCCATACACAATCGCTGTTACATAGCGTAGAATTCAGATGGGGAAATTTTAGCACCGAAATCTTACAGATTTTATAGGGTAATATAAAGTAAATGTAAATATGGTTATTTACATCTTTCTTCCATATTGCTTTATACCATGCATTTATTAGGAGATATATGAGTAAATACCATGTAGCAAGTTTTCTTAACAATTTACTTATTGCATACATACCTAGTGTTAGACTTTAACTCCATGCTTGCTTTAACCTCTATAATATGTTAAAGTATTCTGGGATTATGAGTCCAGCAGCAACTGCATTTTTAGGTTGAACAGCGCAGCAAAGTTGAAATCCTTCTTAAGTACCTAATGAAACTGTTGAACCATTCTATCCACATCCTAGCATGGTACCATGATTTGTACTTTAGATGGGAAAGGACTTTTTTTCTGCAGTCTATACTCCCATATATTAGCATCTATGTTCTGCATGCTTGAAGTAATGTACTTTTCAGCAAGTTCAAGAATCATTCTGCATCTGTGTAATATGTGCCACTTACACCACAGTAGACTGGCTTGATACCTTTGTTCTTTATTGCTACACAGATCCTGTTTGCTTACCCACGATCCTACTGAGAGACCTGAATATCCCTTGCACTTCATCCTGTCCTTTCTGCACCTTCTGTCCTCTGTGCTTCACATCTCTCTTCTCTTTCCTCCTTTTTCTCTTTCACACCTTTTTTGTTCTTATTTGTATATTCTTCTCCTCTTTTTTTCATCCTCTCAGCATGCCCACTTATTCTTTGTGGGCTTTAGCTATTGAGCTTACATCCAGTGAATAGCAATGATCATTCTCCAGGAAGGTCACAGCTTGCTGCTTGCACACCTTAAACGTCATCATACCTGTTTTTTACTCAAGGAATGCTAGATTATTATTTCCTCTGTAGAACACTAAGAGCTGCCATGTATAACATTATTCTGAAAATGAGAACTGACCTTGTATTTGCATGTGGCTAGTTCATTTTTCTAATTCCCATTCCTTACAGCATCACATGAGGTGTGTAAAGATGAATATGTCTTGTCTATGTCCTGGAAGAAAGCATCTGTAGGTGAAATTGTTTATAACAAGTGTCCGCCAAATGCCACAGGTTAGTCTGAATTGGTTTTAAATTACATAGTAAATGTTCTTTTATTATTACCACACTTTATCATTCTTCCCAGGCTTTTCTTCCCCCTTCCTCCATCCTTCCTTCTTTAAATTAAAAAACAGGCCGGAACAGTACCAGTCAGTTCAGTACAGGATCAGGAGCCAGGAGCATAGTCAGGATAAACAGGACGGGGTCGAAACCAAAGTCAGGACCCAGAAGAGTGGTCAAACAGGCATGGGTTGGTTCAGGCAGTGATACAGCAACCAGGCAAAGGTCAGGAACAGAATTACACACAGGAACTAACAGGAAATAGACCTACAATGGTTTTATAGCCAGATTAATGACTTACACAGATCACCTTTGGCAAGATTGGCCACAGGTGAAACAAGCCATGCTTACTTGCAATTACAAGGCATAGCCATAGGAGTGAACCAGGGTATTACTGCTCACATAGAACAGTGTAATGCAGACAGCATAGAAACCCATAGAAACAGCAGGTCCCCGGTTCAACTTCTGGCAGGTTGTTATAAACAGCCTTTCTTACACCCTTATCTTTCACACTCCTTCCTTACTTCTTTGTTTTTAACATTCTTTTATAATATCTGCCTTTGTTCCCTTCTACTTTCCTTGTTTCCTTTTTTTATTTCGTTCACCACTCCTTAAAGAGATACTGACACCAGAAAATAACCTTTTTTATTATCCATCATAACATTGTCTTTGAATGCTATTTATAATTTTGCCATAAAAGTATTTGCCTGATGATTTTACATTACTTTTCATGCTACCCTGTTCCTCTATGAGGGGGCTGACATATTTGTGCAGCTGTAGTCCGTTAGCATTAGAAACTCTAACTGACAGGTTAAGAAGGGACAGTCAGGTTGACAAAACAGTCTGGTTTAGGAACATCAAGTAACAATTACTTACAAAAGCAGAACTATCAGCGGAAAACGATCAACATGACCTATAGGTAACTTTTAATGTAGATTAATATTTTGAAAATAAAAATTTTAGTGTCAGTATCACTATAAAATTTTCTCTCTCCTCTCTTTTTTTATTCCTACCATTTCCTTTCCTTTCATTTTTCTTCCCCTACTTATTCCATTTTGTCTTAATTGAACTTGATCTTTGTGAATGTATATATTTTCTATTTTCTAATGTATATGTTATTCTCTGCACTACCTGTTCTATATTTCCTAACTCAAATTCTGTTATAATTTCCCATTATTTATCTCCTCCTTGTTCTTGTTTCAAGCTATGTTCTTTGTATCCCATAGGATCGGCTAGCCGGCGCTGTCTGCTTAGTCCTCAGGGGGTTGCATACTGGAGTTCTCCGAGTTTTGCCCGCTGCATCTCCCACGAGTACAGATACCTTCACATTGAAGTAATTACAAATTCTTCTTTTTGTTCAGTTCTCTCTTATTTCTAATATCCTTTATTTACAATGTGCATATTATAAAGCATGTGCACCATTATATGAATCAATTAATCACTTGCTTGCAGCTTGTATGAAAGACAGATCTGTCATAATATTATAATGTGTACTTTTATGATGATGAACTAAAGAATAACCTATGGCATCCCTACTGTTTTATTGGTTTGCTTTTTGTGACAAGTAAGGATTCTGCAAGTTATTCATTGTGGTAGAATGTCAGTTGTCAGTTCCTGTTTGCAGTACTGTATGTAGCAAGTGGGCTAATCTCTTGGTTTAATAAATAAAGTACTAGGTTTTGACATGTAACAAACACAATCACTTTTAGTGTCAATAGCAGTAGTGTATTTGTTGCCTTTTAAGTTAGCAAATGCTGTGAGTGGAAGTTCTCTGTGGAGGCATGCTAGCAGATTACTTTCTCTTAATTCAATTGTTTACCTGGGAAGATGGGGCTCCCTGATCTGGCACATACCTGGTAATTAAATAAAGTACCTCTAAAAATATACTACTGTGCTGACTTTGTCCTGTGCACCACTATGATACAAAGCACCAGCTGGAAAAAATTCCTCAGCTGTAACTATAATATACCTTCACAACAGAACACTATTGCTTTATTGATTTTTTTTGGGATGTTTCTTTGATTGTGGAAAAAGAGATTCAATTCCCATGCCATAGCAGAAAATGAATTCAATGACTATATATCTAGAGACATAGGACAAACTACTACATTTTCACAAAGTTTAGTGTAGAACTTTTTGGGCTCATTGCAGCAAAATGGTATGGTTACAGAGTACACGAAATCACAAAACAAAAACGGTGGCACCGTGTTAGCCAGTGGCAAAAATAACAATTAAGAACAAACAAACACAAAGTATTTTAATATTGTGTGATACCTATATTGGCTAACAATAAAATAAATTGCAAGCTTTCTGAGCACCAAGTTCCCTTTGTCAGCTGGAAAGGCACAGCATATATACTGTTAATGGGCAATAAATTAGGAAGTTTCAGACAGATGGAGATAAATTAGGATAGATTGTAAATAGTCCAGAGGTCGGGATTTAGTCAGATCACCATAGTATTACATGAAAACTTACCCTAAATAAAGGCTCTGTCTTAATGCGTTAAATAACTCCATACATTTGAATTCATAAATCTTTCTGTCTCGTTCAGTTTTTAAGTTCCCTTTTAGAATTAAGACCTGCATGTCCTGAAGACTGTGATTTTAATTGCAGAAGTGTTGCCCCACTGGTGTATCACATGCTTTGATCTTGATCTTAAGTCAGTGATGGTTCTTCATTGGTTTTGCCCTGTTTGTCTAATGTATATGCCTCCTGTCGAGCACTTAGTGCATGTAATCATGTATACCACATTGGATGAAGCACATGAATAGTAGTCCTCAGACTAGGAACTTGTCTATAAGACAGGCGAGGTAGTTCAGGGTATATTTCCTTTAGTCTGGTATCTGTATGGAGCATGGGTTGGTATTTTTCTGATAATGTTCAGTTGTAGATTGTAGGCAACTACAATAGGAACCCTGTTCTTTTCTGTGTTTTGTTGTATTCTAATCCCCATATGTAATAAAAGGTTTGTCCAGGAGCAGTAACCCATAGCAACCAATCAGCAGGTACCATTTGTTTAAAAGTGTGCATCTTATTGATTGCTATGGGTTATTGCTCCTTGGCAAACTTAGTGCCTTTTATTATAAAACCCCAAAAACTGGGTATTTGAGTTTCTGTGGATTTGATCATCAATAACCTGCGGATTAAATAAAGTACCATAGCACTTCCCATCAGTTGGAGGTATATAGCATCCCCTAATGAGAAGTAGTTGTGTGTCAGTATAAATCTGATCAGTTGTAGAGTTGGTACTGTGGCCAAATGATTTTTTTCTGGGAAGCACTGGAAGGCTGCAATACCATCTTCATGTGGGATGTTGGTATACAGAGACTCCACATCCATGGTTAGTGATGGGCGAATTTATTGCCAGGCGCGAATTCGCTGCAAATTTGCGCGATTCGCCGCCAGCGAATAAATTTGCAAAACGCCCGTGAAAATTCGCCCGAAAAAATTCACCGGCGTCAAAAACGGGCGTCAGCGTGAAAAAAGAGACGCAGGCGCTGTTTCGTGAATTTTTCGCAGTTTCGCAAATTTCGCGCAAAATTCACAAATTCTCCGGTGAAGTGAAACGTCGCAAATTCGCCCATCACTATCCATGGTAATTAAAGATGGTGCCCTAAAAATGTAAGCTCTACCACTTAACAATTCAACACTATAAGTCTATAAATGAAAATTGTCTTTCTTTTCACATCAGCAGACAGAGCAAATTTAGGCGAAACTGCAAGATAAGGTGTGAGTATATGATTTTCCGGACACCAAATACTGAGTCAGATCTTACTTGCATATTTAGATTTAGGAACACAATGTTTCACCAAGGCAGTAATTATATATTATTTACTACTGCAGCTGGATTGTGTAACAATTGCTGGAAATCAACTGAATCCCCGAACAAGTCTTAGATTAGAGACATACAGTACCTTTCCTTGTGTATTGTAGTTGAGTAATTATATAATATAACAAATGGATTTCCTATTCCACAATTGGTATTGATACAGCAGATCTCCTGCTGTGATCTGACTGAATCCCAAACCTCAAGGATCTGGCTGTTTTTGTTGTTTTATTTCCTACAACCTTTCCCCCTTTACTCTGCCCTTTTCTCTCTCTCTCTCTCTCTTTTTTGCTTTTGTTGCTATTCATTTTCTATCTCTATTGTCTATTCTCTTTTAGTGGAACTTTATTTTGATGGTATTTATGAGCCAAGAAACTTTAAAACAAAACATTTCTATGCTTTACTACTTTCTATGTTTTACTCTTTTCTTCTGTCTCTGTCCTAATAATAATGCAAGCGTGATTAGCCAAGAGAAATGACTGAAATGATAACATTTTCACATGTATTCTGCTTTTTATGGTTTTCTCTGTTTATCAGAGCCACTCAGCTACTTTGCAAAGATCCTGAAGGAAAATCTTAATTTCAGTAAAATTGATTTTTTATGAGTTTTGAGTCTAAGAAACCAGTTGATGAAATTTGATGAAGCTAGGGAATGGAAATTGCAATCCAAAATGCTAGAAAGCTGCCAAATTTCTGTTTGATGCCGACTTTAGTTCTAAGCAGCTGACAAAAGTGAATTAACATTGAATGTGCTGTCAGATGTATGATTGTAATATACTTCCTTACTCTTGATGCTGTCAGTCATTGCTTAATATCATTTGCTGTTTTGTAACAATCCTATATCATTCAAGGAAGTTCAAACAAGTGCCCTTTGGCTTTTTTTCTGACATGACTCCTTCATGGTTATAAGCCAGGAATTGAGCTGCAGTTCCCATCACACCCGACCTGGCTGATAGGGTTGATCATTTTAGTTCTAATTCAGGCTAGGGACTCTCATGCTAGGTGGTAGGACAAGACTGAGTTAAGGTCCCAATAGATGCAAAGATTGATTTCAGTGCAATCAGACCAATTTGCCGAATTATTGTGAGGTTAGTGGGAATCAAACGATCGTGCATCTTACGATTTTTCGTCCGACATCTGTCAGAAAATTGATCGCCAGGTTACAACATTTTTATCGGCCCCAGTGCAATCTATATATGTTTGCAGGGCCAAGCAGGCAGCTACCGTCAGTTTTCCTGGCAATATCGCTTGAAATGGTCTTTTTAGTTGACGGACAAATTGTACAGTTAAACTATCGTTTTGAGATACTCGTGCTTTCACTATAACGAAAAGATCTTTTAAAAATCTATGGCCAGCTTCACACTAAAGCTCCCCATACACACGACGATTCTTCTTGCCGAACGACCGATTTTAGGGAAGCCGGCCGATCCTTCGAAATTATCGTGCGGTTAGTGGGATTCAAACGATCGTACATCTTATGATTTTTCGCCCGACATCTGTCAGGAATTTGATCGGCCTGGTCAAAAAATCTTTGTCGGCCCCAGTGCAATCTATCTATGTTTGCAGGGCCAAGCAGGCAGCTCCCCTTTGTTTTCCTGGCAATTTGGTCTTTTCAGTTGATGGTAAATTCCTACGATTGTACAATGGTTCTGAGAAGATCGTGGTCTCACGATCAGGATCTGATCTTTTAAAAATCTCAACATCTATGGCCATCTTAAGTGTTTTGAGTCAGATCTTGGGTGTGATTAAATTAATTCATTTCCAGTTTGCCTGTACAGGCTCCAGGAAACACTAATCTGGCTCTGCTACTTAGGAATAGGTAGAGGACAGATCAGAAAAGCATTTTGTCAATGGAGCACCTTTGCACCACTGTTGAGCTTTTCAGAAGTAGAGCGAGCAGTGCAACATGGTGCTGTTAGCTACTACTACCTTTTACCTTTAGTAAATTAATTTCTACTCACATTAATAATCCCAGATTACTCAAGGTCTCATATCACAGTTGTCTATAAATTACTAGTGTGAAGGAGGCCTTGTACTGCAGACTGGTGTCTCTTACCTTTAACATTGGGTTGTCTAGTGAAAAGAGAAATAAGGTTTAAGATCAGCAGAGGCTCTTCCAAATGTCTGAAAGCTTTTCTTTAAAATTGTTTAGCATCATATATCTCTAATAAAAAAATAGATGTGTTAAAGAGATACTGACACCAGAAATTAAATTATTTTTTACATCTATCATAAAACTGCCTATAATTTTGTCATAAAAGTATTTGCAGATTATTTTACATTACCCATCTGATCCCCCGTGTTCCTCTGTGAGGGTATTGCCATATTTGAGCTTCAATAGTCTGTTAGCATTAGAAATTCTAACTGGCAGGCTGAGGTCAGGTTGGCAAAACAGTCAGGTTTATAAACTTCAAGTAACAATTACAGATCTATTGGTGAAAAACGATCAACATGAGCTATAGGTACATTTTAAATGCAGATTAATATTTTAAAGAATAATTTTTTAGTGTCAGTGTTCAAGTCTATGAACAAATTGTGTAGTGTCAGCACCGATAAAAATACAGGTATGGGATTCCTTATCAGGAAAACACGTTATCAAGAAAGCTCCAAAATACGGGAAGGCCATTCCCAACACAGTCCATTTTAAGCAAACAATTCAATTAAAAGCAAACAATTGCTTTTTTTCTCTGTAATAATTAAACAGTACCTTGTATTTGATGGGAACTAAGATGCATAAATCGCTCTACACATGAGCCCAGGGTATAGGATATGTGCCATATGTTAGGAAAGGTTAGGGGAAGCCGGTTACCCCCAAATAAATTTACGCGCTTTTGCAGCCTATCACCCTGAAAAAAAGAAAAGACACCAGTGTTTTTTGGGACTTAGAACATTTTTCAACTACATTTTGAGGAAGTCCTATCTACTCTATGACACTTCGCCGCAAGAGGTAACGTTCAGTAAAATCCGCATCTTAGTGAATTTGCATAGTTACGAACGTTCGCCAGAGTGCAAATTTGCCTGGCTTTAGGGAGCGAAGTACCGCTAGAGTCTATCTCCTTCACTAGCAAAGTTACGCCAGCGACTGTTAATCGGCGAAGTACTGAAATCATGTCACGCGAATTTTCGCCAGCGTTAGTCACTTCACCTTTAGTAAATTTGCCCCTTAATGTATGAAGCTCCAAATTATGGAAAGGTCCCTTATCCGTAAAAAACCTCAGGTCCAGTTCATTCCCTTTAATAGATCTTATATCAGTATATTAGAAACGCTATCAAATAACCAATGACGCATATTTATAGGAATGATATATGCCAGGGGTGCCCAAAAGGTAGACTGGGATCTACTAGTAGACCTTTAGCTGGTGATCAGTAGATCTCAAGACACTGTCAACCAACAGCTTGTTTAAATCTCCCTCCTGTTTCATTCTTTGCATTCAGATATTTATTATGTTAAGGTTACATAAGAAATAGTTGTTTGTTAAATATAGTAATATACATTTTCCCGTAAATCAATAAGTAATATTTTCCATGGAGCAAAATGCTAACAGTGATACTATGGATGTAGATCATAATGGGACAACATCAATGTATTGTTATCAGCAATATTTATTAATTGTCATGTTTTTCTTGCTTTAACACATTATTGCCATTTGATATGCTATTGCATGCTAATCAGGGCACTGAATAAAGATTACACTAATTATGCTATACTAATATTAGCCTCAACAACTTAAATACAGCCAAATGTCACTGGTACTCACCCAGAGTATAAGTAATTTTTTTTCTTTGGAGCATGGCAGTTGAGTTAACATGTATACAGGTATGAGACCTGTTATCCAAAATGCTTGGGCCTGGGGCTTTCCAGATAGTGGATCTTTCCATAATTTGGATCTTCATAACTTAAGTCTAGTAAGTTATATAAACATTAAATAAACTCAATAGGCTGGTTCTTCTGCCAATAAGGATTAATTATATCTTAGTTTGGATCAAGTACAAGCTTCACTTTTATTATTAAATAAAAAATAAATAAAATGGAGTCTATGGGAGACAGACTTTTCCTAATTCCCAACTTTCTGGATAAAGGGTTTCAGGATAAGGGATTTCATACCTGTAATAGAAGAAAAAAATAGAAGAAAAACCGGCACTCAGAGCTCAATGCATGTGGGCAAAGCCCTGCGTGTTTATTACAACGTTACGTTTCAGGGGCGGGCCCCTTCGTCAGACAGCAAATCACACCACAAAGTGAACCTTTTAAACATAGCTTAATACATATTCATAAATTAACCCACACATGATTGATAACTTAACCCTTAGTTAATACAATTAGCAAATCCATTTGTGGATAATTCATCATCAGTGAAAATACCATACATAAAAAGTTCAAAAAAAGTCCAAATACAGTTCCCAAGACCTTAGACAAATATTGGAAAAACAATGTTTTCGATACAAAAAAATCCTGTGAACAAAGTTAAATAGTATATCAGTATAAACATTAAAAATTCCTTTAATAGAGCTTAAAAACCACTAAAAACATTGTGGCATTCTGCCCAAGCTTGAAACATTATCTTGCCCTTAGCATTATCAAAAAGCTTACTTTTTACCTTGCCTTTGCAACAAACCGATTAAATTTCTCAATATCTGCAAAATAGAGAGGAGAGGCAACATATTAACATTTTTAGATATTTTAAAATAGCACGGGATCTCAGAGATAGCAGGCTAGATTGAATTCCTCATTCAGTCCACTCGGGACCCTTGTCTGCAATGCCCAGATCCAGTGGCATTCCCTTTGTAGTAATAATTTTTTATTATCCTGTTGATTATTTGGGGTAATTTTTTCAAGAATCAACCATCTTAGTTGTGACACCCTGTGACCTTTATCAAAAAAGTGTCTGGCCAAAGCCGTTTCCCTTCTTTTTTTATTGGTTTCATTTACATCCTTTTGGTCCACCGGGGGATGGTAATTGCGTATTGTGCTTTTATGTTCATTCAAGCGTAATTTTTTTGCTCTACTCGTTTGTCCGACGTAAGCGAGTCCACACGGACATTTTATACAGTACACTACAGCCTTAGTGTCGCAAGTGAACCAACCCCTTATACTGATCTTAGAACCCTTAAGGGGATGTGTAACCGTGTCACCTGCAATAATCCCACTGCAGTGTCCACAATTGTGGCAAGGGTGGGTGCCCTGTAATTTGATACTTGTAAGGGTACTTTGTAATGTGGTTCCTTGAACCGCCTTTTGTTTTACCAGGTCCCCAACTGATCGTCCTCTCCTGTATGAAAATAATGGAGGTGTACTGAAAAGATTCCCATATTTTACATCAGCACTTACCTCCCAATATTTCAACACAGTATTCTTAATGATTTTAGAATTAGAACCAAATACAGTGGTGAATGGTATCCTTGCTACCTGCCTTTTTTCCTGTCTCTGTTTATTAAGCATTTCCTTTCTAGAACATTGCAACACCTCATTTTTTACTTTTAGAAGTTCAGTATGTTTATATCCTTTTTCTTTAAACTTTTCCACCATTTTATCAGACTCTTGCTTGTATAGATCGTCATTAGATGTAATGCGTCTAATTCTGGCAAACTGTACCTGTACTAATAATATGTAACAATCCTGCACTGTCCTTTCCCAAAATAATTATGCATTAGTTCCCTGACAGTGGGGGGAGGGGGGGGGGTCAAGTTCAACCACAGATATCTGATATCTAATATAGAAAGCAAACATAGTTACGTCGGCTTTATATACTGTGAGTATGGAGCAACACTCTATTAAATTCACTTGGGCTGGACAAGGCTAAGGGGCACATTTACTAAGCGCGAGTGAAGGATTCGAATGAAAAAAACTTTGAATTTCAAAGTATTTTTTTTTGGGTGCTTCGATTCGAACTAAAAATCGTTTGACTATTCGACCATTCGACAGTCGAAGTACTGTCTCTTTAAAAAATAATTTGACTACATACTTCGGCAGTTTAGACCTACCGAGGTACAATGTTAACCTATGGGGACCTTCCCCAGCACTTTTCTTACATTTTTCTGATCGAAGAAAAATCCCTCGATCGGTCGCTTAAAATCGTTCGATTCGAAGGATTTTATCGTTTGATCGAACAATTTTTACTCTGACCGATCGAAGGATTTGCGCTAAATCCTTCGATATTCGAATTCGAAGGATTTAACTTCGAGGGTTGAATTCGAGGGTTTATTAACCCTTGAAATTCGACCCTAGATAAATGTGCCTCTAAATGTAATTTTCTGTGTCCTGAATAATCTATGTTCTTCGTATGTCTCTGTATAGGTATAGCATTCCTTATCCATAAATTTAAAAGCACAGGATTACGGGAAGGCCATTTCCTATAGAGCCTGTTATAAGCAAATAATTCTCATCTTTTAAAAATGGCTTCCTTTTTTCGCGGTAAAAATAAAACAGAAGATTGTACTTGGTCCTAAATAAGCTTCAAGAATACATATTGGAGGCACAACAATCCTGTTGGGTTTATTTATTTTTTTAATGATTTTTAGCAGATTTAGGGGCCCATTCACTAAAATCGAGTGAAGGATTAGAGGAAAATAGAGGAAAAAAAATTTGATTTTCGAATGTTTTTTTTGTCTATTTTGACCATCGAATTGGCTACTTCGACCTTCGACTACGACCTTCTACTTCGAATCGAACGATTCAAACTAAAAATCGTTAGAATATTTGACCATTCGATAATCGAAGTACTGTCTCTTTAAAAATTTCTTCGACCCCCTAGTTCGCCACCTAAAACCTACCGAGGCCAATGTTAGTCTATGGGGAAGGTCCCCATAGGCTTGCCAAGGTTTTTCTGATCGAAGGATAATCCTTTGATCGATGGATTTGAAGGATTTAATCGTTCGATCGAACGAATTGCACAAAATCCTTCGACTTCGATATTCAAAGTTGAAGGATTTTAATTCGTCAGTCGAATATCGAGGGTTAATTAACCCTCGATATTCGACCCTTGATCTGCCCCATAATGTATGGTGATCCAAATTACAAATAGATGCCTTTTCCAGAAAGTGCCAGGTCCCAAGCATAATACCTTCTAAACCTGTAAAAATACAATTTAGCAGGGATATGTGGGTGTATTAAGTAAATTAATTTGAAAAGGTCCCATGCATAATCATGTGTAATCTGTAAAGATAATTTTTTGCACAGAATCAGAATCTCTTTAAATTTGTTTCGGCAAAGGGGCTAGTTCCCATTTGGCCCTTTAATTGTGTGCTTTGTTCTTGATTTTATGTTTTTTAGTTGTGGTTTCTTTTCACGGCTTTAATCATGTAGCTCAAGTTGGACTTGGAAGATAATCATCATGTAGCATAAAGGGGTGTTTGTTGGAGAAAATGCTTTTTTGTATTACTTTGATGTTGGCAGCATATAAAAAGTTTTACTTCTAAATTGCTGCTACTCCTAAAGCATTTTTTGTACTTTTCTCTTTCTCTGTCTATTTTGAGCAATTCTCATATAATTTCTCTGCTCAGGGCTGGGAAGTACCATCAAGGCCATTTTGCTATAGCCTTCCTTACCCCTGATTTCATGAGCTTTTCTTTATCTCCTTTACAATCTTAGCAACCAATAAGTTGTTTGCACTTAAACGGGTGACCAGTAAATGCTTATTGGTTGTTGTAGGTGATCAGATCTTAAAATTTGCAGCTTTTATTACACGTATGCAGGAAGTTCAAGTCGCAGGTGGTAATGTAATAAATGGTCTTATGTTTCGCTGGCGTAAAAAATATTTTTCACCGTCAATAACAGCCCCCGGCGTCAAAAACAATGGACGCTGGCGTCAAAAATTGACGCCGACATCATAAACGAGACACCGGCGCTGTTTCGCAAATTTTTCGCCGTTTCGCAAATTCACCCATCACTACTGGTTAGTTAATTGATTGCTATGGTTTACTAGATGTGGGCAAACTTAAGGGGCAGATTTATCAAGGGTCGAATTTCAAAGAAATGGGAGGTTTTTTTTAACTCCCATAACTTCGAAATTCGAAGAAAAAAAAGATAAACCAAAATTTATTTAAAAAATCAATTTTTTTTTTTCTGCGAGTGAATAGGCTGTATTCGAATCATACAAACCAAAGTTTTACCGCATTTGATTGAATTCAAATTGAAGGATTTGCCCTAAATGGCTAAAACAGCAATTCGGCAGGTTTAAGATGGTGAATGGTCAAAGTCTAAGTTTTAAAGAGACAGTGTATGATAAATTTCGATATTAGAATAGTCACATTTTTTTCAAATTTGAATCAAATTTTCGCCTATTCGATAGCTGAAGTACACAAAAATAGCTTGAAATTCGTTTTTTTTACTTCGAATTTTCAATTCAACCCTTGATAAATCTGCCCCTTGCATTACATTACCCCTTAAGGGTGTAATGAAAAAAACATCAACAAAAGTTCAAGTTCTCGTTACCATTCAATGGCATTTAATGGACACCTGTTAAAAACAAATCTCTTATTGGTGTGGTGGCTATGGCATTTTAAACCCCTTGCAAACTTTGCAACTTTCATTACATTCTGTGTGAGCAAATGTAATTTTTTTTTCTCAAAATGTTCCCACATTGCCATGTTGCCGGAGCAACCTAATTACATAAGTCACATCTTAAGGTGCATCCTAATACCCTTAATACTCAGCACATGTTAACAATGTATACAGTATGGCACAATAATACATTGTTAACATGTGCTGAGTATTAAGAACTGTTGCACTAAAAAATAAAGAAAACACGGTATTGTAGTTACCAGGTAAGTAACAACAAGTAACAAGGAAACCACCTCTCTCAAAGTTGCTGAGATGTCCTTCTTTAGCAGTGGAGAGAACTAAAGCTAAACAAAGAAATAGAATAGAAATGCTGCTGTCGGTTACTGAGTTTAGGGATATATAGAATATAAAAATCTCACTATAAGGCTTGTTATTAATTATTTCAGATCCATATTGCATGGCAGCTCAGAAACCAATGCATTCTGCATTACGTAAATATGTAATAACTCCAGTAGCATCAGCTTCTAAGACAGACAAACTTATTTTGCTGCTTGATAATTTGCAAGTGAACCTAAGCTTAGCTTTTTAACAGCCGCTAAAACCAGCATGTGCAGTGTTACTTATATTCCAAGATGGTTCTATTCTTTACATTATTCCAAGATGGTGACCCTATATTAAATAGTCTCTGTGCCATCCTGCTGGAAATTCTGGGGGTATTTATACATGAAATTGTCACTGTGCCATCTATGTCATCTTGGTATGAGTTCTGGGGTATTTATAAATGAAATAATCTCTGTGGCATCCTACTATGAGTTCTGGGGCATGTATACATGAAATTGCCACTGTGTGATCCCTCTGTGCCATCCTACTATGAGTTCTGTGGGGGTAGTTCTACATGGAATTGCCACTCTGGCATCCTGCTATGAGTTCTGGGGGTATACCAGAAAATACAAATTTTAAGATCTTAGTGCAAGTTAATACAGAGACTGGTCCGATTGCATCTTGGAGTCAAGAAGGAATTTTTTGGAATTGCTGCTTCTCTATATGTCCTTGGGTTACCCCACAGTCTCTGCAGGTTATGTACTTTGGGTGCCAGAATCCCTTTCCTCACATGGTATAATGTGCTTGTAGTGACAACACCCACTGCTCTCAGTTTAAATTGTAGTTGTGGTGTCAATACCTACCCCCTGCCTGCAGTGCCAGCCCCTCTCTCTAAATAATGTGCTAACAGTGCCAGTTTCTGTTGCCATACACAGTAATGTTTTTGGGAAGTAGGAGCCACTTCTCTAATCATATATATGATGATATGCTGATTCTATTAGCCACTTCTCTGTCGGTATAATGAGCTGGAGGGGAAATTTACAGTGTTTCCATGATAGTGAGTGCCACTAAATCATACTACAAATCAACAGTCTCCTAACACCCTTGAATATATTATGGTTTTTGCAGCACCTGCCATATAAGTGTGCACTTCAAAATGCAATTCAATAACAGGCAGGCACCACTCCGGAACACCAATCATTAAAAAAGTTTCTTTATTTTACATTAGGTCTAAAAGATAAAGCCTTACGCGTTTCGTGTCATCCAGGGCCACTTAATCATAGTATCCCTGGATGACACAAAACGCGTAAGGCGTTTTAGACATAATGTAAAATAAAGAAACTTTTTTTTTCATATTTAAACTTTGGCTCTTTGATTCTACTATTTTTACGATTGGTGTTCCAGAGTGGTGCCTGCCTGTTATCGAATTACTGTGAATTACTCCCCTGTGCTGAAGGTCTGGGGCATGAGCACCCGGACCCACTTTGGAAAGCGGTAAGATTATCCTGATGATCCTATTGATTCATGCTTTTCATGGTTTTTCAGATATATGTATACTTCAAAATGCAACTCTGAAAAAACTAAATTCACAAAACGTTTTCTCTTTCTCAAAAAAAACCGAAAATTAATTTATCTGGTATATAGCTTTTCAGCAGAAATGTAGTAACTGTCAACTTACTGCATTTATAATCTGAATATCATGCTGTCCTGGGTTATCAATGTTGCCCTCAATGCTACGGTTTGTATTTCCTGAAAATTCTGTGAAAGCACATGTAAAATAGGTGAAGTTGAAGGGGCGTCATCATAAAAAGTGGGCATGACCAAAAATTTACAGTGGCACCGCCAGTCCTTCTCTTTCTGCCCCCCCAGCCCAAAACATCCTCTGCTGCCTATGGTTTCTCGTAATCATCATCATCATGCATTCATTCTCTATCTCTTCCTGTTTCTTTTGTTTGCTACTTTATTTACTGTCCTCTAGACTTCTTTTCTTCTGCTTTAAAGCCTTCTTCCTCTCTCATATGACTTTGTCTCTCTTTTTAGCTAAAGCTCCATGAATGCTTCGCATAGCTTCAATCCCATTCCCCAGCTCCACATTATTTCATAGTATAATGATCCAGTTAGGAGGAGAGGATGAGTTTTAGTAGCATTCCTTCAGTTCATTACAGATCTCTAGATAAAACAAGATCAGTTCCCTGTTATGTTACGGGATGGAAGCAAATCTTTGCTCTTTCCTAATGACTGCTCAAAACAATATGTCAGCTTCACAGCTCAAGTACTTACCCCTGCCAGAATGGGGGGTCTGTGCACAGGGATCCCTATTATCATTAAACACCCATTAGTTCTGGCGACATGTTGGCATGGATGCCATGCGTAGGAGAACAGTAATCAGGATTTAGTTTCCTGGCTGTTCATTCCTGCGCACACACCAATTAGCTTCTCATTATCAGGGACAGCCACAAGAGCTGCATCTTGGCCCTCTCCTTGCTTCGCTACCCACCTCCAGGCAAGGGAAAGGTCAATGTCACCAACATGTCCCAGTTGATCACATCCCGAGAGTTAATCAACCCTTGTAATGGTTATTGTGGAAACAGGAATATGTGTGATCTGCATAATATTGTAATCTAGAAGCACAATACAGACCCTTTGCTGACCAAATGTTGTTATTTTTTCTTTTGACTGCAGCTAAATAGATTTTTGTGATTGTTTATCTCCATACCAGATCCATGCTGAAGATATTTGGCACCCACAGCAAAACATATATAGGAAGGGAATAGGGAGACAAGGAGCTGCTATAGTTTATTGGATCTCCACCCCCCAAAATGGTTGTGCCCTAGGCAGGTGCCTCTGCTGCCTATTCATAGTTCCAGTCCAATTACTACAGACATGAATAAGAAATTCCAGAAATATATCTCTTCTGTCATTACAATTTGATTTATAGCTGATTGTATAGCACATGCAAAAATTGCTTAATAGCAACTGTCAGGTTACAAGAGGTTTTCGTCCTATAGGCATTTAGAAATCCACAAATAGTGATGAGCACAATTTTTCACTGCGTTTCTCCTCATAATTGATGCCCATATACTTTAATGGGTGAAAAAAGTTGTCGCCTGTCAAAAACAAAATTGACGTGCGAGACAAAAAACATTTGATGCCCATAGACTTTAATGCATTTTTGGAAATTATTGCCATTTCGCGAATTTTTGCTAAAGCAAAACCGGTCAGATTTGCCCGTCTTTATGACATTTGATCTCTGATTATTTCCATCAGTGGTGTAACTACTCTGTAGTTGTAAGAATCCACACTCGCTCCCAGGTAAGATGCAAGCCAGTGGGCGGGTGGGAAGGGGCGGGTACTAGTTCCTGTATGTGCTGGTGACGCCTCTGAAGAATTTTTTCAGGGGAGCCTGGGGCCACTTATGTATGACACTTATCTCCACATACAGTATGTATTAAAACCATTGTATTCTAATAAATGTATCTGTTATGAGGGCCCTAAACAGTTTACACTTGACTTTAGACTTGACTTGAGGTTGGTCACATTTAAATTAACTTTTAAATAGATGTAGAAAATGATGTTCTGAGACAATTTGTGATTGGTTTTCATTTAATTATTTGTGGTTTTTGAGTTATTTAGCTTTTCATTCAGCAGCTCTCCAGTTTGCACTTTCAGCAATCTGGTTGCAAGTGTCTAAATTACCCTAGCAACCATGCATTGATTTGAATCAGAGACTGGAATATGAATAGGAGAGGGCCTGAATAGAAACATAAGTAATACAATGTAGCAGTATCAATAAATGTGTAGCCTTACAGAGCATTTGCTTTTTATATGGGGTCAGTGACCCCCATTTGAAAGCTGGAAAGAGTCAAAATAAGAAGTCAAATCATTCAAAAACTATAAAAAAAAAATGATTGCAGATTAGAAAGTTTAAAATTAGCCATGGCTGGGGCAGGTATTACAAATTTACTGGCAATGTAGTTGCCGGTAAATTTGTAATACCCTTAACAAAAGCCCCTGGCCTGCCCCCAATCCGCGACCACCATCACGCTATGTGGCTCCACCCCCTTTTACATCACTGCCCGCCCATTTTACATCACAGCCCACCCCTTTTACATCACAGCCCACCCCTTTTGTTCCTCCCCCCACCACCGGCCGGTAGAAATTTTCTGAAAAGTTGGTAACCCTAGGTAGAGTTTGATTTACCAATGTGATCCAGTTTTGTACTGTGGGGGGTTTGGGATCCATCCATGTCATTGCAATTGTTTTCTTAGCATAGTATAGGAGTGTTCGATATCTGGTTGTGGCATGATTAGTGTTTATGATTTCATCTAAGACTCCTAGTATGCACACCTGTGGCGTTAGCAACTTAGGAAAGTCTAATTTTTCTGCTAAGAGATTCATCACTTCAGTCCAAAACTTGGCTACCAGTGGACAGGACCGGGCCATGTGCCAAAAGTTTGCCCCTTTCACCAGGATTGTGTCCCATGGACTTTAGTCATACAGGGGTGAGATAGAACTGGTGGAGCCATTTAAACTGGATTAATTTATCCCATATAAAGTATAGTTAGTAATAATTTATGTCTGGTTGGTCACATTTAAATTAACTTTTAAATAGATGTAGAAAATGATGTTCTGAGACAATTTGTGATTGGTTTTCATTTTAATTATTTGTGTTTTTTGAGTTATTTAGCTTTTTATTCAGCAGCTCTCCAGTTTGTACTTTCAGCAATCTGGTTGCAAGTGTCTAAATTACCCTAGCAACCATGCATTGATTTGAATCAGAGATTGGAATATGAATAGGAGAGGGCCTGAATAGAAACATAAGTAATAAAATGTAGCAGTATCAATAAATGTGTAGCCTTACAGAGCATTTGCTTTTTATATGGGGTCAGTGACCCCCATTTGAAAGCTGGAAAGAGTCAAAATAAGAAGTCAAATCATTCAGAAACTATAAAAAAAATTATTGCAGATAGATAGATAGATAGATAGATGATAGATAGATAGATAGATAGATAGATAGATAGATAGATAGATATAAAGTTTAAAATTAGCCATGGCCGGGGCAGGTATTACAAATTTACCGGCAATGTAGTTGCCGGTAAATTTGTAATACCCTTAACAAAAGCCCCTGGCCTGCCCCCAATCTGCGACCACCATCACCATTACGGATTAATTTATCCCATCATCACCATTACGGATTAATTTATCCCATATAAAGTATAGTTAGTAATAATTTATGTCTGTTGCCTCATCCCAGTCCTCTTCTGTGAGGTCTGAGATGTCAGTTAGCCATTTCCGATGTGCTGTCTGGAAGTGTGAGGGGGTTGTTTGCATCAAAGTTTTATATAATGTTGACTTAGTTAGGGTAGGAGAACTTAGTACTATTTCAAATTGGGGCTGGGATGTTTGTACATCCATTCGACCAAATTGTGTTTGGAAGACCTGCCTGAGTTGAAAGTACCTAAAGTCAGATAAGTTAGATTCTGTATGAGCTCATATGAGCCAAATGTGGCACCATCTAGCACATCTTGTAAGTGCCTGACCTCCTTTTGGAGCCAATATAGAAAGTCAGGGAATTCTTAGAAATGGGGAACGCGAGAGTTCACCCACAGTGGTACATTAAGTGTTAAGGTTAAAGAATGTTGCGGGTATAGCTTGAGTGCTGGGTTCCAGGTCTTTCTCTGAGTTGTCATAAAGGCTGGAAGTTTCTCATGATCTGTGAGCGCTGTGTATGGAAGGTGCCTAAGACTTCTCGTGACCCCACAGCCAGTACCTGAGGAGTAGTATTGGGGTTGGAGGGGTACCTTGGCTAATATTTTAGGTTTAAATTTTCATTTGGCAGTAATTGAGCACATACTGTATAATAAGGAACTTTGTTCCAAATGTTTACATGCATAAAGATTAACGTAGGTGTAAAAAAATAATTTCCCTTTCTATAGCAGCCCTTTTACAGAGCAAAAAAATAGCATTAATTTATATGTGTACAACCCACACAATACCTAAAAAAATGGCATGTGAATAAAGAAACAGGCGAAAAGCAGCTTGTCATTGCAGTACCATGCCAGCTTGTGAGTACAGAGTAAACCATATACAGGCGATAGAAATAGTGGATTTAAAATTGGTGCATTATTAAGGCTTAGCTGCTGTACAACTCTTGTACTGTAGCTCCTTTAATTTATACAGGCTCTATGCTCCGTACACACCTATGTTCAACAGACAGTAAGTCATTAAAATAGGGTTTACACTGAAAAAGTTTTCTGCCTTTTTTTAATTAAATTAAAATAATCAAATTCATATTTTATGTATAGTATTTGTTATTAAGTGCTAATTGATCATTTGTTTGAGCATTAGGGTCCAAAAACCATGCAAGAGTTCTTAAATTCTTGCACAAGTCCTTCCTTTCGAATACCTCGGCCTCCTGCCAATTCGGTTTTTTTCCCATTGCAAAAAAATTAAAAGCTTGGTGGGTTTTAGGTGCCGTGCTTTAATTTTTTTTTCAAAAACCTGCTCAGGCAAAAAAAAAATTCAAAAAAAGATAAAAGGTACTTTCATCCCAAAGTATATATATCAGCAGTAAGCAAGTCTGCAGTTGTCTTTAGGGAGCACCATTTACTCTATATTAGTTGGCACTATGCTTGTTTAGGATGGCTGTCGTTGCACCCTTGAAAATGCCTTGCATTAAAAACAGGTGTTTAGAGAAGTAGTATCATGAAAATTAAGAACGTTGTTCCCTATATATTGTCCCCTACAGAGATGTGGAGAATGGATTATGTTTCCAGAATATTCCAGAATATTTTAATTACAGCTACCATGTTCCTGCCAATCACTGCCAGGGGCACAGTACTGGGGGGGGGAAGGGGTCTGCAGCCGAGCCCTGAACTGAGGACTCCTAAACTATCCACCTTGCAGTGATCCTCACAGGAGGTACCAGATAAAATGGTGTGCGTCGTTTCCATAGTTCAGAATGAGCCCATAGTTTGACTTTGACTTGTCTATCCTGTGACATCAGCAACAGATAATTATAGCTACATAGTTTATTTGTGGATTTCTTTAAATTTCAACAAACAGAGCACATTCAGTTAAACCTTGGGGTAATGTACAGTAATGACAGATGTAAAGTTTTTTTCCTCTAGTAAACCAGAGCAACTGGATAGCTGGTAGCATTTACTGCTCTACTATTTGACAGTCAACATTTAGGTTACTGACCTTAAGTTAGTGTTTTCATTACAATAACCACCCATGAATTAATATTGCGCAATTTGTATTATAATGCTGTGATAAGCATAGAAAGCTTTTGCCTCCTTGGACCAATCATTAACAATTTTTTTTAAAAAAGTATGAGGTAGGTTGGCTCTTGGAAGAATCAAGATGAATGACCTTGAACAGACGGCTCCTTCTCTAGCTTTGCCTAATAGAGAAGTTGACCATATCTGAGATGGCAAATATTCCCTTGCTATTTTAGTCAAAATGGGTGGTGAAGTAGCAACAGGCTGCTTGTGTGAAATGTATCAACTAATGTAGTAAATTGCACCTAAAGTACTGAACTGCCAGACTGAAACAACATTAAACATTAAAATGTGAATTATAGATAAAAAGTCAAAAAATTAGAAATGAAAGCAACCTAAAAATTTTTTTTTGAGGGGCACACACCTGGTTAATTTTCTCAATTATTTGGGTGCACCTCCCGGAGTGTCCTTCCCCACTGGAATACAGGAATCAGAGACGAAATGGGCAGCACTCCAAGATAAAGTTAAAAAATTGCCTGTATTTACCAACATATATTGATGTAGATCTGTGCCAATGTTAAAAACAGACAGAGCCAAGAGAAAAGCTAAAAAACTGTTTTGTATTTAAAAAAGCAATGACGATCAGATTGGAAAGCAAATTTTTCTTTGTCTTTTGTTCGGCATGATATCAATTTTAATATTGAAATATAGTCTACCATGCCAAGGCTCGGGGGCCTTTACATACATTGGAAACAGGCTGGCTACTATTTATACAGTTTGAAAAGCATTTAAGCCCCTCCATTGCTTGTTTCTTCTGGGTTATCAGAATAAATTGCTCTGCTCAAAAGTAACAGACTGTTCATGTCATGAGATGTCAAAGCTATCAGTTTGCTGGAAAGGTCACAAAGCAATTTAAGAAATTTAGAACCCTTTAAGAGTTTAGATATTTTACATAGATTCCTAGTAAAACGTCTCTCTTTTAAATACTGTGGATTTTATCCATTACAGACATATAGCAATAAAACTAGAAGTTACAGGCCTCCCTGACAGCATGGAATTAGGGTGCATGACAGTGCCTCATTTCTCTCAGAAGCAATCTCTTATCTGCAGACACAGTTTATTCAGAAGAACAGAAAAACACTGCCAGTCAGAAGTTGCTTAAGAACATGGAATTAAGAGTTTATGAGTGGTCTGGATCTGGCCAGCATCTGCCATAAGCAGTGCCTCTCCCTTTCAAATGTATAGGAAGCAGCTACAGACAGGAAAGGGGATTTTCTTTGTCATGTTTCTTCTTAGGAGTCCACAGAACTAAAAAACCCCATATTTCATTATTTATGGGATATGCATAACTCTTGCCCTTCTTTAGTGACTCATCCAGCTTTAATGTTTATAGCATACAGTGATAGCATGAACCTGTTCTGAATTGCAAATAAAATGAGCAGATATTGGGAAGGCTAAGGCTGAGAGTACTCCCAAGGAATTCCTGTATGTGCTTGAACTCCAGCTGTGGACACTTCAAGAAGATGTGGCCCACTGGCAATCATGGTGGTGAAATTATGAACCACGTCCTAGGAGCTTTTGTCTACTCCACCTAGAATTACACCAAGCATTTTTAATAATAGTCCTTTAGACATGTTATTTGTTGCATTCAAAAATGCAGTTATAGGAAGTTACAATTTGTATGCATGGGTACATTTGTAGCAGTTTTGTGGGGGGTTTTTTCCATCATAAAGCATAGCTTTCTGATTTTCAAAAGAACACTATTTGTGTCTGAGATTAAACTGTAGTCAGAAGAATTGTATAGCGGTTCTAACTCATATGGATATACAAATACTATGAATATATACAAATATGGAACAAAGATACATTAAGTTCACAATGCAGAATAACATACAGTACAATATGTGTTAATTAAAGGAACTACACTGTATCTTTACTGCTCAATGTGAACTTACAGTAAGATTAGTCTTAGGCTACATTAGGCTACACTAGATACATTGATATATTTCTTAGATGTGAGTCAAATGTGTCTGTTTTCTTTCAGCTTCGGGAACATCTAGCAAAAGGTCAGCGCTTGTTGGCAGGACAGGGAATGTCCCAAGTTGTCCGGAGCATGCTGGATTTGGTGTCCAGCAAGAACTATTACAGCGGAGATCTTCTGTTCTGTGTTGACATTTTACGCAATGTGACTGACACTTACAAGAGAGCAACATACATCCCGTCTTTTGAGGACATTCAGGTAATTTGACATTCCAAATTTGTGAAAATAATTTGTAGGGTAGGGTATAGGGAACTTCCAACCCCCAAAAGGTATTTATGGATTTTATCTACATCAATCAAATCCAAGCTTCATCCATCCAGTTTATAGTCTAACGGGCCGATTTAATAAACCATTGCTTTTTTTGATCAACATTTTGGCGCTAAAAACCCAAAAAAGACGCAGGATTTATTTAAAAACAAAACTGAATCCAAAAATACTCTATCTAAAACCTGGCCAAAACATGTAGAAGTCAATTGAGGATCTCCCTTTTACAGCCGGAAGATCTTTCTTTGATTTGTGGTTTTAGAGGTTTTCGGGTGTTTTTTGATGCTGACTTTTGTGTGACAAAATGAAAAAGTCGTAGTTATTGAAGTTGCAGTTTTTGGAACTTTTCCAATTTGTGCTTTTTCAGTTCCGATTTTTTAATACGTTTCATGATAATTGTGGTCTTAGAGAAAGTGAATTTAGCTGTGGTTTCAAAAACCTATAAAACTGTTGAGAAATAGGCCTACAAAACTCCTTGATCTTTTGCCCTTTCTGCCAGCTACTCTTGGATAAGTAAAGGACAATAGATCCTGCAGCCATTTAGAAGGGAAGGTATACAATACACTATTTAAAGAATCTTGTCAGCCCTGCTTTTTATATCGATCTCAGCAGAGACTTCTCTTGGATCATTGGGGCATTGTCATGCCAAAACAAGAAAGGACATTCTTTAAACTGTGGCTAGAAAGTAGAAAGAACTGTCAAAATTGTATTTTTATACTGTATTTGTAAGGTTTGCTTTCAATAGAACCAGGAGCTCAAGTGAAGACCATTATTTTAGCTCCACCAAACTTTTCAGTTGGCATTACATATTCAAGCAGGTAACTTTCTATTGGAAGATGGTGAAGCAAGATAACTAATTACAGGGAACATTTTAACTACTCTAGTAGTGGTATTGGCCTTTGTATCACTGCAGCTGACATGACACTGGGAATTGTTTTGTTATGCTCATAATAAATATTTTCTTCTGACATGTCATTCTTATGCTAATATTGCTTCTAGAGACAGAACTTGGAAATGAGTGCTCCAACACATGACATACAATTTTAGAAGTGGCGTCCAGAAACCTTTGGCCATATTGTATGTCTAGATTGAGTTGCTGATATTTCCAGCACAAGGAAATGGATGGAAATTACTGAAATAATATGATATATGAATGAAGAACATTTACAAAGCAAACTAAAGAAGGTGCTAAGCACTTCAATATGTGTTTTTGAGTGAGATCATTAACTAAGGGCTCTGCAGAAGCATATTGTGTTTGTGCATAATTTATTAACTAGTCCACAGAACTATTATAGGGAGCCCTGTAAATATTGGCCACCAAAGACCTCTCTTTGAGTTCTATGGCATGTCCAGTATATCCTGTTACTGAATGCATACATACATAATAATCTGAGGGTGTTTTCCCCTCCTCATCCCTTTCTTTTCCCCTCATTTTTCTTTTTCTTTGTTTTCCCTGTTGACATATAATTTTAAAATGATGAAAGGCTAATAAAATAGGCTCTATATAATCTATATGGATGTTTTTTTTCTGCAAATAATATGCACCTTAGTAGACAATGAGCCTGTAATAGTTCCAATTTGCACTACCTTTTGTTGCTTTCTCTCTGTCCATTACCTTAACTCTGACTTTCCTTTTCCCTACATATTTCATTGTGTAAGTTCCTTTTTATTCCCTCATCCTTTGTGTATAAGACATGTAATTTAACTGCACATTCTCCAACCTGCTATTTGTTGCCACGCATAGGCCTTGTCCTTGTACAGTGCCTGATCTTCCTCCCTATTTTACTGTACATTGATGCTGGCTAGGGCTTGTAGCTCCATGTGTAACATGCAAACTGAGCCAATAAGTGCTGTCACGGTGAGTTGTAGCACAGGCATAAAAGGCTCTTTTTCTTGTTAACAGAACACATGTTGTGCTTAATGTGATATTATGAGCCAAACACTGTGCTTTTCAGATTTCGTTATTCTCTCACCCTCTTTCTACTGCATTTTCAGTATTGCCTTTACATAACTTCTCTTAATTTTATATGGTATTTTTGAAATTAGCTTCCTTGTCACAAATATATTTCCTTTTTCTAATCCTATAATGAATTAGTCTGCTCTGTTTTTGAAAAACTGTAGTTACATACTGTAAGTATAATCAAATCATTGTACATGTTGTATTACCAGACTCCAAACCAGTTTTATACAGACAAAATGCATAATTCTCCCACCCATTCTTTGCTTTTGTGTCTCCTTGTTTTCTTTATTCTTCTTTCTTTCTTTGCTTTGGCCTCTTTAAGAAGCTTGGAAGTACTACACTGCATAGCCTGTAAAAATGGTCATTCCAAGTCTGCTTTCTAAGCATCTGATTAACCTTTCTCTTACCCAGACTACTCTTTTGTCATCCTTTTTAATAACGTTCTCTTTTATTAGCACCCTGTAATTCTCTGCTCTGGCCTGATCATTCTTCCCTCCCACTTATTTCCCATTACTGCTTCTTCCCATTATAAATGTTTCTATTTTCTCTGCAGAAGTTTTTCCATGCTGTCAGCCACATGCTGGATGCGGAAAATAGAGAGAAGTGGGAGGATGCTCAGCAGGTGGGGAACAGTGACGTTGCGCCAGTTTAGCAATGTGATGTGCTGTGTGTATGAGTGTGACAAGTGGGGGGATAATACACAAGTGTAATGAAAGAATTTAGTCAATACAATTAAGTGCAGGAGAGAATAATCCTCTTACAAGAGGGCACAGAGCCATAAGAAATCTTAAGTTTTACTTAGTCAATGCAAGAGAGTGCCAGAGCAATAAATTTCACACCTAATGCATGAGTTTTCATAAAGAGGAGAAAAAAACATTCTTAAATTACAAAGCTGCACTAGCCCTGTGCAAACATTCTGTGCAGCATTATTCAATTCTAAAAGATAAACTACTTTTCCAACAGAGTTTACGAATGTTAAAAAGAAGTTGGGACGGGTGCCAGGCTCTTTATAGAACATTTCAGATGGCGTAGGACCATATCTATCAACGTGCAAATTGGCCCACTTGCTTATTTGTGAAGCTGCAATGGGGCAGTTTAGGCTACGTGTTTTTAGCTGGCACTAAAGCTTTGCCAGAAAATGCATTAAAATCTGTCTCACTATGCATATATATTAAAAATAATGAATTCAACTTTAAATTCATTTTGAGTTTGATTTGCATCCAGCAAGACAGCAACTTTCAATGTATTCAGCAGGTCATCTCGGAGGTGGTTGAAGAGCAATAGCAATTTTGAATTAAGGAATGGATGATAAACTCTGAACCGGCTTCTAAGCATCTGTTGCTGTAGATTAGTGGGGCTGTGGCTATTGAAACAAACTGATAAACAATGAGTGGTCATATGCTTTAACTTATCCATGGCGTACAGGTATGGGATTCGTTATCCAGAAATCCATTATCCAGAAAGCTCTAAATTACGGGAAGACTTTTTATCCAAATAATCCACATTTTTAAAAGCTATTTCCCTTTTCTCTGTAATAATAAAACAGTACCTTGTACTTGATGCCAACCAAGATATAATTCACCCTTATTGGAGGCAGAAGCAGCCTATTGAGTTTATTTAATGTTTAAATGATTTTCTAGTAGACTTAAGGTATGAAGATCCAAATAATGTGAATATCCATTATCCGGAAAATTTCCAGCGAAATGGCGAAAAAATTTTTGACGCCGGTGTCCGTTTTTTTGATGCCGGCACCCGTTTTTTTACGCTGGCGTCCGTTTTTTCCGACGTCGGTGACAATTTTTTTTTGACGCCGGCAAATTTTCGCCAGAGAATTTTCACGGGCATTTTGCTAATTTATTCAGTGGCGGCGAAACGCGCAAATTCGCCGCGAATTTGCGTCTGGCGAAAGAATTCACCCATCACTAGTGGCAGGTTTCTTTTTTATATTTTTAACACAGTGCTGGGTTTTTTTCTCCTACTAGAAACCTTTAGGGGCAGATTTATCAAGGGTAGAATTTCGAAGTGGAAAAAACGTTGAAATTCGACCATCGAATTGGATTACTGCGACTTCAAATGTCGAAGTTTTTTTGTATCGAATTTGGCCGTTTTCAGGCGAAGGAAAATTCTATGAAATCCTTTGAATCAAACGATTCGAACGATTTCATTGATCGAGCAATCGATTTTCCTTCGACTTCTAAAGATTTAGCCAAATGTTGGCTATGGGTTCTAAAAGGTCCCCATAGGCTAACATAGCAATTCGGCAGGTTTAAGATGGAGAAGTGTCGAATACGAACTTTTTTTAAAGCGACAGTACTTCGATTTTCGAAGTTGAACTTTTTTTTACTTCGAATCAAAGTCGAATTTAGGCCTATTCAATGGTCGAAGTACCCAAAAAATTGTTCGAAATTCGAAGTTTTTAACTTCAAAAATTCACTTCGACCCTTAGTAAATCTGCCCCTTAGTGTAAAAGTACAGGATTGAGAATTAACTGAGCAATGTAGGATTTCCTACACACCTACAAATATGGATAAACACAAATACTCAAGTAAAAAAATACTTTCTGAGGGTAACAACATGTTCCCACAAAGTAATAGAATTTTCATACATTTACAGAATATGCCCCTATATCCAAATGATTAATTCCTCTAGAACTAACAATAGCCAAGGAGAAAGAAAAACCGTTAAATTCTGTGGTTCTTTGTGTCTGTCTGCTCTCTTTTATGCTGCAATACCAAGAGCAATTTGGCATGACTCTCTCGTAATCAGCAGTAATGTGTAAATATATTCATTATATTTGATTCTGCCTAGTAAGTGGGTATTCTAATAGGTATAGTGCAAGGTAGGGCAAGAAGATAGTACAATCAAATAGCTCATGTGAAAGGAAGCTTTAATCCTGCATTTTCAATAACTTAACTGCAGAGATGAAAGAAGTGATTGTGGATGAATACCCCCTCCCCAAGCACAGCACTAAGAAGCCTATGAAAAGCTTGAATGATGTTACAGGATGCTGATGTTGCAGCTGTTAATAGCCAGGTAGTTCTGGGGGCTGAGAGAAAGGTGAAGTTGTGGGTCGGTTTTCTTTTATTCTGATTGTGGCTTATTGATGTCACTGTGTTAATGGAGGGCTTGATCCTTCTATAGAACCTAATGGAGTAAAGGTCCCCATAGACGCGACGATTCTTCTTGCCGAACGACCGATTTTAGGGAAGTCCGACCAATCCTTCGAAATTATCGTGCGGTTAGTGGTATTCGAACGATCGTACATCTTACGATTTTTCGGCCGACATCTGTCGGGAAATTGATCGGCCAGGTCAAAAAATATTTGTCGGCCCCAGTGCAATCTCTCTATGTTTGCAGGGCCAAGCAGGCAGCTCCCCTTTGTTTTCCTGCCAAATTGGTCTTTTTAGTTGATGGTAAATTCATACGATCTTACGATCGTTCTGAGAAGATATTGGTCTCACGATCAGGATCTGATCTTTTAAAAATCTCAACATCTATGGCCAGCTTAAGGACTTAAAGGTAAGATTCTGGGATATAGTTGGGTCACTGGGAAACTTTGTGCTACACTCTAGGTTGCAGTGGGACTCTAGGTTTTCTTTATTTTGCCTTGAAATGAAGGGGAAAGTAGAGGATCACTAATTGTCTCACTATAATATATATATATATATATATATATATATATATATATATATATATATATATATCCCAGATGTAGACTTTTCTAGGGTAATTATGTGTCACTTGTTCAAGCAGCTATCACTCTGTTTTCCAGGTTGCTCCAGGATCAGTCCTTCTGATGAAAGTGCTGGAAGACTATATCCATCTGATTGGAGATGCACTTAAGCCTTTCCAGAGCTCCATCATAGTCACCGAAAACCTGGGTACCACATTTACTGCTTTGATGGGGAAAACTAAAATCTCTGATCATGTCGTACAGATCAGAAAACTGTTAAATAATACTAGGTCATGGTCTAATAAGTGTACACAGCTGTGTGTTAATGTGAGCAAATCCTCAATTGCATTAAATGTAGATGACAGTCCATTAGAAAATAACTTGAATTAAGGCCCCAGGTACCGCAACTGTCTATTTCCTGCATGTTCTATTGAGACAAAAAAACAACATTTCACTAAGACCCAGTGGTTGCAGTGTCTAATCACTGGTCAAAGGCAGGTCAGGGGACCCTAACTGCAAGTACATCTTACCTTATAATGGTTTAGCCTTACTCTTCTGTGTATTCCACAAAATTGCCGGATGACATTGGGCATGAGCCAATTCTAAAATGCATGGCCATAATTTACTGTATGCAATAAAATTGATTTTCACACTTCTGTCTTTGAAATTTTGCACACTTCTATGCTATGTGGAGGCAAAAATGTGAGAACATAAGGAAAGAGTGTTTATATATTCTAAGGTAACTGTACACCTAGGGGAATGTGAGCAGAGCAAAAGAGATTAAATATATAACAGCCAATCTATTGTGCCCGTAAATGTGTTACTACTAAGTAAAGCATAGTAATCACTACAAGAATTTCCTAGCATGCTTGCGCTTAAAGGACGACGAAAGCTTTCTACCGTTGTGATTGAAGAGCTCACTCTTTCTGAGAAAAATGGTGTTGCGTCCAATAATTACATTTGTCTTGCTGTATATTCTACAGTTATCAGCATCCAGAGGGAGCCAGTGTCTGCTGTGTCCAGTGATATCAATTTCCCCATGAAGGGCCGACGTGGGATGAATGATTGGGCCAGGAACTCAGAGGATAAGCTTTTCATCCCTAAGGAGGTGCTTAGCCTACCCCCTACAGGTGAGCATTTCAGCAAGGAGGTATCATACAACTGATGACGCAGGGCCAGATAGGGAGGGCATGGTGCATTCAACCTTTTAGCTTATTTTGGAGTCTGATTACTACAACATATTAAAGGGTAATAATAATATATTACAAAAGGTGGGATTGTGGGGAACAATACATTCTGAGTTGACGAGGAGCTGGGATTGTTTGTAATGCTGATTTCTTCCTATAACATGCTTTCTCTTTACCCAACTACAGAGGCTGAGGATTCTGCATATTTTGTTATTGGGGCAGTATTGTACCGAACTCTTGGGCTTCTCCTTCCCCCTCCTGGGAATTCCTTAGCCATAAGCTCCAAGGTTCTGACTGTCACTGTCCGACCAATGACTAAACCTGCAGAGCAGTTGGTGGTAGTTGAATTGTCACATATCATTAACGTAAGTGCAATTTTACCCTTATATTTTGGTTTGAATAGTGTCATATTGTTCCATCTGTATGTTTTTCATACTACATGCAGTACTGCTCCTACTTCCATGAGATGCTTGTTCTGTCTGTGCTCAAGCCTAATGAATATATAATAAGAGTCCACATTTTGTCTTATGCTGTGGTGCTGTCCTAGGTGTTTAGTTCCATAGGCCAATTATCTACTGTTTCACATGTTTGGGGAGCCAGATTATTATAAATCCAAGATGGCATAAAAAGGGAATATAGATACAGTGTATATTGGGCATGATGGGTACACATCTCTTGGAGGTCTTTGCCATCTTACTTGACTTTGACAGCTGGCTGTTTCTTTACTTACTCCTAGTTCTTATCTTCATGTCTCCAATCTACCATATGTCTTAACCTCTTGAGTTCCAAGCTCTATGCTCCATGTTTCTACTTGTCTGTGATGTTTTAAGTTCAGTAATTCCATGCTTGTGAGGCCCAATGACTCTCTCTGTCCTCAATCATTCATTACCTTTGAACCAAGCTTTTTAATTCCTTTTATTTTGTTCTCTCTCTGACAACATGTGATTTCCAGTGCAGAATCCCTTTGATTATTTGTGCAACCATCTGGATAATTAACTGTGGAACCTTATCTGGGAACTGTTGCTGTGTTAGCGGCTCAGTGCTGCCTGGCGATTACCTATGGGTGGTAGTGACTCATTGACGCCACTGAGTATGCCTGAGTATTTCTGTATCACTCAAGTGACTACTGCTTGCTGGTTCCTTTAAAGTGATAGTTGATTTAGTGACTAGACTGAGTGCTGATGATTCCCTGTGATTACTATTTGTTGAGTTTCCCTTTGAATGTGGCTGTGGATATTGTTTAGTGACTTCAGCATATGCTACTGCATTATTCACTATGTCAGTAGATGATTGTCTCATTTTACTGAATGATGGCCAATCTCTCCCTTTTGGTGACGCTGCAGTTATTGTTCAGTAACTGATGTGTGCTGCTCCGTGAATCGCTTCAACAGAGAGATTCATAATGTGATCTTAAATTAGAGGATTCTCTGAATTGTAGCTTTGCTACAGAGGGGTTAAGCATAAAAAACAACTGTCACTGAGTGTTTATGAGTCACTGATTCATTGTAGGTATTTCTGTAAGTATTATTCAGTGACTTCAGTCCATGCTGCTTTGTAATTCTCCTTTTTATCTGGCTAACTAATTTCATCAAACATATGCCAATTGCTCCCTGTGTTTTCCTGCGTTGCTCAGAGAATCCAATGTCTATAGATTGCATTCAGTTTACTAATTCTGTTCTACTTGGGAATTTTTTTTTGTGATGGTGCTTATCTATTTGGCAATTCTCATGTTTCTTTACTTAGTTCTCCTTATTAACATGTTTTTTTCTTAAAGGGAAAATTTACAACCCCAATTTTTAACATGAGCTTATTCAGATGGGCTTATGTACATAAGATCATGCAGCATAAAGCTTCTGAAAACAGAAGGTGTTTGCTTGCTTGGTGCCATCTACACAGCACTGCTTTAATGTGTGGAGACATGCAAATCACTCATTTAAGTCCCTCTAGCCAACAGCCTAATAGTTCAGAGTCATATCTTGCACACAGTTCTCTGCTTCGCCAAAAGTCCTATATATGGCTCTGAACTATTTCACTGTATATATATATATATATATGCAGGAATAGCGACATTCACAGGACTCTTCTGAAGCTTAACAAATATGATACTTTATTGGAGACTCAACGTTTCGATCCCCCACAGGGATCGTCATCAGGAGAATACTGACCCTGTGGGGGATCGAAACGTTGAGTCTCCAATAAAGTATCACATTTGTTAAGCTTCAGAAGAGTCCTGTGAGTGTCTCTATTCCTGCAGATATACCATTACATGTTTGCTGCCACCAGGCATTTACACAGGAAACGGAGTGCAGCTTTGGGACTTGTATATATATATATATATATATATATATATATATATATATATATATATATATATATATATATATATATATATATATATATATATATATATATATATCTATATCTATATCTGTGCTATGAAACCAGTTTCCAGGTTCTGGATGAATAGTTGGCTAGAGGAACATAAAGGAGTGAGTTGCATGTCTCCGCCCATAATGCTTTATGGGAGAGTTAAACTCAAATTTTTCATATTAAGGCAGTGCTATGTGTATGGCACAAGGCAAGCAAATACCTTCTGTTTGCAAAAGTTGTTAAGATGCATGTTTTGTACGTGAAGGGCTTAATGGCTCCTTCTAGCCCTTCACCCTAACCAGGTTTAGGTACATAATATCATAAACGCTACCTGAATTACATGTTTAATTAAATATATAATTTATTAAATAAATAAATAAAAATTCCACAGACTTAAAAGGGAACATGATAATCTGCACTTACTGGAACACGTTTCCCACTCATCTCAGGCTTATAGTGTAATGCAACCTCCCTACCTGTCTCATTTCCCTCATTTTTCCTTTGGAATCAGGTATGCCAAAACTACATTTCATTTTAGAAGCTCAGATAGTGTTTATGTACCTTTTTCTCATGTGAAAAAGGTTGATCTGTTATATTCAACTGCCTAAATTCCCTGTGTGTAGAATACTGTCTTGGCTTCTTATTTAGATTCCTAATAAAAGAACCATGCTGATCCCTCTGAGGCTTTCCCTGAGGATTATATTTAATTCCCTGCACTATGATAACCTATGGATGCTATGTGAGGCCTGGTCTTTGACTTCCAGCACTACCCTTGGTCGTTATTGTTACTTTGTGACTCCTTACACATCATCAACACTTTTAGGGGCTTATTTGCAGTATAAAGCTGACTTTTTTGGATTAGGGGCAGGGGTGCTGCTGCCACGAGTTTAGAATCTTGGTTTAGAAGGCAAAAAGACTCTCCTGGTAAATTTAAGAGTGGAATTTCTGGTAATTCAACTTGATTTAATTGCTAAAACTTGAAATTCGGCTCTTCTAGTGCAAAGAGTGCAATTGCTTTCTCTGTACTAGCAATGCAGCTCCCCTTTGGTCCCGCTCCTCAGCAAAAAGGTAAGCACTGGTGAGAGAGGGGAGACTGACGCCTCAGACTGCAAGAGGCAAATCGCCCCTGATTAGAGGTATAAAACAAGAGTATAATTTCAGATATTTATCTGATGCAAAAACAGCAAAAAAAAAAAACAGTGATAGCTCCGGCTCGTTATAATGGATTATTAACAAGGTTCCTATGTTAATTCATGTATGGGAAACTACAACATAACTTCATAACCATGTAATTTTAACAACATTTTAAATGTATATGTTTAAACTGTGCTTATAACTGTATGATAAATGTTTTACTCTTATAAGACCTACCATCTCACCCCAACAGGAAACCTCCAGCCCGCAGTGTGCAGTATGGGATTACACCAAAAGGTCAGTAATCTGCGAAACCCTTGTCATTGTACCACCGATCCACTTGGCTGTATGCAATGTCATTTTAAATTAAGCAACACAATAAGCAATTAATTGTATCAAACCCTTGTGGGCCTTCCATAACAGGACGGTTATCACATTTCCTTGCAGTATAATCAGGCATGCACCTTTCATCTTTCAAGGGATTAATTCTGGAGTGAAAATACCCAAACTGACAATTTTTGGGTGTAACAAAGCAATGTTAAAGGCCACAATTCTGCATGTGATGTCTCTATTAATAAAGAATCATGGAAATAAGAGCTAAATTTGGAAGCAGCTTTAAGTAAGCATTTTCTGTTACCAGCCCATAATCAAGGCCTTAAAGTGTTGCATAAAAAGAGTGCTCGTTTTTAAGGCGATTACAATAAACCTTTTTATGCTAACGGATGTTATATAAGCTAATTAAGATCAAAACCAGCCAATATGATTATGGTAATTATTATTCCTTTATTCCTGCAATGTTTAAAAAGCTGTAGCATCTGTAGCTAGGTGCTGGAACTGAAATCCGAAAGAGCTCAGCTCAGGAGCCAGTCCAAAATATATAGTGGTGAAACCTGGCATCTGTTTCATGACTTGAGCACCTGATTGAACCATGCACATATCCTGCATGTGTGTGTTTGAGACTCTGCGTGGGTGTGCTTATATACGTACATGGATAATTTTGTATCAATATGTGACTAGCTGTGCGTGGGCATATGGAGATGTATCCTACTCTTGTGTGCTCATATCAGCATGCGGTTACATATAGAATGTAAGTAGATTGTGTCTCTTAACACTTAAGGGTAAATGTATTTGTATTTTTTATTTATTTCAAGTCTATTGTCCCATCTATCCTAAACATATAGTGTTTGATATACAGAATTATGAATTTAAGTAGAAATGTATATACAGTATAAAATATACATACTTAGTACTGAAACATCAGTTCTGCATATCCTCTCTGCCATTTTGAAAGTTAACAGAGAGCATGCTGGGAATTGTAGTTTAAGTAACAGCATCTGCTGAGCAGCCACTTTCATTTCAACATTTGAAGGCGATCATATATCAAAGGGAAAGTTTGATCAATGCACGTTCTCTGCCTCCTGGCTTCACTAATAATTCATGATTTTTAAGCACATACTATTTCAAAAACAGTGTTTTTTCAGAAATAAATCTATGACTATAAAGCTGACAAACGCAATACAACATTAAGGTAAAGCCTGTGTAGGAGTCCAGACTATTTACCTGTGGTTATACTTTTCATAGGCTGGCATCTCTCTGCTTGAATGCATATCTTGGGAAAGGTCTCCTGAGGAAAGCATTGATGTCCCCTGCTGTAGAACACCCTTTTTAAAAGGAGCACTCCTTTGCTCAACATGAGCACAATAAATATTATTTGTGTTGGATATGTATTCTGTCCAGTCTTAAAAATAAATACATATTTTCCTGGTTCTTGTAAAGCAAAACTTTGTGTTTTGCTAAACTAAACCCCAACCCCGCCCAACTAATTCATTAAATCAAATGCTTTTGAGGAGCTTGGTGTGAACAAACCCCTCCATTACCTAATGTCCAACCTTTTCAAGTCCTTGACTTAAGGAGCAGCTTGAAACTGGTGCAAACCTCCAAGTTTTTTGCACATTTGCACCCTATCCTCCACTTTTCTGAATGCCCACCAGTCTTTGCAATCCAAAATGGAAAAAGAGAGGTCTGCATGTACCCCATGAATATAATGCTGCCTATGTTTAGCAGTGTTATATTCATAAGGGGAGGACAAGGGTGGTGGTATATAGGCACCTTATATGGCGATGTATTCCTATAAGGTGCCTTTTTGCACAAGTTAGGAAGCAGCAGAGCAAGATGCAATGGAGCAGCGGAGGCAATGGTGATCAGCCTCCCGTCTGCAGTGGTTGCAGTGTGCCCCAGGTAACCATTCCAACACTGGACCTGAGGTGCTTTTCATAAGAGCAGGTGTAGGTTGCATGACAGAGCTTTCAAATTGGAGAATCATAACTGAAGACATTGTTGCGCATATGTAATCTGCAAACAGTGAATTGACTGTATAGTATGTCTTCCAAACCCTCTGGCCCTCCCATTCCTATAATAACATTCATCTCTGTGCTCCAGTTGCCAGAGTAACTCGCATATGACTGGTCCAATTTCAAGTGATGTATATTCAGCTTGTGCTTTCTCTCTTCCTCCTCCTCCTCCTTTCCCGTGGAGCTGCTGCTGTGAGCATCCTGGTTATAGGGGCTGTGGGAAATTGTACAAATAAGGAAATGGCAAACCTTACCTTGGGCCAACAATCGTAACAGGAGCCATAAAGAAATCATAGTGCTGAAAATACTGAAACCATGTAAAAGCTGTCACTGTGCTGGTATCATTTAAAGCAATATCCAAGGCTGTTTTCTCTGTCAGCCAAAGTGACTTACCTGATGCCTCTGTGTAAGGAGATAAATACTGGAAAACAGACATGCCAATGTTATATTAAAACACAATGAAATCAGCCTGTATGACCATTTCATGACTATTTCTTCCTTTATAAGGATCACTTGTGGCACATCCTGCTCCAGCTTCTCCCTACCCTGCACCACATTTTTTGGGGTTAAGGTTGTTCCCTTGCTTGTTTACCATATCATTCTTTATCCTTTATCAGGTTTTATGTTCATTCCTTGGCATGTTTTGCATGTTCATTTCTCCTGACACCTTCTCCCTTGTTTTACCAACCTTTCTAATTTCCTTTGACACCCCCTCTCTGCTTTTCCCACTGTACCCTCCCTCATCCTGCTCACTATTGTTTCTCCCCCTCGTTTTGTCATTTTCCATCTCCCCCACGCTGATCTTCCCATTGCCTCACTTCTCTCCGTGGGTTTCTCCCACACATTCAAAGAGACACACAAGCACTAGATTCACCAGCACGGAGCTGCAGGCTGGGAATTTGCACCGTCTTGCTGGGTAGCTTAGCATATGAGTCCTGCTTGGGGAGTTTGTGAGCTTTCTTCCTGACTGCTGACTACAATGCTTCTCTGCTTTTTTTGTCCTATAGCGATGCCTCCACTGGGAACTGGGACACAGAAAGCTGTCAAACTTTACCAGCACAGTCATCCCACACTAAATGCCTTTGCGACCAGCTATCCACTTTTGCTATTTTGGCTCAGCTGCCCAAGGAGATGGTGAGTAGAAAGACGTGCGGAATAACTGGCACAAGCCAAAACTCCAAAGTGAAGGTGACTTTGCAAGAACTGGAAGTGTTTTAATTAATGTATGTTCACGGTCATATTGCTAAGGATGCTGCGGAGTTGACATTGCAAAGCAGTAGAGCTGGTGAGAACAGACACTGAGGGAAATACAGTAAGTAGCAAAAGTGAATTTGCCTTTTTTTTTGTAAATAACCTGAGTTTGTCTTTGGGATTATGTGAGCCTATAATATGTCTTTTGTAATTTAAATTGTAACCCTATATTTTGTGCCAACAAATGATTTTCCAGTTCAGATACTGGACTGGAAGCTGACAAATGATGGTGTGATTGAGATCAGGATAACGGAGCCTCTGGTTGGATTTCACTTTTGATCCTTTGTACATGTAGGGCGTACATGTAGGGCATGCTGATCTGTCCTGAATAACTGCTTATGTTTGTGATGGCTGTGCTAATAACTACCACTAAAACCAAAAGTGATGTTCTTAGGGAGTTAAGGGTGTAGGTGGGCCACAGATCAGACACCTAAGTAAAGGGGCCTGGTCTGTGGCCAACCAAATTTTTTAAACTCCCATTGAAGCAGCACTTCAATATTAAAATGGATTAACAGTATTTGTTTTGGGACCCAGTTCAAAAGCTGACAGTTTGGAGTATTACCTGTATGCACACACAATAATGATCATGTTACATTATATATTGTCATACTTGTTGCCCCCAATTTTGTTTATACCCTTCACATCACCTCTTGTTTTAGACTTTAAATGCCCTTCTTGTTACACTTGTGCCTACCCCAATCTGAGTGTGATTGTTGATGTAGGGCTCGCGATACCCCTATTCAATATACTGTAAATGAAATTCCTGCTTTCTTCTGCTTTTTTCCTTGCTTCTCTTACATTGCATACTTAAATGGGAAGGCTGAATTAGTGGTATATGGGATGTGAAAAGTTCCGAATGATTCTAATTTCCTCTGTGTCACACAAGTGGTATATCTGTATATAATAACTAGCTTTCCGTAGCGTAGGAAGTTGGGCATCAGAGAGGGAGGGAGGGTTGGCAGCATGTGTCACACTGTGGGCAGAACTGCACTTATTCAGTATGTCAGTACATTGACATTTAGTGCACAAATTGCTATGTAATGTGCAGTGGGCCCTTAAGCGTTCCATATAACAGACGCATTAGCTGTGTGGGGGAAGCTGGCTAGCAATCATGTGTACATCAGTGACGTGTTTACAAAGCACCGTGCAGTGTTCTGTGAAACTGGTATGTGTGTGGCACACCATGCAGATCTGTCACTGCCATGGAAACACTCCTATATGACACCTAACAGTGATAGAATCATTGACAAACCCAAAACATCTGGGAGAAACTGGATTCTGGTGTAGGTGTTCTCTTCTGCCTGTAACAGCCATGTTTGGAATTGGGTCAAAACCAACCAAAGAATAGGGAGCATATCAATGATGGATATCAATGAAAATGACAGGGCCTGGAAAGAGTGGGAAGTACAGAGCTGATGTGAAAATATGAGAGGCCTTCAAGCCTATAACAGCTGAAGCACACCATACCATCTAAAAATCCAAGGACTACAAAGTACTGAACAAGAAACAAAATTACCTGCTTATATAGAACAGAGATATTGCAGACTTCATAGAATGCTGTGGGTTCCTTGTTCAAATCCATGAATGAACTTTGACAGGGTTTACAACTTCATGTATCTTGTATAGACCAATAAATGTAGGTCCTAGCTCAGCAGAGGGCACAGAAAGTCATATTCTTATATCCTCCTGGTAATTAGGAGCAGCACTAGGATGTCTGTCAGTGGCACTTTTCTGGTAGGCACAAGCAGATGTAACAGGGAACTGACATACTTTATATTAGCCATGTGCTGGACAGATTAATCAGTAGGCACATCTGATGGAGAACATGACTGGGAGAAGGCTTTAGCAGTCTTATTTATACCAGGGCAACCAGACTTTTTTGCATGAATATCTGCATATACAGCAGTGTTGATATTCTCAGGGGAAAAATATTTATTAGGAGTTTTAAAACCAAGATCCTCTGCATGCGTGACGTGCAGGTCAAGACCAGGCCCGGATTTGTGGAAAGACCTAGGGCAGCAATTTTTAGGGGGGGCGGCATGTTGCCCAACCACACCCACATTGGTTCAGAAACACTTTGCCACACTCCATGCCACTTTGCCAGAAGCAAAGTCGTTACCACTACACAAATTAAAAAAATCAAGTTGCAAAGTTGCATTTCAGCAGCCGAACACTGGCATATTTTCGCTAGTGTTATTTTGGTTGGACGAGCAATTCACACAACAGACGGGATTTCTGTCAAATTGTCGCTAGCGTCAGCCACTTCACACTTTAGTGAATCTGAAGGACTGTTGCAGCAAAGTGTAAAGAGCATTTAATGCAGGCAGGCTCACAACCAGTACCCCCGAATCACTAAAAGTCTTAATTAAAACATATGTGTTATTCTACGACTGAGTGACAGCATTTTCCCACCATCACTGTGCAGACAAAGTTGACTTTAGCCCCACAATACATGCATAGACACTAGGAAAGTCTGTGGAATCATTTCTCTGTTGATAGTTTAGTGGTCCCAATCTGCATGAGTTCAATAAACTATAATAAAGTTTACAAGTTTCCTGGATGCAAATTTTTTTGTTATGATTCCAGCATGAGTGGCAGACACTACAGGCACTTTCTGCATGGCATCCAGACTAGCAATTGGGTGTTGCCAGGGCCACCATCAGGGGGGCACAGGTACTCCTGTACTGGGCCTGGGCCTAAAGGGAGGCCTGGCTGTGCTGCATGTTTCAGAATAGCCGGGCCCCCCTTTACAGCGCCGAAGCTGGTCCACATCATCCGTAGCCCCGCACTGCTGAAGTCCTGAAGAGCCGAAGCTGAAGTCCCAAAGCCACGAAAAGACCCAAAGTCATGAAAGGAGCCGAACTGGAATTCCCAAAGCCGGGAAAAGACCTGAAGTCCTGAAGTTGAAGTCCCAAAATTTTTGTTATGGGGGGCGTTGGCGCCAATGTTTTTTCAAAAAAATAAACTTTTATGGGGGACCCTGACGCCAATATATTTTTATAACTTATAGTGGGCCCTGGTCACCAGTTATTTTTTTTAACTTGTAGGGGGGCCCTGACCCAATTTTTTAAAATAATTTTATGGGGGGGACCATCAATGGCTTTTTATAACAAGTGTGGGGGGGATTACCGTTTTTAGCGCTGACGTCTGTATAATCTTTTAACTGTGGTGTGGAGTTGGCAGGATCTGTGGTGGGGTTCGGGTGGGCAGGGCCCGGGGGCCCTGAAAATTTTATTGTACAGGGTCCCATGATTTCTAATGGTGGCCCTGGATGTTGCATTCAGACATAGCAGTAGATAAAAAAAAACTGTTCGCTTGGACCTGGAGGCAATTAGACTCCTTTAGCACTAATGGCTTGTTATAATGACACGTAAGGCAAACCCACAACCCAGAGAGTAAATATATTTCTGTATAAATGAGCTCTTCTGCCTATTACAACCATCTTTGGCTTGAGACCCCCTAGGGAAAGTGAGGGAGTCAAATTTATAAGGTGCTAGTAAGGATAGGACTAGACGTTGTCAGCTCAGAACCATATACCACCTTAATCATGAGGCACGCTTGTTTTTGTAGGGCAATCAATGCAAAGGATATGATCAGGGCAGGGCAGTAATCAGGATATGACTGTAGTTTTGTAGAATCACAGCAGGCTAAGAACAAGATATCTTGACCTATACCAGGCAGTAAGTGGGCTTTGAGCTAGGGATTAGATAGGGAAGCTGGAGGGAAACTCTGAGCACCTGTGGCCAGATTAGTGACATTTAAAGAAGATTGTGTCTACCTGAAAATGTCAGCATTACATAGCCCTGAACCAGGAACCTGATTGTCTGCTGGTATAAAGCAGAGGGATTGCAGACTGTGTTGAAAGCTGCAGCTCCCTTAGTTTAGATCAGGGCATTATGTTTCAGATAGGACATTTTTCTGTGTGACATAATTCACATATCGGGCTCATTTGTCATTGGCCGTTTGCGGCAATTTGGCACCTGTCATGCTATAAACTTTCTGATGATGGTTGTGGGTAGAGCTGGATTCTGCCTTGACAACCCCATACTAATCTGTCAGATTTCTGTAGAAACCTCACATTGACCTGACACCTTGCTGTAAAATGCCTCATACTGATATGGCTCTTGCTTCTCTGGCAGTTTACACCAATCTCCCTCATGTTTTGCAACAACAGCCAACATTTTTACTAATGCATAATACTTACTTTAACACATGTCAATCACATTATGGTTTAACACAGGGTGAATATTTCTCACAACAATTTTTAACTGAAACACACACATTAGAGACCCATTTATCAAATGAATGTATCTCATTATTTTCTGAAAACTACTCTGACCAAATTCGCAGAGGTTTTTCCCCTTATTTATCAATACATTTTCCCTACAATTTTCTGTGCGGGAAAAAACCTGAAAAAAACTAGTGGAAAAAATAAATTCCGAAATATTCACGTTTTTTTCCACGAAAAATTCAGATTTTATAGAAAAAACACGAATTTTTAGGGGTTTTGCCATTTGGACTTTAATAAATTACCCCTTTAATGATGAGCCATGTTTATTTGTTAGCACACAAGCAAAAACAATCACACTTTATTCCAATCGTTGTTGCCCAGTAGGACCACAAAAATATCTCACTTTTTTTTCTTACTCCCATCGAAAGGCTTGTTCAGATTATAGGCTATAGAATCCAATCAACTAATTTTTGCCATAGTTGAAATGCATGTTTTAAGTGTGTGATGAATCTCCGTTAATCAGAGCAGATTGTAGTGTGATGTGACCCACTGTGCTTCTATTATTATGCAAATGCAAAGGTAATGTGCTTAATCTTTGCTATATCCACTATCCGCACATAACATATAAAACAGAAAATGAGGGACCAGATCAGAAATGTTCTAACAGATGTTATGTGGAACTAAATGGCAGACATATAGCAAATATTATAATTATATTATTAACATGTATTTATATAGCAACAGCAACATAACAGCAACAGCAACATATTGCGTAGCACTGTGTGTCACAAACTTGGCCTGTTTGTGCTAAATCAGTTTGAACATAATTAATGGAAAATTTATTAATAACTGTGGTCTTATACTTTGATTTGTGACCATTCTCAGTATAGGAAAGCTATAATTAAAGGGATCCTGTCATCGGAAAACATGTTTTTTTTTACAAAACACACCAGTTAATAGTGCTACTCCAGCAGAATTCTGCACTGAAATCCATTTCTCAAAAGAGCAAACAGATTTTTTTATATTCAATTTTGAAATCTGACATGGGCTAGATATTTTGTCAATTTCCCAGCTGCCCCCGTCATGGGACTTGTGCCTGCACTTTAGGAGAGAAATGCTTTCTGGCAGGCTGCTGTTTTTCCTTCTCAGTGTAACTGAATGTGTCTCAGTGGGACATGGGTTTTTACTGTTGAGTGTTGTTCTTAGATCTACCAGGCAGCTGTTATCTTGTGTTAAGGAGCTGCTATCTGGTTACTTTCCCATTGTTCTTTTATGTGGCTGCTGGGGGGAAAAAGGGAGGGGGTGATATCAATCTAACTTGCAGTACAGCAGTAAAGTGTGATTGAAGTTTATCAGAGCACAAGTTTATACATGATGCTCATAGTCATACTGTATGGCACAACAGAGTAACCTGATGCTTTACCAGTTCATAGAAACCAGAAAGATCAGTGTATATTTTCATTGTTTCATAACTTTCTGCATAAGATTATAAAAAGAAAAATGAGTTGTAATCATAGCATTTCAGCTTTATCAGGTGACTGGTATATATCTGGGCCCTCAGGGAACATGGTGCAAAGGGCTCACCTCAATTAACAGATATTTATTGAGTCTTCAGATGCAATAAACCTTATGATAAGTTTCTCATCAAGCTGAATCCAAGCTATTAGTATGGTGTTATGGTGAATTGACCGAGGGGGCAGTAATAAATGTCAGTTTACTCAAGATTTTAATCTGTTCTTCTTCCAGTTTTTTCTGTTCTTGTTTGCTTCTCTATACTTCTTTTTCTTTACACCAGATATGCTCCTGTCTTTGTACCATCTTCCCTTGGTCTGTTCTCCTCTTTTCTTTTTTTAAAGTTCTCCTCTCTTTTCTTCTGCAAATCTCACTATAACCTTTTTTAACTGGTATTTCCATATAAGGCTTGTGCAGTTAAATCAGATGCCTTAAACTAAATAGTAGACTCACCACATCTCACAGGGGGTCCAGGTGCCCATGCCCAGACCTTTAGCTTGAGGAGAATATCAAATATCAAACAAGACTTCAGTCAGTAAATGGTGTCATGATTATAATAAAAGTTTCAAATACAATGCTGTCATTGTGTAAAAAACAAGCCTGATGCATTTTGTGCCTACATGGGGCACTTAGGCATATGTAGACATTTTCTGGTATTCTGGCTGGCCAGTTTGACTATGTGCTTACAACCAATCAAGGAGAAAGTTTTTCATAAGTTCTAACCATTTCCAACATATCACATGGATAAAGGAAACTGTGTGATTCTGTAGGAATTGTGAAATGAAACGTATATGTAACTTAAGGGCTTCTTTTTCAGTGACTGGATCCATGCATGTGGGAGTCGTGCACACTTTTTGTTTAATGTTTTCTGTATGATACATATCAGTGCATTGGCATTTTGCTGTGTGGTATCTCTCAGTGGCCTCATCATTTGCTTATACTCTAACCAGGTGATGGATGTCCCAGGATCCCCTTCTGTTCCGCTGATGATCGGCTGTGCCGTATCCTGCATGGCTTTGCTCATTCTTCTTGCTGTGTATGCTGCATTTTGGAGGTGAGTGCAAGTTTTAGGATAGATATATTGTTCATGCTCTCAAATACATGCATTATAATTGTTCAGTCTAACAACCCAAATAGCTCAATAGGCCTTGACTTTAGCAACTGACATGCAACATTCTTATAGCAGGTTGTAGATGATGTCTGACAGTCCTCTGTTCAGTATATCTTACTATAATAAGGCAGTATGTGCCATTAATATTGGTGATGTCAGAAAATGCTAATTAACCGTAGAATAATCATAAATTACGATACATAACAAAATCTTTTAGGATTAACCCCCAATTGCACAAATAAGTTGCACATTAGTCATGAGCCTCACGGGGCCCTCTATTCTTCTAATGCCCTAGCAACTGATTGCTATGCTAGCTTTGATGTTACTCCCTAGTGTATCAAGTACTTTCTGTCTGCACCCTTCTCTAGGTTCATTCGATCAGAGCGCTCCATCATTCTCGTTAACTTCTGCCTGTCCATCCTTGCTTCCAATATCCTTATTCTTGTGGGGCAGTCCCAGGTTCTCAGCAAGGTGAGTGGCACATGAACCTATACTTAAGCTAAAATCATAGCAGGTTGGTTTTGTAACATTTTAAATATATTATTATAATACACAAGAGACATGAATATCCTGCAAATCATATCCTTATAAACAGTGAGTAGTGATGTAATCCATTATAAACGGTGAGTAGTGATGTAATTTTTGTCACATGACTCATTAAGACTTGTGTATTATAATAAATAAAGTACCCCCAGTTGTAAAATATGAGGATATTAGAAGTTACCTCGGAGTTCCATGACCTGTATAAAAACACTCGGCCTTTGGCCTCGTGTTTTTATATGGTCATAAAACTCCTCAGTAACTTATAATATCCTTGTCATTTACAAGAGGGGGTACTTTATTCACTATATTTTAATGTAAGAAAACAATTAAACCGGTCTTTATCATGTAAAGTGAAAGCATAAAGAAGTACAGCATTGACAATTTAATACAAGCTTTAATATAAACTTTGTTACAGAACTATCTTTACATCAAAAGGGTAAATTCTGCATCAGACCATTTTCATCATAGTGGGTAAGGTAATGGCAAGAGTAAGGTGGGTATTCCTAGAAAAGAGGCAAGTTTTGCCAGATTTTTTGCTGCTGGAACCATCGAATAGGCAATTTATTTGTTTGCTATGGGTGGCTGGCACAGGGGTATCTGTAAAAGTCAACTCAGTGCTAGAGTAGGTTGCCGTGGTTTCTACTACACAAACTGTGGTCTTGTTACCAAGTACTTTCCTTTTATATACAGTACATTATAATTTGATTTAAATATGATCCCCCCAGATGCATCACCTTCTATTCTAATACTATCTAATGCTATCCATAGCAATGAATTATATAAGATTCAACATTATCAAGACACAATAAAAAGATGCATGGATTTGACATTTAACTATTATTGACACATACAGAACTCAGATCATATTTTTCCTTTACTAAACTTCAATACACTTGTGCTTACCATATTGTCTTATTGCATCTGATATTATTGGCACCAGCAGCACCCCCAGCACTTGACAATTGTAAAATACGATTGAAATCAGCTAAGTGATTTTGCCTAGTATGACCTCTGTAACTGACATTTGCAGCACAATGGGTACATATCGTTCTGACCTAGAACTGATTCTGAAAGGAAAATTGCTTTACATTTTATTACTGACATTTGATTGTTTCCTTGTACTTTCTACATATTTGTCACCTTCTTCTGGAGATACTATTATGACTTCACGGTAGAACATAATCTGTTGGTATTCAGAGTTGCAATGTGGCCTCATTAATGACTTTGGCATCAGTGGATAACACAAACATTATTATGTTATAGATTTTCTTTTCATTCTTACAGATAAAACAAAAAGAGCGAGACAGAGTTAGTCAGGTTTGTAATTTTCAAAGACATTTGCTCCCCAGGCACCTACAATGTTACTGTGTCTCACCCCTGCCTATTCTTCAGATATACATAAGGGTACATCTGTTTATTCATATTCTAAGCCCTTCAACTACTGGCACACTAATCATTGCTTAGAATCTATAATGTACTGTAAGTATGTCACAGGAAGCCTTTCATTGTATTGCCCTGTTATTTACATTAAGGGCAATGCTTTGTATTACAGCTGCTCCCTTTAATAATGAAACTCTCTGGGGTATGAAGTAGTGCAGACACGCATTAAGAACAGAAGCTCTTTGCTCATATATATTATGATTAATAATCCTGTATTTATAGCAGCTTAATTCTTTGTTTTATCTGCCTCCTCTGATATAGATGGTATTTTACCTGGACATATAATTTCAGAGAGAATGTAATTGGCAAGAACAAGCCTAAGTATAAAGGTGGCATCAGCTCAATGCAGGCCTCTATGTTCCAATGTATTTGTTCTTAGGATCCATTACTCTTGCTATCTTTAGTGGCTCAAATGAAACCATACACTTACCGATTTCTCTGAATTCATTTTCAGGTATGGTAGCACAAAAATCTTGGCCAATGCTCATATATTATGGCTTTTGGGTTGTTTATTAATTGGCAGGTTTGATTATTTTAAGAAAGTTTACATTTTGATTTTCATAATATTTTTTGGGTGATGCTGTGATGGCAGTTTCTATAAATGCCTTCTAAAGAATGATTTTTTGAACAAGCATAATATTGTGATATTAAGATCTACAGATAGTTGGTTTAGATATTGGTATATATAGTTTATATATGTAAGTGTAATGGATAAGTTGGTAGAAGTATGTGTATATATGTGCACAGGGGATCATTTGAAGGAGTTAAACGTGATGGCCTTTTTTTTTTAACCCAAATTAACTATGTACTGTAACTATAGTTCCACTTTACTGTCACTATTTCCAGCCTTGTCCCTGCTACACATATCAGCTAACAATTTTCTGTTTCATTTTAGCATCAACATCTCCACAGACGGTGAGATGTCAGTTTAATGGAACAGTAACACCAAAAAATTAAAGCGTTTAAAGGGAATGACAATATAAGGTACTGTTGCCCTGCACTGGTAAAACTGGTGTATTTGCTTTAGGAAAAACAACTGTACTTTATATAAATAAGCTGCTGTGAAACCATGGGGGCAGCCATTCAAGCACAGGATACACATCTCATTGTATACTACAGAGTTTATCTGTTATCTGCTGTGTATCATGTGCCCTTTTCTTCTTTGTCAGCTTAGAATGGCTGCCCCCATGGCTACACAGCATCAAACACATCAGTTTTACAACTGCAAAGCAACACTACATTATATTTTCATTTCTTTGAAACACTTTCATTTTTTGGTGTTCCTTTAACTAGGCTGGCTTCACCTTTTGGCCAGAAGAAGATTGCTCTACTAAACATATGTTAATTTGTTGCACAAATGAATGGGTATTGGTGGTACATTGTTACTGTGTCACTCTGTAATTTGTAGTCCCCCACAAGATATGTAACATGGGTATGTGGGCACAGATTAAACGATTGCCCACTCAAAAGATTGCAATGTTTTTTTCCCATTGTTTTTCAACAAGCTTCTATTTTCCATTTCTATCTGTAAATTTTACAGAATTTTGTTCTCTGCATTGTTTGCTCTTTCCCTTTTGAACTTATGTCTAAGCTGCAGTCTTCTGCCTTCCCTTCTTCAAGGGTCTCATCATTATCCACTCTCTTAAGTTCCCGCTTTTCAAGAAACATAATCTGTTAGCAAATAATATCTAGCCTGTGTCTTTTCAAAGAGTTCAGATATATTCAAACCTCAGGACAACCATGTCTTTGTTGTTGGCATTCTTTAATTTATTTACTGTAATTACTCATACAACATTTACTGTAAGACTGTTCCTCATAGCCTGAGGAAATCTAGACTTTACCATAGACCTGAAGACTCTCATAGTGTTTTAATGCCTGTAGAAAGTCTCCATATTGCTGCATCCTGAAAAGAAAGTGGCAGCTGAGACATTTGCTGGGGAACACAGCAGACTAAATTCCACTCGTTTTGTCACTTGGGTAATGCTATAACCAGCACTGGAGAATGACCAGATTGAGTGTGCAGGCAGCAGTTGGCAAAACTAAGACTGTATTTGTCCCCTACATTCCTGTAGCTGCCATATTTTCACCTTCTCTTCTGATATAGGAATGGGCTAAACAGTGTTGGACTGGCCCACCTGGATACCAGGAAAAGTCCCGGTGGGCCCAGGTGTCAGTGGGCCCTCATGCTGCTAAATAGTTGGCCTATTTCATGGCCATTCCCTATTTCTACGAGAAGAAAGAGGCTAAATAGATGGAAAAATAGTATAGTATTTAAAGAAATGAGACTAGGAGAATAGAGGTTGAGTTAGGAGAGGAAGAAAAACAGTACTAAGAGTGGGCCCCTGGTCTAAGATTAATTGGTGGGCCCCTGGTCAAAGGTTTTTGGGTGGGCCTCTGGTGTCCCAGTCCGACACTGGGGCTAACAACAGCGTGCTGTGCCCCTCCCCACCAGAAAAATATTTGGAGGGCGCATAGGGTAGGGACTCGTTGGGGCGCAACACTTTAAACAAAAAGAAAGCAGCAGGGAGGAAGATTTCAACACTATGGGGTGTAAGGTTTTCCAGAAAAGGGTCTTTCTGTATTTTGGATCTTCATACCTTAAAGTCTATTAACAATAATTGAAACGGTAAATAAATTAAATAGGATTGTCTTGCCAGTTGCCACCAACTAGGGTTGATTACATTTTACGATTCTGTCAAAGTATGGGAATCACACGCTGCAGGCAGAATAACTGCATTTAAGATTTATTATGTATCCACACAACATGTTTCGGGAACCAAGGCCCTTTCTCAAGTGTGATTACATTTAAGCTGTGATCAAGTACAAGGTACCATGTTATTATTACAGAGAATAAGGAAATCATGTTAAAACATTTTAATTATTTAATTAAAATGGAGTCTGTGGGAGGTGGCCTTTCCCTATTTCTAAGCGTTTTGTATAACGGATCCCATACCTGTAATATAAAAAATGTTTTTGCAGTGTGACTTTATTATGAACAGAAGATTAAAAATAATGTTAATATATGCATTCTGCAGTGACCCACAGCAGTTGCTCTGTTACATGCTAGTATAAATGACCTTCTATACAGTATGTCAGCCAGTCCTATTGTGTATTCTCTTCAGTACCAAAATAAAACAGTAAAGCAAATAAAGCTCCTCCCTGTTGTGTGTTGTGCATATGCTGGAGCTTGCAATGAAGAGTAATCTTGACCTAGCACAGCAGTTACGGGAAACATATATTTCCAGCAGTTTGGATTTTTTCCATACAGCACAAAACTGAAAAATAGTATTGATTTAATGAGCCAGCACACTCACAGCAGTAGCAAACACAGCACAGCATGAATGCTGGGAGGTAAATACCTTATGTCATTTTCTTAACAATATTTTTTCCTTAATATGCACAGTGGATATTAATTATTGTAATTTGTTTTGTTTGTCTGGTTGCTGGTGAGGCACCTGCCACTTGCAAGTATTAACCCCACATGGGACAGACATCTGTGGATTGCAAAGAGTTGGTAAAATAGTGTAAGCCAGGATTGTAGGTGGCTGGCGAAGTCCCAGAAATTAATTCCCTATCACAGCTGAGCATGATTCTACATTTTGTTTTTCTGCAGGCTGTCTGTGCTCTCATTGCCGCCTTCCTGCACTTCTTCTTCCTCTCCTCCTTCTGCTGGGTGCTGACAGAAGCCTGGCAATCCTACTTGGCAGTTATTGGGCAAATGAGAACACGACTGGTCCGGAAGCGCTTCCTGTGTTTGGGATGGGGTATGAACAAAATCAAATTTTACTTTGCTTTCTACTTTGTTTCTCTACTTTCTTTTTCTCTACTCCATCATATAAAGAGGTAAGGTGAATAGGATGAAACATAAGGTATTAGAAGGTTTATACGGTAACTGTGGAGTCCTAGTGATGATTGAATCTGTCATGTTTCTCCAAAAAATTAGAACATTTTAGCGAAAACTAGCAGAACTAACAAGGGCAAGAGGGTTTAACTTCAAACGAGTCCTGGAATGTTACCGGAGACCACTTGAGGTAAAAAGACAAAGTTTCTTCGACACAAGCTTTGTAGATTCTGAACTCAGAAAGAGTCAGACCGTAATAAAGGAATTACAGAGTTTATAGTCTTGTAAAATGGAAGTTACATGTTGGAGAGAATAGAGAAATTGCCTTACAGGACAGAAAAACAAAGAACTGCTCTTATAGCAGGTGGTTCTGTCTCAAGGCCAAGGTACTAGTAACCAAGACTAAATTTGAGAACAGAATCCATTCAAGTCAGGGATGGAGACTCCCAGAGGAATCTGCATACACAGAATTTTATTCTCTTTCAAGATCTTTCTTGATGTGGTATAGTCCATAAGGATGAAACTGCTTTGGCTGATTTATTCCTACATCAAATCTCTTTTATGGATTGCCTGGGTATGTAGATCAGTTTGACTCACTCCCCACTCCATGTTAATTCTGCATTGTACTTGTTTTAAAATGATCAGTTACAAACTCAAAGCTTTATTCATAACATATAACTTGAATGTATTCAAGTTAACTATCTCAGGCTAAGTAGATGAAGCAATCACCTGCTAGCTTCAAGCTATAGTGATATAGGCTAGTGTAGGTTATGAAATGCTAACATTAAAAGGAAGGGGGGAGAGAAAAAAATAAAATAATGTGTATTTTTCCCCTACCCTTAGGACTACCGGCCCTGGTTGTTGCAGTCTCTGTTGGATTTACAAGAACAAAGGGATATGGAACACCTCATTAGTAAGTTAATTCTTCAGTTTCTGGCCTGTTCTAGTAATTCTTTCCCTTATACATATGACTGTAGATATCAGTAGTTATTGTTCCAACTTTCTATGATTTCTAGTAACACTGTCCAGGAAAAGTTCAGAATTTTTACAATTACCACATTTCTAGTGACCAAAGCTCTTAGATCTTGTCTGTAGGCACTTTTTACTTCAAAGGTTTTGACAGTGGTTTTAAGCTTTATGAGGGCCATGGTCCTTCTTGTAGTAAGATTCAACTTAAAATATTATTTTATAATCTCCCTGCTATGGTTCCACTTCAGTGTACTATATGAAATACCAAAAACCTAATTCATCTGATAGATTAGAAGACACATTAACAGCTAAGGATCCTTTGGTGTCCCTCACGTCAATGATCATCAGTGTATGTTCTTTTTTGATTTTGAAGTCCCCTTTTCCTGTTATTGCATTACTTAGACATCCTCTTCTTGTTACCCGTCCAAGAAATGGAGTATGGCTGCTGCATGATGTCATTTCCACTCTACGTGATGCATAAGTGGGTAGGGTGGGTAGGGCAAAAAATGCAGGAAGCAGGTTGTGTCAGGTTGGGGGTAATCGGGTTTGGGTTGGGTTGTTAAAACAGACCCGTGCAGGTCTCTAAACTAAACCACCTCAGCCCAGGAGAATTCGCAATTTTATATAGCAATGTAAAAATAATAAAAAAATTTAAAAAAATAGAAATTGCAGTTTTATGAGCAATGAGAGAACTGGGATGGTGCCAGGGCCATAACCACAGAGGAAGCAGACTCTGCGAATTGCAGACAGGATGGCATACGAATCGCTTTGGATTTCCGAAGTTGCCTCACGAGGAAACATCGGGTGACTGCGGAAATCCTAAGCGACTCGTATGCCATTCCGCCATATTCTTGCCGGCAGGGAGCCATTTCGGGGAGATTAATCGCCTGTTGTAGAGAAGATTTGTCGACTGCCACTACCCTAAGAACAAATGTTATCTGATGGCAGGTGCTTCCCTGATAACAATGCTTCCCTGATAACTGTTTTCACATTTTCACAACTATGAATATTCTCCCTGGAACGTTCTCTCTATAACACATTCTCCATAGCTTAATTTAAAAGTCAGATCTCTTTATTAGTCCACACTGCAAAAGTGACATCAATTTGAAATTCATTAAAGGTGAGCCAGCATTCCCTTTCATACATTAGCCTTACTAAAGCAATATTCTACAGGCGTGTATGGCAAGGATTTCAAGCCATATTATACACATGCAACAACCTGCATCATTACTAAGACACTGGTACCCCCATAGTAGAGGGTCACTGCCCTTTACCATTAGGAATAAGTCATTTTCTCATGGGTGTCATGGAGTTCAGGTTATGTTAAATTAAATACAGGTCACAAAATATGAATACATTTTTCACTAGGAATTGCTGACTTTACAGTGTTGGAATGTAAATAGCAATTTAGCAAACAAGATAGCCTTAAACTCAGCAGAAAATCTAGAGTTCAGGAGGTTTCCCACAAACTGTACATAACATATTAAGTATGATGAATGGATTTGCATTTTAAGATAAGGATTTTGCATTTAAGATACTGCGTACATGGCAGTTATTGGTGCGGCTTTCTTGTGGCTCAGCCGTACAGCACAGCTTTTGAAAATTGAGCCATTTGGCTTTGAACCAATGGGGACAGAGACAAATGCAGATTGGTGTTCATCTCCCTTCCCATGGTTGCAGAACCATATGGCTTAATGTGCCCAATTTTTAGACACAGCGAGGTGTGCTTGAGCATATAGAAATATGCAATATGGCTTTCTGTGTGTGCTTAAAAATGTACACGTTTAACTTGGGAACTGTAGTTAATGCCTAAACACCAAGCTCAGTGGGCATTTTTAACACCATAGAGGCCATTATATATGATGTTTATACCCAACTGTGCAAGCTACAGAATGAAAGGAAAAAGACAGAATACAGAGGCTGGGTGAAGACATTTAAAAGCACATAGCATTCACATTTTAGAATTATTAGCTATTATATAATGCCTCGCAGCCACATTTTCTTTGAAAGTAAAAATAGTTTTTTTCTTCAAATAGCAGAAAAGCTCATTTCAGCTATAATAAAAAGAAATCTGTTTAATATAGCATCACAAAAACAATTTGCATAATGCTGCTACACATTGTTGCTTTATTTGTATTTTATTTTAGATTTATAGTAAAGAAGTTTCTCTTATTATTTTTCACAAATGTGCCTTATGGTAGCAAGCTTCCCAAACAAAACAAATGTCCAAGATGCAATCATTGGCTGAACAGATTATGTCCAGTCCCAATGTGATCTGGCCTGACACAAACAGATGTCAGGAGACTTTGATCGAAAGTAATCTTATTTATGGAAATATTGTTGCAGTCTTTCCTCACATTTGACCCTCAGCTGGCGACTACCATTCCTCAATTTATATAATGATAAGTGAAAATGTTCTGTGGGCAGCTTTGCACAGTGTTATATAGAAAGCAATGCAATCAATGTTGTTTCATTCACATTACTGATTTTCCAAAAGGTAACCAAACACACACACACAGACACACATACACACACACACATAGCATACATAACTTTATACCTGAAAACAAAAACATACATAGCTGGCTATATATAATAAAAAGGGTAGAGACATGATTTGCCCCAAAAAAATAAAAATAGAGGTGTGACAACAGCTTTAAGTCAAAGAGTAAAAAAAAGGTATCATCGTGCTCATATCTGCATTGCCTTCTTCATGAACTGAAGTGCACATCAACATTTCACATTCATATACAATGTATAGATTTAATGTGGAATTGAGATTTCTGTATCAAAGAGTTGACAACTCCTGTAACCTTCTTGCATTAAAAAGTTAGTGTGATCACATCCACTGGCATCAAAAGAGATGGAGTGGTCTTATATTCTGCCAGATATGCCTTTAATCCATTCCTGATATGTATTATTTTTGCATTTCAACTTTCAGATTCCTTTAGTTTTAGATGAATCTCTGTAATTTTATTTTCTAAGGCTTCAATCACAGTCTCCTGCAGTTTACATTTCTCTAGCATCTTGCTTCTAAATTTGCATTTAGTTGCTTCTTGGGATCAATTATATGGAACATTCCAGATCCCCTCACTGATCTGACTTTTTGCTTTTTCTTCCTTGCTTTCCATGCACTGTGCGATGTGCGACTTCTTTCTGCTGCTCCAGCTGCTGGCTGTCTCTAGAGGGAGGGTTACTCTACGCCTTTGTGGGACCTGCTGCAGTTATTGTTCTGGTATGTCCTGGGACATAGGTTGAACACCAGTGTTAAAGATCTCGTACTTGTTTAGATAAATAAATAGCACATAGAATGCACAGAAATGCCTCCTCTGCTAAGCTTTTCTACCTGCTGCATGCAGTATCTGATCAGTTTTTGTACCTGGCATAAATGCATCAATTTTGCAGTTCTCCTATTAACTTCTTAGATCTCTGTTTTTATATGGAGTGGCTAAAATGCATAGAGATAGGAAATAAGGCTTAATGAAGGGACACTCAGCTTCCACTGCCCTGTAGAGGAGTCTAGAATGTTAGGCTTTTATTCCACAAACTCTTTTGAGATGTGACACTGCACAGTAATTTCCTAGATCTGGGAAAGGCAAGATCAGTTGTTGACGTTAACCTGCAAGTACCTCCTGCTCCATAAATGATTTTGAATTGCCATATATAAAGGTTAATCTTTCAGTTCCACTGATGACAATTTATCAGTGAATGGTCTCATGTATTTATAGAATTTGAAAGCTACACCAAAGCTGACAAAAAAGGGCTCCCAAAATCTAAATATGGTAACTCCTTTTAGTGTTCTATTGCCAAAACCAGACTCGATATTCTCAGAAAAATGTCACATTGCAAGATGTATTCCCTGCAAAACGAGATTTTCTGCAGAATAACTGTACCGTAATGCAATATTTCTCTTTTCAATAAGGGGAAGAAAGTAGCAAATCATACTGAATAAATGGCCCATGAAATTTACAAATACTTTCTGCAATAGAATATTAGACTTTGGAATATATTCTATTGCTTTCTACTAAAACAATGTTCTTTTTTGACTTCTCAAGATTTAGCACAAGTCAAGCTTGCACTAAGGTAAAATTTAGTCAATTGTCTTTAGGGAAAATGGGGTTAGAAAGATATAAAACTGTTATGGAAAGAAGTCTATACCCTCAACTTTCACTTCAAAATAATATAGTAAAGAAAAATACCTATAGTGGCTTAGATTTATTGTATGTCTAATTACTTAATTCATTTACATTAAAAAAACTAGGGTATAATTTATCTTTATTTGAAAAAATTAGGGTATAGTGGTGTTTCAAGATAGGGTCTTGTTTATAAACTAGAATAGGATTCTTGTTTGACAGACTTGTCATTTTTAGGGGGAAATAGCCAAGCGTTGCCAATAATAAGATGAAGAGTTCTAGGAATACAAATTACATGGAAACGGTAAAATATTACTGAAATCCTGGACCTTCAAAACCCTTCCATTATTTCAATAACATATTTATAGGGTATGAATATTTTGATCTAATGTTATTTTGTAAATGTTTTAAAATAATATCTCAATAACGTTTTATTGATTACATTTTACAGTTTACACCTAGCTCCCATGATGGGCCTAAATTGTTGGTTCATTGCAAATTTGCAGCAGTGCAGCATAGCAACCATCGGCAATAACCCCAGTAATTTGTGATATACTGTATATATTTTTATTCTGTCTTACTATCTTTTTCTGTATATGATTATAACAGGTAAACATGCTTATTGGGATCATTGTATTTAACAAGTTAATGTCTCGAGATGGCATATCAGACAAGTCCAAAAAGCAGAGAGCAGGGTAAGTGCTTTTCCTTTGTGAGTCTCACTTCTGTATTAGAAAGGGAGCGACATCAGTGTTATTGTGTACATAGTGCTAGTGGTTTTCTTTGTGTCTATAAAGGCAGTGTTGCAATTTGTAAACTTAATGTCATTACGCCCGATTTTGTAATACCAGAATTTGTAATAATGTACTGCTTGCGCTTAGGTGTTTTTAAAGGAAAACTATACCTTTAGAATGAATAAAAAATGTACACAATAATATTTAATCTGTAAGAATCTTACCGAATATACACATACAATATACAAATGCATTTACAAATCAGAAAATATTGCCTTGACTTCATTTCCCTTGGGCCACCATTTTGTGTGTTTCCTGTGAGATCACCTGACAGGAAATAATGCAAATCTTAGGGGGTTATTTATCAATGTCCGAATTTATCTCAGTGTTTCTAATATCCAACTTCGAGCAACTGCGAATTCCCGAATGGACCTTACTTATGAAGAAATAAGGATGAAAAATATGTTTTTTGCTCCGAATTCCCGAAATCATCTGATATCAGTATGGACACCAGCGCAGATGCTGGGACCTTCCCCATTGACTTATACAGGACCTTGAGAGCTTTTAGATGCCGGGGTTTCAGATTCTGAGTTTTTAGACCATCGTTCTTTAAGAATTCTCGAATAAGTCGTGGTTTTATATTTTTTGCTCGGAAAACTACGAATAATTCAGGGTTCAGATATTCGGAGCTTGATAAATAACCCCCTAACTGTAACAGGAAGAAGTGTGAGAATAAAGACAGAGCTCTGTCCATCCATTGGTTGATGTAACCGTAACATGTATGTGTGCCCTTGGTTTGTATGTTTGAGTACAGAGATCATATGAGCCAGGGGGCAGCCCATAGTTCTTAAAAAGGTAATGTGTTATTTTTGAATATCCAGTGGCACATAATAGAAGAAAGGGATATATTATGAAAATGGTGTATTTATATAAAGCAGTGTTTTACATATGTGCTGTTTTATGTGATATGTTTCTGTAGAGACCTGCAAAGTTTACTGGTATAGTTTCCCTTTAATGATCTACTGTTATTGTATATGTGCCATGTTTCTGAATGCACCACTGTACAATGCTTGTATACCTTGTGTGTGTCAGAGTGTAAGGATATTTGTAACTTTTCTATGATGCTTTGTGTGCATGCCAGTCTGTTTGTGTGTATTAGGAGTTTTAGGTGTGTATGGAGCAATGTGTGCCTGAGCATGAAATATCTGGGTGAATTTAAGAAAGGTAATATTTCAAAATGTTTGTGTATGTGTATTGAGAGTAATGGAGAGTTACCATATACCCCCATAATTTACTAATACATAAGTCGAATAAATTATTATACCCAATATAAACCCAGAGAAAACAATACAATTTCAGCTTTGAAAAGTCACTGTAGATGTCCAGTGGAAAGTCCTTAAAAAGTTTGCAATTTCTTGAGTAAGAAAAAAAGTGTATTAGGCTTAAACATGATGAAATATTTGAATGTTAGTAAAAATAGACCCTTTCACTAGGGTGCAGATTTATCATAGGTCGAATTTGAATTTATGTGAATTTTTTTCTAATAAATTCAATGTACTCAAAACTCGAATGTTATCTTGTTTAAGAAAAAACTTGTATGTCTAAAATTTGAACGAATGTTAATGACCCAAAAACTCGAATCGAATTTGAATGAAACTCGATTCGAGTTTTTCCTCAAATGTCAGGAAGGCTATTAACATCTTCAATTGGGTCAACGGACATCTGCCATTGACTTCTACATGAATTTGGCATGTTATATGTGATGAACATTCAATCAGAACTGTTTCCATGGTCGAGCTGTGATAAATCTCACATTTGAATTTAGATTCGAGTTGGTGCTTTTAAATTCGAATTTGTGAGTTTAATAAATCTGCCCCAAAATGTGTTGTAGCAGGGGTTTCCTTGCCCAAGTTGCTGTGTGATTATATGTGATTATATGTGAGTGTGCGTTTGTGCCTGCATTGTGCTTATGTTATTTTGCATGGTGCTGTTAGATGAGTTGCTGTACTACTTTATGAAATATACATATATAAATAAAAGGTATTATTGAGGGTGACAAACAGGATGAGGAGTGCTTCTTGGAAACTAATTACTAGAGCAGTTCCTGAGCACAAAGATAGGAGCAGTAGAAGAGGTGGTGGGGCCTCCCATTCCTTGTGTTCATTTCATGCTAATCAGGTGCTGCCTTCCCTCCAGTCCAGCGCTGATCTAACACACTGCCTTTTATCTCTTTCTCCCATCCTCGCTGTTATGTCTTTTTTCATTTGCACTCCTTTTGCTTCTTCCTTCTGTTTCTAAAACCCTCAACCCCCCTACTTGTCTCCCTCTCCTTTGCCACCCCTCTTTTATCTGTCATCTTCCTTTAATGATGTGCGTGATATGTGTGCCGATTTTTTACTTTTACATTTCTGGATGTATTTTCATGTCGAACACCGTGGGTGTGTGCATATATATATATATATATATATATATATATTATTTTTTTTTTCATTTTTATTTCTTATCCATATTTTTATATATGTGTGTCTGTTCTCCTTTGTCCCTATAAATATATGTTTATGTATATGTGTTATATATATATATTTATACATTCTTTCCTCTCTTGTCTGTCCTAATCCCCTCTTCCCTACTGTGGTTCTCCTCTCCCTGCATGCCCCCATACTTGCTGTGGTTTGCTGGTGCAGAGGTGAGACGACCTGCAGGAACCTGCTGCTGATTTGTTCCACATGTGGAGTGCTGCCCAGCGCGAAACTGTCTGCAGCAACTGCCAGCAACGCTGTGTTAGTCTCCTGTCCTCTCCCTTTGGTTGGGTCCCTGTGCAGAAAACACTAAAATGCTGTGTCACACTTACAATAGAAACATGGATATGCAATACGAATACACAGACATGTTACTGTACAGTAAAGCTCTAACATATACAAACACACCAACATATTAAAGGAATTGTTCAGTGTGTAAATAAAAACTAGGTAAATAGATAGGCTGTGCAAAATAAAAAATGTTTCTAATATAGTTAGTTAGCCAAAAATGTAATGTATAAAGGCTGGAGTGATTTCATGTATAATGTGTCAGTCAGAACCCAACTTCCTGCTTTTCAGCTCTCTTGGTTTACACTGACTGGTTACCCTGGCTACCAGGCAGTAACCAATCAGAGACTTGAGGGGGGGCCACATGGGTCATATCTGTTGCTTTTGAATCTGAGCTGAATGCTGAGGATCAATTACAAACTCACTGAACAGAAATGTACCATGTGGCCCCCCTTCAAGTCACTGACTAACTCAGAGATATAGAGCTGAAAAGCAGGAAGTTGGATTCTGGCTGTTTTATTAGACATCTGTTCACTCCAGTCTTTATACATTACATTTTTGGCTAACTAACTATATTAGAAACATTTTTTATTTTGCACAGCCTATCTATTTATACAGTTTTTATTTTCACACTGAACTATTCCTTTAATATACACAGCTATAGTATCTGATATGCATGCTTATCATTTTAATTTTACGTGTGGATTCTTGAATGGTTCATCTGATTGGGGCAGTCATTCAAGTTTCCACTGATCCAGATAAGAGAGGGGAAATACTTTTTTTTTTCCTTTTTGTTGTTTTCACATATTATCAGGTCACTGGGATAAAGGGGATTTGTTGTTTGTTACTTGTCACCTGCACAGTGTGGTGTGTTCTCTGTAGTAAATGATTGTGCTGCTCACTGTTCTCTTTCTCATGTCTCCCCCACCTCAGACACCCTCTCACTCTGCAGAGCTCACTGCTTCTTTCCCACCACCCTCATAATCTGCATGTCACTTTGGTGGCAACTGCAGGGTGTCCCATTACATTGCACTTTCTTCTAGTACAAAGTTGGGCTGGAGACTGTAAATTTCCACTGGGATTTAGTCTGTGCCATAATTAAGAAATCCGCAGTAGTAGCATTACAGGAAATTTGGGTGGAAATAAGACACAAACCTGGGATTCATAATCTTTTATCTTTCTCTCTTTACCTATATCTCTTGCATTTCATGTCGGTGTTCATTGAATTGCTCCACCTTTTTCCCTTGCTGCCTTGGCAACTACCCTACCTTTTCTAAAATCTTCGGATTAATTTCTCTCCTGCAATTTTCTATCTCTTGCTCCCGTTCATTCCTTCCTACACCATTCTCTCATTATTACCCTCCTCTTTTTCTGCCTGTTTCTTTGCACCTCGTGTCCACTGCTTCACCACAGGGCATCTCTCTGGAGTTCCTGTGTTGTCCTCCCCCTTCTTGCACTCACCTGGATGTCTGCAGTACTTGCCATGACTGACCGCCGCTCCATCCTCTTCCAAGTTCTCTTTGCTGTGTTCAATTCTGTTCAGGGATGTGTTATTATCACCGTACACTGTTTCCTGCGCCGTGAGGTAAGAATCAATCCACAGCAATCTCATTTCTAAACACAGAGTCTCTCAATATTGTTCTAATAATACTGTATAACCCAATAATGTAGACATAATCAGCCTTTCATATGGTATGCATATACTTTGTTACAAAAAAAAGGACTCAGCCTAACCTGAAATAAATAGAAAAGTGGGATGCAGGGGCCTTTAGCAATGTTCGTACTCAAAGCTAAAACTCACAAAGGGTTTCAGAAACTCAAATGTTCGACATTTATTAAGCACTAGACAAAATGTTATTTTTTTTTTTAATTTGACTTTTCCAAATTTCTGTGAAAGTTGGTAAACTCATTAAAGATGATGAGCAGAATGTGATTTTGCTATATTCAGCTTTTGTTTCATGTTTATATTCAATAGAGTTTTTGAGATTCAAAGCATTTAAATCGATAAGTGCATATTCGAGTTTGGGGAGTTTTCCAATTTTATTTCAAATGAAAAAAAAAATGTCAAAAATTCACAGATTCGAATTTTGATCAGTATGCCTCCCCGTGTATGTCTGTACAAGAACAATGCATTTTAGGATTTTAAAGGACAAATATTGTGTGAAAAGCAAGAAAGTGCTAGGGCATTATAATCTTTTAAATATAGAAGGAAAGTGCTCAAAAAGTTGGTCATAAGTTGATTGATTGAATATTTCTTCAAAAACCCTACTTGGCCCCCCAGCTGTTCCACTTCCTGCTGCCTCCTTTCCCATGCTGTGCAGGGGAGTCGGCAGCACTCAGCACACTGCATTGTAGGATATACAATTTATTTGATTAACACATATATAAACAATAAACTGAATGACCAAGCCAAAGACTAAAAAGCAGATGCTGCAACTGGCCATGCATGCTGAAAAAAATGTTTTCTTTATAAAGTTGGCCTTATTTACAGAAAAGAAACATCCTGAAGCCTTTCTTTGCCAGTTGCAATGCCACTATATGTCTCGTGTTTGTGTCCCTCAGGTGCAGGAAGTGGTAAAATGCCAGATAGGTGGGTGTCGCAGTGACGAAAACGAGGACTCTCCAAACTCTTGTAAGAATGGTCAGCTGCAGATAATGGTGAGTATGGGCTGTACGTTTCCTTGTTCTTTTTCAATAAAGATGTTTGCAAAGGCCCTTCTATTGTGCCTGAGATTGGGTTCTGTTCCGCTAACAGATGTACAATACATTATTGAAACAGCCTTCTTTTATTCAACAGATCTTACTTTCTCCAGCACATTCTGTTTTGTATGTTGTCACCGTACATTATAGTTTGCCTTACACAGTCTCCTGTTATTCTTTTTGCTGACGTTGCCTTCCTTCTTCATGTATTGTGTTACACCTCAGTTTAGATCTGTCTAGAATGTTCTCTCCATCCGCTTATTTTCTTATTTTGTCTCTCGGTTCATCATGCCCCTCTTGTTCTTATAGACAGATTTTGAAAAAGACGTGGACCTGGCTTGTCAGTCTGAGGAAAAGGCTTCATGGTACACTGCACATGGAGAAACTGGTAAGGACATGCTCAGCATGAGGCATTTCTGCACAGATATATAGTTATTGCTGCAGACAAATTGGATCAGATTAATCCTATAAAGGAAGTTGAGCTTGTGGATGTGCAAGAGAAGTTTCTCCATTTGTTCTTAACATGGTAAATCAAATCAGAGGTATGAGATAAAAATGGTAGCAGCAAAATTGTAATTTAAAAAGGTGCTTTATCAAGTGGAAAACATAGTGGGACTCATTTATAAACACTGGGTGTATTTGCACCTGAGCACTTACCCATAACAACCAATCAAAAGTTTTTTCAGCCAGCTGAAGGTTGAATACCAAAAGAACTAATTAGATACCATGGGTTACTGCTCAGGTACAAATTTGCCCAGTGATTATAAATTACCACCAGTAAGTAGGTACAAGTCAAAATATGTGCAAAGTAAATAAAACATTTTAAAACAGGGAAATGGGTGCAAAGTAACATAGCTGGTAGGATAGTTGGTATGGGGCTCACTAAACTTATTAGATAAAATGAATTGTGTATATTATGAAGACACTTATAGGGGAATATATATTATACTGTGTAAAACGAAATTCTGAAAAAAAGGTGTAAAAAGCTGTGTAAAATAAATGGTGAGTTTATCAAGGTGTGTGTAAATTTTACACCATGCAAACACCAGATTTGATGCTATTATTTTACATTGCTTCCGCAAGAAAAAATGCATAAAATGTTACACCAGTTTTTACATGGCGAAGCCTGTTAATGCGTGTTGTATTATCCTACTGTTTTTTAAACAGCATAATAAATATGCCCCTGTACTATATGTCATCTTAACAGATGATTTTCTTTTTTGTAGTCCTTTTTAAAGAACTGAACACGTGCCATCCTTCCAGTGTGACGGGAGCCCTGTCTCGGATTTCTTTAGATGACGAAGATGATCTTAAGCTGCATAAAGGTAGTGATGGACTCAGTTTCTCACACCTCCCTGGAAACATTTCTTCACAAGGGGGTATTCTACTCCAGGTGCCTAAAATAACCCATAACCCAGTAAATGAGCTCAACGATCCACTACCCAAAAAAGAGATCAACCTTGAGCGTGGTCCTCTTTACATTAGTCCTGAAGCAAACCGCTGGCCTTTGGATTTTGGGGATTGCCAGCTGGAGCCATCACTGGAGAGCGAGTACATGGTGCTTCCCAGGCGAACTTTAAGTCTCAAACCATTCAGCCGGGAGTATGGCAAGCTTAGTGTCAAGCTGGCAGATCTAAACAAGGGACGCCAACAAGGGGAGTCAGAAGTGTATCCTAATTTTCTGTCTGTGGACCACATCAATGTAAACCTCACCCCACCCTTTGTGCCCAGTCAGCAGCAGTATGGCTTGCCCTTTAAGCAGCCTCCATCTGTCCGTCACATTCTAGCATCAGAGATGAATGAGCGCAGTCGCACCATGCCACGAACAGTGCCTGGTCCATCTCTTAGTGCTGGTTCTCTAGAGGTGAGTGGTTAAAGGCACCACTGTGATAGTCTGTAATGTGCTTCTTTATATTGAAGTTGTTGATTCTGTTTCCCTGTTTAGGTTCTTAGTCTCCCCAGTTGTTTTTATTTGCCCCTATTACCGTATGCCTCTCCTTTTCTGTCACCCCCTACAAACTCCCCTCATGTTTCTGTCATTCTTAGTCTTCTTTTTGCAAATTCCTTTTTCTATGTCTGTACATTCATGGCAGTTCTTCTGCCTTCTCTCAATCCATCTTCCTTCCTTGCTTCCTTCTTTCTCTCTCCCTTCTTACATAGAAACCACATCAACCTGTACCTGTGTTTCTCCCTCAGCGAAAGCGATTGAGATATTCAGATCTGGATTTTGAGGTGAGCTCTTTTACATAAATGTACACCACAGTTTTCATACTTGGTCTCTCTTCTCCACACTGCATGGTGGTAATTGTTGTCCTTTCTAGGACTGGTTGCATGAATGGTGGCGGGAGGGGTTTATGGTGTTAATTGTGGGGTGCTAACTCCCCAGATGACCTTTTGCAGAAAGTGATGCATACCAGAAAAAGACATTCAGAGCTTTATCATGAACTAAATCGCAAGTTTCACACCCTGGAGAGATATCGGGATGCTAATTCAAAGGTACTTAGCATTTCTTTATTTTAGATAATCCATCTCCTGTTTTTCTTTGTCAAATTAATTGTTGTTTGCACAGTTTGGCCCCATTTTACATTTGTTTGCATTCTCATTTTAAACAGTGATTCCTATTAAATCTACTGGCATTTCAGTACATTTAACTCTTGGGCATCTTTTTTAAACTTTTATTTCACCTTTATTTCATCTGTACATAAATACATAGCGGGAGAGATGGAACAATGGCCAAACAATCTTGTAATATGCAAGGTAACTTAGTGGTCAGGGATATAATGTTATAGTCATTTTATTTAGAAATCAGCACACATTTTTGGTTAATTATTGGTTTATTTTGATTAATCACAGTACTTTGGGTCATTGATTTGTGTATTAATATATATATATATATATATATATATATATATATATATATATATATATATATATATATATATATATATATATATATATAGATATAGATATATAGATATATAGATATATAGATATATAGATATATATATATATAGATATATATATATATATATCTACCTACCTGGTATAAGCCCAGTGTGTGTATTCTTAACTATATAAAAGTAATTTTAACTTTGTACTGCAGACCTGAGCAGGAGTTACTGTGAAGGCCATAGAAGGCTGGGGCGCAAAGCTGCATTCAATGAGTGTCAGAATACCTGTGATCACTCATAACTGATATGTCCATATGTTATGCTTCAATGTTAACAGCCACAAAAAGTAGAAGAAAACATATAACTGTAGTAATTAGCAGTTCATATTTATTTAATGGTGGGTCATTCTTTTCTTCCAGGTTCCATGTAAACAACTTAAATTACAGTCTGAAAACTTGAAAGTGTTTCTAAAACAGTTAATTTTGGTTACAGCATTTGGTGCCCTTAAATTACTTATGAAACTTTGTCTTAAGCTGAATTGAATGACAATCTCATACATTTTCCTGTGCTTTTGATCTGTAGAGAGATAAGCGCTGGAGTATATCTTCAGGAGGAGGAGTGGAGAGAACCTCAGCTAGCGTGAGTAAATCTTAGGGGCTATGGCAGACAAGGTGTTTTGTTGTCCCTGCTTAATCTTCTTCAACATGGACAACAAAACGTCAAAAGATACCTTCCTGACAGATTAAATATAAATTGCCAGAGGTAAACATAGGCATCACATAGTATGTGATTCATATGTTGAACCGCATTATTTAACTTTCGATTTCTTGCCTGCACCAGAGGAGATTAAGTGCAGATGACAAAACGTCTGTATCCTTGGTGTAATTAATCTTAGTCTATATTTATCCCTAGTACTTCTACAAGGTTATCTCAATGTTATTGTGCTTATATGGGTGCTAAATGCACCAATGCAGTTAATCAAAGCAGCCAATCAGATTTTTACTTTAAAATCCGCAAAAGAGGAGCGCTCCAAGTGTGATACTATAAAATAAAAGTTAGTTCACTTTTAGTATGTTCTAATCAAGTTTTCAATTGGACTTCATTATTTAGTTTATATAGCTTTTCAATTATTTGCATTCATCTCTTGACTCTTTCCAGCTTTCAAACGGGGGTCACTTACCCCATCTAAAAACAAATGCTCTGTAAGGCTAAACATTTATTGTTATTGTTACTTTTTAATTCATAGCATTCTATTCAGGCCCATGCCTATTCATATTTCACTCTCTTATTCAAATCCGTGCGTGGTTGCTCGGGTAATTTGGACCCTACCAACCAGATTGCTGGAATTGCAAACTTGAGAGCTGCTGAATAAAAATCTAAATAACTCAAAAACCACAAATAATAAAAAATGAAAACCAATTGCAAAGTGTCTCAGAATATTACTCACTATATCATATTAAAAGTTAATCTAAAGGTGAACAACCCCTTTAAAAATGCACTCACATCAAAGCACATCAAAGCAAATGAATAAAAGATCAAAAGTTTGAAACTCCCCATTAAGCCTCAACATGTATCACTCTCAGTAGTGCTTCCTCAGAAGGTCATGGGGTACTACACCAATACAACACTTCCACTCAGTTCAATCCATTTAGTTCTTAAAGGGATACTGTCATGACTGGGGGCAGCTGGGAAATTGACAAAATGTCTAGCCCCATGTCAGATTTTCAAATTGAATATAAAAAAATCTGTTTGCTCTTTTGAGAAATGGATTTCAGTGCAGAATTCTGCTGGAACAGCACTATTAACTGATTCATTTTGGAAAAAAAATGTTTTCCCATGATAGTATCCCTTTAAAGGTGAGAAATGAACTGTTTCCCTATTGGAAGATTTTTAACAAACATCTCAAGTATACATACATCTGTAGAAATAACTCAAATCAACTGAACTTGCTGTGTTTTCTGAATTCAGATAGCCAGTTGAATGACAATCACAATTGCTGTACTTATGATTCCCCACAGAAACACTGATTGGTTTCTGGGGTGCCTCCCATTTCAAACAAGAGGCTAGAATATTCTTTATGGTTTTACCTTTCGTAAAAATAATACCTGGTCTCGATGGTAGAATCCTACTAAGATCATTATCTGCAGTAAGAATAGGCCAGTGTTTTGGGGAGATAGAAGTGTCAGTTAAAAGGCCTATGATAATGGGATTTTGAAAATTAAGTTAGTTATTTGACTAAAGGTGGCCATACAAAGAGAGATCCACTCGTTTGGAGATGTTGCCAAATGAACGGTCTCTCCCCGTTATGCCCACCTTGAGGTGGGCGATATTGGACTGATCCCATCACGGGCCCTAGGGCCCAACAATCAGATCATAATGCAGCAGTACAGGTGGTAGGATCGCGGGACCGCAACAACGAACATATTTGTCTGCAATCTGACAGGTTTTTTAATCCTGTCCAATCTACATATGCCCGATTTTCGGCCAGATATCGATTGGGGAAGCCTGTTGGAGGGCCCCAAACATGGACCAATAAGCTGCCAACTAGGTCTGTTGGAAGCTTTTATCGGCCAGTGTATGGCTACCTTAAAGGGCATGTAAAGTCTAAAATAGAATAAGGCTAGAAATGCTGTATTTTGTATACTAAATATAAACATGAACTTACTGCACCACAAGTTTCAAACAAATAATTTATGCTTTCAAAGTTGGCTACAGGGGGTCACCATCTTGTAATTTTTTTAAACATCTTTGCAAGACTAAGACTGTGCACATGCTCAGTGTGGCCTGGGCTGCTTAGGGATCATCATAAACAAAGCTGTCCTTTAAGTTTCCTCTACGAGTACCATTTCTGTACCATCTCCCAAAGATTCATAACTGTTTGTTGGACCCTCCAGGCCAACCGATTGTGTTAGGTATAAATTCAGTAACCTCACAATTATCTGTTTTTATTGAAAATTCTCTGCAATCATTAGTAATAGGGCTGCCATCTTATCTAAAAAATAAATAATCAGTTTTATGTATTATGGACGATTTTGAATGGGAAAAGGACATGATGATAGCGTTCAATTGCTATATATACAGTACATGTATTCCTCACATGGGGGTGTTGAGACAGTTAAGTTCATTTTAAATCGTTCTAGTGATTTGTCTCTCCCTTGGCAGGAGTTTTTAATGGAGGGTATCAGGTAAAACAACTGGTTGAAACGAATATGTATGTAAGTACCTTCGCTCCAAGTTTTCAGATCTCTATACGGGATTTTGGAAACATCAGTTTGTTAATGGCGTTGATCCGTGGTTAGTTTTATGGTATCGCTATACTGACAACATTATACTGATCTGTAAGCAGAGGGAGGAAGATTTGATTTCCTTTTTTGACACTTTACATAGAAATGATTTTAACCTGTGCTTTACATGCACCATTTCTAAAACATCTTTGGTCTTTTTAGATCTAGAGATCTTTGTGGATAGTGATAAACTCAATACACGAACATATTTAACATCTGTGATGAGTGATAACTTCTATCTGCATCCTAAAAGCATGTATCCCTCCCATTATATTAAAACATTCACTTTAGGCAATGCTTGTGGCTGAGGAGGACCTTGCTGTCAAGTTTGTTAACAAGGGTTACAAGGCCATCTGTAGTTAGTCCCGCTATGGTTTAAAGCTAAAAAGAGTTTCAGAAGCACCCTCTTGCGACCCTGGAACAAGAACAGGAGAGTTTCCCTTTTTTATCTGTAGAAATAAGTCAATTGAACTGGACTTGCTGTGTATATTTTTCTTGAAGACGTTTCACCAGTCATCCAACTGGCTTTCTCAATTCAGAATAATTTATAACAGGATCTTCTTTTGGCAATATATTCTCTGGAATGTTGCTCCAATCAGCATAATCTGTTTATCATAATCAGCAAGGATGTCATGAAGTTAGGTGTTGATTGTATTAGCAAGATTGGAGTGGATTATGATAAACAGATTATGCTGATTGCAGCAACATTCCAGAGGATATATTGCTGAAGAAAGATCCTATTTACAAGTTATTCTGAATTGAGAAAGCCAGTTGGATGACTTGTGAAACGCCTTCAAGGAAAAAAAACACACTTGTTTCTACAGATATACTATCACCTGGATGAATGAGAATCTTCACAAACATTTTCCCTTTTTTTATTACACGCTATACTACTGCAGCCAATTCAGTTAGAAGAATTTTGAATAAATACTGGCGTATTCGTTATGCAATTCTTGTTAGTAGGATTCCAGTTATTATTTTTATGAAAGGGTAAAGCCATCAAAAATACTCTAGTTTAAAATGAGAGGTACCCCAGAAACCCATCAGTGTTTCTGTGGGGAATTATAAGTGCAGCAATTGTAAAACTTGTGCTTTTGTAAGTAAGGGTAAGAGCATCACAGCTTACCAAACAGGGAAGTCCTATAGGATTAAACCTTTTGTTACATGTTCTACTAAGGGTGTCATATATATGGCAACATGTACATGACGATATCACCATATTGGTAAAACAAACAGGCCTTTCAAAAAAAGTATTTTACAACATATTAATGGGATCATAAATGTTCCAAAGCTGATTAAATGTTTAACTCAAATGCAGCAACATGAAGAACACAATTGTGATCTGAGTTTTTGCACTTTCATGGAATGGAATTGTTGCAAAACACTATGTTAATGGGAGATGGAGATCTGAGAATTTTGCTAAGAGAACCACATTTGATTTTTAAGTGTTTTAAAAAGTTTCCCTATGGGTTTAATGTGGTAATAACATTGGCACCTTTTTTAAAGAAGTAATGGGAAATATATATTTTTGAGAAATCATTATTATTTAGATTTATTTAAGATTTATTTATTTTATTTAAGAACTAAATGGATTGCTATTTAAAGTGTTGTGGTGGTGTGGTACCCCTTGACCTCCTAAGGAAGCACTATTGAGTGCGAAACAGGTTGTGCATTTTTAACTTTTAAGTAACCACAAATTAGTATCACACTTGGAGCACTCCTCTTTTACTGTTTTTAAGGTTCTTCCTTTGTGGAGTGGAAAAAGGTGATACAGAGATCACCTGATTGAGTGTAGCAGCTCACTACCCAGAATTATTTCAGAGCTTCGCTGGAAGGCAGTGCAGACTTCAGCTTTGTTGCACTTTGTAATTTGTCTCACTCTGATCACAACTAATTACTGACTGGCACCAGTGCAGTTTAGCTCTGTGTTACTCAGGTCTGGTTGATGTATAAATCTTACATTTTCAGCTTTTGCAATTGAAAAGGAAAGAAAAAGACAAGTGTAAAAGATCATTCTGACTATGGATAAAGCTTATGGTCAAACAGTTGGTTTTGCTCTAATTAATAAAAATTCTCTAGTTTCTGAATAATACATTTCAGATCCCATTTATAACTTGGTAGGGGTTTTCTATAAAATGAGTTAAGCTGAAATAACTGGAAATCATGTATGTAGTAAGGACCGGCTTTTCAGCAAGTCTTCATTTTTGGGAAAAATTACATAAATAATGTTGCTCATTGTAGCACCACCTTATCCCAAGAACAAGTATTAAGTATGGTTCACTTAAGTCTTCTGAACAAGATATCCTGTTCATCACTGAAGGACTAGGTGTTACTGTTGCTGTTTTTACCTATTCAGTGGTGTGAGCTGAACCTTATATCTCTTGGCAGCCGTGGTATTTAATGTAGTTCAAGCGCATCATGAATCACAACCTTACTCACTAATGTCAGCTGCTGTTAAGTACAATAATCTTAAAGGTAGATGCTGTAGGATAGGGACTAAGATTTTTTTGTATTTAGCAAATAGGTACTAAGACCCCTGGAGAGGAGGTTTCATCCTACAGCCTTTGAGAACTGGGTATTTTACTAAAATGAAAATCTGCTTCTCCTAGCTTTTCCTACCCTTGCAGTTCTATAGTTAGCAGGGAAAGATTGCAGGAAATCAACCTCCTATATAGATATCATAATGGGACAAATCTAGCAACAATTACAGGAAAGCACTGTAAAGGCTTTAATGCAGAAATGTGCACTTTCCTTTCAGAACAAAAAATATCAGGACTGTAATTGTTTTCATTTTTTCAGAAACTGTAAATGTTTCTATATTTTCATGAAGCAGGATTGTTTTGCTTCCAATAAGAATTAAATGTATCTTAGTTTGGATCAAGTACAAGCTGCTGTTTTTTTATTACAGAGAAAGAGGAAAATAAGCATACATTTTTTTTATTAAAATAGAGTCTATAGGAGATGGCCTTCCCATAATTCACAGCTTTTTCATTGCGGATAATAGATCCCATACCTGTATCAGTGCAAGTTCATCTTCCTAAACTCCTGAAAGCTGTTCCATTCAACAGTGTTTATGGAGCCAAGATAATAGGGTTTAAAGAGGACTCATGTATTGACATATGACATGTTTAGGTGTGCCTAAAGTTTCAGCTTCTCCATAGCAGCAATGATTCAGGACTTCAAATTTGTTACAGGGGGTCACCATCTTGGAAAGTGTCTGCGATAGAGATGTCGCGAACTGTTCGCCGGCGAACTTGTTCGCGCGAACATCGGGTGTTCGCGCTCGCCGGAAGTTCGCGAACGTCGCGCGACGTTCGCCATTTTGGGTTCGCCATTGTTGGCGCTTTTTTTTGCCCTCTCACCCCAGACCAGCAGGTACATGGCAGCCAATCAGGAAGCTCTCCCCTTGACCACTCCCCTTCCCTATAAAAACCGAAGCCCTGCAGCGTTTTTTCACTCTGCCTGTGTGTGCTGAAGAGATAGTGTAGGGAGAGAGCTGCTGCCTGTTAGTGATTTCAGGGACAGTTGAAAGTTTGCTGGCTAGTAATCGTTTTGATACTGCTCTGTTATTGGAGGGACAGAAGTCTGCAGGGGTTTGAGGGACATTTAAGCTTAGGTAGCTTTGCTGGCTAGTAATCTACCTTCTACTGCAGTGCTCTGTATGTAGCTGCAGTGGGCAGCTGTCCTGCTTCTGATCTCATCTGCTGACTGCTGCAATAACAGTAGTCCTTGTAAGGACTGCTTTTATTTATTTTTTTGTTGTTTTACTACTACTACTACTACTACTATAAGAGCCCAGTGCTATTAGTCTAGCAGTGTTGGGGGGTGGGACTGGTGTGCTAATCTGCTGCTCCTAGTAGTTCAGCAGCACCAACTTTAATTTTTTTTTTTAATATTCATTTTTTTTTTATTTTACTTTTTTTATTTTACTACCGCTGTAGTAGTGTATAAGTTGACCTTTTAGGCATTATTTGCCCTGTAGGCATTATTTGCACACTGTTTTCTTCAACCCGCCATCTAGCTGTGTGACCTTGTTCACATTCTGTCTAAATATCCATAATATTACCGTCTCCAGAAAAAACACCGGAGTGACTTTTTTCAAGCAGCCATAATATATTTTACGTAATCCGTATCCACCGCTGTAGTAGTGTATACGTTGACCTTGTAGGCATTATTTGCACACTGTTTTCTTCAACCCGCCATCTAGCTGTGTGACCTTGTTCACATTCTGTCTAAATATCCATAATATTACCGTCTCCAGAAAAAACACCGGAGTGACTTTTTTCAAGCAGCCATAATATATTTTACGTAATCCGTATCCACCGCTGTAGTAGTGTATACGTTGACCTTGTAGGCATTATTTGCACACTGTTTTCTTCAACCCGCCATCTAGCTGTGTGACCTTGTTCACATTCTGTCTAAATATCCATAATATTACCGTCTCCAGAAAAAACACCGGAGTGACTTTTTTCAAGCAGCCATAATATATTTTACGTAATCCGTATCCACCGCTGTAGTAGTGTATACGTTGACCTTGTAGGCATTGTTTGCCCCAGTTTTTTTGGCCGCAGCCACTGAAGCACAGAGGCCAGAAAAAATATGCCATATAAATGCTGAAAATAGTAATTTTTTGCCATACGTTGACTCAACGTATATGGCAAAAAATGACTATTTTCAGCATTTATATGGCATATTTTTTCTGGCAACTGTGCTTCAGTGGCTGCGACCAAAAAATGCATATTTTCTGCATTTATATGGCATAATTTTTCTGGCCTCTGTGCTTCAGTGGCTGCAACCAAAAAAATTTATATTTTCAGCATTTATATGGCATAATTTTTCTGGCAACTGTGCTTCAGTGGCTGCGACCAAAAAAATGCATATTTTCTGCATTTATATGGCATAATTTTTCTGGCCTCTGTGCTTCAGTGGCTGCAACCAAAAAAATTTATATTTTCAGCATTTATATGGCATAATTTTTCTGGCAACTGTGCTTCAGTGGCTGCGTCCAAAAAAACTGGGCAAACAATGTCTACAAGGTCAACGTATGGCGAAAAATTACTATTTTCAGCATTTATATGGCATATTTTTTCTGGCAACTGTGCTTCAGTGGCTGCGTCCAAAAAAACTGGGCAAACAATGCCTACAAGGTCAACGTATGGCAGTTGTTTAAAGAGAACAGTAGATTACTAGCCAGCAAAGCTACCTAAGCTAAAATGTCCCTCAAATCCCTGCAGACTTCTGTCCCTCCAATACAGAGCAGTATCAAGCAGATTACTAGCCAGCAAGCTTACTATCATCTGTCCCTGAAATCACTAACAGCTCTCCCCCTACACTATCTCTTCCAAGCACACACAGGCAGATTTTTCAGATACATTTTTGCCCTTGATCCCCCTCTGGCATGCCACTGTCCAGGTCGTTGCACCCTTTAAACAACTTTAAAATCATTTTTCTGGCCAGAAATGTCTTTTCTAGATGTTAAAGTTCGCCTTCCCATTGAAGTCTATGGGGTTCGCGAACCGTTCGCGAACCGCTCGCATTTTTGCGCAAGTTCGCGAATATGTTCGCGAACTTTTTTTCCGACGTTCGCTACATCCCTAGTCTGCGACACTCACATGCTCAGTGAGACGCTAAGATTAGGGGTTGTTGCAAATTATCCAGCAGAAAATGAGATTGGCCTGTAATATAAACTGATGCTGCAAGGCTGATTATTAAATTCTGATGCTAATTGCACTGGTTTCTTTGCTGCCATGTAGTAATTATCTGTATTAATTACTAATCAGCCTTATATTGTGACATTTATATTCTATGTGTACTGTATATTGTGAGTGTGTCCCTAAGCTCAGTAAGTGACAGCAGCACAGAGCATGTGCAGTGAATCAGCAGAAAAGAAGATGGGGAGCTACTGGGGCATCTTTGGAGACACAGAATTTACTGCTAAAGGGCTGTGGTTGTCTTGGGCTGGTACAGAAGCCCAAAACATGTACAACATTTTTAGCCTACTTAATTAGTTAAGCTTTAGTTCTACTTTTACTCAACAATAGAGTAAGAATACAGTCATTTGTTTCTGTATATCAGGGAGTACAGCTTCATAAAACATAATAAAAGAGCCCTTGAAACGTTTCTTTAAGCTTTCTCTTTTTTGTATGTTGGCCGTTAGGAGAAGACTAGTCCAGCAGGACCCCATCAGAAAGTTTGGGATAGCTACAGAGCACGGTCTTCACAGATCCATGACAGACTGAGCCTGCACTGCGTAGATTGGAATCAACCTCCACGTGTTTCCATGGATGTGTCAGATGGGGACTATCAAACTGAAGTATAGAGCAGAAATAGGCCACACATTGTTATCCCTTCTTGGACAGCCATGGGAACTCTCACACCAGAGAAAAAGGCATAGTGTTTGCTGAACTGTAGCCCACTGAGGGTTATATTTGTCTTTCCAAGATGAAAGTGTACTGGGACACACTTGAAATACACCTACATTTTTGCTGTTTTGGACAAGAAGGAAGACCAGCATTACGTGATGCCCAGTAATTTCTCTGAAGTGTTCTAAGTGAGACTAAGGTTCATAAACTGGATTTATTGCTTTGTAGAGATGCAGCTCCTCTGTTCGGATCTGTATATTGAGGATTTGGATCAACTTTCCTGTTTTCTGTATCAAAGAGGCTAGTGCAAGACACTGCTAGTTCTCACTGCACATGCACACACATACCCACTCCATATCACACAACATTCTTTGTCCTGTTTCCTGGACATTGCTTGTCAAGTGACCACTTCCAGTTTATTTGCCCTCATTTCTCCAGCCCCTGTTGCTCCTGGGTGGGATTGAAGAGCCTTGCCTTGTCTTCACAGACTTCTTAAAAATAAAAAGGTCACCAAGATTAGATTGTAACTAATCTCTCCAATTGTTCCCTGAGGGTTTCTGGATATAAGGTGGGGGGCAAGGGATTTTGGTGGCACTGGGTTTTAAAACAAAATGCCTACAGTTTGTTTAAAAAGGAGAAAAAAAAATAAAAAAAAAATATTTTGAAACGTGACTAGAGGTAAGTTTTATTTATTTACTGAATCATAATCCGAATAATACGATTCTGCATTCCTTGTGGTGAACTATTGACCAGCAGTGCAGCACTTGTGTGTTTATACCGATAGAGCATGCTTTAATAGTACGTACAAAACTTCAGGCTGAGAAAAGCATAGTGTCCACATTGTGTGCCTTAGGTCATCATGCCACTTCCTGGTTTCTTGCAATGGGACCAAACTAAAATAGAGCCCCAATGGGAGGTCATAGAGAGCTTGTTGCAATGTTAAAGTAAAACAATGGCTCTTTTGGCAAATCTGAAAATGCAGACTGAGTGATCACTACAGTTACAGAATCAAGAAATTAAACAAATACAAAATAATACAAATTCAGCTTTTAGGCAATAAGTGACATTGTACTGGCCTATCAGTACAGCTCTAATTGTGTATTGTGTCCTGTGACTGCAAAATCACACACAACTGGGGGCTATGGAGGATTGTGAAACGATACATCCATGCTCATGCTTGTTGCCCAAAGTGATGTTGCTTTTGATTTTTACAGACTGAGCTAAATTTTAAATGAGTATATGAGACCATTTTGTTTCTTTGTTAATGGTCCATTCAAAAAAAAACAAAAAAAAAAAAACAAGTTCTTATTATTTGACATCGAGTAAGTGTACAGGATTTCTATAGCCAAAATGAAACCGCCATCTCTGTAATTTCTGGTTTGTATGCTTTTATCACTTTTCCATGAACCTAAGTGGTCACTAGTAAAGCAGTAATGCCTGTGTGTGTGTGAGCACTGAATGTCCTGCTTATTGGTCTGAAGTGTAGGCTATACTCACAGGTGACTACTATTTTATGGTGATATTGTGGCACAGTTTAGTGCATAGAGATACTGTCATGGTAAAAGTGCAGCAATTTCCTGGCCAGCTACTGATGTTAAGATATATATATTAAATCAAAGTTTGGTTCTGTTGAAAGTAAGTGAGAATGTGATTTGCAGAAAGAAGGTCCTGTCTCAGTTCCAATGTCCTGATCTGTGCCCTGTGTATGCGTTAAAAACACTGGTATTGATCCTTAACAGTAAATCAGAACAATTGCATAGGTGTCAAACAGACATGCTGCTGAGTTTAAGATACTGAAAGACCCCAGAATTGATCAGCTTTAATAACAAAAATAAAATAATTATTTGATTCCGTACAGCCACTAATATTTTGTAGTTGCACCATCCGTCTGTCCGTTACTGTAAAAGAAACTGTGAAAATGAATGTGATGTGTGACAAGTTGACTTTAAGAGTTTCCGAATACCTTAAAATAGCGGTGCAGGGGTGAAAGACTATAAGTTGGACTGACGGCTAAGGCAAAAAGGTAGAACAATTAGGATGTTCTCAAAAAGACTCTCGGAATCATTTGTCTTCACATACGCACATCTGGCATTGTACAGACTCTAAAATACGTTGAAGCTGTGGGATTAGCATTGTCCCTGGCATATGGTCATACCATGATTAATATTTAAAGAGCAGAAATAGACAACAGGTAAAAGTACGGCCCAACAGTTTCTCTTATACATTAGCTCATTTTTATACATGTAACTGGTCTGTTTGGTGTCTATTCTAAGCATTTTTCTGATTGCTGTTTTGGCCTCTACCATGTCTGCTGGAAGCCTTTGTAAAGAAATATGCCTTTTGGTCTATTCTGCTCTTTCCTCATTGGAGCGTGACTTTTCTATTCTGGAAATTGGCTTCATTTCTATTTGCTGCTGCATTCCAAATTTGTGGGAATAGTTTCACCCTCTCTGTTCTCGATCTAAAGCATAATGTAGCAATATCCATCACTATTTTTGAAAATATTGTGGCTGAATATGCGATCAATGCCATCGAAACATTTTATTTGTATCATAAATCTTGGTGTACATTGATTGAAACTGGTGTTTAATGAAAAAAGCTTCTTTCATTGGTTCAGCAACTGTGTGGCCCAGACTTAGAGCTATAAGCGTGAATTATTATTTTCTGCCCACAATATCCCTGCAACTATAGAATAGGGACTGCTATGACCATGGTTTTATATACCTGTAAACTTGTTATAATCTAAACAGGGCTAAATGTTGAACCACAAGGGGTAAGCCTTATGGTAATAATCACTTACATTTTGTTCAGCTTAATGATTAGATGTATCCTACAGCACTGGAGTGTTTTCTGGCTTCTAGGTAGTTGTTAATTGGTTCAATACCATTATTTAGAATTCAACAGCAAGGAAATGCCATAGACAAATGTCACAAAAGTAGATAGCAACAAATATTATGTCGAGAAAGCTCACTCAAAACACTAACAGGATAATGTAGATAGGTGCTAATTTTTTCAAAAAGCTGACCAGTAAATAGTAGTTGCTCCTGCAACTTTTGTTACCTTTTTTTGGTTTTTCATTGGTTGAGGAAAAAAAGGGGGCAGGGTAGTAGTCCCGCCTGGGGGTTCCGTATAATTACCATTAATTTTAGCAATGGAGTCACAAATTGCCCCATAAATATTTCACATTTGTACACTTGCTGTGGCACAGTCATCAAGGAGAATCAGCCCTTTGACATCAACCCATGGCACCTTTTGTTACTTTACCCCTACATATTGTAAATAAAATTTACTCATCTAATACATTTTTTTAGATCTTTTAAACCATCGCTGCCCTCATTGCTTATATAAAGGCATAACGTTTCTACATAGATATCAGAGCACTAACACATACTTCTCAATGTATCTATCAGTGTATTGATAGGTGAGCAGGGGATGGAATTTACTGATTAATTGTGTATGTAGTTGTGAAATAAGTTCTATTTAATGGGGACATTGGGAGACAGGCCCAGATATCTAAAATGAATGTAAAGTGATGCTCTTTACAGGTAAGAAGCAGTATATTTTAGTTTGGGGGTTGGTATAATGATTCAAGCATACCAAACCTCTAACACATCTTTAATAAGGGGACCAACATCCTTTTCCCAGTCAAAGCAATTGTTCTAAAGTGTTAGCGTCTCTTACAGACATGGTTTCCTCATATTCATATTATTTTTCTTTCCCCCCTTAAAGTTCCATGATATATATGTGTAATTATTTAGGAAAACCTGTGTTTTATACCACTTGTGTTTTGACCTTTTCTGTAACAGCAACCCTTCAGCCCAGCTTTTTCTCATATCTGCCTCTTCAGCTCTTCACTACTGTCATTTGCAAATCAAAATTCATCCATCAGCCAGCACCACACTCAAACAGTAAGGGGAATGGAGAGGATAAATACAGCGGGGATGTGTGCAGTGGGTCTGCCCATGCCGTCAGCAGCTGGTAGCAGTAACAGGCTGAGTATCCCTCTGGCTGCAGAGCATATACAGGGCAGCATGAGTGAGCAAGGAGCATTCAGAGTCTAATGGAGGCTCCCATCTGTTTGCATTAGTTCTGGGTCAGTACTAGCAGCATCCAGAGATGACTGAGATTGGTTCTGACGTTTGTGCAAGAAGGGTTGTTTAAATTTATGGAAGTGCAGTTTGTATATATATAGGACGTGAGAAGGTATTGAATGAGATACCCCAGGGCAGTTACCATTAAGTAAAGAGATGGAAAAACTAAGAACACATAGGGATTAAGGGATTCATTTGGCAAAGGAGAAGGATCAGAGTTATGGGGCAGCACTACAATTGGAGGTGCATTAACTCGCAGGAAAAGTTGATTCATCAAGCAGAAAAGTCAAGGTGCCAATCAAAACCAGGAAAATGCTGACACTTTTATTTAAAATCAGAGCAGTTGGAAAGCCTTGTGTAAACAGAGACAGTGGTTTACCCACAGCTGCTTGATATGCTTGGAGGCCATAATGTGTACACTGGTTATGCCGACCGCAGAGCTGGTATTAGAAGAGAAATAGCAAATCAGAGATGTTGGGTTTGGAACCCTCCTCCTGTTGAAACAGAACTCTTATAAACGCAACAATCCGTTTTTGAAAGTTGTAGTTCTTGCACAGCCCTGATGTAAATGCTGAAAATATCTACCATTTATATGAGTGCAATGTTTTCTGTCAAGGTGGTCACACAGCAATATGTAGGTCCAAGATACATGTTAATCAATACCTTTGCCATTAGCAGGAATGGACGGGACTGTTATCAGGTAATGTCTTGTTTAGCCCTCCCTACTTTCTCTATGCCAGGACTATTTATACTGGTGGCCTGTAGCATCTACTGTTAATTGTATTCTTTTGTATTATTAACTTCATTTTCATTTGTTAATTACATAAGCCTGTAACCCTGTATAAATCAAAGATGAGACAAAGAAAATTCTGCCATAGAAGATTTATTACACACAATTGTATGGGCCAATTGTGTGGATAAGAAATACCAACATACTACTGACCCCATAGAAGATTTATTACACACAGTTGTATAGACCAACAGTGTGGATCAGCAACACCAACATGTTGCTCATCCAGAGCACATCATTAGCACATATATTTATACACATATATTTATATACCATTTCAACATTACAAATGTAACCATATTTTAGATATTAATTGGATAGATGCTAACGTTGACTGTGACACAGGCTACTGAATATGCATAACTTAGGAATGTGCCTAGTTCAAAGGTTAAACATATGTGACATTATACATAGGACTCCTTATAAGGAAAGCAGAGATCTGCTAAAATGTTTGACCCTTACAGTACCAGGTGCTGACAGATGCCATATAGCTTCCATTGTGCTTTGTCCCTGCCTTGAGCCCCAGACTCCTATATATGTCTTAGATGTTCATAGTGCTCTCATAGAGTAATGGGAAACTACTGTGCCTACCAGGATCATTTATCTGGCTTTTTAAAGATAAACTGCGGAGTCGTGTCCAATCCTGGTGGTGCTCAGTGGTTCACCATTACTCTAGCAAATGCTCTGCACATCTTAGACATGAAGACAAGAATATGACATAAGGGGCATAATGTAATGTATGAAGTAGACTGGGGTTATGCAGCTGCAGGCAACCAGAAGATCATACATCATTATTGTCAGTTCCTTGATAAAAAAAAAAAGCTTGTGCCACCCTAAAATGTTGCTGTTTGTTTGTAATCTTTATATGGAAAGAGCTGTTGGCTCATGACAAATGTCCTCTTCATTGTTCGTATACCTCATTGTTCTGATACCCTTATGTGTTTTTTTGTACATTTATATTATAAACTAGTTGGAGGGGGTGGTTACGGTTTTCAGTCCAAACCAGATTGACCATCAAGCTGTGCTTCATGGTGTATTTGGGAGATTTCATTGCATTTTTTTCCAAACCTCGCCCTTCCTGGTCTTCAGTCTGCCCCAAACCAGCTCAATTATGGAAAGGTCCCTTTTATTAGAAAGTCTTAATACCCATTACAAAGTTCATGCAACGTACATCCGAACATGCCAAAACCCTTATCACCCTTATTTTTATAGCAATATTATACTGCAGGCTGGACTTGCAATATGTAGATTCTGGCAAATACAATGCTATAGACAATGACTGTTTATTGGCCATTTCGTTCCTCTGTGTACCTGAAATGCCAGGGCCTGTTCTGAATCTCAGTCCAAATCTGTATTATATACAGTGACGCTGAACCTCTTGCCAAGTCCTTTGCTTTGGCAGCTCTGAGAAAGTCATAACTTATTTTATTCCATTCTTCTTTATAATGATTTGTGCAGTTACTAAATCTGTACGTGCAGTCTATGATAGTTGCTTCATGAACCGTTACCACCCTTTCCAGAAAGTAGTAAACTGTGGAGTTAGATTTACATCCTATATTATTTGTTTCCTTGCATGCCTGAACGGCTGCGTATTTTCATGGTACTGTGGAAGAAAAAAAAACTCAAAAGCCCAAAGTCTAAGGGTTGGATTTACTAAAGACTAACAAATTAGCTGAGGTGAATAAATCAGCTTATTGTTTGATTTAGTCTTGTACTATAGTTTATATAAATAAGCTGCTGTGTAGCTGTGGGGGCAGCAATATCAGTTGAATAGAGCTATAGGATATACATCTATATAACAGATAATAGATAAACCATGTAGAATGCAATAGACTGCCTTCAGAAATCACGGGGCCCTGTACGGCAACATTTTCTGGGCTGCCTGGTCCCCGCCCACTCTCAAGCCCCACCCCACAGTAAAAAGGCCACATGGATATCAGATCTAAAACATTAAAACCCCCATAGCTATAAAAAGTCATAGGTGGCCACCCCCCCCCACATGTTATAAAAAGCCATTAGTGTTCAGCCCCCCCCCCACAAGTATAAAGCAAGTAAAGCTGTACAGGGATTGGATAGGGGAAGTAGCCTTTAGCCTATCCAATCCCAATGCAGCTTTACCAGGAATTATCCTTAAAGAACCAATGAGGGTACAGAAAATCAGAATAGGAGAAAATCTTGCGTGCACAGAGCTGCTGTCCTATTTTCTGAAGCTGGCAGCACGCTGAAAGAAGGGGGACCAGGCTATTCAAGTAAGTGAAGCATGGCAACTTTCCCCCCTGTGCCCCCCTGATGGTCGGCCCTGGACTTAGTCATTAAAGGGATACTGTCATGGGAAAAAAATGTTTTTTTTCAAAATGTGAATAGTGCTGCTCCAGCAGAATTCTGCACTGAAATCCATTTCTCAAAAGAGCAAACTGATTTTTTTATATTTAATTTTGAAATCTGACATGGGGCTAGGCATATTGTCAGTTTACCAGCTGCCCCCAGTCATGTGACTTGTGCTCTGATAAACTTCAGCCACTCTTTACTGCTGCACCGCAAGTTGGAGTGATAACATCCTCCTACCTTCCCCAGCAGCCCATCAGCAGAACAATGGGAAGGTAACCAGATAACAGCTCCCTGGTAGATCTAAGAACAGCACTCAATCTTAAAATCCAGGTCCCACTGCGACACATTTGGTTACATTTGAGTAGGAGAAACAACAGCCTGCCAGAAAGCAGTTTCATCCTAAAGTGCTGGCTCTTTCTGAAAGCACATGACCAGGCAAAATGACCTGAGATGGCTGCCTACATACCAATATTAAAACTAAAAAAAAACACACTTGCTGGTTCTGGGATTCAAATTTATACTGTAGAGTAAATTATTTGCAGTTTAAACAGTGAAATTTAGAAATCATGACAGAATCCCTTTAAGCCATGCAAAATAGGACTCAAAGGTCCTTCATGCATTTAAACAATTGTAGAATAAAAACCTGTTTTCGTAACACAGTTGTTGCCAAGAAATAGTGTATTGGTAGGTTCTTCATAGTCAATTTAAATTAGGCAAGCTCCACCGTGTCTGGGACTCGGGCTCCTCATACATTTTTAACCTCCTAGGAGTGGAACCATTCCAGCAGGGGCCAATTAGTATTCTCTGACTAGGAAATGAATGTGTATTAAGACATATAGACTGTCAAGAGTGTTTTACCTGTTGGGGGTTGTTAGAGAATTGAGGAACTGGAGGAGAATGAGTAATGTGAAACTGTGGGGGTGGGCCTAAACATGGGAGAAAAATAGAATGTATTGTTTCTGAAAAGGTTAATAAATGTTCTGAAGCTTAGACTTGTGATGGTCTCCATATCAATATCCCACTGCTGCCACCAGCTTTGTAATGGCTAGTAATAGCCCTCTGTTTGTATGTAGATGGATGCCCAGGCTTAAGATCCAAGTGTATCCAAGAATGTTGTCCGACAATGTCAAGGGCCACAGATGGAAGTTGGAAGTAGAAGTTTTTAAGGCTCATAAATGGGCAGATCAATGTAAGCTGCTGGAATGTGCTTGTTTTGAGACGCACTCACACTTTGGAAAGCATTGCATCTGATTCAGTTGTGTGAAGTTAAACATTGCCACAACTGCGACAGGTTCATCACTCCCCTCGTGACCACTGGATGTGGCTTTGTAATTATGGGGAAAAGATGCTTTCTTGTGGGTAACACCTTTTGATTCCAGTTTATGGTATTAAGCAAACCTCCAAAATCTTTGGCTGTAACGGAGGCAGCTGTTGTAAGCTTTCAACTAAGATCTCCATTTCCAAGATAATTATCCAATTCTGCATCATAGCCTAAGACTTTGGTGAGGAATGAGTTCCTTAGCTATTAACTATGCCTATTTAAATTATTGCCTAGATTTTTTTTTTAATGTTTAGAAGAATGTTTGTTGCTATGCTATTTAGCAAAGGCCACCAGCTAGAGCCATGTATAGCTTCCCACATTCTGCTCCATCTGTTGGATATTTCCATTTGCTTTTCTGCAAGTGCTTGTGGCTATGCAATTAGCATGCCTGGTTTAGCTATATACTAAATGGAGAGTTTTCCAGTTTGCTTGCTGTGTCTCATGCCAACAGATTTACATGTAATGACCCTTCCATTCTTGTTTATTGCTAGGTCAGATGCTTGTTTATATTATGGTCGGAAATTGATGTCTCAGTGAATCCATAGAAATCCATTACAACATGAATAAATGTCTTTTTGGCTTTGACTTCATTACAGCTCACAGAACCTATAGATTTCTAGAGCTGTGTTATTCACCCTCTCTTGCCTGTGGAGATGGTTAGGATCTCTTATACTTTTTCACCACACTAAACTATTCCACTAGAAGTGTCTTCTTTCCACCCCTTATAAGTCACAGGCATTGCTTTATTAGTCTCTAGGGCCTGTTTCTGCATGCACTTTGTATAGCTCATTTGAGAAAGTTACATTTTGCCTCATCAAAATAGGGATGTGTGGTCAGAATGAGTTAATGTTAGAGAATGCTGATCAGCAGACAGATGAACATCGATTCCCTGGAGTTCTGCCGGTCCCTAGGGTATTAATTATATGCACTGTACAACTGTGCAGTCAGACTATGCAGTTGCTATATTAATATGCACTAATCAGGTTTGCTTTTCCAGTAAGATTGATACATTGAAGTGGTGATTAATGAATTCCTGTCCTTCATTCTTTGGAGTTCTTTAAAAAAATCATGTAATTGTGTTATCCAAGGGCTACACTTTGTTTTATATAATTAGATCAATGGAAAACATATCCTTCTCTCCAGGAAAAGTTTCTGCAGCTGCATCGATCATGTGGTAGGACCAGAAATCTAAACGGAAAAAAAAAAACATTTGAACAATATACTGCAGTCCCAAAGAAAACAACATTTTTGTCAGAGAAAAAACAATTAAGAACCTGTCCAGCCCCCAAGCACCAAAAATACAACTGCGAGAAAATAAAGTAAATTCGTTTAGATACTTTCAGGGATCCCCAACCTTTTGAACCCGTGAGCAACATTCAGAAGTAAAAGGATTTGGGGAGCAACACTAGCATGAAAATTTTTATTGGGGTGCCAAATAAGTGCTGTAATTGGCCATTTGGTATCCCCTATGTACATTGTCAACCTACATTGAGGCTCTGTTTGGCAGTACACCTGGTTTTTATACAACCAAAACTTGCCTCCAAGCCTGGAATTCAAAAAAAAGCTCCTGCTTTGAGGCAATTGGGAGCAACATCCAAGGGGTTGGAAAGCAACATGTTGCTCACGAGCTACTGGTTGGAGATCACTGCTTTAGAGTAAGCACTGAATTTGAAGGGGTTCAGTTGTCTAATGAATACATAATCATATTTTGGGGGTTCAGCTAAGCCCAGAAATAGACACTACTTAACGGTTTAGCTCAGTAACCTAGTAATCAGAACTCTTCAGTGGTGCAGGTGTATGTGACAGGTATAGTTGCCACCTGTCAGGCTTTGACCCGGACAGCCAAAACTGCCTGCCTGGTTTTCCAAATTAGTAAAACCGGTCAGGATTCCCTATGAGTGTTATAGCCTGCTCCCTCCGTGTCACGGCCCCGTCCCCTGCCCAGTCTCCACCAGGTTAAAAGGTGGCAACCATAGTGAGAGGCGCTCTTTAGCAATTAAGCAGTCTAACCCAGCGCAGTAACAGAGGGGCGGGGAGGGTGAAGGAGAGGGGAGGAGGGAGGGGGGAGCTAAAAAGGGCAGCTAACACAGACTAGGGGTACCAGAGATCAGTGAACCCTTTGGGGCCATAACCAGATTTGTAGTTTAGCAAATGTAGATGCATATGGCATCCATGAAACATCCTGGCTCAAGTACCTTCTTGTATGGACCCTAAGGAGTGCAGTTTTCCTAGGGTAGTATAGCACAATATCCAGTTCACTGCTTTTAATGACAGCAGAATGTCATTATCATTGCCCTGTATGCAATATTATACACTGAATATGCATTCAGTCTCATCAGTCCAAAGCACTTTGTTCCAAAATGACTGTGGCTTGTCTAAATAAGCTTTTGCATACAACAAGCGACTCTGTTTGTGGCGTGAGTGCAGAAAGGGCTTCTTTCTCATCACCCTGCCATACAGATGTTCTTTGTGCTAATTGGGCTGAATTGTAGAACGATGTACAGATACACCATCTGCAGCAAGATGTTCTTGCAGGTCTTTGGAGGTGACCTTTGGGTTGTCTGTAACCATTCTCACAATCCTCCGTATATGCCGCTCCTGTATTTTTCTTGGCCTGCCAGATCGGGGTTTTACAGCAACTGTACCTGTGGCCTTCCATTTCCTGATTACATTCCTTACCGTTGAAACTGACAGTTTAAACCTCTGAGATAGCTTTTTGTATCCTTCCCATAAACCATGATACTGAACAATCTTTGTTTTCAGATTTTTTGAGAGTTGTTTTAAGGATCCCATGCTGTCACTCAGAGGAGAGTCAAACAGAAGCACAACTTGCAATTGGCCACCTTAAATACCTTTTCTCATTATTGGACAAACCTGCCTATGGCTTAACAAGCTAATCCAACCAATTTGGTGTTGCCAGTAATCAGTATTGAGCAGTAACATGCATTCAAATTAGCAAAATTACAAGAGTACACACATTTTTGCATTGCCAGCTTTTCACATTTGATTTAATTTCATACAACTGAATACTGTTTCACTATATATCTTTGTTCAGAAAACACCCCAGTACTCAGATGTTCCTGGGACATGAAAGAAATATCACTGTTTTTATTAAGTGGAATAAATTATTATGCAGGCTGAGAGGGGTTCCCAACCTTTTTCATATGACTGTAGCTATACCTTTAAGATTTAAAAAAACTGCTTTCCAAAAAGGTGATTTTTGTGTAAAAAAATATTCCAACTTTAAGCAGGACTTAAAAATGCACTACTTGTGATGTAATAACTATCTATTGAAGAATATTACATTGTGAAATGCACATTTTTGTTCTTATTTATTGAGTTTTCGTTTCTCCATGTATTACATTATGCCCCTAGATTCATTAAAATCATCTTTAGAAGATTTTTGCTCAAAAAGAGAAATAGTTAGACTGGATTTTGGCCTTCTTTACAGTAATGAGCCATAGTTGCGTTGATTCCTGAAAAACTGCTGTTAAAACATATCAGAGACAATTAAGCGTAATTTACACAAGTGCAGTTTACAAAGTGCAATTCAAGTGCAATTTGTAATGTTTTTTTATCCATAAAGCAGCATTATATTCCCATAATTCCATCTTGATCATGGCTGCCTAGAGATGCTGTGTCCGATGCAAGTCGGCTGAGGCATCTAAACACATACAATAGAGGGTGTGCCTGATGATGAATCAAATGCAGTTGCTGGCACTCGGAATCAAAGTGACATTTGTGCATGATCATTTAGGTGCAGGTTCAGCCATGAGGGATCTGGAACTGATGCATCAAAATCTGCAGAAAATTTTCACTCAGTGTCAAGATGACATCTGCAAGGGATTCTGTATATGGCCACTGTAGGATCCTTTAAAGGAATTGTTCAGTGTAAAAAATAAAAACTGGGTAAATAGGCTGTGTAAAATAAAAACATACCTCCCAACATTTTGGAAATAAAAAAAGGGACAAAAAAGTTGCCGTGCGTAGTGTGGCAAATTGTTTTAACCACGTCCATTTTTGTGGCCACACCCCCTAATTACCATGTTAATTTTACAAAATTCCGCAGGTTATAAAACATATTTTTTCAGTTATTACAGTTTTGCTAATAATGGTGAATTGCCCTTAAAGCTGTGAGTCTAACTTTTCCCAAAGGACCTGTTATCTTATATTGTTATAATTACTTATTTGCTTATCTAGATTGCTTATATAGATACATTTAAATTGTTACAAATGTATCTTATCTACTGTTGTGGCTGTTCTGGGCTCTCTGCCAAAAGCCAATTAAGTTGGAAACTTTGTTTCTTTTTCTCGATGTTCAGTGCAGAAAAAAACAGGACTTTCTAGTACAAATGAGGGACTGCAGGTTGAGCTGTCAAAAGAGGGACTGTCCCTCTAAAACTGGACAGTTGGGGAGGTATGAAAAAATGTTAGCTAGGCAAAAATTTAATGTATAAAGGCTGGAGTGACTGGGTTTGTAACATAATAGCCAGAACACTACTTCCTGCTTTTCAGCTCTGTTGGTTTACACTGATTGGTTACCAGGCAGTAACCAATCAGAGACTTGAGAGGGGGCACATGGGTCATATCTGTTGCTTTTGAATCTGAGCTGAATGCTGAGGATCAATTACAAACTCACTGAACAGAAATGTACCATGTGGCCCCCCTTCAAGTCGCTGACTAACTCAGAGTTATAGAGCTGAAAAGCAGGAAGTAGTGTTCTGGCTATTATGTTACATATCCAGTCTGTATATCGTGAGCAGTTTTCAACCCAAAACCCACTAGAGAGTTTTCAGACAGAACTTTCACACCTGCACTTCTGGGTATTTCCAATTGAAAACAATGGGAGCAACAGGAGGCAATTAAGGGTGCAATGCTGCTCTTTGTTATTAGCTGCTCTAGATCCTTGCTGCCCTGATATTTAAGGACAGTGCCTGGATTTGGCTCTGTGTTTTTTAAAAAATCAGAAGATTTTCAATGATCTTATGACAACAAATCAGCTTAGTGTCTGCTCTCAATATAACTTATGGTTATTCAAAAAGGGTTGCTTTAAAGGGGTTGTTTAAAGGGGTTAAATTAACTTTTAAGGGTTTATTTATTAAAGTCCCATTTATTTTCCGGTCAGACTTTTAAAATGGAAAAACTATTTTTTCGTATAAAAAAAATCTTAAGTTTTTACTAGATTTATTAAACTCCAATGGGGGTAAAAGTAAAAAGGTACTCCAACTTAGACCTGGCGAGTTTGTGTAGAAGTGAATGGCAGATGTCCCATTGATATCCTGATCTGCACTGGGTTACATTCTATAATCCGAAGATTTTGTTGCTTCAAGCGTCAAATCCGAAAAAGTCTGAGGTTTTGGGCATCAAACCTGTAAAAGTTTTTGGCGACAAACCAAAAAAAAAAAAAAAAAAGTAGGTTTCAGATTTTTTCAAACTTTTATCAGAAAATGTTGTTGATAAATAAGGGGGAAAAGTCAGTGTGGATTTGGTCGGTAGTTTTAGAAATTTTCAGATTTTGAAAAATAACCTCCTTAATATGATGTAGAGGGTGATATTCTGAGTGATATTATTTGTGTTTTTTGTTTTTTATGTTATTTAGCTTTTTATTCAGCAACTCTCCAGTTTGCAATTTCAGCAATCCGATTGCTAGCGACCAAAGTACCCTAGCAACCGTGCACTGATTTGAATAAGAGACTGGAATATGAATATGAGAGGAATAGAAAGATGAGTAATACAAAGCAGTAACAGTAAATGTGTAGCCTTACAGAGCATATGTTTTTATATGGGGTCATTGACATTCATTTGAAAGCTGGAAAGAGTCAGAAGATGAAGGCAAGTAATTCAGAAACTATATAAAAAATAAATAATGAAGACCTACTAAAAAAAGTTGATAAAGTTGACCGTTCATAAAAACAGAGTAGCACATTTTTATATGGGGTCAGTGACATTCATTTGAAAGCTGGCAAGAGTCAGAAGGCAAGAAATTCAGAAACTATATAAAAAAAATGAAGACCAACTGAAAGGTTGCTTGGAATTAGCCATTCTATAACATACTGAATATATACTGAACCAGCCTTATCATTCCATAGGCATTAAAATATACAGTATGGTATGTATGGCAAATTATAGACAATTTTAGAGCAGTTCTCACATGGTGGAATGGCCTAGCGACAATGGGGTATATTTATCAAAGAGTGAAGTTAGAGATCGCCACAGTTTGCCACTCTCCATTCATTTCTATGGGGATTTTAATTGGTGTATTTATCACTTTCACCCATTGATAAATACTCTTTTAAATATCCCATAGAAATGAATGGAGAGTGGTGGAATTTCACTCTAGAGGACTATGACGATCTCTAACTTCACTCTTTGATAAATACACCCCAATGTGTCACTGGATTTAGATTTAAATGTTGACAATTGAGATTACTATAACAGTTCATAAAAATAGGGTAGCAAATTCTAATTCAGTGCGTTATAGGCAGTCATTTGGATCAAGGCTCTCAGAGGTCCTGCTACTGTTTTGTTGCAACCTATCACTAAGTCTCAGGAGCACCCCATTTGTTTCCAGATGCTGGCATTTTCCACCTGTCTCTCACTGGGATCCCTTGTGTGCTGTGTGTTCCTAGTTAATGAGTTGCTCTCATGCTAGGAGCCACCCACAGCTGGAACACATGCAGCTGATTATAGCAGCCATTAAATTAAAATTGATAAAAGAACTGGAGTTAACTCTCGCCCCGTTCTCCAGTAGAAGCAAGGTGTGGACATAGGCTTGATTATGCGCTGTATTCCCTGGACTCATTTATTTAAAATGCAGCAGCAGCACGCATAATTTGAGAAGCTATAACTCGGTGTTGTCGTGTGTTTGTGATTGAATTTGCGATGCAATAATGAGAAAGGCATGAGGTGATAAGAAGATGCCGGTGACAATGACTTTGCTCTCACTTCAAAGACCACAAAAGGTTCTGCTACCCAGCAGTGTATACAGACAGTGCTCCCCTCCCACTCACTGTTATTTCCACTCACTCAGGGGCAAATTCACTAAGCGCCGAAGCGCCGAACGCTAGCGTTAATTCGCTAGCGTTTGGCATTTTCGTTACTGCGCAAATTCACTAACGAATGCTGGCGTAGTTTCGCTAGTGTTACTTCGCACCCTTACGCCTGGCGAATTTTCGCTAGCGACGTAACTACGCAAATTCATTAACTTGCGCAATGTACTGAATGCTACTTTTACGCTAGACTTTCTTCGCCACCTCAGACCTGGCGAAGCGCAATAGAGTAGATAGGGATTGTTTCAAAAAAAGTCAAATTTTTTTCTAAGTCCCAAAAAACGCTGGCGTGTTTTCTACATTATGGGTGATAGGCTGAAAAAGATCGAAAAATTTTTTGGGGCTCCCCTCCTTCCCCCCTACATTTCCTGACTCATGGCAACTTACCTAGACAGTGGGCACATGTGTAGGGCAAAATAACATTTTTATTTGATGTTTTGAAGCTTTTATAGCCATTTGTAGTGCTGATACGCATTCCTCCATTGAAATTTGAATTTGGTGCCGTATGCAAATTAGCCTTCGCTAGCGTAACTTCGCTTTACATAGCGAATCAACGCTAGCGCAACTTCGCAACCTTACGCTACCCCTGAGCGCAACTTCGGATTTTAGTGAAACTACGCTAGCCAGTGTTCATTCTGGGATATAAAGGGTTAAGCACTTTCATTTGGAAACAATCAATCAGGGAGGCAAGGGATGCTTTATGCTCACTACACTGCCCTTTTAACCAGTGCTGCCTGCTTTAGAGCATTTGAATTACAATGTAAATCTCTTCTACTACTAGAGGATAAGGCCAGGGCTCTGCATAATGTCATTCATTACTTGTGTAACCACTGAATGGTACGATGCTGCCAATACAAGAAGCAAACCTATGAACCTATGGAAAAGGGGAATTTAGGTGATCTTTCCACTGATCTGTGTGGATAACTATAACACAAGTGACGCTGCAGGGGCATTCCAGTACTACTGTCATTTGGCCATTGGTAAATATGAGATTTAATTATTATTGCCATATTAGGTACGAAAAATGGAGGAATTCACAAATGTGCTGCTAAGATGAATCGGCCATTAAACTGTAAAATATTCATTATGCCAGAAAATCATTAAACTGCTAATTTACATTAGTCCAAATACAACTTTTTCTTGCCACCCTATGCCAGCGAGTGGAGAGAAAACTGGTTAAGGACAAGGAAAGTTTAATTCACTGGGGTAGGGGGTGACAATATGTTAGGCACCATCCCCTTGTATAAGGTAAATATGTAGATATGTTATTCTTTTACTAATTCAGTGGGATGTATTTGATTTGGGTCTGTCTCCCCTTCAGCCTGTTTCCTGGAACCAGAAACCCTTTTATTCAAATAAACGGCACAGTTTCCCAGCACAAATGTAAATATTTTATTTTGATAATACCGTTTCTGAGAAGCTACTGTGAGAAAGTGTAATAGTTCTGAATTATTGCTATATACAGAAATAGCCACACAGTGGAAGTATTAGATGCTTAGAGGATAGCACAATGCCTGCAAATCATCTTGATGATGAGGGAAATGTACAGAAGAAATCCAGTCAATTCCGGGCATATTTAGACAAATTTTTAATACTTCTAATAAAACACTTCAGGGGCCTCTCCAGTGTCACGAGCAACAAAACATAGGCTTTTTTTTTTTGCTTTTAAATCAGTATTGATAAAATGCAGATATTTGAGGTAGATATACAGTGACCGCACAATGATTTTGTGAAGAGATAAAAAACCATAGTACACAAGGCAGTGGTTTATTATATGAGTAAATGTTAGGATTTCAATGAGATGAGAATCAGGTATTTTTTTGGAACTGGAACAACCGAGGAACAAAATGAATGCAACTGGGCAGGTTACGCAAAGCCAACTTTAGATAACGGTCCTACACCAGGACCGAAAGCCGATCCATACAATATGTTTTTAAATTTTGATAATAAATAAGCAATTTAAAAAAAAACTCTGGTGTGCGCTGCTTACAACCAAGCGCAAGCCTACTTTATTGACATATATAGTAGGGAAACGGTGTGCCTACAGTATATATCAATAAAGCTGACATTGTGCAACCAGCCTGTGTTGTGGCCTGTAGGGTGAGGCTGAAGTGTATTCAGTGACAATGGAAGGAACTGGGACACTCATCTTGCCCAAATGGGACAAGGAGTAGCTGAATACTCATGTGGCGTCAGGTCTGACTGTGAACAATTCTACTGATCACATATGAGATAAAGATTCATTAAAATTGGGCTTAAACATAGTAAGAATCAAGTCTCTTGATGAACAGGCATAGACTGACCCATTTGAGATAGGGATCAGGTATTGTTGGTCACAAAGAAGATCAGGTATATGAGGGCTAGGTATTACTACATATGACAATATACAGAGTATGGATCCAACATTGTTGACTAGTACAGACAATATTAACATCAAGTGTTGCAGGGAAAGAGTCAAGTCGAATTTTAGAAAGACAGTATATTAACAACTGGATGTTACTGGAGCTGGTTCTAGACATGGGTCAATAAAGTGTAATTATCTTATAGAATTTTGTACAGGTATGGGACCTGTTATCCATAATGCTCAGGATCTGGGGGTTTGCAGATAATGAATCTTTGCATAATTTGGATCTTCATACCTTAAATCTACTATAAAATCCTGTAAACATTAAATAAAGCCAATAGGCTGCATCTGCTTCCAATAAGGATTAATTACATCTTAGTTTGGATCAAGTACAAGCTACTGTTTTATTATTACAGAGAAAAAGGAAATAATTTCAAACAATTTGGATTATTTGGTTATAATGGAGGCTATGAGGGACAGCCTTTTTATAATTTGAAGCTTTCTGGATAACAGGTTTCCAGATAGCGATCCCTAACCTGTACATGGACAGTAACACCAACAATATTTGCTTAATTAGGACCACAAAAAATGGTCTTTTAACACCAGTATAAATATAGGGCTCACATCTTGAATTTCAGCTATGTTCTCTCCATTGATACAGGCACAAGTGTGGGCTCCTGGCTACCTCATAAGCCAAACATATATTTCATCTTAATTCATTCATAGTGCAGACAAGTCATTTAAAATAATAAATACTTGGGCAAACAGTAAGTGATCTACTGCAGGCTGAAATCTCGGTTCAGTAATATCCAGTTTGAGCAGGAGGACATTGAATTGTTGAATTGTTGCTCATTCCTCATCTGCCATTGCACAAATGTACTGGGCAATTGGCAGATGGAACATAAGTGGAGAACAATTAAGGTTTAGATGCTGTATTGAAAAGCTTGTTAAAAACAGTCAAACAGAATGAAGGTTTGGGGAGGCCTCCCCAAAATAGACCAGCTGCCATATAGTATAAGTATATAGTTATAAAATCTTCTATTAAAAGCCATCTATTTGTGGTCTCTGCAACATTAGATTCCCCCTGCTCCCCTGGGTCTGGCTGTGGATAATAGTTTAAGAACAAGAGGGTTCTTGGATTTCTGTTATAGTATAATAAGGCTAAAAAAAGTAAAACAGTTGATGCATCTGGAAGGAAGTCTCAGGGCATGTCTCAGTGCAGCAACGCAGTATGATGCAAGATATTCACCAAGTTCTTCCAGACCTGCAGCATTTTCTCTTTGTTTTTAATCCCACAGCTCCACCCAGTGGACAGGTATTGTCATTTCTTGGATTTCATTGGCATGTTAAACTACTTAAACTCCTGAGAAGCTTTCATTGGATGAGTTTGAGGCCAAGTTTACAAGTTGCATATATGTTGTGTTGCCATGTTTGCTACTTGTTTCTATACAATGCTCTTTTTTTGTACTTGCAAGTTGCTTTATTGTGTAGCCGAATTTATGATACAGGGGGTGCCTATAAAACTCAGATTGACTGATTGTCATATAAATACCATAATGATTATCATTAACTACACTAAGGGCCCTATTTATTAAACCTTGAGTTTTTCTGGTCAAGTTTTTAAAGGGAAAAAACTAGAATTTTTAGAGGGAAAAAACTATATTTTTTTCGACATTTATTATGCCCGAAGCTGCTAAAAATTTGAATCCAAAAATACTGCAGTCGAAATGATGTGGAAGTCAATGACAGATGTCCCTTTAACAACTGGAACAGGTTTTTTACCTTTAGGATTCTCAATAGTTTCAGGCTGGTTTTTGTTTGATAATCCAACAAATCTCAGTTTTTGGAGCAACAATTCGATAAAGTTGAGTTTTGGGGCCGACAGTTTGAAAATGTTGAACGATTCAAATTGACGCTCGATTTTGTCACGACTTTTTGTTGCACCAGTTTTTAGTGAATAATCATTGTTAAATTAAGGGGATTTGGGAGTTTGGTACAAAAAAAATTTTAATAGAAAGAGAAAAAGTTGAGTTTTAGCAAATAGGCTTCTACATATTAAAAAGCTATTAATCACTCCAGAGTTATGGCTGTAGCACTCCTTAGTAGCTGATTATATCCTTGTAATATAAAGTAGGGATGCACCAAATCCAGGATTTTCACTGGCTTTTTCAGCAGGATTCGGCCAAATCCTTCTGCCCGAACCAAATCCGAATCATATGCATATGCAAATTATGGTTTTGTCACAAAACAAGGAAGTAAAACTTTTTCCCCCTTCCCATATGCATATGCAAATTAGGATTCAGATTTGGTTCGGTATTTGGCCAAATCTTTTACAAAGGATTCGGGTGTTCAGCCGAATCCAAAATAGTGGATTTGGTGCATCCCTAATATAAAGTAAAGGGTATTTGAACCTTTTAAAATTAATTTGTCAGATGTCTGATGTTCTGCCTGAATCTTTAATATGCATCATGAATAGTATTTAATAGATGTGATATGTTTAGATTACAGGAAAAAATGCTTTAGTGCTGGAAAACCTAAGGATGCCATAAGTAATCAAGCAGTTATGCAATTAAGTCTGCTGTAGTAATAACAGCAAACTCCCCATTTCCAATAGAAGCCTGTAGTACACAATAGAGATGGTGGCTGGGGTTTGGACAGGTATAGTATTTAATCAAAGGGCCCCTAATTTCTCTCTAATAACGTGAGTTTTCATAGGTCTCACTAATCTGCTATTGGAAGCTGGCACCTGGAAGTTTGCACCTGGAGACAGGGATTGGGATAATTTCACTATTCCAATGGCTTTTAGACTCAGTTTATTAACCCTTACCAGTTTATCCAGTGTTCACATCATGGACAATGCCAGGGGCATAACCAGAAAGAGAGCAGACTAAGGAGTGAAGGGGTTGCAGTAAAACCCTAAAATGTACAATATTAAAATATGCGTAGGCTAGAGGACATCTTTATGGGCCCTAAAAAGATTTTCCTGTGGGGCCTAGTAACTTCTACATAGGCCACTGGGCATTGTAATTGTAGAATATAGCACTAGTAATAAAAGAGACATTCAGTATGGGTTAAATGAGATCAGTGAATCCATAATTTGGATGGTGAGTAGAAAGCTCTCAGGATAGCGTGAGGTGCCAATCTATTTACAGGACTTTTAGAGATCACCTCATACACACATAGTATAACATTCTCCTTATTATTACACCTTCAGTAAAACTGCTTCTTTATCAAGTTGTTTTTCTGCAGTGCTCAGACTCATCATTACTTCTTGCTAGAGGGTTTTTGATTGCGGGAGAATTGCTGCAGGGACGTTTAAGGGAAGAACAAGAAGTTTTTCTATTACCATTTAAACTTCAATGTGGTGCACAGACATGGAAGTTTACAAGTGTCTGTTAAAAAGTTAAAAAAGCATGATACGTCAAGCCTGGAGCAGATTTTATATGACAAACTTCATAACTGTAAGTTTAGCACATTATCTGCTTGTGTGATCCACAGAGGTTGCAAATGTCCTGACATCTGTTTGTGTTACAGAGAATCAAAAGTTATCTTTAGTTTTGTACCTAATGTGTCATTTAAGGGTGTTTGATGTACTTAAACACTTTTACACTATGGTGCAAGAATCACCATAGTGTAAATGAAACAAGAATCTTTTTGGAACAATGGCTCTGAGTCCTTGCAATAAAGCAAGACAGAACAGGACCACCATCAGAAATCATAAGACCCCCATACTATGAGGACTATAGGGACTCTACCCCCAATAGGGACCCCAATTATTAAAACAATGGTTAATGTGGCCCCTGGACAGAGGATCTTGACTAAAAGTAGAAAGAAGAGGACCCCAATAAAATGCATGGCCACACCCCTGATCCACATCCATTATACTAAAAACCCAACTTAATTCAACCAAACCCCGTATACTCTTCTGCATGCCCTGCACCTTCACAATTCCAAAATCACATTTTAACATCTCTTGGGGCTTCTTCTGTTATAAGTTCCCTGTGATTGCCCTGTGGCAGAAGGGAAGAAAAGCAGGTGCAAAGCGTTTTTTCAAACAGAAGTTCTTTTTATTGATTTTTATGCAAACATGGATAGGGATACAGAAAGGAAAATAGGGAGGAGGCCTGATGCACCTGATAAATGAAACATTTGAAGCCCTGATATGGCATCGCGATGGGTCTAGGTGCACTGCTTGTGCCCAAGCACTATTTGTTGCATATTAATACACCTGATTCTGTCCATTAGTATGCATAGTGCTTGCATCAGCAACTGATACATCAGCCCTTTCTATTCTGTTCCGATGACAATATCTTTCTAATGGAAGCAACTGATGTTAAGGTAGTTGTTGTAGCTACATACTTTTCAACTAAATTTCTGGCAGTTCCTAATTAGGCTTGCAATAGGACACACAACACAGAAATTACATTAATCTAATTCTGAAAATGGTTACTATAAAAACATATATATACAGTATATATATAGTCAATTCTTAGCAACTGCACACTAATCCGGACTCAATTAGATTTGGGTGCTGGGTCAAAAGCTTTACATGTAGAATTATTGAAAAGACCCGCACTCCATATTGTGAAAAAATCATATATATATATATATATATATAGACAAATACAAGATTCCTCTGCACTCAACCCATTATCAATATATTTAAGACAGCGACATTTTGTGGTCACACCCTCATTGCACCCCCGCCTAATGATTTTAAAAACTAGTGGTGAGCACAACTTTCCCTTGTTTGTTATATATATATATATATATATATATATATATATATATATATATATATATATATATATATATATATATACACTGAATGTGTTTTCACAGCTTCAGTCTTATGGGATTCTGCAGAGGAAAGTTATTGTCACAAATACTGTACATTGTACATAACTGCAGTATACTAGTCAAACATTAGTGGCTGTTTTCCAGGACACTACAAGGAGAAAATGTTGCTCCATTTTATAATAGCTAACTACTGTGCTGTCTTGCTTTCCCTTAATTGCACAGCAGAAAGCGATTATAAATTGGAGCCACATTTTCTCCTTGTAATGTCCTGGAGAACAGCCTAGTATACTGCAGTTATCTTTAAACGTGGCTACAGAACCCCACATAAATTGCCAATCATAAGTGGTAGTTAGGAAAGGGCCAATAGTTTCAGTTTGTTTCAAATTTCTATACTTTTCACAAATCAATGTTTTTCTCTACAAATGTGTGTTTTTTTAAAAAATTTTAGATTTAAAGTAAAGTAAAAAATCTAGTATAATAATTTGCCAAGTTAAAGAAGTCAAGGTCCTATAGAAATCACTGGGAACTGCGCTGATCCTCTGGGACCTTTTTTTAGCCATTCAGACTTTTCTGATTTTTTTTTCTAGTAAAACTTAAATGTTTTGAAGTTTTCAAAGTTTTTGTAGTATTCTTAGGTATCTTCTCACGTGTACTTTTTATATTAAGATCTTTTAATAGATTGCATGGCATTTGTGGTTTTTGAGAAAAAGTTTATTTGTGGTTTTTAAGAAAATGAGTTTATGTGTGGTTATTGAGAAAATTAGTTCATTTGTGGTTTTTGAGAAAATTTGTTTATTTGTGGTTTCTAAAACCATTAAAACCACTTAAATAAGAGTGGTTACAAATGGTTATTTATAAATTTATTAGGCTATCTAGCGATATATTTGGGCCTTGCTCGGAACCTTTGATGGTAAAATGGACAATTAAAGAACATTTCTATTTTGTATCAGTAAAACAGTCTCTACTGGTATGTGTAACATTTGGTTATATAGGTATTTGTATTACACATATAATACCCTGCTACCTTCTACTGGGTGGCCTTCACTTCTCAGACTCATACTCAGAAACCTGGTACCAATCAGAATTGCATACATTTAAAACAACTCTGATGCCATCTAAATCTCCCAGTTTTTACTGTGTAATTGTAGCAGGGCTAGAACCTAATGCAGTTAATCAGCATAACCTAAATTCTAGACCCTTAAAAATAGCAAAGCTAAATAATTACTAGCTTATACTTAAAGAAGAAAAAGAGCAGCATTCTGAGGCTAAGAGTTGCAATTCTATAGAGATGTGGTTGACCTCTTCAGCTGTTCAGGGTTGACTGAAGGGCAAGGAAGCTGCCTTCGAGTTCACTTTTCTGGCACAGAGCTACAGTATAAGTTGAGTTGACAAAGAATGGTCTTGTTTAATAATCCTATCATGGTATGGGTACTCTTGAAATAATTTGACCATGCCAATCAAGCGCAGACCACAGCCAGAACAGGGGGGAAATATGCCATTCAAGTGTTAGCAGTGCACACGCATATATTTGCAGATCAAGCTGGCCAAGTGGGCTTGCCAGAGGATTGTGGGATCAGTACAGACTTTCATTTCCTGTTCCTGGTTAGCTTTTAATTAGTTCTTTAAGTATGTTGGGTTCTTACTCTGCTCTGTTGTGCGTTAGTAATAAACATATTGAAAACACAACAAAAAAATAGATAAACCAAGAGAATTGATCGAACTTGTTTGTTATTAGAAAGTAGATAAAAGTAAAACAAATATATAGTCAACCATCACTTTCCAACGTAGTACTTCATAATCAAGTTAGGAGACTGTGGGGTCAAAAATGATTCACTTGCCAATATACTTTTGCAGCCATGGTAATGACCCATGAAGTCACTCCATCAGGAATATTGTCATTAACTAGTAATAGTCACAGATAAACAGTTGGCTTTCTTTGTTTTTCACCAAAGTAGCCATTCCTTGACATAAACAGCAATGTGCATCCTACCATTTTCTTGTTCAACCCTCCACAAGTGATACACATAGGGGTAAATTTACTAACCTCCGAAAATTCGCCAGCGACGGCTTCGCTCACAGCACAACACTTCGGCAGGCGAAGTTGCGCTACTGTTACTGCCAAGCGAAGCAAAGTTGCGCTAGCGTTGGCTAATTTGCATACGGTGGGAAATTAAAGTTGAATGGACATATATGTTGCAACAAATACATTACACTACACAAGCCAGGGAAACCTTAATATAATAAAATAAAGTTGTCATATTGCCCTACACATGAGCTCAGCGTATAGTTTATGTGACATATGTTAGGAAGTGTAGGGGGGAAGCCGGTTACCCCAAAAAAAATTATGCTCTTTTTCAGCCTATCACCCTGAAAAAGGAAAAAACCCTAGCGTTTTTTGGGACTTAGGATCTACTCTATTGAACTGGTCTGAGGTTGCGAAGGCAAGTCTGGCGCAAGAGCTAATGTTCAGTAAAATCCGCATCTTAGTGAATTTGAGTAGTTACGTCCATTTGCCAGAGCGCAAATTCGCCAGGCATTAGGGAGTGAAGTACCGCTAGAATCTATCTCCTTCGCTAGCGAAGTTATGCCAGCGACCGTTAGTAAATCTGTGAATTTTCGCCCGCTTTAGTAAATTTGCCCCATAGACTTCCCTTTACAAAAGTTTGTGAAAACTGTCTATATTTTTCTGCACCGAAAATAATCTACTGTGTCTCCCATGTTAAGTGCTGTGTCCAATTTGTCTTGATAAAGCTGGTGTTGTTTACATAGGTGTAACAGCTAATTTTAAGTTGTTTGTTGGTGCCTATTTATTTCATATCCATAAACTGATATAATTATTTATATATTTTTATATTTTAGCATCATTGCAAATAAGAATGCAAAACAATATATAAAGTAGAGTAATTAGCAATTCATTAATAAATTATTTCATGTATTACAGTCAATTATTTCATGTATTATTTCATGTATTACAGTCAATTCATTAATATAAGTAAGTCTGTATCATTATTTCCCATTGGAATGTTGTTAAAAACTTGACATGGTATCTCACCCTCTATATACTATATTTATACTAAATACCCACAACACTGTCTATGTGGTGATAGAAACAATTTTGACATGATTAGGGGATCATTCTGGAGCTAGATTTTAGTAAACCTGCATAACATCTTAAAGATTAAAACACTGGCTTTGGCATTTGTTTTGGCTTTATTTGTTGCAAGGTCATTGTAGCAAACGGAAACCATATGTATGTTCAACCCTTTCATGAATCTCTTAGCATCACTGACCCACATTAAGCAAATAAAACGTTTAAAGTAAAATATGCAAAGATAATATAAGTATATAGTTTGCATTGTGCGTAGTATTTTCCTGCTCGATAAAACAGCGTTTTGTTGACCAGATGGAGGAGAAAAACAGAATTAAAAAAATACAAATTTTGGTGAAGAATTTATTGTGATCATAATTTTTTTTTATAGCTTGTTTTTCTCATGGGTAATAACTGTGAAGTTTGTGCTATAAAAATAATTCTCTTTTTTTTAAAAAAAAAAAAATTGGCTTTTTTATGAAATTAACATTAAAAATTAAAAAGACAGCACTCCCAGCCATTATCAATATATTAATTTCTAAAGCAAACGTAAGGCCTTGTTAGTTAATTGTTATTTAAAAAAAGGTCCACCACAGTCCCCAGGGCAATAATAATAATAAAAAGGGTATTTGTTAAAGAAAATACTATACTGGATGACAGCCAGACATTCTTTCAATATACAATCAAGGCATTCTTTCTTTACAATCAAGGCAGAAAATGTAATAAAAGTCATAAACTTAACAAAAATACATTGCATAGATAAAACCATAAATAGCAAATATAGACATAATTTTTCAAGTTATTTTTCTGTTAATGACTTTTCTTAGATTCCTCCAAATATATTGGTTCCCACAGGCAGGTATAAAAGCATAATGCGCAGAATGCTGTGTACATATTACACCTACATTTACTTCCTTTCTCTTTGTCTTATGGAAATACAGGTATGGGATCCGTTATCCGGAAACCCATTATCCAGAAAGTTTCTGAATTACGGAAAGGTTGTCTCCCATAGACTCTATTATAATCAAATAATCCAAATTTTTTTCTCTGTAATAATAAAACAGTATCTTGTTCTTGATCCAAACTAAGATATAATTAATCCCGATTGGAAGCAAAACCAGCCTATTGGGTTTATTTAATGCTTACATGATTTTCTAGTAGTCTTAAGGTGTGAAGATCCAAATTATGGAAATACCCATTATCCAGAAAGCCCCAGGTCCCTAGCATTCTGGATAATAGGTCCCATACCTGTATAAAGAAGAATGGGCATCATTTTCCAAAGAACAAGGGGAGGAGTGCAAGAGCAAGTCCTTTTTCATCAAACACATTTCCCTCAGTTCTGGCTGTGGTCTGCACCTCATGTTGAATAAAAAATGTGCTGTGAGATGCTGATGACAACAACAGGGATTGCAGACCAACTCTGTCCCTACAACCTGCCATTACTGCCAAATAAATGTTCTCCTTTTTTACACGTCACAATGTTCCTGCCTCCTAATGGTCCTATTTTTCACTGAGAAGCCCTGAAACTCAGATCCCAAAAGGGGTATTAAAAATATGCAATAATAATGGTTATGCAAGGCTCAATAACCCTAATCGGACTAAGTTAAGCAAATCCTTAATAAAGAAAGACCAGGAAGAACTTGTTGATAATAAATGGTGTTAACAAGGGGTACATTGTCCTTTTAAAATTTGTCAATCCAGCCAATCAAGGGCAATGGCAACTACACAGTACAATAATTTTCTAATAAGAGGTCTTATCTTAATGGGATACTGTCATGGGAAAAAAAATTTTTTCAAAATGAATCAGTTAATAGTGCTGCTCCAGCAGATTTCTGCACTGAAATCCATTTCTCAATAGAGCAAACAGATTTTTTTATATTCGATTTTGAAATCTGACATGGGGCTAGACATATTGTCAATTTCCCAGCTGCCCCAAGTCATGTGATTTGTGCTCCGATAAACTTCAATCACTCTTTACTGCTTTACTGCAATTTGGAGTGATATCACCCCCTCCCTTTTCTCCCCCAGCAGCCAAACAAAAGAACAATGGGAAGGTAACCAGATAACAGCTCCCTAACACAAGATAACAGCTGCCTGGTAGATCTAAGAACAACACTCAATAAAAAAAACCCATGTCCTACTGAGACACATTCAGTTACATTGAGAAGGAAAAAACAGCAGCCTGCAAGAAAGCATTTCTCTCCTAAAGTGCAGGCACAAGTCACATGACCAGGGGCAGCTGGGAAATTGACAAAATGTCTAGCCCCATGTCCGATTTCAAAATTAAATATAAAAAAATCTGTTTGCTCTTTTGAGAAATGGACTTCAGTGCAGAAGTCTGCTGGAGTAGCACTATTAACTGATGCGTTTTGACATGTTTTCTGATGACAGGATCCCTTTAAGGTAGACAGATATAGCTGTTTTATTGCAAATTACTGCATATTAACAATTAAAAAAAATCCATAACATTGTATTCAGTCGTTCTTACCATACTGGTTATCTTGGAAAAAAAAACTATTCAAAACCACACCAAAGTTCATGTCAGTTAAAAATAACAATAAAATAATATCAGTTGCATCAGATATTCTGCCTGGATTAAAGACTCCTTGCGGTCAAAAGAAAATCAAACTTTATAATTATCATTATTTTCCTATAATTATTCGCAGCGGCGTACACAGAATTTTGCAGGCACTGCAAGTCCCTTCCTTGTAGAGCTTCAAATCAAATTTTTGTGCCTGAGGTGCAGGAGATTAAAAGCTCTATTTATAGCATTTTATAAAGACTTGAAGTGGCAACATTTACTACTTCAATGCACTTTGACAGTTTATGTTGATGATGGAAGTGCCGGTTTATAAAGCTTCAAAAAGTTGATGACAAAGTCAGAGAGACTTTGAAATTGTTGTCAATGTAGTAATTGGAATTTAGTAGTAGTAATATGTTTCTGTAATCTTATTTCAAACACATTTCAACAACTTCTACAAAAGAATCAATAGGTAGCTTTGAACCGATTTGACTTTGACTTTTTTTTTTTACTGAATGTTTTCCTGACTGCCAGGAAAAGATAATTACTTAAACTAATTCATTAAAGCAGATGAATGTGTCAGTTTGTCAGAAGGTGTACAACTGCGCTGAACAACATTCTTTTCTATGGGGTGTTAGAGCTCTACTAAGGCACTAAGCTCTAACACCTCACCTAATTATTCCTCCATCAAATGAACAAGATTTCTGTTAAAATTAAACACAATGCAAGTTAATGGAGGGACCAGCAAGCTTGCTTACTGCTCAATACAAAATGCAGATACATAATAAATCTCAAAAAGGATTTCTTCTTCCCAGGTGGAATTAAATCCAGGCCCAAAATAAGGGTTCTAAAGTTTAGCTAGATCAGGACACAGGTGTCCAAACTGATCTAAAAGAGATACTGACACCAGCGATAGTGATGCCCAATGTTCCTGTATGAGGGGGCTGCCATATTTGTGCAGCAGGAGTCCGTTAGCATTAGAAATGTTATCTGACAGGCTGAGATGGGACAGTCAGGTTTAGTAACTAACAATAACTTACAAAAACAAACCTCTCAACAAAAAACGATCAACATGACCTATAGGTAACTTTTACTGTTCATTCATTTTTTACAAGTAGTTTTTTAGTGTCAGTATCACTTTAAAACTTCTTGTTTCATATGTTCTCCAAACAAAATATAACATTTACCTTTCTAATAAGAGGCCAGACACAACAATGAATACCCCTGCCTACATTTGGTATTTATTTAATTATTTTAGCTGTTATAGTCTTAGTTAGAGAAGAAGTCTATTGAACCAAGATTGAACCAATGTTCTTGCCAATGGTCGTGCCTAACCTAGCTCCTTTAAGGGCATAGATAGCAGTTATCCAAAAGGCAGGAACTCAACTCATGGTGGAATATGATAAATGAGTTAAATGACCAATTACCAAAGTGTGCACAATTTATATTGCGTCATCTCACACCAGGGCTGGAACTAGGGGTAGGCAGAAGAATAACATACATAGGTCACAACGCTGAGAGGCGCTGGGCACATACCACTTACCTGCATACCCCTAGTCCTGGCCCTCGAGTTCCCCATTCTTGCCCGCTCTAATCAGCTCGTCAATCTCCCTGCCGCCACCCCAGCTGTCAAAATGTGTCCCCTGTTGCCGGTTTGCCTAGAATGCCTGGCCCAGTCCTGTCTCACACACACTGATATAACACATATAACTAAAGCAATCAACTCAATTTCCTAAACTGCAAATGACAATCACAGAGACCCCTGAATCGATATATGATATGCAATAAATAGGCCAAGCTATCCAATACATAATATCATGATTACTGTATGAATATCACTTTTACTAAACCAACAACTTTTTGGGTAGGACTTTTTGACGCCAAAAATGAAAAAAGTTGTGGGGGTGTGACTATTCCGGGATTGATTATGCGTCAAAATAGAGACAATTACCAATGTGAAAATACTCCAAATAAAACCCTGTCGAAATCATGTAAAAATCTATGGCAGATGCCCATTTTACAACTGAAAGATCTCTGTTTGATTTGTGGTTGTAGAGGTGTTTTTGACACTGGCTTTTGTCCAACAATAACAAAAAAATCTTAGTTATTGTGTAACAAGTCGAAGAAAGTCAAGGTTTTCTGCAACCTTTCCAGTTCATGCTTTTTCAGTTTGGATCTTTTGATAGACAACTGGCATTCGTCGAGATAAGTTTAATCGTAGTTTCAAAAACCTCTTAAACCACTAAAAGTTGACCTTTAATAGACAGGCCTCCATGTACAGTAAGTCTAAAATGACAAATTGCATCAAATTAAATAATGGAAAATGAAGGTTGTTTGAAAAATTCCTTTCTGCATGAATTATATAGTGAATAAAGTACCCCCTCTTGTATATTATAAGGATATTATAAGTTACCGAGGAGTTTCATGACCATATAAAAACACAAGGCCAAAGGCCGTGTGTTTTTATACAGGTCATGGAAATCCGAGTTAACTTCTAATATCCTCATATTTTGCAACTGGTGGTACTTTATTTATTATAATCCACACATTTCAGTGAGTCCTGTGACAGGAATTACATCAGAACTCACCATTTATAACTGATGACATCAGAACTCACTGTTTATAAGGATATAATACACAAAAGCCATGAATATCCTGTAAATTATATCCTTATAAACAGTGAGTTCTGATGTCATCAGTTATAAATGGTGAGTTCTGATGTAATTCCTGTCACAGGACTCACTGAAATGTGTGGATTATAATAAATAAAGTACCACCAGTTGCAAAATATGAGGATATTAGAAGTTAACTCGGAGTTCTATGACCTGTATAAAAACACACGGCCTTCGGCCTTGTGTTTTTATATGGTCATGAAACTCCTCGGTAACTTATAATATCCTTATATTTTACAAGAGGGGGTACTTTATTCACTATATAATGTACAAGATATTCACCAAAACTTTATTCTGTATTCAAGCTAGGCATAGCTAATGATTTTTTTAAGGCTTTAAAAGCAGGCTCTGCTCATGAACATTTATCCACCGTTTCAATCACTCTGCTTAGCATCTGTTGTTCAAGGTACAACCGAATAATTTACTCTTTTGACATGCCACCTAAATTCCATCCTTTATTAGTAGTGATGGGCGAATTTGCGCCGTTTCTAATTTGCTAATTTCGCGAAACGGTGAAAAATTCACAAAACGGCGCCGGCATCTCGTTTTTGACGCCGGCGCCTGTTTTTGGCACCTGCGCCCGTTTTTTCGGGTGAATTTTCGTGGGCGTTTCGCGAATTTATTCGCTGGCGGCGAATCAAGCAAATTCGCCTATCACTATTTATAAGCAGGATTCACAATAGCTATTCATCGGTCCAAACGGACCTAAATCAGGGTATGACATACATAGCGCAGAAGGGGAGAAAACTGAAACCCAAATGTTCTACCTGAAGTAGTTTTTTTTTATTTAAATATTGTGGGTATTGTTGCATTTCTTTTAATTGATTTTAATTGATTTTAATTTCTATATTATAAATTTTATATTTTACATTTTTCTCTTTGCTGTGTGCATGCGCATGGGTATATACCATTATGCTATCTGTGCTACTTTTGTCTCCATTGTATAAAAGGCAAATTGACTTTAGTTATATTGCCTATATAATTATATAGGGGTTTAAGGGCACTCGGCTAAGCTCTTAATTATCAACTAATAGGCCTATAAAATGTAAGTTTCACATTTCTTTGTTCAACTGCTATGCTCAGATTATTCAGAGGTGAACATCTTATTGTATTTCTAATAGTTTATGGGCTAATTACCAAGTCATTTGGAAACCTTTTGTGCCTGTTAATTCAATAGGGTTATCTTCCTCTGTTTAATTTGTAATAACACTTTCCCCAAAACAATAATTTTATAGTGAATGTGGGTTGGAAATATGTTCAGTAAAATGAAACAATTCCATGTATTTCGACAGAGCTGAGATAATAAGCCATTGTTGGCTACATTATTAATCCCAGTAGCACATTCCTTCTTGGGATACACCAAGGTAAATCTAAATGAGGGTGAAGAACTCACACTGTAACCCAACTGACTGATTTAGGCAGCACTATTGCCTGATACAACACTGACTGGGATTAAGAGGTTTCAGGGGGGTTATCACAGTGAAAACTTTACTGTTTCTATAAGTGAAATACAGTACAAAACAAATCAGCCCATGCAAAATGTATAGACATAATCATAGATTATGTCGGGGCCTAAGGGCTAACATCCAACAATTTGCATGTTCCATGAGATGAGCAGCCACAGTCCTGCCATTCTTTATTAGCATGGCAGGTAATTTGCTTATGATGTTTTGTCTTACAATATTGGACAGCAATCCATGTATCAATATTATAAACAAGAACATTCTTGTAATGTAAAATAATTGGTTTTAATAATTTTATGTGGAGCGCTGTCTAACTTTGTAAATCACTTTGACCCATCAAACAAAATGGCTGTTTTGAAGCATGCAGCCAGAAAATATTTACTGAATAACTACTGACTGACTAACTAAGCACTGACAACCATAGTTTCCCTTTTGGGTTAATAGACTGGTAATAGTGAGAAGTAAGTGAGTGCCAAGTGCATTCTGTCTCATTGGTGGTTTATTAGCAAATACAGTAGGGGTCTATTTACCATGCTGTGCAAAAATTGGAGTGAAAAACTGCTGACATATTACTTATAGCAACCAAGCAGATTTTTGATTCTGTTTTCTAATTGTTGAAATCTAATTGCTGATTGAGCAACATAACCAGTAATGTTTTTCTCCACTCCACAGGTCTTGGAAGTATGGAAGGAAGTTGTTAACAAGGCATGACCATTCTATAAGGTGACATATATTGTCATTGGTTGTTTCGACTAGTTAATTGCCATTTGGTTCCTATGGGTTATGAACTCCAAAACCAACAGCCTCCACATTCTGTAAAGAAGGAAACAATCTGATCATTTCAATCTCTTCCATTTCTTTCAACCTCTGCTTAAGACTCAATCTATTTCTCAATGATTATTTAGTCAAATGTTTATTTGTATCATAAAATTTAATCTAAATGCATTAACAAGGGACAACATTGCAGCAGCTAAACAATTAACCTCTCCAATCCAAGCAGAAGGAGCATTCTGAATGAGGTTCCATAGGCTACTAATTGCTGTAAGGACTGATTATGAACATACATGCAAAAGACTTAATTACAAAGTACAAATTTGGTGGGACAGCCCAAAACTTAGTACCTCAAATCAGGCAGGCTTTGTTTTCTGGTAGATCCCGATTTACCTTTTGGACACCCCTGCTATAACCTATGTAGAAGCATTTTGTTCTAGTTATTATTTTACATTCATACTTGCATGGCCCTCACATGATAGTCTGATAGCATTACTGCTGTGCCTTATAAAAGTATCACTGTAAGAACTGTCTCAGGTGAGTATTTATGGTTGCTTTAGGGTTCATATTATCCCGATTTATATTGCAAAATATGGTTACCTATATTAGAGCAATATAAATATAAGAGGGTGCATTAAAAAGTGGCACATCTGTGAATGTACAAGGTGTGCCAGTACAATAGACAAACCTTTGCTCCCATATTTAATAAAAGGCACTATGTTTGCCCAGGAGCAGTAACCCATAGCAACTAATAAGTTGCGTCTCAGCAGCCAAACGCTGCGTTACTTTGGCGTTACTTTGGCTGGGCGAGCATTTCACAGCAAATTTTTGCTAGCGTTCATTTCTGCCTAGCGAAACTTCGCTAGCACTCTTACGCTTAGGTTAATTTATACAGGGCGGGTACCTAAAAGTCGTAAGGACGTCTTTATTAGTAATGTTATTAGTCATTTGCTCATCAAGTTCGTCCTGTATAGGCATTTGATTGTGCTGATGTGAAAGCAGGCTGCTAATTTTACTCAGTTCTGTTACCCCAAGAAGTCAGTCAGCAACCACTGAACTTTTTATTCTTTAACATATTAATACACATTAATACAAAGGAACAACAAAAGGAAAAGGGTTTAATAATTGTTTTTTATTGTAATAATCTCTTCAAGGTTGTACATTGATACTGCTTGTTATGTATGCTTATTATGGGACTTATTTGGGAGGGGGGTGTTAAATAAAGATCTGTGGTGGTTAACCCCGAAATGTATTTTCACAAATAAACCACTTGTTTAGCTTGTCCCTGCTTGCACTTGCCAAGTGTGCCAGTGAATTACTTACCTTCTGGATTGGGAGGGTGCAGATCCCTCCATCATTGAGCACAGGCACTTAAGAATTGGAAGGCCAGGGTGTGCGAGTTGGGCTTACAGTTATTATACCTAAAATAGTGAAGGACAACATCTGATTGGTTTCTTCAGGGCAGAGTTGACCAAGGTTACTACATAAGCCTATTTTCCTAATCCCATCACACACTAAATTGCTCCTATTTAGAAGTTCCCTCAAAAAGTTGAGAAAGCGTCTGTAATGCAATAGACCAGCTACTGTACATATGCTTCTCAGTTTTTACTTAAAAACTGTAAATCCCCATATGTAATAAAAAGCACTAAGTTTGTCCAGGTGCAATAACTTATAGCAACCCAATAATTACAGGCATGCTGGGTAGTGCCGGCCAGCCCAGTGTTTTTCCGCAAGTGTTTCCTGAACATCTAATTTTGCACATCTAGCTTGCACCTTATTTATGTGCTATAGCCAGACCTATGGCATTGGCTATAGGGACATTGATCCCTTGCATTAGCACTCTTTTACTGTCCATGCTGGGCACTGGTTTATTAACTAGGGCATAGGGGACAAAAGAGTATATAAAAGGAACCAGCTTTCCATACTTACATTTTTGAGTCCCCTAATCTGTTTTTTTTTCTAAATTCTAAATACTTGTTTCTGGATAATTTTATGATTATCTGATTCACTGATCTGTCACTGAAAGGAAAGACATTATTCCATGTGATTATGATTATGTGCTCCGATCATTTCGGAGATAAAAAAGATTTATAAATGTATAACCTAGAAAATATACTATGTGCTTAATAGCTTTTGGAGGGTAAAGTGCATTGGAAGAAGATGTGAAATGAGTTTCCATTAGGGAAGGCAGGTAGGGTCACAGATAAACAGCATTTTTCTATGTCTCTGTAGCGTGTTGCACAGCACTAATGGCATCATCTAAAAAAATATGCTGTTGCATAATACTAATAACACTAAGGCAGCAGAAGGTTTGTAGGAGGTTCTCTAATTTATATTTGGATCAAGTTTTCCAGGGAGGCCCCCGTAACAGGCTGCAAGCTTGTGCATCCTTTAATACATTAAAACTACCTAAAAAGAATTCCTGCCTTCTGTAACAATGATGACAGCAAAGCACAGCACACAACGAACAGAGCATGTTTAATATGGTGAAAGACAATACCAGCTTTCTGTTATTTGTATTTTTGGCATTATTCAAACTATAGAAACAAAGAAAAAATAAATGTTATTTTCAAGTAGCAAGCTACATACTGCAGCTATACCATCAACAGGAAGTAAGCTCTTTTACCCACAGCTGTTCCAATGCTGATAGGATAATGATATGGGTACATAAAGCAGAGTGTGGATATGGGACACAAAAGTGCAAGGAATAAAAATCAATGATATGAGTGCTTAAGAAAATCCGCTGATCAATTATCTGCTCAACCTTATCCAAATTTTAAATAGTACATTCATGTCACATCCAGTACAGCAATTCCATTTGCTTTACAATGTGAATATTATCTGCCGAGGAGGAAGTATATACTTATTTGAGCTAACTTATATGGATGCCATATTTATAAATTCGAAAGTATATTTAAAGTAGAAGGAAATTGACTGAGGCAGTTTATTGGCAATAGATTAGCCGCAATAGTACAAGGTAGAAAGCTATATTTATTCTTTAGAATGCTTTACCATTACAGAATGCTTTACCATACTGTAGTGAACAGATCTAGAAGCTCTCTCTGTTTATAATAGTAGCTGCCATATTGGCATAACATAACTTCCTGCTTGAGTTTCTCCCTGCTTACATATAGCTCTAGGCTCGGATTACTACTGTGAGGGGAGGAGCGAGGGAGAGAGGAGCAAACTGAGCATGCCTAATCCCCCCTAGCCCTGGAGATTTAAGCTGAAGGCAGGAAGTCTGATACAGAAGCCCATGTATACACAATAGAAGGAAAGAAATGTGGTGTTTCTTCACATTGAAGATAACCAAATGCACAAAATGATACAGTCATGCACTCTATTTGCAGAGATATAATATATTTTTTCCATATTTTTACTTTTTAATACAATTAGACATCCATGGCTTATGGAACAGGTGTACTTTTTCAGTCTGGCACATTTCAGGGCATTTTTGCACAATAATTTCCAGTGCTGAAATATTCAAGTTAATGGGAACTTAGTTAAATTTGGGAGTCTGCAGGGGCGCTGTACCAATAAAATTTGGTATTTGGTTTGGTAACTTACTGTTACTGTAGAAAAGGACAAGTAGCCATTGGACCAGTCAATACAGAGGGGATTAGGTCACAATCAGATACCAAACAGACTTTTTTAGAAGAGTCAAGCATTATGTGACACCCTTGACAGTTCTGATATAATAAATCAAGCTGCATATTTAAAGAAGATATTAACCTTCACAGATATGCTTAATCCAAAAGTTACTGTTATAAAGTTCCCAGCATTCTCCAGAATATCAAAGAATGCGTGAACAATAGATTGTTTTACAAGTTCTCCAGGACCCTCAGCCCACCTAATACAAGAAAACAAAAAGTGTAATCTTAGCAGGGATACATTTTAGATACTTATTTAGATACTGTAGATTACAACAATTAGGCTGAAAGGAAAGGTCCTCATAAGAGAACACTCTTGGGGTGCCTACTAGGAGGCTCAAAAATTGTTGGGGTGGTTTAAAAACAAAAATGTGTCCAGTAATGAAAAACTTGGTGTGCCAGTTAAATTAGGCTACTGAATTTATTTTCCTACATAGGTATCACACAGAGGGTAAAGAAGAATGTATTTTAGCTAGGGATGCACTGAATCCAGGATTCGGATCGGGAATCGGCCTTTTTCAGCAGGATTTGGCCGAATCCTTCTGCCCGGCCGAACCGAATCCACATATGCAAATTAGGGGCAAGGAGGAAAATCACGTGACTTTTTGTCACAAAACAAGGAAGTAAAAAATGTTTTCCCCTTCCCACCCCTAATTTGCATATGCAAATTAGGATTCGGTTTGGTATTCGGCCGAATCTTTCGTGAAGGATTTGGGGGTTCGGCCGAATCCAAAATAGTGGATTCGGTGCATCCCTAATTTTAGCAGTAATCTAAAATATACACAATTATCTACACCAATGATGAATATCCATGTTGTCATGTAGATGATAAAAAATAGCAAAGTATCTGTACGTCTTTCACTTGACTTCTGTTATTAATAAAATGTTTCCCTGATACTATTCATCTTATAATGGGCCCTTCTGTCTTCTCGCTCGCAATCTGCTTTCCATATTTCCTTTGTCAGCTTCTTTGATATGCTGTTCTTCCTTCCTCTGTCTCTTTCTTCTATTTTCAGCTTATAAATTAAAAGCTGCGTGTTGCCTTGTTAACCCCATTTCCTTATCTCCAAACCACATCCATTAGAGTTGGCTGTTCCTCCATACTTCCTAGATGGAGCCATCACTAATCCTATTAAAATGTAAGCCCAGATTCTAGAAGCCCTGTACCTCTCTCACAAGATGTCAACTCATGGGTTGCTTAAAACAGTTGTAAAAACGAATAAAGAGGCACTTAAACATAGAATTAAAGGGATACCTTGTATACCTTGTCTAAAGCTTTTTGCTCCCCTTAGCTATCCCATACTAAATAACAGCGGTAAGAGAATTCTCCATGGAAAATTAAAATCACCCTGCATGTATTTGGAGTTACACGTTGCTTAACTGCTTGATATTCCACTGCAATCAAGCTTTATAAAGGCTAATTACTGAAGTGTATATATTATGAGCTATAAATAGTGGAATTTCTTCTGCAACAATCTCACAAGGTCATACACAGAAGATACATATAAATAAAGCAGGCAGGACTTTTATTAAAGATTACTCTGGTCATTTGGCCCTGCAGAACTTATGCAGTGTTACTTTAAGAACTGATCTCAGTGGCAATTAGACTGTAGTGCTCAGCATGCTTTAACCCTTTATAATATGCTGGAAAATTCTGAGAATTTTTTTTAGAGACAATACTGCTGAATGGATGTCTTCCTCTTTAACTTATTGTATGATGTAGCCAAGTAAATGGTATTTATTGTTTAATCTTTTGGAAGAAGGTAATAAAAGTCATTAATGGAAAAAATATATGCAGTACAGGAATGGGACCTGTTATTTGGAAACCAGTTTTCCAGAAAGCTATGAATTACAGACAGGTCATCTCTCATAGATTAAATTTTAACCAAATAATTCAGATTTTTAAAAATGATTTCCTTTTCTCTGTAATGAGAAAACAACACCCTGTACTACTGCATCCCTCCAATATATAATTCCTCCTAATTGGGCCAAATTAATCCTACTGTTTTTAAATAATGTTTAAATAATTTCTTTTGTAGACAAAGTATGGATCCAAATCCAGAACACCCCAGATCTTGAGCATTCTGGATAACAGGTCCAAACTTTTTTGTTTTCATTTGTGCCTGGATTTAATAAGGATTTTGTAGACGTGTAGCACCTGATCTACAAGCAGAAAAGAAGTTGCACAATGTATAGTTTGCACTCAACATGCAGGGGATATAATCAATCAAAGCTAGTCTAAAAATGCAATATACACAACTTGTTGGAAAACAACAGACAGAGATTGTTCCAGTGGATGTTACTTAATGCAGGGAGGGTCTATCGTTGCTTAGCAATGTGATGTCATGTTTGACCTGTAACCCTGTGTGTTTTTCTTCTTCCTCTTCCTGTGTATATTCTCTATGAAAAGTTCCTATTGCAGACATGTTATGCTGAGTTTTATAAAGCAACTAAGTTACTATTCACACAGAAGTTGGTTGGTGTGTGTCCTCACTTACGAAAAGCTGCACATGCAGATCAGATCAGCTCTCTGCTTACACAACTAAGATGAATTTTGTAATATCTTTTCATTTGCAAACTATTTACTATTTGACAGTGACAGTCTCCCACTGAAGATCGTCAGATCGGCAATACATGCAGAGATATGATTGTCAGTCGACAGAAATCTTTTAACCTGTCCGATCGACTGGACGACTGATCGGCATGGCAAGATAAACGTCGGGACACTCCACACGTGCTCCGAAAATCGTACGAATCGAGGATTTGTACGATCGGATCTTTGCGTCTATGGCCAGCTTTAAAAATAAAATAAGGGGCAGATTTATCAAAGGTCGAGGTGAATTTTCAAATAAAAAAATTCAAATTTCAAGCAATTATTTGTGTACTTTGACTAGGGAATAGTCCAAATTCGATTTGCCATCTAAAAACTGCCGAATTGCTGTTTTAGCCTATAGGACCTCCTCCTTTTTTGGGAAAAGCGTTGAATTCGATATTCCTTCGATTCGTGCGATTCGAAATCAGCCAAATACGGACCTATTCGATCGAAAACTGACCTATTTGACCAAAAAAGACTTAATTTCAGTTGGTCTTTTTGAATTTCGAAGATTTTTCAATTCAAAATTCGACCCTTGATAAATATGTCCCTAAGTGTTAAAATTATTAATACCAAAATAAAATCTTTAGGTATCTGCTTTCTGGTCTCTGAGCATTTTAAAAGTTAGGCTAAAACTGGTAGAACAGAACAGAAAATGCTCAGACTCAACATAAATACAAAAATCAAGAACAAATAACTTGTCTCGAAATATATTCTTTTATAGTATTAGGTTCACAAAATTGCTGCCTATCTATTAAAGGTCAAATTTTAGTGGCTTTAGAGGCTTTTGAAATTATAATAATACTAATAATACTACAACTTGACTTTTTCCTCACTTTATTTAAAAAAAATTAGATAAAATTCCCAAACCCGAATCCCCTTAATTTACCAATAAAAGTTCTTCAGAAAATTGGTGTGACAAAAAGTTGCAACAAAATTGAGCAGCATTTAGAATGTTTGACTTTTTTGAATTGTCACTCCAAAAACTTTTCACGCCGAAAACTCAAATTTATCTGATTAGTGAACGAAAATCAGCACAAACTGGCAGAAACTGAAGGTTAAAAACATGTAAAGGGACCATCTGCCATTGACTTCTAACAATTTGAGTCATTCCCCCTTTAAAAACTTGACCAGAAAAAATTGACATTTATTAAATAGGCCCCTTAAACTCTATCCCTCTAAATCTATGAAAGCCATTGAAATTATTAATTAGTTTAGAATAAAAACACAAAATTATGCTGAATGATGCGCTAAAAAATACAAATACCGCAAATACCTCTAAATATTCATGTTTTATGTACAATTGCTAGGGAAAAACAAAGATCTGAAAACCTATAAAATTCCAAATTGATTTTAAAAAGTCCAATAGGATCAGCACAGCTCCCCTTGACTTCTATAGGACCTCGGCAACTTTTACCTGGAGAAGTTTTGTATTAGTGGTTTTTATGGTTTTTACACTTAATAAGATTGCATAAATAAAAAAATGGAAAAACCACACATTTTTTAGAGATTCGTGGAAAAAATAGAAATTTGATTGTTACTAAATGGACCCCTTATAAAGCTTAAATTGTTAGTGTTTTAGAGAAATACAAAAAAAACACATTTTTAGAGAAAAATATGATTTGTGAAAAAAACCTATGCTAATTTTATTAAATCGGCCCCATAGTTTCACAGTTTATTATCCTAGAACCTTCAGAGTGGCACAGGCAGCAGGAATAAATTGTTTCACAAAAAGTTAAACATGATAGTGTATGGGCTAACACACAATAGCACAGGCAATATGATCTGACAAAGAAAGTGGAATTAAGAAACTGACAGTAACTGGTGTCATTGGAGATTGAGGTGACAAGGAGAAAAGAGAGGCAGAGGCCAATGTTCCTCTGGCTATGACACTGCAGCTAGGCATCGTCTATATGCAAACAACTAGAAGAGATTTATTGCACATTAGAAACACTGCAAAGGGTAAATGAAAGTACAGAACAGATGAATCTATTGGCAAAATTGCTAGTTCCATTTTTCCAGTCTGTTTTTAGTACACTGGCGTTTCTTCTCTAGATCCATCCATTCCCTTTCTAAGGCCTCTCTCTCTCTCTCTGAATGTTATGAACCATTCTAACGGCATGTCTCTTCTCAAAGAAACGCTCTAGTAATTGCTGTGTGCTGTAATATCGCATTTAAGTTATTGCCTCCACAGTGCGGCTCAGAGGAACCTTTTAGAACCATATGCGTAATAAAGAATAATTGTACGACGTGATCATATGTCACCAAATATATGGATGTCAGGATAAGCAGAGTTTAACCTGCAGATCTGACAGTTTAATCAATCAGCGCACACGTCTGAAAACGATGCCATTGTTTCGCTGTCTAATAAAATTATGACTCCATAATGAATCTTTTAAACAGATCCATTTTATTAAAATAAACTCTCTGCTGATCTTTTAACTCTTTGTGTGCTGTAGATCATAAGATTTAAGACTCTGCCATGGAAGATTCAGCACGCCAACACCGTAGATCCCTCATTTCCCAGTTATGCACTGGATCAGCATGGAAAAGGTTAAACATAGAGGCTACATCTATGGCCTGTGTCAGAATACACTCATGACTGATTGTCGGGAATCTGCAGTGCTGCAGGTGTTTATGAATACAGTCTTATAGATTAATAGCAGTTGGGTCTGCAGGTTAGATTGTGTATTGATCCTTTCAGCCCTCGCTTCCTGCAGCTAGATACATGATCAATATGGGCTTTATCAAGGAATATACGTGTGGCCCTGATGTCGATGGATGTTGAGGTGTTGGATCTATGAAGAAACAGCAGATGCTGGAAACTTCTTATAAACACACCGACGTTTTCTTTGTCTCCAAGAATTTAGTGTCCCCCCACCCAAAGATGTATCATGTTTTGTGACACAAGGCAAAGACATTCCAGATGCTGAAACTACCATGTAATAAGAATGAACTGTGGCAAATTTGGATACAAAATCCCTGAGCAAAGGAGATGGCAGGCAGAACCTGGCTGGAAAGGGGAGAGGCAGACTTACGCAGAAGGGAACAAGGTGTGCGAAAGAAGTGTTTGCTATGGGCTCTGCACGGGAACTTGCTCCATCAAGTGTCGATAAATAAGTAACATTTCACACAAAATATTGAATATGCATCTGAAAAAAATGCAATATTGTGACTCACAGTTCCAAATAATGAGAACAAACCACCATTTGCTAATAAATGGGAATTAGAATTAAATTTCAATCCATCTGAGAAAGAATGGGAGAAAATATGCTCTAACAACCTACACTACATGAAGCTTCTTATGAACTTACTTTCAGATGGTATCTTACATCAGTTAAACTAAAAAACATATATGGAATGACAGATATTTGTTGGAGATGTAAAGAAGAGATAGGTTCATATGAACACATATGGTATCATTGTAAAATACTTAACTACTGGAACCAAATACAATAAACAATGATAAATAAAATATTTCCTGAACAATTAAACCTCCATCCTACGGCAGTTTTACTGCTATATGATAACAATAACAAAGACATTATAACTATAGCAACTTTAAAGTATATCATCACTACAGCAAAATTAATAATTCTGCGTAAATGGAAAACAAGTGATCCTCCCCAGATAACAGAATGGATAAATTGTATAGAGGAAATAAGAAACTCAGAAGAGATGATAGCATATAGAAAGGGTAGTCCACTTAAACATTAGACAAATTGGAGACCATGGTTAGAATTTATAAAAGAATATGGTAAGAAACAATAAAACAGAAAATTATCTGAAACAACCGCTGAGAACATTTGATTGATTCCTTAAAAAAAATGCTTGTGTCTGATATACAAATATAAGACCAATAATACAGATTGTAATAGAGTGCAAACTATTATGTTGTTATAAATGCATTTGAAGGTGTGAATATGTTAAACTTTACTATCCCCCCTCTCCCCCATTTTTTTCCTTTCTGTACCCCGCTTTTTTTCCTTTAAGAAATAAAATAAACATTGAATTGAAAAAAAAAAAAGAATGTTGTAATTCCAATGTAAACGAGTTTTCTGTAAGCATTACAAACAATTATTTTACATTTTCAACAATTATTTGAAATCCAATTTGAGTGAATTCTGTGAGCTGTAATGGATGTAGGGCTGAAATTCTCTAATGTTCCCCACAGAGATATTGCTGGAGGAAAATGCACCCATATGATAATGTATATATCAGCTTTACCACCATTTTTAGCAGGTGTTAATATATGTGAACAGGAACTGGGACACAATAAATGGAATAATAAAGTAAACATAACCAATTTTTAACCACTCACAAACATTCTAGCAAATAGGCTTAGACAACAGAGTAATGTAATAAAAAGCCCAGGTCTAAGAACTCATGGGAACCAATAAGATGTTTGCTTTTTAACAGCTGACCAGTATATGTTACATGTTTATTGGTTGTTAACAAGTGCTGGCACAAAGACATGTTAGGTGTGTTCAATGCAAGTCTATATATGCATGTTTGGACACTTTGGTGTCACATGTTGCTTTTTAAAACTGTCCTTGAATGTATTCGGGTAATAATGTAAGACAAACACACCCAATTTGATGTCTACAGAATACAGCAAGAGAATGAGTGAGCATTTTCAATGCCTCTCAAAAGGAAAGTACAGTAGGTGGTACGCTAACTAAATGCAAATATAAGAGAGGTGGGCTGTAACGGATTATTAATAGAGCCAATTTGAGCAGTTCTGTCCAAGGATGCACATATCACATCTCTGTTATTAGTTAAGTAATGGAGAATTTACATTTTTGAGCTTAAGATGTCCTTCAAGATTTGTTTGCACAACTGAAGGTGTATTTTTTTGTAATCTATCTTGTTCAGAACTAGGTCAAAGCTGGCCATATATGGCAAGATCTGTTTGGTGACCTTTGCCTTATTTAACCATCTGTGTGCTGGGGCCAAATTAAGCAGATCTGAACTTTTGCCCCTTGGTAATTGATCAGATCATAACAGAGAGTTTTAAAAACTTGTTTGAAAAGGAATGCATCAATCAGGCTGATGCAGTCCTTTTCAACAGTGGAGGAACTACTGGGGGTGCGGGAGGTGCACCAGGGCGCACCCCCTCAAGCCCACCAGTGGTTCATGTAAACGTGAATCCACCAGATTTTTAAACTTGTCCAATAGATATTTGGCTTATACTTGGGCAAATTTTAGTCAGATCATCAGTTTGGTCCCATTAATAGTCTATTGGGTCATCTAAAATTAGTGTATGTTGATAATTATATAGTTTATTTCATTCATTATTTCTTAGGTTATTAGGTTTATTAGGTATACAGTGGAACATTTTAATGAGTTGGCTCACCTGTAACTTTTAGTATTTTATAGAAATGACTTCATTTTTTCTTTTTTGAATTGTTTGCCTTCTTCTTTTGACTCTTTCCAACTTTCAAATGGGGGCCACTGACCCTATCTAAAAAAATTGCTTTCTAAGGTTACATAGCTATTGTCATTGCTACTTTTTATTACTCATCTTTCTTTTCAGGCCTCTCTTGTTCATATTTCAGTCTCTTATTCAAATGAAGGTATGGTTGCTAGAGGCTAGAGGACCCTAAAAACCAGATTACTGAAATTGGGATCTGGAGAGCTGCTGAATAAAAAGCTAAATAACTCAAAAACCCCAAATAATTAAAAAAAGAAAGACAAATGAAAATTGTCTTATAATATCACTCTGTGCATCATACTAAAAGTTAATTTAAAGGTGAATTACCCCTTTGTAGTAAGTAATGGTCAGCTCCACGCACTTTACAGATAATAGGGATTTTGTACCATCCAACAATGATTTAATGAAAACTACCAGAGTCACAGTGATTCTGAGAAGGTTTTGTTGGGGTCACATGCTGGTTGTCACAATACTGTCTTATGTCTGGGGGGATTTTCTGAGATCACTATGTCATTTTCTGCACAGTGCTGTTCTGTGGTCGGTAGTTTCACATTGATCTATGCTAAGGGTTGTTTCGGGTCGTAAAGCTACTTTTTATTTTGGTAAAGTAATAAGTAAATATTCTATGGGGCCTGCTGACATCATGCTGGTAAATGTATTCCCAAAATGATTAATACAGTGAGACAGAAAACCCTGCTTTGCTAGGGACCAGTAGCAGCCAATCCTACCACAATCAATGACGTATACAAAAATAAATATAATACGCTGGGTTTTCTGTAATCAATTTAGTTCAATAAATGTCAGCCTGAAAAGTCTGTTTCAACTAACACTGCAGCCAAAGAAATTCCCTTTTTTTTTTAATGGATTTTCATATTGAAGTTTTCAATTTTTTAAATACATCTTTTTATTTTGTGTTCTTAATTAGTAGGCTGGCCAACCACAAATATTTTTAAGGTGAAATGTATGGAAATAAATTGATTACAGAAAACCCAACATATTATTTACATCATGCTGGTAAGCTTAGTGCTGACTATGTTGGGGTTGCTCAGTTATAGTGTAATTTTAAGATAGAAGTCACTGTGCCATTTTGTACAGGTGGTTATCATGGTCACTGGAGGCCATGGTGCTATTTTATGCCACTGGTTGCTATAGACCTCAGTGTTGGGGATTGTTGGGATTCTAGGAGATTATAGCGGGGGGATGTTGGGAGTCACAGTGTCATTATTTCATTATATTCTGGTTTCCATATACTAGATAGATAGATAGATAGATAGATAGATAGATAGATAGATAGATAGATAGATAGATAGATAAATAGATAGATGATAGATTAGATAGATAAATAGATAGAATAGATAGATAGATAGATAGATAGATAGATAGATAGATAGATAGATAGAGATATAATCTGGAATTAATGTGTTCCCCTTTGTAAAATGTAAAGCTATTAGATAGATAGATAGATAGATAGATAGATAGATAGATAGATGATAGATAGATAATAGATAGATAGATGATAGATAGATAGATAGATAGATAGATAGATGATAGATAGATGATAGATAGATGATAGATAAATAGATAGATAGATAGATGATTGATAGATAGATAGATAGATAGATGATAGATAGATAGATAGATAGATAGATAGATAGATAGATAGATAGATAATAGATAGATAGATAGATAGATAGTATGATATTGTCTAATTAAACAAAGGCTGTGGTGTTATTTGCCAGATGCATGTAAGTGAATGCTATCCTTTTTTCTGACCCACTTCAACAACCAAACGTGTACATGTGCTGGAAACAAACGTGTCTGGCCGCTCAGTCATTTGTTTCGGATATCTACCTGGATGAAAAAAGCTTTTCTTTTTTCCAAAAGGATATTATATCCTCTATAGCCAATAAGATTACTCCCTCTCATACAAAAAAACACTATTCGCAAGGCTGCAATCTGTTACTATATTTATCTCAGAAAAGCAATCCAAACTAGAATCTTTTCATTCATGGAGTATGGAAAGTTTTCTGTAACAGTAACAGCCCCAACATATGAGTTGCAATGTCTCCTCACTCACTACCAGAGGGAATAGACAGGCAGATAATGGTGTGATAATCACTTTGGAATCTCCAGACATTTTTACTGCATAGATTTATGTCAGCCATTTAAACATGTCTCAGCAATGTTTTTATTGCATTTATTTTGCAGTAAAAACAGTTGCCATCTGAGCATCCTGGGAACTGTAGTTGAGTATCAACAGCTGCATTGTTACATCTCTGTTCAATATTAAACCCTCTCTTATTTGCTGTCTGTGTTCCATTATAAGCAATGGATGAATCAAAAGCACAGTTACTTTGTGACGTGGAAGGCACATCTGCTGCAAATTAATGTATTTTGCGAAGGCCCATTTAACAGCTTGGAAGGGATTCCAATATTCCACATAGTGGAAGGAAGAAGCGCATCACTGCCAACCCTAAAAATTTAGCCTATTTCTTAACAAAACATTATTTTATGGAGAATATCATTCAGAATAAAATAGTTATAGATAAGATATATAAATATATATACATATACAGTGCTTGAATTGTAGTAAAAAAAGTGGAGGTATGCTCTGTGTGTGAGCATAGCACGGCTTGTTTATAAGACAAAAAGTGGCTCTATCCTACAGAAAGGCAGATAAAGAGCTGACAGTGTAAAAATAATGGTCCAGGTATGTAAAACCCCAAACTCTTCATACTAGGCAGCAATTTCAATAAAACTATGGCTCACCCGATAATGGAATTGACCTGGGTGTATATACCCAAGGTCCGCCACTTTCGGGACCAATCCACTCAGTAAATCAATCGATACAAGATAAAACAAATAGAGTTTGCATTCACCAAATTTGGCGAATGGCTCAGGTGCTGTGCCCCGAACCCGTAGTTTGGGGTGGCAATGCAGGAATAAAAAAAATGAGCATGCACTCCAAAGGCTTAAATTTGCATTTTGATGTTGCGTATTGCATTTGATAAGGTAAAAGGTTGACAATGCTATAACGTGAGAGCCTCATAGAATATCACACATTTTTAAACATCCGAAAATCCATTAAGTGAAGGGTGCCTTATTTTTTCATTCTTTCAGATTTTTATCTATTTATAAATTCACTATTTATTTAATTAATTGACTAATCAGCACATTTGTATTTATGAAATTATTTTAACATATGTATAAGTACAATATATGTATAAGTTGATCGTATGTCAATATAATGATGGATTTTATCCTTATTCATTGATTAGAATTAATTAACTCACCGAATTATTTGTACATTTAGATCATGTTCATGGAGTAACAGTAAATTTCATTTATTTATTTTCATGTCTGTACATTTGTATGCCCTTTTGAATGTACACTATAATCTTTATTTGATTCATTCATTTTCCATTTATACGTACTTACTATTGAAGACAATTTTCCATAGTAATTGAACAGGAATGTCATATGCATGAGCATATTAGTCAGATTGCTTCACAGAGTTCCAGCACTGTAGTATCTAGGATTTTATCCTAAGTCATTGATTAGAATTAATTAACTCATTAAATTATTTGTACATTTAGATCATGTTCGTGGAGTAATAGTACATTTCATTTACTTTATTTATTTTCATGGCTGTTCATTTGTACGCCCTTTTGAATGTACACTATAATCTTTATTTAATTTATTCATTTTCTATTTATAAGTATTACTATTGAAGACAATTTTCCATATTAATTGAACAGGAATCCTTAGGGTTAAATGCTCTGTGGTTTAATCGCTATGTCATATCCTTTTTAAGATGTTTCAATTCTTGTAACGGTTGGCTTGTAAATGTGCCTATGATTACATATCAGTAGATACGAAACCCGTCAGGACATGCAGTTTTAGTAATGTGGAATAAAGTCAAGTTTTAGCTTTACCAGCTGGTTCAGGAGTGCGTGCTCATTTAGTTTATTCCTAAATAAGCCCCTCTCACAATGATAAGCCACACCCATTGTTATAAAAAGCCTCACGCACCAATACTTTCTGGTTTCACCCTCTTTAAAGCAAAGCCATTTTGATATTTCCTTTTTGGTTATTACTTTTAACTCACAGTTTAATGCCCAGTATGCATAGATTTATGTAAGTGAACTGTAGGGACCCCAAAATGAAAATTGTGCATATGACTTTTCTTGGCTGCCGGTTCAGCTTCTGCAAACACAGCTCCTTTTCTGTGTATTGTGTGTCATAGCATTACCTCATCATTTTCTATAATACCCAAGATTATTTCATATATTTCATTCTCTCACTATTCCTTAATCTGCTGCTGTTTAATACCTTCGTTTTCTATTTTGTTTCCCTTCTTTTCTCTATAACCCTCTCTGATGGCTCCACCTTCTTTACCTGTTTAACACTACTCTATCTCTTCTCTACCTCTCTCCTAGCAATCTTTTCTCTCCTTTTTAACTATATTATATTTTACCTCTTCATTTATTTTGCATGCAGAAGTGGAGGGGAGCAAAATATTTTTTTTCTAAATCTGTGTCCAAGTCAGAAATAAAGACCAGTTCTCGAGATATTTTGTATCCCAGCATTATTATCTGAGTATAATGAGTAATAATAATAAAGTAGAACCATATATAGGATGTAATCTACCATATATGTATGGATACTATGGATACATCTGCACTTTATACATTTCCCCAAACATGGTAAATGAGCCCTCTCCAAATTCAGCAAGCAATCCTTACATTAGCCCAAGACATTGGAAGGTGCTTCCTGCAATCATATGGGTCAGGTATAACACAAGAACAGAATTAGTAAAGAACAAGGAACAGAAACAAGGGCAACATCAATATACTGCACTTTAATTTCCCTCACTGAAGCATTGGTAAAAAACAATATAATTATATTAGGATTTATTTTATTTTCACTTTGTGCTGCTAAGCATCATTAACTTGAGATATTGTAGGAATGGCCTAATTTAGGCATAATTTAAAACAGTATTTTTTTTGAGTAAGGACTAAAACAAATCACTGCCAGTAAAACACACATTATAGAATTTCAAGTTGGAGAACAGCAGTGAAGAGTTTAAAGGGAACCTCAAGAAAGCCCAATGGTTTGAAGTAGAAAAACCTTTAGTATCTGTTAACATACAAAAAAACATGGGTTTTAAAGGGGAACTATAGCGAAAAAAAATGAATATAAGCTTCCTCATACTTAAGTAAAAAACTTTCTAAATATAATCAATTAAAAATTTCTAAAATAATCAAGTTTATGTTCACTATTCCTCTCTCAGCTGTTTCTCTTCGTTCTGTCTTCATGCAGCAGTTGGTGTCAGAATGATCCAATATATCTTATAGGGGGGCTTCCTTTTCTAGCAGATGAATTAGAGCTCACTGAAATAACTGGTTCCAGTACAACCGTAATCTAATAATAACTGCCTTTTGCACAAATTCTGCATGTAGAGAGACAGTATTTCTGTTGATTTTAAAAGAGTGAGCTCTAATACATCTTCTAGGCAAAAGGAGCCCCCCTATAAGATATATTGGATCATTCATCTGACACCCATTTCATGAATAAAGACATAATAAAGAGAAACAGATGCTGAGAAAGGAATAGTGAAGATAAACTTGATTATTTCAGAAATGGTACATAATTTTTAGTTGATTGTATTTAGAAAGTTTGTTATTTGAGTATGATGAAGCTTATATTACATTTTCATTTTCAGCATGGCTTTATGAAGAATAGGTCATGTCAGACAAATTTGATTGCTTTTTATGATGAGGTAAGTAAGATGCTGGACAGTGGTGGGGCAGTAGATGTGATCTATTTGGATTTTGCCAAAGCATTTGATACTGTGCCCCACAAAAGACTGCTTTCTAAACTAAGGTCTGTTGGGCTTAATGAAGTCGTTTGCACATGGATAGGAAACTGGCTACAGGATCGGGTACAGAGGGTGGTTGTTAATGGGACATTCTCTACTTGGAGTAAGGTTCTTAGTGGGGTCCCTCAGGGCTCGGTATTAGATCAAATTTTATTTAACTTGTTCATTAATGACTATGGGGAGGGTGTTGTAAGTAATGTATCAGTTTTTGCAGATGACTCAAAACTATCCAGCCCAATTAATTCCAATTCCATTGCATCCTTGCAACACGGTCTTGACAAACTGGCAATCTGGGCAGCTAAGTGGCAATTGAGATTCAATGTTGATAAATGTAAAGTCATGCACCTGGGATGTACAAATATCCAAACCACTTATACCCTTAATGGGACTGCACTAGGCAAATCCATTATGGAAAAGGACCTTGGAGTCCTTGTAGATGATAAACTTGGCTGTAGCAAGCAATGTCAGTCAGCAGCATCAAGGGCAAATAAGGTCTTGAGCTGTATTAAAAGGGACATAAAGTCACGGGAGGAGGGGGTCATTCTTCCACTGTATAGAGCACTTGTAAGGCCCCATCTAGAATATGCCGTTCAGTTTTGGTCTCCATCAGTCAAACAGGACATTATTGTATTAGAGAGGGTACAGAGAAGGGCAACTAAGCTGGTGAAAGGTATTGAAAATCTTAGCTATGAGGAAAGACTGGCCAAATTGGGGATGTTCACGCTGGAGAAGAGGCGCTTAAGGGGTGATATGATAACTATGTACAAATATATAATGTGATCATATAATAATCTCTCTAATGCTTTATTTACCAGTAGGTCTTTCCAGCTGACACAAGGTCACCCATTCCGATGAGAAGAAAAGAGGTTCTGCCTAAATACTCAGAAGGGTTTTTTTTTTTTACAGTGAGAGCTGTGAAGATGTGGAATTCTCTCCCTGAATCAGTCGTACAGGCTGATTCATTGGATAGCTTTAAGAAGGGGTTGGATAGCTTTTTAGCAAGTGAGGGAATACAGGGTTATGGGAAATAGCTCATAGTAAAAGTTGATCCAGGGACTAGTCCGATTGCCATTTTGGAGTCAGGAAGGAATTTTTTCCCCCTCTGAGGCAAATTGGTGAGGCTTCAGATGGGTTTTTTGCCTTCCTCTGGATCAACTGGCAGTTAGGCAGATTTAAATTTAAAAAAAAAGGTTGAACTTGATGGACATGTGTCTTTTTTCTACCTACTTACTATATTACTATGTATGTTCCCCTTTAATGATTTTCCAGGCAGACACTTGTACAATTCTGCTGGTCTCTTGGAAGAGCATGAATATTTATGTATAACATGTAGTCACTTCTGTCCCAACCTGCTGTGCATTTCACTCTCACAGTACAAATGTTTATTTTACAAATATTTGCATTTTTTCTTCCATCCTAAACTAGTAAAATGTATCATGCAGTATACAGTATGTATAACATTTGTAGCTCAAATTTGGTATCTTTCTTACCCGATGTTTCCAGTTATTCCTGCTTCTATTCCAATTTCAGTTATTATGTTCTTTCCTTCTACATCATGTTTGTTTTACATATTCCAATCTCTCTTCTCTGCAAGCAGTACCAGATTCCCTGTCTTAAGGCTGATACAAGTAATTCTCAAATGTGAATGACAGAAAGACACAAACTAATGCTTTGGACACCTTTAGTGTGTCCCTTTATTACATTTAATATGAGCACAAAAACAGCACAATTCAAATTCCAATTCTATCCTAAAGGATGCATGCTTTAACTGTGTTTTGTATCAAGACATTTTCAGCTAAAACACTTATAATTTGCAGAAGAATAATATGTATCACCTTAGACCACTGGAGGGGTCTGACCAAAGCCAGGGGAATCAGCAAACTAGGCATGATCAGATGTCCATGTTTGGACATGTAAAGTACAAGATATGATGGATATGGGCTAATATAATAAACGTCATAATGTTTTAGCATGTCTAGTAACCCATAGCCACCAATTGCCGGTTTGCTTTCAAACAGTTGCCTAGTCGACACTACTAATGGTTGCTGCTAGGCATGCTGCAAGCTTGGCAACTTTTATTACACAAGGCAGTTGAGAAACTCGCCTCAGATGACAGCAGCCCGCAAGTTACAAGGGGCAGCAAAAAAAAAAAAAACGCTCCTGGTAACTTTAGGAGCAGAAATTCTGATTTTTAAATCCGAATTTCGGCTCTGCTAGTGCAGAGAAAGCAATTAATACCACTCTGGAAATGGTATGCGTGAGTGCGGCATCAGAAAGGATGCCTCAGGTGGTAAGGAGCCCCAAAACACCCCTGCATTAACCCCATTATATTGTGACATTTATATTCTATGTGTATTGTATATTTTGAGTTGGTCCCTAAGGTCCCTAAGTTCAGTAAGTGACAGCAGCACAGAGCATGTGCAGTGAATCAGCAGAAAAGAAGATGGGGAGCTACCGGGGCATCTTTGGGGGGACATATATTTACTGTTGTGGTTCCCTTGGGCTGGTTCAGAAGCCCAATACATAATGTATAACATTTCTAGCTTCTTCTTTAGTTAAGCTTTAGTTCTACTTTAGGAGAGAAACCTGCAAGACTGGAGAGACATTTAGAGTGAGCAAAGGGTAAAGGCAAAGCAAGCCAGTAGTGGGGCTTTTAAACATAACAATCTTTTCTTTTCCTGCCTTTCACGCCAGAATATATCCAGAGGCCATAATTGTTTCACTGTGCAGTCTAATATGTAGTTGAACAGAAAAATTAGAAGCTTTTATTATAGTCGCATCTCTGTTGGCATTGATCAATGGTAAGACCTGGGGGGCAGAGAGAGTGAAGGCTTCGGCCAATGCATGAAAATAAAATATAGGAGGAGGCTGGATAAGCCCAGTGCTAATAAGTTTTTTTCATCTTTCATTATTTATTGATTGAGCTTAATGAGCCACAAGGTGGCTGTTATTTTGTTAAGAAGACTCATAGCTTGTGATTTTGTTTAACTTTTTGTTTTCAATTGTGTGTTTATGATCATCTGAGTGCCCAAGGAAAAAATGTATAATAGCAGTTATAGGTTTTTCTTGCTCATCAGTTGCCTGGTACAATAGTTACAGTATTTGTTTACTGAAATTTAGGGTTATCTGGATATTAGACTGAAGCATCTTATTAAATACTATTTCTAAATTTAAATTATATTGGCCTGCACTCATGAGGTCTTCTACAGCAAGTAGAACATGTTTTCTCTACCTACTATGTATCCACAATACAAAAAGTCTTCATTTAATACAGTGTACCTGTTAGATACCGGCAAGTAAAGGATATTGTAATATAGTAGCATGTTTTCATTTTGGCACCAAAAAAAAGAAAGAAGTCAGATGTGCCACGCTGGGAAGCATAAATAGTTCCAGCTTTCCACATAGACCCCCCCCCTTTCATTAGTGCTGTGAGTGTGTGTGCAGAATGATCTAATGCTTAAAACACATCTGGATTGAGAAAAAGACAGGGTTTGGAGCAGACATGGGAGGGGGGAGGATCAGAGGCTTCTAAATAAAGTCTGTAATTCTTGCCAACTTTTTACATGGAGATGTAAACAGTCATGACATGAGACCAGAATGGCAGAGCAAAAAAAAAAAAATACTGTAATTGATAAGAAGAAATACAAGCATGAGAGGAATGGTACAACTATTATAGTAAGGGCTCTTTCTAACTTACATAGTTTCTTGTTTTACTTCCAACAACTCTGGGAATCTTGTTCTTACCCCTTACCTGAAATTGTCAGGTTTATGATAATGCCTTGACTTTTTTTTTTTTTTATTATTATTATTTCAGGACTAGTTAAAACATGATTTTCCTGCACGCTGTTGCTTAAATACTGATGTGTATGATGTGTAAAGAACCCAATAAATATTTGTATGATTTGTCACCGACCCTCTTACATTCTTAAAGAAAAGGTTGACTACATTTTATTTCAAAAATGTGTGTTTACTCATGAACCTTTTACAGGCACAGATGCACTTTTATGGGTAAGGGAATTAAAACGAAAACACGTGAATTTGGTTTTTCAGCTTTGCTATGCTGTTTATTGCTCAATTGTTCCACCATCAAACAACATCTCCAAGGGAGATCAAATGTCTCCATGGTTATCACATCACAAGGAATCATAATAAGAGACAAATTAACAGCGTGTAATCAAATAGAACAACCATTTAGAAATTCCAGTCTACTTTTCTGCCTTGGATCTGGAAGCTGAAGTTCTCCATTAGGCACAGGTAGTATATGATCAAAACATGCCTGCCCTTGTCTCACTTACCATTCATTAATGAGATAGCCTTTGCACCTTACTTGAGTGTATACTGCTATGTGCTACACAATATCGAGCTCAAGCAGGCTCATTAACATTAAAATACACACACACAGATATGACAATGAAAATATTTATGTACTACTTTATACAGGTATGGGACCTGTTATCCAGAATTCTCTGGACCTGGGGTTTTCCAGATAATCCATGATTTGGTAAACATGCTTCCAATAATATCTTAGTTTGGATCAAGTACAAGGTACTGTAAAATTTTAGATTATTTGAATACAATTGAGTCTATGGGAGATGGCCTTTTATAATTCGGAGCTTGCTGGGTTTCTGGATAACAGATTCCATACCTGAATAGAGTTTATAGAGGCTATTTACCCTGAAGTCTAGTTCCTTTTTTCCACAGGAATACATCTCTCTTCTACTTGAATATTCTGTACAATCTTCATATCTTATACCTTGCATCTGGAGGAATGTGAAGTTTCTTTCTGCATTATGTCTGTCATCTCCAAATATTTCTTACTGGCATAAAAAAAAAACACCAATGAGGTATGTTTTACAGATGCAGTTTGCTAAATCTAAAAGAAAAAATGCCCCCTCCCCTACTATACAGTACTACCTACTATCATAATACATCATTATACCAAAAACAGACCATATTAAATGGAAGAGAACAGTAATCTAATACTTACTTTCCTTGTGGTTTTAAAAACAATAGGGTAATAGGCAAATGTTACTCGGTTTTGAATTGTGGCAGGGTCCTTAAATGGGTGGTTCACCTTTAAGTTAACTTTAAGTATGTTCTAGAATGGCTAATTCTAATAGTTTTTTTTTTAGTTTTTTTATAGTTGTTACTTTTATTACTCATCTTTCTATCCAGGCATTCCCCATTCGTATTCCACTCTCTTATTTAAATCAAGGGACAGTTGCTAGGAAAACTTCGACCCTAGCAACCAGACTGCTGGTTTGTTTAACAGGAAATAGCCTGGTAAGCTGGATACAAAATGGTGGATTCCAACCATTTTTGCACCCTTATTCCATCTTTGTAAAATTGTACTCAAATACACACCCACAAGCCCAAGTATGGGACACTTAGAAACACAGTAAGATAACACTACAGCACCAAGTTAATAATTTCCCTGGGCTTATGATTTTTTTTCCAAAAAAGAGCTCTGAGATCAAAAGTGGATACAGGGAAGGTGCCTAATATTTAGGCACCCCCCCCCCCCAGTGAAATCCAGCTCAACATTAAAAATTAAAAACAGTAGGCAGTTCTATTTGCAGGTCCTTATTAAACAGTTCTATATTAGGCTCTACTGTATTTGTTATCTTATAGTCTTTATCCCAGACATAACTTTTCTTGGACAGCTGTTCCTATATCTTGTATTCACATCTAACTTAGTCATTGTTGTCTTCTTGGTCTAAATACTGCTGGCAAACACTCCCATCCTCATGTTGCCTGTTGTTGTCATGTGATAGTAAGCTCATGTACTTCAGTGACATATAATAGTGTTAAGTTAGCACATGAAAGGCAAGGTGAGCAGCAATTCTGTGGTGGACAGGGAACTGTTTGTTGGAACCTGCTGGGCTTAAAATGCCATCACTATTGGCAAACATCCTCAATTAATACAGATTTCACACAATGTTTTGAGTTATATCTCTTTTTGTAAAGTACTGTATGCAGGCCGGCAGTCCTTTTAAGGGAAAAAAACTTGCCCAGGCAAAAATACAGAGGGCCATAGGCCATCTTACCCTATTTTAAGGAAGTGCCTTTAGTGCTGACTCACACATGTGCAGTAGAGCAAAATGTTATGCCTGAGAATAAAGTATGATGGCAGTGTGGCACTCTACAGTTTTTCCTAAAAAGTGCCATGACCAGGTAAAAAAAAAACATAGTTGCTGCATTCAATGGCTGTGCCTAATATATTGATACCCCCACCACATGTACATTTTCTTATCCCTTACAGAAATGTCAGCATTGCAATAACATTTTAAAGAATTTAACAGGATTAAAAATGGACAAAAAAGACACCTACGTTCGAATGCTTTTCATAGACTTCAGTTCAGCATTCAACACTATAATTCCTCAGCATCTGATAGAAAAGCTGAGCCTGCTTGGACTGAACACCTCCCTCTGCAGTTGGATTCTGGACTTCTTGACCGACAGACCTCAGTCAGTCAGGATTGGAAACATCATCTCCAGAATCACCACACTGAGCACCAGAGCCCCTCATTGCTGTGTGCTTAGTCCTCTACTGTTCATTCTGCTGACACATGACTGTGCAGCCATGCACAGCACAAATCACATCATAAAGTTCGCTGATGACACGACTGTGGTGGGTCTCATCAGCAATAATGACGAGTCACCATACACAGAGGAGGTGCAGTGGTTAAAAGACTGGTGCAGAGCTAAAAACCTGCTTCTCAATGTAGACAAAACAAAGGAGATGGTTGTTGACTTTAGGAAGACTAGGAGTGACCACCTGCCACTGTACATCGAATGCTCTAATGTGGAGATCATCAAAAGCACCTGTCCACCTGGCGGAGAACCTCACCTGGTCCCACAACACCAGCTACTTAGCCAAGAAAGCCCAACAGCGCCTCTACTTCCTGCGCAAGCTGAGGAAATCCATTTTCCCATCATCCATACTCCATACTATCGAGAGCATCCTGAGCAGCTGTATCACTGTCTGGGCTGCAGAGACTGGTTGGAACAACGAAGCCTACCATGCCACTTTCTACAATGGGCTCTCTATCTGCCTTAAAGACTATCTGGTCTCCAGTGAGTTGCCTACACTGGTGGAAGACCTAATTGCTTTGGTTGTCAAGGTGGACACTCAGCAAAGAGAGCATCAAGCAGATAAGGACAGTATCAAGAGATTCCAACCTACGCTGGCTCCTCCTTTCAAAGACCTCCTCTTCCTGCTTCTTCCCAGCAACTCTCTCGAGGAACCAATGCAGATCGGGAAGGCACGTCTCTCTGCAAGAGAAACTCCGGAGACGCTCTGCCGGCTTATGTTTATACTGTGGCGGCCAAGCCCATTTTGCCAATACCTGTTCTGTGCAGCCTAAAGGTAAACCAGGGATTTCACATGTGGGTAACATAACATCAAAGCTTCAAGCAAACTCTCATCAGTTTCGTCTTCCGTTGCAGATTCGCCTGCCCGCTAGGACAATCCAAGTCTCGGCATTCCTCAATTCTGGAGCTGCTGGAAACTTTATGGATGCTACCTTTGCCAAGCAAGTCGGTATCCCATGTCTTCTAACTTGCGGGTCTTCTCTATTGACAACAGACTTCTTACATCTGATATTATCTCATGAGATAATATACACTGAGAAATTGGCATTCCTCATCATTTCCTGTCCCTCCTCTCCTGTGGTGTTGGGATTACCATGGATATCATGGTGTCTGCATAATCCCTCTATAGATTGGTCCTCTAACCAGATTTCCCGTTGGAGTCCATTCTGCCAAGAACATTGTTTACCTGCTTCTTCCCTACACCTCTTCAGTCTCTACCAACAAAGTCTGCAGAATTTCTCCCTCCTCATCGTCACTATGACTGTCCTGTCAATCTTCTTCCTGGAACCATGCCCCCTAGAGGTCATACTTATCCCCTCTCTCCTGCGGAAACCTCCGCCATGAAAGACTATATCCAAGAAAATCTCCAGCAGGGATTTTAGCCCTCTAGCTCTCCGGCAGGGGCTGGTTTCTTTTTCGTGGAGAAGAAGGGTGGTGGTCTGCGTCCCTGTATTGACTACCGTGGACTTAATAAAATTACGGTCAAAAACCAATATCCCTTACCTCTCATCACAGAACTGTTTGACCAACTGAAGGGGGCTAAGATTTTCACCATGTTGGATCTACGCGGGGCATACAATCTCATCCGCATCCGTGAAGGTGATGAATGGAAGACGGCATTCAACACTCGGGACGGGCATTACGAATATCCCGTTATGCTCTTTGGTCTCTGCAATGCCCCTGCTGTCTTCCAGGAGTTTGTGAATAATATCTTCCAAGATCTCTTGGGGAAATCTTTCGTCGAGTACCTTGATGACATCTTAATCTTTCCAAAGACTTGGAAAGTCATTGCTCCCAGGTGAAAGTAGTGTTCTCTCGTCTGAGGAAGAACTCTCTCTTTGGCAAAATGGAGAAATGCCTCTTTGAGGTGGCCAAAATCCCTTTTCTCGGTTACATCATCTCTCCAGAAGGTTTTGAGATGGACTCTGCCAAAGTTTCTGTGATCCAGAAGTGGCCCCTTCCTTTGAGCACCAAAGCCATCCAAAGATTCATGGGGTTTGCGAACTACTACCAACAGTTCATCAAGGGGTTCTGATCTCGCATAGCCCTTATCCTTGCTCTTATACATAAAGGAGGCAAAACTAATTCCTGGCCTCCTTCTGCGCTGGAAGCCTTCCAATCCCTGAAGGATGCTTTCATCTCTGTCTCGGTTCTTTGTCACCCTGATCCCCAGTTACCCTTTTTTATTGAAGTTGATGCTTCTGAGGTTGAAGCAGGGGCTATAATTTCCCAAAGACACTCTTCTGACGGGAAATTACACCCATGTGCTTACTTTAATTAATTCTCCGCTGCAAAACAGAATTATGATGTGGGAAAGCGTGAACTTCTGGCAATGAAACTCGCTCTCGAGGAGTGGCGCCACATGTTAGATGGAGCTTAAATCCTGATTACTATCTACACTAACCATAAGAAGTTCATACAAACTCTCAAGAGACTAAATCCTCTTCAGGCAAGGTGGTCCCTTTTCTTTTCTCGCTTCAACTTCGTTTTAACCTACTGACCTGGCTCCAAGAATCGGAAAGCAGATGTATTATACCGAAGTTTCACTCTGGTGGATCATTTGCCTGAAAGAGAGGATCCTATTATTCCCCCCACCATAATTATTGCTTCTCTTTTTCCCCAATTTGCTGAGCGAATCCTGTCTGGTCCGTTTTCCGCTCCTGCTAATACACCTATTGGGGTGGCATTTGTTCCCTCTGGAGCTTCTACGACGTCTAGTTTGGTTGCCGACTAGTTTGGTGACCGACTATCCGCAAAGACGTCAAAGACTTTGTTGCTGCATGTACGATTTGTGCCATGTCCAAGTGTCAAGTGTAGTCATACTCGCCCCAGCAGGCTATAACAACCTCTACCCACTCCCTCTTGACCTTGGACTCACCTAGCGATGGACTTTTTTTTTTTTTTTTTTTTTTTTTGTTTTCAATAATTTTATTGAGTTTTCCATAAACACAATAGAATATATTACGCAGATTGAGTATGTCAAGATAACAAAAGAAAAGAATATACAATGCTGTACAACATGCCAAAGATACAAACACATATCTATAAATTTATACTCAAAAGCACACATTCCAAAGGTAAATAATTAACATAGTAAATAAAATAATGAAGTAAAGAAACAATAATAAACCAAACTTCACTCAGTGGATTTACTAATTAATGTAAAAAGAATTATCAACAAAAATGGCAGTATCAAGTATCCAAAATATGCATGAACTGATAAAGCCATCTTACATTTCAATATATTTAGATTTGTAATAGTTCTAAGACTTTAGTTTTTTGACCAGGATCGATTAGTTTGAAAAAAAGAGACCAGTCATCCATGAATTTGCGCTTTAAATGTGGTTCAGCTGTTTTTGCCCATATAGCTTCTTGCCAACACAAATTATTTATCTGTGATAAAATATCTTTCATGGAGGGGGGAGATTCTAAAAGCCAATATAAGAATAAAGTTTTTTTCGTAGCAGCAACAAAACGAAGGATTAAGTTGGCTAACATTTTAACATTGGCATTGCATTGATTTATCTTAGAGAAAGAAGGTGAGCCAATATTTAAGAGGACATAAGCTGGAGAGAAATTAAAGCATATTTTCAACTTTGAACTAATGAAGTCTTTTAGTCTTTGCCAGACCAACTTAATCCGTGGACAACCCCAAAAGTAATGGAACAGGTCTACATTCTCATGCTTACATTTTGGGCAAAATGAGACATGACCCAATCCCTTACTTCTGCGAAAAAGCTTCCCGTATCCCAGGTGGATCAGTTTGAAATGCTGGACTCTCCAGTCCTCTGAGGTAAAATACTTGTTAAATTTTGTAATAGAAGAGGACAATTGGGAAGGGGTAATTTCACAATGCAAATAATTTGTCCATTTTAAAGCTGCATCTTTAAGAGGGTGCATTATTCTAAAAGGGGGACACCAAAGTTTCCATGTTATATAATCTATATTTAAGATCCCCCAGTTATCTTCTATTTTAGCTAGCTCCTCAGCTAACCAATGTTTCTGAATAGCATAGAGGTTTTTGTTGGCAACTGAAAGAAAAGCGCTTTTTACAATAATATAGAGAAAGTGATCTCCTATCTTCAAACCAAGTTGTCTTTTTAAAACTGCCCAAGAAAGAAGTTTCCCATTAGTAGGATCCACAAAGTCTCTAATCATAAGAGGATGGCGTTTTTTAGAGAGGGAAAGTAAGGAGTAGTATCCGGGTTGTGAGTTTTTCCAAAGGCGATGAATTGGCATGAAAGGAGTCTGCATATGATTAAAATTGTGACTGGAGAATAGCAATTTCCATGTAAAAATTGAGTCCCTAAATAGAGGGTTTACTTTACATTCAAAAGGAACATCCTTCCATTTCAAATGGAGGATATTTAAAATGTGGGAGGTGGATGTGGGAAAAAGTTCAAGAGCAGGATTTGTAAATTTGTCTCCTTTAAACGTCCACTCAATAAGGTATCTAGTAATTGCAGCTAAGTTAAAGATTCTGAAATTAGGTAACTTTAGGCCACCTAAAGCATAGGGGCCTCGCAATTTGGATAGGGCAATTTTAGGTTTCTTACCACTCCATATAAAACTATTCAGTACTGAATCCAGTTTCTTAATGTCATTATGTTTAATTAAAATTGGCAAGTTTGTTAATGGATAAATTAATTTGGGAAATATCAACATCTTGAATAAAGCTATCTTTCCTTTTAGATTTAGAGGGGTATTATTCCATTTATGGCAAAGAGATAATACTTTATTTATGGCAGGCGTAATGTTTAGTGAATAAAGGTTCCTCAAGTCTTTGGGAAAAATTAGCCCCAAGTATTTAAGCTGTGATTTTGGAAAGTCAAGTCTCAGGTTCTTCAATAAGGCACTAGATAAAGTAGCATTGATGTTCATAATCTCAGTTTTATGAATGTTAATTTTGTAACCTGAAAAAGTGCCAAATTTATGTAACAAGTTAAAGATATCAGGGAGTGAATTGTTAGCATTCTGAACAACTAATAATAAATCATCCGCAAATGCTAAGGTTTTAACATGACATTTATTGATTTTAACACCTTGAAATACTTCCAGATTATCTAGTGCTCTGATCAAGGGCTCTAATGAAAGATTAAAGAGGAGTGGAGATAGAGGGCATCCCTGTCTGGTCCCTCTAAAGATTTTAAATGGGGGGGATTTCACACCAGCAATTAGTAATTGAGCCATTGGAGAGGAATATAAGGATTTGACAAAACTGTTGAAGGGGCCAACAATACCAAAATGGTCCAGACAACTGAAAAGATGTTCCCATACTACATTATCAAAAGCTTTTTCAGCATCAAGACTAATCACTGTACAAGGAGTTTTATGTCTAATGGCAAAAGCAATGGTACTCAAAAGGGCTCTAATATTTTTAATACCAGAGCGCCCTTTAATAAACCCATTTTGTGCTGAAGAGATAATTGAGGGTAAAATCAAAGCCAGTCTATCAGCTAATATTTTTGAAAGTATTTTAATGTCCTGGTTTAACAGTGAGATGGGCCTATATGATGATGGGAGAGAGGGATCTTTGCCCTCTTTGGGTATTATAATCAAGCTAGACAGAGAACTGGTTGGGAGTATACTTTTATTTAATAAAATATCATTAAACAAATTGGTAATGAATGGGCAAATTTTTTCTTTTAAGATCTTATAAAAAGTTGGGGGAAGACCATCTGGACCACTAGCTTTTTTCTTTTTCAGGTTGTTAATGACGGATGAAACTTCCTCTATAGAGACTGGTTTATTTAAGTTCTCCAACTGCTCTGCAGAAAGTTGGGGTGTCTTAATTGTTTTTAAAAAAGCTATACTATCCATAGGGATTGACTTTGATGAAGAGTATAGCAACTCATAATAATCCTTAAAAATTTGAACCAGCTTAGATGGGTTATTAGTTAGGGAACCATGTTTGTCCTTAACCTTAATCAATGAGGACTTCTTATTCCAACACCTTGTAAGATTCACTAATACATTATTAGCTTTATTGCTAAAATTAGACAGTTTTGCCTTAGAATGTTGAGCAAGGACAGAGTCTCTTAAAGTTATCCAATTCTTTAAGGATTTAGATACTTCTTTATATTTCTGACTATTTGCTGGAGAGGGAAAATGTTTTAGTTTAAGGTAGCAATCTCTTTGTTGTGTGCTTAGCTTAAAAAAATTTTCGTTGATTTTACGTATAAGACGAAATTTGTAAGATGATATTTCACCCCTAATCACGGATTTCCATGTTTCCCACATTAAAGATGGATTATTAACGTGTTGTGAGTTGTCTGAAACAAATAAATCCCATCTCTCTATAAGCATCTTTGAAAATTCAGGTTGATCTGCTAACGTAACCGGGAAAGACCATGACACATAATCCCTAAAACCTTTAGAGGTGGCAATTTTAGCAATCACAGGTGCATGGTCAGAATGATCAATAGGACCAATATCAACAGAGATTGTTTTACCTACAATATTATTTGAAACTAAGATATAATCAATTCTGGTCCCCACCATATGTTGGGAGGAAAAATGTGTAAAATCCTTTTCAGTTGGGTGTAATAATCTCCATATGTCAGTTAGACTAGAGGAGTTAAGTAACTCGTTCATCCAATTGGATTTTTTCCCTGCGTTAGCCCTATTAGAATCTGATCTATCCAAAGACCACAGATGAGTCTCATTGAAGTCACCTCCTAAAATAATATTTGATTGAGGGATTGTTGAAATTCTATGTCTAAGGTCAACAAAAAAACTTTCTTTATGGTGATTAGGAGCATAAACCGAAATGAAATTCCATTTCCTATCCTGGATCAATACTTCAACATGAATAAATCTACCTTGCTCATCTTTATATTCTGATAAAATTTGGGCATTTAAATTTCGATGGAATAAAATTGCTACCCCACCTTTTTTATTTATGGCCGGGGAAAAAGCCATAACTCCAACCCATTCTTAGCGATGGACTTCATCGCTAGAGAGTTACCACCCTCTAGAGGGAACACTGTTATTTGGGTAGTTATAGAGCGCTTCAGTAAGATGGCACACTTCATTCCTCTGATAAAACTTCCTTCTGCGGTGGAACTCTCCCAATTGTTCATCCAATTTATTTTTAGTCTGCAGGGCTTCCCAGCTAAGATAGTCTCTTGCAGAGGTTCTCAATTCACAGCCAGATTCCCCCGTATGAGCTGTGTCAAAGAAACTATAGGAAAAAGGTCTCTGCCCTTTAGAGCCTACAATCTAATTATTAAATAATACATACTGTATATTAAATAATGTAATTATTTTTGGTCAGACCTTAAACCTGCATCTTGCACTATTTAATTTATTTAACAAGTGTCTTACAGTACTAAACAACTTTTACACCTGACTCTAGGCCAAAAAATTCCTCTTCTGTTTTAGTGTGAGTTTTTTTGTAATACGTGTATGGGATCCATTATCCAAAAACCTGTTATCCAGAAAGCTTTGAATTATAGATAGGCCATCTCCCATAGACTTTTAGTTGACTTAAGGTATCGAGATCCAAATTACAGAAAGATCCTGTCATGTTTTGGGTAGCCGAGGATGAGTAGAGTAGAACAGTGCTTTATTAGCAGAGACTCATGCAGCCATTATACAACAGTAACTTTCACTTTTAAGCTGTTCAGGAAGTATGCACAGTATAAGTCTGAGCACGGTGACATCTACAGGCCATTTGTATAAACACCACAGATCATTTATCCTGAAAAACTGCATCCCACGTATTATGGATAACCATCAAGATAAATAGCAAAAACTAGGGTTTACATACTAGCCACATATCAAAAAAGTTACAACATGCTTCATCTCTGCAACACCATGCAACTCTCCCCGATACTACTGCAAACCACTCAGTAAATGTACTACAGAATATATGTCAGCACTTCCCATAGATTTACCAATAAATATTAATAGTTTATAACAAGCATGAAATGTTTTACAGCACTTAAGAGGTAGTTATATCTGTAAAGATGGATTGAAATGATGGGGTTGGAAACAGCAAATTATGTAAAAAAAACAGGATAATGGTCTCTGCTTATCTATAAGAAGCAATCTCTTCAAAGCTAGGGAAAATGATGAAAATAAAAGCTTATGGCAGGGTGCAAAGTGAAAAAACAGGTGGGAAGTGACATGCTTTTACACTCAGCGTCCTGCCTTCATTAAAATTACAGTAGAATTACACTTCTGAGATAAAAATATTTTAATGGATAACATCTTTTTTCTAAAACAGGGAAGTAAGTAACAAACTACGTAAAATGATTTTGGATATCATATATTTGGAACATAACAGCTATGAAAGAATCAGTAAATTGCTATTGTGACCCTTGTGCCCCTGCTGAAGGGAAACAGAGAAACTTGGATATTCAAGGCCAAGTATGGGATATTAGATTTTAATATGGTTATTTGAATTTTACTGTTGGTCAACAAAGTGTTTATTAGAGGATTGCCTCCTGTGTGGCACAAGAACTAAATATAGGAAAACCTGCTGTCAGGAGACTGTCATCATCTTAACAATGAATTATTCATTAGCCAGCGCTTCTCTCTATTAAAGAGCAAGCAAACTGTGCAATCATAGAATGAAATTGCTCCCTTCTTACTGTTTATGTGCCACGTGGGAGTTGTGGCCCAGAAACCAATGAATGAGTCCCCGGGGGGGAAGTGATATGATATACTCTACCATGATGAATCCATTATTACATTGAAAATTCCTTTTCCCTTCCTTGGCTCTGTAATGTATTGCTGTATTTTACACTTATTAAATGAGCAAGCAAATGGGAGATGGGGATTGTGCATGCAATTTATTTTTATGGCTCCCAAAGTATTTCCCGCATGATTGTGTGGCTGTCTCTATCCTTAGCGCTGATACTAAGAGCAGTGATTTTAATATGGCACCTACACATAAGTAAAGGAATCATGTCTTTCATCAAAGGAGTCTGACTTTAAACAATTTCAATATTAATTTGGCCTATGCTATGGAAAGGCCTAAAAATTAAATGCTAATTTATAAACATAAGAAGCACTAAACTCTTAATGTGGGTTATGTGTAGAGAATGTGTAGTATAGAAGTAGATGGAGCATATTTTAAATATTTGATAGGTATATTAGTAAATTAATAGAATAGCAAAGTATAAGTTACAATGAAGTATTAGAATATATGTTCCATGTAAAAATCTGCTTACACTGGCCAGAAAATAAAGTGCAGACCATAACACAGACACTTGAACCAGGTAATGTTGAGAATTCTTATATTTGGCAATTGTTTTGCAGGGAATGTTATTGTATTATAGTAACTCTTGTGGGCAGATTTATCAAAGGTTGAGGTGAATTTTCAAATTCAAAAAAAATTGTATTTCAAGCTATTTTTTGTGTACTTTGACAAAAGGTCGCCATACACGGGCCGATAAAAGCATCTTATTGGCCCGTGTACAGGGCCCCCCGTGGGCTTCCCCGATCGAGATCTGGCCGAAAGTCGGGCAGATCTCGATCGGATGGGACTAAAAATCCCGTTGGATTGCAGCCGCATCTGTTCGTTGATACGGTCCTGCGATCCGACCGCCCGTTACCATTTGTTAGGATCCGATCGTTGGGCCCTAGGGCCCATGATCGGATGAGCCCGATATTGCCCACCTCAAGGTGGGCATATCGGAGAGAGATCTACTCGTTTGGCAACATCGCCAAATGAGCGGATCTCTCCCCGATATGCCCACCTTAAGGAATAGTCCCAATTCGATTCAAATTTGAAAAAAAATCTAAAATGTACTGTCTCTTTAAAAATTCGACTTCGACCATTCACAATCTAAAACCTGCCAAATTGCTGTTTTAGCCCATGGGGGACCTCCTAGAACCTGAAGTCAATTGGTGTACTTTGAAAAATCAAAGTTTTTTTGGGGAAAAACTTTGAATTGATCAAATGTGTTATTCCTTAGATTCGATCGATTCTAATTTGGCCAAATATGGACCTATTCGATCGAAAACTGACCTATTGGACTGAAAATAAACCTTCGACTTTATTTCGGTTGGTCTTTTTGAATTTCAAAGTTTTTTTCAATTCGACCCTTGATAAATATGCCCGTAAGTGAAGGGCACCCTTTAACCTGCTAGTTCTGCATTTCGCAACTTGCACCAGATTAAATTTCACTGCACAAGGGCTAGGTGCAAGTGACTTGTATATAATGCTCCTGTCCATGCACCTGAATGAACCCTTAGGATAACAGCAAGAGTCTCAATTTTCTCCATTTTAATGTTGCATATAGAGATGGGGGAAGAAAGAGAGTGAATTTTATGTCAGTGTCTTTGAGAACATCAGGAAAAATTAAGAAGTAAGGGAAATAAAGAGAGGCAGGAAAATAGAGGACGAGAGGCAAAGGGATGAAATTGAGATAGTGCCTTTAGGAGGGGGTTGAGTGAAGAAAAGAGGGGAGGAAAAAGTAATTTTGAGAAAGGGGGAGGAGGGGACAAAAGGGGAAGGGAAGACAGTCTGAGTAAAGTTTCTGCAGAGAGAGGGAAAATTTGCTCCACTTCAAGGGATTTTTGCAGCATGGATCCAAAATCCTGCATGTGAGGAGGGTTAGCCCTACAGAGCGGTGAGTCTGGGGGCTGTGGGAGTTGTGTGTGGGCAGAGAGTGTACTATCAAGTCTGACAGGCCCCCAGCACTGTAGGTGATGTCACCTTGCAAAGGGTGTAGAGATTTCCCTCATCTTATTGTCTTGCCTCTCTTTCCAGGAAAGCATGGCTGTATTTTCCTAAACCTAAGCCAATAATCTCTATTACCCCTGTTTAAAATCTTTATTCATTTGTAGCAGTATTAAGAAAATACTTTTATTTATTGCAGCATTTTATGCCAATGAAGTATAAGCTCTCAAAGCAAGAATTCAGTCCTTGACAGTTTAGCACTTGTACAAAATCAGATTATGCCATGCTCATTACTACAGTGTTTAGGACATATTCATGCAGAACATATGCATGTGGGAGTGGTGATACTATTTTACAGTATCTGTCATAATTCTAGGGGACAAGCCCAGCCTTGCTGTTAATATGGACTTTCAGAGAAAATTAGCAAAAATCCACTGACGGAATCTTACCCATCCCCCTTTATACTAGCTCTCTTCTTTGCTCATTCTACAAACCTTCTTAAGGAAACAGAGTCTGGGGAAAGAATTAAATCACATCTGCCAAGTCTGTGAATTTTAGGAAACACTAAAATCCCTGCTGATTGCTTGAACAGTCTCTATAAAGTGGAGATGGGAAAGCAGAGAGATAGTATGCAGTGCCTAATCCACTGTACTGATAGCCTTCAGCTTCACTGTGAATTGGAAGTTCTGTCTCCTCTTCTCCTGTCATTGGGGGCTTACTTAATTTCAGCACAAAGTAGTCAGGCTGTTATTGGAGCTCAGCAGTTTTACAGGAAAATATTGCAAGAATCCTGAGGGGACAAAAAAAGAGCTGAAATGGAAAATACAACACATATTCTAGCTTGAAGTAAACGATTGTGGTTTTTCGAATCCATAAATCTCACAAGCAGACAGAATTGTAATAATGATCTGATTTATATCATTGAAACACTCAATTTACTTAATTGTTCCCGATGTATTTTTATTATTTTTCTTATTTTTTAATATTTCTTTAAGTAACAAAATATAGAACTAATTGAGAGAAAATGACCCATAACAATGGGCAAGGGCCCTAGATCATTAGAGCATACAGTAGAGGGGCTTTGTAATAGCAGGGCACATAAGGAATTAATAATAGCCCACACATATTGCAAAAAAAGTATCAGTGCATCACAATGAAATCTCAAGAATCAGACTGGGGCAACACTATGTGGCAGGGAACACATGAAGTGAGCTAGTCTAGGGAATATATGCCGTACAGCAAGGGACAGCAGTGCCAGACTATGTAATATGTTCCGCTCTCTTTTCTGAGTTGTACATAGAGGTCACATGCCCCAGCCCTAGGGTCTCTGTGATGGAAAAAGTGTGCAGCTGAACAGTTGGCATGCAAGTACCTGCCTTCAATGGGGGTGGATGAAGATAGCTGTTAAGGCAGGCATAGCATTAAATGTCACCCAAGCCTATCCTGTTAACCTGTTTCTTACCATCTCAATATCAGACATGTTGTTTTGTACTATCCTTTGCCAAGACTCATTCTCCAAATTATTTTTGTTGTGATAGCAAGACGTGCTTGTCATAGGTACTCAAGCTTATTTCCTTGGACTTCATAACACCTTTATCATTATAATACCTTTATTGCTATATTAGAGGATACATGGCAATAGCCTATTATCATTACTGGAGAACTAATCCATATAACCACTCATGGTATTTGCCCTGAAGCATTTTCAAGCAAAACAAAGCTACAGTTTTCACTTTTGCAGAGATATTGGGGAAAAAAGCACATGTGGAGACAGCATGCTGGACCGTGGTGAAAATAGACATCTGTTCTGGCAAGGGTTATATTTGCACCTAATTAAAGGCAAAGCTTAGCTACAAATGACTTTTCAATATGCTGTTGATATGCTAAGTAAAGCCAAAAACATCAATCCTTGCACATACAGGTTCCCTGTGATCCAGCAATGCAGACAGAATGGGGAGGTGGCTGATCTGGGCATATTATATACAGTCCCTGCAATGTGCAGAAGCAGGGAAGTTTTTTGTAAACCATCATTTTTTATTTGTTTTTAAATTATCTGCCTTTCCTTTAAATCTAGCAACTTATAAAGCACAGTGATTGGTAGGCTATATTATTTTTTCCCAATAGAGGGTCTCTCTTATTTAATGTCATTTATTGTCATACTGGAGATTTTACAACCAAAACGTGTTATCATAAAAAAAAGCAGAACAGAGTGATGTCCCATGGCAAATTTTCTTAACATATGACTTCAAAGTATAACTCAATTGTTAGGCAAATCTCCCCTTTTAAAGAGTAGGAGAATCTATCAACACAAAGAAAATGGCAGCCTGGTTGATATGGTATGGCAGTTTAAAGTGATATTGACTTAAAAAAATACTCTTCAAAATATTGACATACAAAATACCTATAGGTCACGTTGATAATTTTTGACTGCTTTTGTAAGTAATTGTTACTTAAATTTCCTAAACTTGACTGTTTTGCCAACCTGACTACCCCATTTCAACCTGTCAGTTATAGTTTCTAATGCTAATAGACTCCTGCTGCACAAAGCCCCTTCGTTCTGATGGGTAATGTAAAAGCATCAGGCAAATACTTTTAAGGCAAATTTATAAATAGCATGAAAGACAATGTTATGATATATGTAAAAACAAGTTTTATTCTCTGGTGTCATATCTCTTTAAGTAATCACCTTTCCAGGGGGTTATTTACTAAAGTCCGACTTGGCTTTTTAATGCAAAACTCAAATTTTAAATTTTTTTTAAATCAAATTTTTCGGTATTTATTAAAGTCCAATGCTGCAAAAAGTCAGACTACGAAAAACCACCATGTCAGACATGCTGAGGTTGTATATAAGTCAATAGGAGAGGTCCCTTTTCTATTTGGAAGTTTCTGGGGTCTGCGCTGGAATTAGCCTGTAAGTCTGACTTTTTCAGGCTTTTCGGGCAAAAAGCTGAAAAATTCTGTCTTTTAAGGACAAAGTTAAAAAAATCGTACTATTCGGTAAAAACTTCCAAAAAAAACGTACGATTCGGGTTTTCGTTCGATTTTATTGAGTTTTCCCCTGATCCGATGAAATTGTGCTTTTTTAATAATAAATAAGTCAAATTGTAGATTCTAGTTTGGTCGGATTCTTTTAATTTTTTAATTAGAATTTTGATAAATAACCCCTTAATGTACTGAAGACCACATTAAGCAAATATTACATGTGTACAATACACAATAGTGTAAAATATGTATGGACAAGTAACATTACTTTCCTTTTTGCTGTCTTTTCAGGCTGGTAGGGTATTTCAAGATTAACCAGCAACATGTGGGTACTCCTGACGTCTGTGTTCTGGTTGCTCAGGTGCTTAGCTTTCAACGAAGGAAGAATATTACCTCAAACAGGTAAAGTTCAACTTTAAAGTTCAAGGGAACTATACCGTTACATGTCTCTGTACAAATCTGTCACATAAAACAGACCTTGTGTAAAACACTGCTTCATATACAGTATATATGCCTCTGTATATTTTATCAATTGTGTCATGTGATAATTCCATATTGAAACAATACCATTTTAGTTCCTTATGGAACTTAAAGGAAAACTGTACCCAAGAACAATGGAGGTGTCTATAAAAATATACCGCACAAAGCAGCTCATATATAAAACACTGCTTCATGTAAATAAACCATTTTCCTAATAATATACTTTTATAGTAGTATGTGCCATTGGATAATCCTAAATAAAAAATAGCCATTTTAAGAATTAAGGTCTGCCTCCTGGGATCCTACAACACAGGGTGCACACAAACAAACCATACATGTTAGGTCACATGAGCCAATTAATGGACAGAGGTCTGTGATTTGCTCCCACACTTCTTCCTGTTACAGTTGCAGTATTTCTGGTTAGATGATCTCTTAGGCAGCACAGAGATTATCATAAAATGGGGGCTGATAGTACGATTCTTTAATATGCCACTTAATATGATAGAAACTGTTGTTTAACGATTCATTTTGGGGATATTGGTTTTCTTTAAAAACACTCACATACACACCAAGGACACACATGCCATGTTGCATCAGCCAGTGAGCTAATAGAGCTGAATTTCCTACTCCCCCACTTCTACTTGTTACTATCAGAACCTGCATTATTTCCGGTCCACTCTTCAAGTGAATGACACAAAGAACATGACAAAATAGTAGATGTTCAAGATATAAAATGGCAATATTTTGATATGTTTATGCTAAATGATAAGATTCTTGCATAGGTCATCACCAAATGGCACCAATCCTGCCCATTGTGGCCTGCCCTCCTTCTGCTCCCTAACTTGCATGTCTGCATGATGCATGAGTAAAAGAATGTGTAGGGGAAGGAAGAGGACATGTGCTGTAGTTATGTGGCAATTTGTAAGCATCAGAAAGCAATGAAAAGAGAACAAAATGACTGATTGCTGCCTTTATTTTGCATTTTGCACACTGTACTCTATGGGGCACATTTACTAAAGGGCGAAGTGACTGACTGGAAAATAATTCGCCAGCGTGACATAATTTCAGTACGTCGCCGATTTACTAATGGGCGCAGGTGTAACTTCGTTAGTGAAAGAGACGGATGCTGGCGCTCATTCGCACTCATTGCGCTCTGGCAAGGGACGTAACTGCACAAATTCAATAAGACATGGATTTTACTGAACGTTACCTCTTGAGCCAGACTTGCCTTCGCCACCTCAGACCAGGCGAAGTGGAATAGAGTAGATTGGACTTCCTCGAATTTCAGTTGAAAAATTTTCTAAGTCCCAAAAAACTTGTCTTTTCCTTTTTCAGGGTGATAGGCTGCAAAAGAGCGTAACTTTTTTTGGGGTAACCCTCTTCCCCCCTACATTTCCTAACATATGGAACATAAACTATACACTGGGCTCATGTGCAGGGCATTATAACACCTCTATTTTCTTATATTAAGTTTCCCTACGCTTGTGTAGTGTAATGTGTCTGCTGCAACATACATGTCCATTCAATTTTAACTTCCCGCCATATGCAAATTAGTCAACGCTAGCGCAACTTCGTTCTGCTTGCCGAATTAACGCTAGTGCGACTTCGCCAGCGTTCGGGACCATGGATGCATGTTAGTGAATTAGCGTTGTCTCAGCAAATTTTCGCCTGGCGAAGTGTTGCGCTGCCTGCGAAGCCGTAGCTGGCGAATTTTCGGAGCTTAGTAAATGTGCCCCTATAACAATAGTTACCTAGGTACACATTTAATTTGGGTTAAAAAAAGACAAAAGTCTATCAAGTTCTACCCCTCCAAATGAACACCACTGTGCATGTATCACACACATAAACAGACCTATTTATATACTCACATATAAAAACTGCATATACTGATACCTATACTGAAATCTCATGTGTGTATTTCTTCCTTTTTACTCAAGCTCTGCATCTGCCTTGCTCTGGTGTTTAGTCTTCAAGACGTAGCAAAGTCTAGGCGTACATCAATAACTATTTCTAGTTTTTTCTTTAAACTGCATGATTTTAAAATCCAGTTTACTTTCTTTGAAGTAGAACATTTCTCTCTAAATTCCATTCCATCATGTTCAATATTAAAGCGAGTCCTTCTGGCATGCATGGAAAGGAAAAAGAAGAAGTTACAGAATTATATGTATGGTCTTGTTAATTATATTTCCAAAAATCTCTCTGGCAGGCTGGCCCTAGGCCAGAGACTTGCTGACTTCCCGTGCACCCCTTTTTAATTATATCCTATCAACTGCAAGCACACAATAAAACATAAATCACGGAATGTAACAGCAAACCATGCAGAAACCATGCCCACCACAATACTTGTTATTTTTAAAATTAGCCTCTATTAGGGTTGTCATCTTTTCTGGAAAATAATAATAGGCTTCCAAAATGTTTATCTTTCTTTCCTATCAATAACATTGGCACCAAGCATCATTCTTACTGGCCAGATGACAAACCTAGCCCCATGTGTAATAAAAGGTAAAAGGTTTGCCCAGGTGCAGTAACCAAAATCAAATAATAAATAGTGATGGGCGAATTTATTCGCCAGCCGCGAATTTGCGGCAAATTTGCGTGATTCGCCGCCAGTGAATAAATTCGCAAAACGCCTGCGATAATTCACGGCAAAAATTCACCCGCGTCAAAAACAAATTTTTTCCGTCGCGTCGGAAAAAACGGACGCCGGCATCAAAAAAACGGGCGCCGGCGTCAAAAACGGGCGCCGGCGTCAAAAACGAGACGCCGGCGCGAATTTCGTGAATTTTTTGACATTTCGAGAAATTCGCGAATTTTTCGGCAAAGCGAAACAGCGCAAATTCGCCCATCACTAATAATAAAGCGCTTTTCTTATAAACAGGTGATGAGTAAATGCTACCTGCCTGTTGCTGTCCTTTGCAGCTTCTTTATCAGTTTGAGAGCCCTTCCACTTAGATATAAAAAAGTCATTGTTTTTGGCAGCTTGGTTAGCAGTGGCAGGATTGGCAAACAAATTCTGCCTCTATATGACCAGTTTAAATGGACCATAAATTCAAAAATAAAATGTTTCTAATAAAATAAAATATAACTCTAAGCAATGTTCCAATATACAGTTTTTACAACATTTAGATTTAGTCATTTGTAAATGTAATTGCGATTGAAAGCTGTATCTGTCTGCCCCTTACTATTCTCTATTTCTCATTAAAAAATGAAAGAATGTAACAGAAGCCCGCTCTCTCTTAGCCAAGACTCAATTCCTTGCATGCTTCTTTATCTAGTTTGAGGTGCAGAGCGCAGGGCAGTGGTTCCCAAGCATGAATCCACTGATTAATGCTCTTGCACTTCTGACCAGGGGCATAGTAAATTATGCCTCTTGTTTTAGCCAGTCTCTTCTCTCAGATTATAACTGTGAATAGAGGGTTTCTTCCTAATAAGACCTAACTGGTTTGTTCAAAATATCTGCAAAACAAACTATTCCAAAACACTTTAATAAACCTAGTTAATTATATCAGTGATCATTTGGTCCTAAATAGTTTGATACATTTAGAAGTTTTTAAAAAAAATGATGCCAGTGCTAATTGGGAACTGATACAGTATACTTCTTTAAAGCAGGAGTCCACAACCACTGGGCCGTAGACCAGTGCCGGCCGTTGAGACTGTGTCTCCTCTGCTCCTGGCTGCAGTCTATAATAACAGCAAAACAATTTAAAAGGCCCCAACTACCTTCAATCTCAGCTCCTTGACTTGCCATGTCCATGACAACAGCTGTGCATAGTCCAGGAAACTTTCTACTGATTGTGACAAAGACCAAAATACTTGTGCCTGGTCATGTGCTTTCAGAAAGAGCCAGCACTTCATGATGGCTCTGCTTTGAGACAGACTATTGTTTCTCCTACTCAATGTAACTGAATGTGTTGCAGTGGGACTTTTTACTATTGAGTGCTGTTCTTATATCTATTAGGGAGCTGTTATCTGGTTACCTTCCCATTGTTCTGTTGTTAGGCTGCTGAGAGGAAAGGGAGGTGATGACATCAATTTGCAGTAAAGTATGACAGAAGTTTATCAGAGCACAAGTCACATAACTGAGGCCACCTGGTAAATTAACAATATGTCCAGTCCCATGTCAGATTTTAAAATTAAACATGAAAAAAAAACTGTTTGAAAAACTGACTTCAATGCAGAAGTCTGCTGGAGCAGCACTATTAACGGGGGCACTTACTGTATACTGTAGGTGTTATCAGTATGCGGGGGGAGAGCAGGTAGGGGGGACTATGTAGGGTACTGGGTAGGGGGTATTATTAGTGGTTGGGTTGAGTTCTCCTTTAAAGGAGATCTGTAAAAAAAAACTAAATAATGAGGAACAGATAATATGAATATAAAATAAATTCTAAAGGTAATCTTACATGAGTCCAAATCTATATTTAGGAATGTAGGTACATATTAATGTATATGCATACATGCACAATTCTCCCACCAAAAGTAAGAACATCCACTTAAAATAGTCCAGATATGAAAAGGTCCTTTCAAGGGCACACTAGGTTGCATCTGTCATTGTACAGAGCTGATAATTAATGAATTCTGCTGAAGAGCACACTGGTTTCTATGTTGCAATATACTATGTATCTGAATTGTATATATACTGTAAATTGTGTGTTGGTCCCTGCATTCTGGCAACTGACAGTAGAGATGTCGCGAACTGTTCGCCGGCGAACTTGTTCGCGCGAACATCGGGTGTTCGCGCTCGCCGGAAGTTCGCGAACGTCGCGCGACGTTCGCCATTTTGGGTTCGCCATTGTTGGCGCTTTTTTTTGCCCTCTCACCCCAGACCAGCAGGTACATGGCAGCCAATCAGGAAGCTCTCCCCTGGACCACTCCCCTTCCCTATAAAAACCGAAGCCCTGCAGCGTTTTTTCACTCTGCCTGTGTGTGCTGAAGAGATAGTGTAGGGAGAGAGCTGCTGCCTGTTAGTGATTTCAGGGACAGTTGAAAGTTTGCTGGCTAGTAATCGTTTTGATACTGCTCTGTTATTGGAGGGACAGAAGTCTGCAGGGGTTTGAGGGACATTTTAGCTTAGGTAGCTTTGCTGGCTAGTAATCTACCTTCTACTGCAGTGCTCTGTATGTAGCTGCAGTGGGCAGCTGTCCTGCTTCTGATCTCATCTGCTGACTGCTGCAATAACAGTAGTCCTTGTAAGGACTGCTTTTATTTATTTTTTTGTTGTTTTACTACTACTACTACTACTACTACTATAAGAGCCCAGTGCTATTAGTCTAGCAGTGTTGGGGAGTGGGACTGGTGTGCTAATCTGCTGCTCCTAGTAGTTCAGCAGCACCAACTTTAATTTTTTTTTTTAATATTCATTTTTTTTTTATTTTACTTTTTTTTATTTTACTACCGCTGTAGTAGTGTATAAGTTGACCTTTTAGGCATTATTTGCCCTGTAGGCATTATTTGCACACTGTTTTCTTCAACCCGCCATCGAGCTGTGTGACCTTGTTCCCATTCTGTCTAAATATCCATAATATTACCGTCTCCAGAAAAAACACCGGAGTCACTTTTTTCAAGCAGCATTCATATATTTTACGTAATCCGTATCCACCGCTGTAGTAGTGTATACGTTGGCCTTGTAGGCATTATTTGCACACTGTTTTCTTCAACCCGCCATCGAGCTGTGTGACCTTGTTCCCATTCTGTCTAAATATCCATAATATTACCGTCTCCAGAAAAAACACCGGAGTCACTTTTTTCAAGCAGCATTCATATATTTTACGTAATCCGTATCCACCGCTGTAGTAGTGTATACGTTGGCCTTGTAGGCATTATTTGCACACTGTTTTCTTCAACCCGCCATCGAGCTGTGTGAGCTTGTTCACATTTTGTCTAAATATTGATAATATTATCGTCTCTAGAAAAACCACTTGAGTTACTTTTTTTCAAGCAGCATTCATATATTTTACGTAATCCGTATCCACCGCTGTAGTAGTGTATACGTTGACCTTGTAGGCATTGTTTGCCCAGTTTTTTTGGCCACAGCCACTGAAGCACAGAGGCCAGAAAAAATATGCCATATAAATGCTGAAAATAGTCATTTTTTGCCATACGTTGACTCAACGTATATGGCAAAAAATGACTATTTTCAGCATTTACGTGACATATTTTTTCTGGCAACTGTGCTTCAGTGGCTGCAACCAAAAAAACTGGGCAAACAATGTCTACAAGGTCAACGTATGGCGAAAAATTACTATTTTCAGCATTTATATGGCATATTTTTTCTGGCAACTGTGCTTCAGTGGCTGCGTCCAAAAAAACTGGGCAAACAATGTCTACAAGGTCAACGTATGGCGAAAAATGACTATTTTCAGCATTTATATGGCATATTTTTTCTGGCAACTGTGCTTCAGTGGCTGCGTCCAAAAAAACTGGGCAAACAATGCCTACAAGGTCAACGTATGGCAGTTGTTTAAAGAGAACAGTAGATTACTAGCCAGCAAAGCTACCTAAGCTAAAATGTCCCTCAAATCCCTGCAGACTTCTGTCCCTCCAATACAGAGCAGTATCAAGCAGATTACTAGCCAGCAAACTTACTATCATCTGTCCCTGAAATCACTAACAGCTCTCCCCCTACACTATCTCTTCCAAGCACACACAGGCAGATTTTTCAGATACATTTTTGCCCTTGATCCCCCTCTGGCATGCCACTGTCCAGGTCGTTGCACCCTTTAAACAACTTTAAAATCATTTTTCTGGCCAGAAATGTCTTTTCTAGATGTTAAAGTTCGCCTTCCCATTGAAGTCTATGGGGTTCGCGAACCGTTCGCGAACCGCTCGCATTTTTGCGCAAGTTCGCGAATATGTTCGCGAACTTTTTTTCCGACGTTCGCTACATCCCTAACTGACAGCAGACCAAATCATGTCTGTCAAACAGCAGGAAAAGAGACGGAGAGCTACTGGGGACATATTCAGCAAGCTAAATAGCTATGGCAGCTTTGTGCTGGAACAGAATCCAAAAGCATGTGGTGTCAATTAGCCTACCATTTCATTGAGCAAGTTTCCCTTTAATGTATGATTAATATCCCATACATGGATCATATTTTTTTTTATCTTCACAGAACCTTTTTAATGATATTTTTCAACCATATTAATGATCTATTGTGACTCGCGTTTTACAGTTTATGTCTAACTACAATTTCTGGCCTACACAGCACAATAAATTAAATGATGGGCTAAATATGTAGCAAACGTTCCCTAATATAATGGCACATTACACCTTTTCAGCAAAGAAAATTACAATTCTGTGCAGTCACACAGTACAGTTCTGCCTCAATGCAGTAATATATGGTGATGGATCAGCACATTTCTATGATCTGTTTATTGCAGTTGAATTTGCATCTAAGCCTGAACTACCATAACAGAAGATACAAGTGCCATTTTTCTGTAACAAATGTAGCCGTTTCTATGTGAGAAATACATTGTGATATCTTTACTGGAAATGGTGTTTATGTCTCGTCTTTCATTGTAAAGGGGGCAGAATAAATGCCATTAAAGGGGTTGTTCACCTTCCAAACACTTTTTTTCAGTTCAGTTGTTTTTCACCATAAACAAAAACTTTTTTCAATTGCGTTCCATCTTTTATTATTTACAATTTTCCCAAAATTCAAGTTTAAATGTAATGTTCCTGTCTGAATTTGAATGCTCAGTGATCTAGGAGCATTCTGAACTGTTACAATTTGTACAATTTGCTATATTTAGTTGATGTATCTGTGGAATATTAGCAACTATTGCATTAAAGGGCACCTATCACAGCCAAAATCAAACACATATTACCAATTATTCAAACTACATATACAGTTTTTTCGAAGAAAAAAAACAACCAGCAGCTTTTAAAAAATCCCTTACTTTGTCAAATGGGTTCTTTCACTGAGGGAGTCCATACTGTGACTCACAAGCATGCTCAGATTGTAGCATTGCCCTGAGTATTCTACATAGAATGCTTTAGTAAACTCCTCCACTAGAAGCAGTCCTGGCCAAGTCGGCCAGGCACCCTAGGCAAACCGGCCTACTACATTGCCCACCACTGTTTGGGGAGGTGCAGAAGAGCGCAAGTGGCGGGGAAGCAAAGGTGCACATGCGCGGAAGGATACAAAAGTAAAGGGAGTGCGCATGCGCGCACATGCATTTGGAAGGGTCTGCATCGACAGCTTTTGGGCGCAATGGTCCTAACTAGGGGAAGGTACCAGAAGAGGTACATGCCTGGCGCACTAGGCACGTGCCTCTTCTACCTACCCCTAGTTCCGGCCCTGACTAGAAGTATCACAAGATTTCCCTATCTTGTCCCCTGCTGGTGATGTTATTATGCAAATGAAGGGCACACACTAACTTCTATGGCAGCACTACTGAATAGCAGATAACACAGCTGAATTGGAAATAGCTTAGTAGGGTTGCTAGGCAACCAAGGAATTCAATTGAGCATGTGCAAGATTTCAGAGCTGCAGTTGGCTGTGAAGATATAGGTAGGGGGAGGCAGTGAAATCCAAGATGCCTGCCTCAACTAGAACTGCAGTGGAGATAGGGGAGATTTTGCAGAACGTATAGTAAGATGATAATTTCCATTAAACAAACAATTCTAACTGTTTTAAAATCGGTTTTCTTGAACTTTCACATAGTGTAGTAAATGATTTTAGTTATGATTAGTGCCCTTTAAAAACACTCAGCAGGGACAAATATAACAAAGGTATCAACTAAATGTATCAACTAAATATATCAATGTAACAGTTAAAGAGTCACAACTCCGTCCCCCGAGCTGCTTTAGAAGGAGAAAAATGAAACTTTACACTTCAATATTTGAAAAACAAATAGAAAATATAAAGTGATTGGAAAAAGTCTTTCTTTCTGGTGAACTATCTGAAACCAACTGAACTGAAAAAAGTGTTTGAAGGTGAATAACCTAAAAAAAGTATAAAGATTTGGTATACCCCTTTGTCCAAAATGAATATGGCTTGTGCTGAACTACTGTCTGTATTACAGTCTATTATTTACATTAAGAAAATCTATGGTTTAGGGCAGGGATCCCCAACCTTTAGAACCCGTGAACCCAAGGAGTTGGGGAGCAACACTAGCATGAAAAATGTTCCTGGGTGCCAAAATAAGGGATGTGATTGGCCATTTAGTAGCCCCTATGTGGATTATCAACCTACATTGAAGCTCTGTTTGGCAGTGCATCTGGTTTTTATGCAACTAAAACTTGTCTCCAAGCCTGGAATTCAAAAATAAGCACCTGCTTTGAGGCCACTGGGAGCAACATCCAAGGGGTTGGAGAGCAACTTGTTGCTCGCGAGCTACTGGTTGGGGATCACTGGTTTAGGGCATTTCTTGAGCTAAATAAGACAGAAAAAATTTAAGCTGTCTTTTCTTTCAACCTTCCTGGTGCTTGCAAGCATTTGTTGGAGGAGGACGTGGTAGTTAATCAGATTACCAATGCCAGAGAAAGACTCAACAAAGGAAGGGGGTGGAGGAGGGTGTTTATAAAGAGTTTTAACCAGGGCCGGAACTAAGGGTAGGCAGGTAACCAGGGGAGCGAGCAAGTGAGCAATAAACATGCCTGGCTTTACCACAGCTGATTATAAAAAAACCTAGGATCTGTTAGTTTTTTGTGAATAGGAAAAATGTATAAAAGATTAAAAAAAAATATGTTTTCAGAATTCTGTTTTCTATTTAGTTTCCTCATTAAAAAATGTACTGTATTTTGATGCCTTTGTGCCTAGTTAAATAAGCATTAGCCTAATTTTCTCACTGTTACAGTTGTACTATAGCAGCAATGTTAAAAATAATACTGAGCAGTTACATAGAATTGTACCTAAGAATAAAGCTGACAGATGGTGATCTTTGTTAAATTTGTTTGGCAGGAGAACAGTGTCCAAGTTTACAACATGAAGGAATAAACCCTGATGGAAACTCAAATAGTACAGGTACGTTTGCTATGTTACACGATATTTATAGACCAACACTGTAGCCTTAAGCAAATCATGTGTTTTTCCCCCAGTATTTTCTTCATATTTGCTACCTTCCATTAAGACATACCGCTGAGCTGTTTAATCATATTTAGTTTCTGCAGCTCATACATTGTAAGTCTAGACCCGTTGATATCTCATCTCTCCGCTTCAGTTTATTTTGCAAATGCTCGGTTGGAATCTAGCGGCTTATTTGTAGGTGTCAGGAAAGTGGCAAGATGTGATCTATGAATTAATGCACAGGAGAGAGTTTTCTAGTAGCCAATAATATAATTTGCTGCCTGCAGCTTGCTCACAAACTACATTTTTATATTCCTGCCACTGATCATTATCTCTGGAAGTTTATGCCACTCTGCACAGCTTTTGATGCCATGCATAATAAGATGTAATAAGATGCGAGACAATAGTACAGAATTTTCTAAGCATTCCTGAATATATCTCCTGAAATATATACATTCTAAAATTCAAGATAACAAGACTGCAGCAATATAAACCCCTTAGTTGCTGGCCTTTTTTGAGTGTGTTAGGACAGTTGAATGTGTTTTTATAGTACATGTATTAAAAGTCTGTTACTTTTTTCAAATTTCTGCACCGATGAATCAGAAATGAATGAATACAGCACTGCATGTGTTCAGCATTGTTGTATTTATGAAGTGCAAGCATGGGGAGGCAAGTAGGTGTCTTCCTTCAGCCCCATAACCGTCCCCTAATTTGTGGGAAGCAGCAAAGGTAGGTTGCATCAGGGCCGTGTAGTTAACAGGGCTGGCCTGCATCCACCAACGCAACGCTCTGCATACACAAGGTGCAGAGCATAGCCAGACCCAGGTAACATGTGCTTCCTGAATGAGCACTAAGGGGTGTGCTCTTGAGCCCCTTTTAGTAGTGCTCTTCTAGTAAATCCTAAATGGAATCTGGCTTTGGAGTCTTCTTAACTGAAAGGCTAGATCTTAGCAACCACAGACCTGTTTAAATTCCATGAGAGATGCAGACCAAACAAAAAATCACAACATTAAAAAAAAATATAATTGTCTTAGAATACCATGGGTTTTAGGATTTTTTCATTTCCAGCCACCCATTGAAGTCTTTGGCGAGAGACCCCCTTAGCTCAAAACAAGGTTACTCATTTAGCAATGTATGTAGACACTACATCATATATTAAGGACACAAAAACTTTACCTATCATTGCTACTCCACCCAAATGATGCTTAACTGTAACTCCAACATCTTTTCAGGCTGGTAACTTTAGTCATATACCAGGGACGGGTGCTTAAAGTGGCACTGCTAATATAATGTTTAGAGCTAATAGGCCACTTAATACAAGAAGATCTGCCAATCTGTTGTAATTTTTATATAGTTGTCACTGGAGACGCTAGCCCTTTGAGTGGCAGCATCATTTGATCTGGCTCAAATGAAAAGCCAACCCCAAAATGTAATAGATGTTGCTATTGGAATTCTACTTGGGAGAGCTAGAAGCTCAAATCTCCAATTAATGTAAAAGATTTAATCAGTATGTATTTTTTTCTTCATACCCAGGATTCAATCTCATTCGTAGATTTTCTCTCCAGAAAATGAGCTCAGTAAAAAAGATTCGTAACCCTAAAGGACCTGTTATCATGCGTCTTGGAGGGGCCAAACTAGTGGAGCCAACATCGTGAGTCCAAATATATTTTTTATAAACACAGCATCAGAGGGGATCCACTGCCACCAGCTGATGCACAAAGTCCTCTACCATACCCCCAGGAAATTGGGCACTTTTTAATCACATGCCTTCTCTGTCACATCTGAATGATGTGCCACCTCTTGTGATTGATATTAGGATGGTGCAAACTCCGAGGGCAGCTATTTGAGAAACTCATAAACCTTCCGTAATCCTGGAAAGTGAGCCTCAGGTGCAGTATCAGCCTGGGCACCTCTCCATCTCATTACGCAATGGAGAGATGGAAGGTTATTTTTTGTTTTTCACTTTTGGCATCTCTCCCGGTTGGGACTGGCTTTGTAATGGTGTGTTTCAGAGGCCAGGGTTGTGAAAAAGGAGCCTGTTATTCAGGGCAGAAGCTTACATTCAATACTGTTTATGCGATTACATCACAATAGAAAAGCAACAAAAAATGTGTATATATATATATATATATATATATATATATATTTATATATTTATATATATATATATATATATATATATATATATATATATTTGCAAAATTGCATGCACATATATCAAACTGCTTTTAACATTATCCTGTACTAAATGATCAAGTAGCCAGTACTTGCAGCCAAGAAACATACTTTTGAGTGCTCAGCAGTAATTAATCTGAAATGCATATTTCAAGAAATATATTAAGCTTAACTCAAAGTTGGAAGGTCTTCTAACAAGGCCTTGAAGTTCTGGGGTTATTTCAGGATAGTCTAGAAACAAACAAAATGTTTTTTTTATTGTTTCTTTTACTCCATGTTTCTAGTGTGGCCTTGGGTTCTGCTCGTGAAATAATTGTTATGAATATAATCAGTCGTCAACAGTCACACACTTACCACCCTTTCACTGCCAGTAGAGTATGCAATAAATTACCAGAGGCAAGAGGCATGCACGACTGCTTGCAAATTTATTCTTGGCGTCTGATCAAGATTCAGAGATCTGTTATTCTCTGAGCAGTAATTAAACCACAAGTCTTCTTTAGAGTTATCAATAAAATGGCTTGTAACAATTGCCTGGCCCTTTGTTTCTATTTGATTTCCTTTTTTCAATAAGACTAAAATATGAGATACTTCATGGGGTATTTTCATAGGACACAATCTAAACAAGGCCCCTAAGTGAGAGGTAATGCTACGAATTTCCTTTTAAATGCCATAAATAGGCTACTGTATTAAATATCTTAATGTGTGTTAAAAATGAACCTGTGCTTAGTAATATGATGATTAACATGACAAATGGTATATAATGCACAATACCTCTCATCTCAGACAGGTGTTCCCTCACGGTATCCCTGATGAGTTTACACTTGTCATATCCTTGTTGTTAAAGAAGCAGACAACTGATGAAGATTGGTACCTGTTCCAAGTCAGTGACCAGCTGGGATACCCACAGGTACTCTATACCTATGAGTATATATCTCTCATCTATTGAACACAACTCATTTATATTGAGTAAGAAGTTAGGTGCTTCTTTATAAATGAAAAAATTGCTGTATCTACCAATATATGGCTCAGAGCACTAGAGAGTTCAGCTGGAAAAAAGATTGGGCCTATGGCATACAAGACAGTTTCAGGTTTTTTCTGACATGTTTTTTTTGTTTTCAGTGGCATCGCCACTTCCACCTTTCATTGAATTAAATGCCTATATAAGAAAACATAATTTATAATTTAGAGATGGGGGTTAAATACAACCAAATTTATACCACAATGCAGTGTTTTCCAATAATTCTAATACAAATTATGACAAAAGTTCATATGTGTCGCTAGGCACAAGTTATGCTTATGCCCACTGTATCATGGCACGCAATGTAATGCAAGCAAGTTGCATACGTGGACGCCACTTTACAGGGTATGGATGTTATCATACACATATATATGAGCACAAGTTAATAAAAATTGAACATGGGTACTATGCATTATGCCTGGTCAATGGTAGGTGTACATTTATGGGGGTACCTTGTATCTCCGGCACAGTACATTGATGCTAAGTTCAAGAAAATACAGCACAACATTTAGCAAGAGCAAGTGCATTTCTGCTCCTAGTGCAGCTTCTGCTGGGATTCTCTAACACAAACATCCTCATTTAAATCAGTCTTTGGACTGTCAAATAATAATCAAAATAGAAAATAACATTCTTAGTGCACAGTAAAAATCACTGAAGCTTATAATTATTTTTTTTAATAAAAATATTACAATCACATGAATGATATCTCACCCTAATCTTCTAATTGCTCAGGTCTCACTCAGTATTAATGGCGTCGACAGGAGCCTGGAATTTCGTGCCAAAGGACGTGACAAAGAGTATGTGAGCTGTACATTTGCTGGGCAAGGGGTGTATTCTTTATTTGACAATGGATGGCACAAGATTGTGCTAAACGTTCAGGAGAAAATAGTGTCTGTTCACATCGACTGCAGCTTTATCTCCAGCAAACCCATTGAGGCCAGAAGGGCATTGGCCAGTGAAGGACACACCTTCATAGGTTTAGATGCAGCTAATGGTGTACCAGTTCATGTAAGTTCTCCAAAATATTTAAAACATTACAAATAAACTTTGATCTTTAAATGTATGTATGGTGAGTTCTCTTTTACTTCTTTTGTTTTCATTTTATTTGTTTCCAGTTTGATATTCAGAAGTTCCTTATGTACTGTGATCCCCTTGTGGCAATGCAAGAAGGGTGCTGTGAGATTCTACCATCTGGTGTAAGTTAAAATGACTTTTGCAGACACTGAATGAACTGATAAACCAGGACTTGGCAAGCGATGGTTACAGGTTCCAATAACTGCAAACAAACACATCTGAGTGTTTAGAAACCAATTAAGAGCTGTATTAGTGGAATGGCATACTGTAGGATAGATGTCAAAGAAAATCAATTGTAATACAACAATATGAAATGTCACACTTTCGCATTTAAGGCACTCTGTGAAATTAGTAATGAAAATCTTAGCATTTCCTAAGGAGGCGCATAAACAGAAAGCTGTCTCATAAAAAGGTCAAGCAAAATGTTGATAGACTTTTCTTCAATTTATGTCTCTGAAATAAAAATAAATTACCTTCTTTGTTTCTGCCTCACCCCTGAACAGTGCAATCCTGAGGCTCCCAAGACAAGAAGAAACGTGGAAGTGGCTGAAAGTGTACAGAATACCAACCTCATTTACATACCTCCTAAAACCAAGCAGCAAGGATACACTCGATGCTTCTGTCTGGAGGAGGCTTTGGAAAGAAGGGTAAGAATAATGAGAATATTGCTGAGAATTTTTAAATGGCCTTGCCTCATGGTTGGCAAAGTTGTTATAGCATGCAAGTTTGTTTACGCATTGCTATACGTTTTTAGTATGGCAATCAGTAACACACAAATCAATATTTCAGATATTTTATGACAGATTATATCCAGCTTTCAACCTGATCCTAAATACTTGATAAATTAACTTGTGCTACATCCTTGTCTCCTTGTGTATTCTTGGACATATTCCACCACTTTCTGCCCAAGAGGATTCCCACACCTTGTGCCTCTGGTATTTATGGAACCTCAGCTGCATAGTCAGCCAACCTTGTACTGAACAATAATGTGCTCACTTTGATAAATCCTTAAAAAAATGAAAAGGCAATTTCCAGCTGGAGGGTGAAGAATTGGATGAGATTTTAACATGTTCCATTTAGTTTTCGAACCGACTTGTTTCTGAATGTGTATTAACATAGTGTGGTGCAAGCCACACTATATCAAGTACACTTTCATTTCTAAGAAGTAAGCAGCAGCATACCTGTAATATATGAATTCTTAAAAAGGAAATACATCTTGATAATTTGTATTTGCAATCATTTTATTCTTAATATTATTTCTGCATTTTCCAGTCAAATTGGTGCCTGGCTTCTAGGGACAGTGGGACTCTAGCAATCATATAACATATGACAATCCCACGATTTGCAGGACAAAACTTTTAATAATTAAAAGATTTTTTGCAAATATATATATATATATATATATATATATATATATATATATATATATATATATATATATATATATATATATATATATATAGTTTCTCCAAAATGAGTGCACTCAAACCACAAAAACATCAATGCCTAGGTGCAGGTTAAAAAATGTCATACAATATCAATAATCACAAACCGCACTCCAAGGACTTCAAATAAACACAAAAAAAAAAAGTTTATTTCAACGTTTCAGCTCCTCTACTCGAGCCGTCTTCAGGAATTTGCCTTACACTTTTAACACAAAGTTGTCAGACAATTGTTACTCTGCGTTGCTGGAAGCTGCTGTCAGACTTTTCATTATATAATACATCATTCCCTGAAGCATACTCTATGATCTTAATTAAAGAGCCCAGTCTGGAACAATTTAAAAGTTACGATTCTTTACATATGCAATTTAATCGTTAACAGTTTGCACATCTGAATATCACTTTTGTATTATCAAGGTGCGTTGTTCTACTTTTGGACAGCCCTTGTGTAACAGTTTTCCATAAATTGTTTCAATGGATGTCCACGTTGCCTAAAAGTCTCTATGGTTATCCATAAAAGTATTGAAAGAAACCCAAAAATGCAAGCTTTAAGCAAGAGTAAACATAGAAAGAAGAAAGGGGGGTAAATGGGTTCACAAGACTTCCAAAACACAAACCAGAAACCTCAGAAGCATTAGCAGCGCTGGACTGGAAGTCAGTTTTACATTGGGTGACACAGTTCTATCCTTCTGCTGATCAAGCAGGACTTACTCTGCTAAGAAACAAGGGAAAGAATCTGGCAAGAGAAAGAAAAGATTCAAGGAAGGGGGAAAGGCGGGTAAAAGATTCCTGACAGCATTGCAGTCCTGGAAATATGAGCATGATTTAACATCACTGTGATTTGCAGTATTCTGTTGCTGTATAAGCAAAGCAAGGTCCTATAAAATATTAGAATAAGGGAGTTGTAATTTATTTTTAGTGAATCCATGTTACAAAAATGTAATAATATTTGCATTAGTTCTTTAAGCATTACATTGGGTTTACTAGGATGGTTAAAATAAGCACCCAACTAATCTAAATAAATGGCTGAGTAATGTCTGGTGTGATACTTCTCCAGCAAATTATATCCATACCTACTTTCAGACTCTATCATGTGATGAAGAAGAAAATGTAATAAACAGAGAAAGTAATATCATTTCATTGAGCAGTGAATCTTCTTATTCAAATTTTGCATATATTATGTCTATCCAGCTTAAAAGCATAAGATATGCAAACATAACAGAGACAAAAGTCTAGTTAGAAGTAAAATTGTATTTTGGTCAGGTTTGCATGAGCTCTTATTTCTGCACATCTATTACACTGTTTTTTTTAATCTTTGTGCCAGATTATGGTGTTGATTTGTCTTGGCATCTCCCATGTTCCCTTGGATTTATACTCCCATTAAGGTTGCCTTGCAAGAAAATCTATATACTGCATTTGTTTGTGCAAATGGTGTCTAAAATTGACTTGGTTAGCATAAAAAGATTTATTCCAGGCATTTTGTAATGTGGAAAAGTATATATATTTTTAAAGTGGAATAGTATACCATATGTTTACCTAGCTCCAAGGCTTTGAGAATGGTAACTTGTTTGTAAAGGATACATTAGTTGGGACCTCACAAGGCCCTCTACAATTCTGAGCCCCTTGCAATTGCAGGGTCTGCTTCTTAATTATTATACCTCTAATCACGATAAAGAGAGGTGCTAGTTAGTTTATTAAAAAAATTGAAAAGATAGATGCATATACATGTAGTGATTATTAGACTAATGTTTAATGATTTGTGGGCTAGCCTGAAACTCATAGTGATGTGGGTTTGGCCAACCAATTGCTTCTTTAGCTTGCTCTTTAATGTCAGTGCACATGTAATTCATTGTAACTCTTCTTCCTTGGGGCAATTGGGCATTTATTACTTGCATCTGACGTGCCCCGTCCAGTAATGTCAGAAATGGGAGGGGGCAAGATCTGGATAGGGTTGGGTGGAGGTTGACTTTTTGTTGCCCCACAAATCACTACTAATGACTATAAATATACACCTGATTGCAATTTGCAGTTACCGGTAACTGGTACCGGATGGAAACTAGTAAAGATAAAAAAAATTAAATATCTTTTGCATTTTTATATTGTACTAGAAAATGAGGAATGGCTGTATCCTTCTTACCCATCATATATGCTTAATGTTCCTTAGAAAGTATACATATTTACACTGCTCGTAGCTGTGCTATAAATACTCATTTCAATTATTTAATTTGGCTGTGGGAATTTGGACATCAAATTGAATAAAAAAAGGACCTGAAGAACTCTTTTATAGTGTGAGGAAGGAAAGACTGATGCCTACTTCTTCAGAATACACTCTGTCCATATTCTGGGAGCTGTATTATCACTTTTTCCACTCAAACTCTTGGCTAAGAGTATGAAGGAGGGAAAAGGAAAAAAGTGAAAAAAAAGTTTTAAAGAGCCAAAGCAAAGAGAGGAAGTGTCTTACTCCTGATGGTTGAGTAGGCTTCCAGGAACATAAGAGAAGAATGGACATTTTGTTCTCAGTGTGTGGGCAGATCGCATTTCCTAACTTAGCTGTAATTTAACAAAGAAATAAAGAATATGCTACCATTTTAGCTTTGCCAATTGAAACAAGTATTACATACAGTAATACACAGAAGTAAAGCTATCCCATACATGCAACTAACTACGTTGGCCACTGTTAGTATTCTTCAGCATTCTTAACTACGTTGCCTTTTCTGAAGCATTGCATTCCTGGAAAAGACAGTTTCAGCTCAGTATTTACTTTACCTACTAAAATAATTTCTGTGCATCATCAATTTGTATATCAGAACCCAACATAAATTCCTACTCAATTTCCTGTTGCAATTCATTAAGCCCTACCTCCCTGCATTTGCTCGTAGAAACCAAGTGCAACCATATGTAGGGATAACTTTATGTTCATTAGGACAGATATTGCGCCACTTAATTTTGTATAGATGGGGACCTCTGTTCTGCAGTAACACATGATTACTCTTTCATTTCTAGGGTGAAAAAGTATCTTCTGGAATGCCTGTTGAGTTGCCTGCAGAGGTGAGTTTTTAGAGGGAAATGGAAATAAGACTATAGTATTTACATTGTCGGTCTCTAACAGTGGGGTAGGGAGATTGTATGTCATTGATTTGTGCCTTTTACTCTTTGACATTAAATAAACCACTGTCAAGTAATATATGATATATTTATTCACCAGGCACGAATTTGCGGCAAATTTGCGTGATTCGCCGTTTTGCTAATTTTTCACAGTTTCGTGAATTTTCCAGTGAAGCGAAACGGCACAAATTCACCCATCACTACTGGCCCGCAATCTATGGTCATACAATGTCATTGTTTTAGTGATGGAGATAAACCTACTCCCCAATGTTCCCTCAAGGCTGAGGCCAGCGCAAACAACAAATTGTTTGTTAAAATGTGTGCACAAAATAATTTATTGGCACACACAGTCAAGAAGGAATTAGAGAAAAACAGTGCTACACCCTTATCTATAACTATGAATTACCCCGTCCTGCTAACATTGCATTGTGCATAGGGCAGGCAGTAAGGCTTACCCATGTGGCATTCGCTAGTCTGAATTTTTTAAGAAAGGCAGTGTACAAAATACATTGTTCCTATTTTTTGCACTTAACACACTAGAAATTTCTACTAGAAATTAGACAGGGAACAATGAAGAAAACTTATAGGTTCCTATGTGATCTTAGCCTACAGTTGCAGTATCTTCAAAGCCAACATGCTTCCCATTCACATGGATTCCAACAATGCAAAGGCTTGTGTCACCTGGGCCTTGAAGTACTCCTAAGAACATACCCTTCCTATAACAAGGGACAAAAACAAGAGATAGGACTACTGTCTGGTATTGCAGACAAAAAAAAGCTACAAAAGGAATCATGCACTAGTATCATATATAAAGCAGCTTTACCCACAATAATTTAAATGCTGATCATAAACCTGTAGCTGATGAAAGGCAGAGGCTTTTGACTGAAGCAGTAATACAGCCTATTTATTTCTTTGACACACGTACAAATTGCCTATGATTTACAGAATAAATGGATACATTAATATAATGGTCAAGTTGTCTGCTTTCATGCCTACCCAATGTGTTGATGAAATGGCAAAGGATAACTGAATGAACCATTTAGCATTATTAAATCAACCATCCAGAGGTATTCCCAGCAGTTTGATCAACTGTTACTAGTAATAAACACTTCCCAGCTGTGAGGAAATGTAGTTAGGGAAATGTTTAATGAAGTGGCTATTTTTCAAAGCAGATCAGTGTGTCAGTTCATCAGGAAAATATTTGACTGTGAGCAGTCAAACTACATTCTGGTCTATGTATTGTTAGAGCTCAGGGCTAAAAGAGTGCTCCAACCATAAGTTCTTAATGAAAGAAAGTGCAATTCTAAGCAACTTCTAACATAAATTAAAGAAGTAAACTGTAAATCATTGAGGACGTGCCCCAGTGATTGTAATTAGTGATGGGCGAATCTGGCCCATTTCACTTTGGCAAAAATTTGCAGAATGGTGAAAAATTCGCCAAATGCATTGAAGTCTATAGGTTACAACTTTTTTTGACGTGGGCCAATTTATTTCACCCATTGTAGTCTACATTGCAAATTTTGTAATCTCTTACCTGATTCCACAAGCCGATGTTCTTGTTAGCAAAAAATTGCATCAGCATGGGGTTCTTCCCAGTGAACAGAGCGATCTTCTTCCTGCATCTTCTTCTTTTTGCAGAGGACCTCTCTGTAGTGCTTAAGAAGAAGTACCCCAAATTGGTGTAGTTTTCTGCTAACAGGAGCACCAGCCTGAGGTATCATGTAAGTGATTATAATTATTGGGGGAGGCCTAACATTTGGATAAACAAAGTCTGTTTTCAGTGAAAATTATAGGGTATATTTACAAATAATTTTATAACTATAGAACATTTTTTAATAAGTATATTGGAAAATTCCAATAATTGCATTTTCCCTCATTATGCAAGTCCCCGTTCAGTAACTGGGCTTATGGTTATTGTATTTATATTTATTATTATCAGTTTTGTTAAGTCACTCATAAGTGACTTGAACTGAATGCACTGCTGTAACCAGTGGCTGAAGCAAATGGAATTACTGCTATAGATCCTTAGCCACAAGGCTAAGGAGATACTGCAAATGGAGTTACTGCTATAGAGCCTTGGCCCCAGTATAAAACTGTCCCCCAATACTATACTATCTAGTGGAATGCACTTCTACTGTTTTTTTAAAAACTGATTATAATGTAACCAAAAGGAGTTCCTGCAGTACAGTGATCTTGCAGTGTGACCATTATGCTATGACTTTTATTTATAATCAGCTGGTTAAAAGACATTTATTCTAATGCTTCCTAAAAGCAAGTTCCACTCAACTGTGTATGTTGTTTTTGATTCCTCTACAGTGTGCATCGTGTGCTTTCCAGCTCCCTGAAAGGAATGTGAGTGATTTTATTCCACTGAAAAATTTGAGCAATATTATTCTATCTGGCTCTTTACTTAACAGTCATTTACTTGTGGAAGTCCCAGGACTTTGGAAAAAGAAGGGCATGTTCTGAAGTAAATCTTGTTATACAATGCATTTCCCAGATCTATTGATTTGCTGTACAGGGCAGCAGTATACATTTATGAAGTGGCTAGGAGCCAGAACAATAGAACTTGAATATATAGCCTTAGGATACGTTTTTTTTTTTAATATTCAGTATAATTTAGAGAATTTCAGTAAAATCTAATTCAGCATTTGTTGATAAATTAAGCAGAATATTAAACCTAAGATTTGGATCATAAGGGAGGAGGAGAAAGTGAAAATGTAGCCTGCAAACCACTCCCAGGTCTGGTTATCTTCCATTCAAATTTGGATCAGAAGGGAGGAAGAGGAAGTGAGACGGTAACCTGCAATCCAGTTCAAAATCTGGTAGAATTGCATCTTTGAAAGGACAAGGAAAGTTAAACTAAAGAATTTGGCTAGAAATGTTGTACATTATGTTTTGGGCTTCTGTACCAGCCCCAGGCAACTCCAGCCCTTTAGCAGTAAAGATCTGTGTCTCCAAAGATGCCCCAGAAACTACCCATCTTCTTTTCTGATGATTCACTGCATATGCTCCGTGCTGCTGTCAATTACTGAGCTTAGGGACCCACTCACAATATACAACACACATAGAATATAAATGTCATAGTATAAGGTTAATTAGTAATTAATATGTATAATTACTACATGGCAGCACGAAACCCAGTGCAACTTGCATCAGCCTTGTAACATCAGCTTATATTACATCTGCTTGTTAATTTGCAATGACCCCTAAGATTAGCTTCTCAGAACCCACTGAGCATGTGAGTGTCACAGACACTTTTCAAGATGGTGACCCCCTGTGACAAGTTTGAAGTCCTGGATCATTGCTACTATTGAGAAGCTGAAACTTTAGGCTGGTGCAATAAGTTCATTATATAAAACATGGCATTTTTAGCACTAATCATTTTTAGGGTTTAGTTCCCCTTTAACAGATTTGTAAGCTGATAATAAGCCCCATGCAGAGTAATTTTTTGGGGTGTTCCAGGTACTGCTAAAATAAATAGGATGCGTTCCAAGTGCAGAAATACAATGTAAAATGTTTACCGTATATACTCGCGTATAAGCCGAGATTTTCAGCACCCAAAATGTGCTTGAAAATCCTACCTCGGCTTATACGCGGGTCAGCGCGGTGAGAGGCAGTAAGAGAGTAACCCTCCTCCGTCCCACCAACAAACCCACCCCAGTACCTGCTACTCTTTGCCTTCAGTCTCCCCTTACTCTCAACTACCGGTACTTCCTGTTTCTCTCAGCCGCGCCTGCGCACAAGCCGCAATTCCCTTCGGGCAGAGCTAAAACTACTCCTCCCGGCATGCCTTTCTCTGGCATACGGGAGATGTTACGGTACGTAACGAAGACGCAGATTGGAGGCGGAAGTCAGCGGTGCTGAGGTGCGAGGTCTGGGGGAGGGAACGACCGGGAGCTGCGGTGAGCAAAACGATCGGTTTGGGACGGGACACTGCGGGCGTAGAGATTTGGAAGCGATTAGGTAAGGCGACTCAGTTAACTACAATTCCCACAATCCTCTGCTGTCAGTACAACGCTGGGGGTTGCAGTTAGAGGCTTCGAGTGGTTAAAAGAGCTCAGGGCAGAGCCTCTTTGTACTGGTAACATCACGCCTGCTATTAGCACCTGTATTTTATTTATATATGTGGCTCAGCTATTGAGTGGATCTGTTGGGATGTTTGTTCCCTTTGTTATGAGGTGGGTACGACTAGCTGCTGCCAGGCCAATCAAAGTGCGGAGGAATGAGGCCAATAGTCTCTTGTTTTTATGAATTAATGTTTTAAGCATCATGGCTTGATTTTTAACATTAAACCGACTGTTTGATATTTCTGAGACTTTTCTGAGTTGTGTCTAGGCTTATACGCGAGTCAATACGTTTTTCTGGGTTTCATAGGTAAAATTAGGTACCTCGGCTTATACGCGGGTCGGCTTATACACGAGTATATACGGTATGTATAAAAACTATATATATATATATATATATATATATATATATATATATATATATATATATATATATATATATATATATATATATATATATATATATATGGGCAAATTTATTCGCCAGGTGTGAATTCCTGTGATTCGCCACCGGCGAATATATTTGCGAAACCTACGCGAAAATTTGCCAGGGAAAAAAACAGATGCCGGCGCCGTTTCGTGAATTTTCCGGCGAATCAAAATGCCCCAAATTTCACCCATCACTATATATATTTATATGTATAATCGATGCAGGGATCAGCACACTCTAGTAAAGGTGAATTAAAGTGTTTTTTATTTGTAACACAGCATCCTTGATAAAGCAGCAGCAGTATTCTTTGAAGTGTGGCAAAGTTGCAATAGGGGCCATTTATATGAAAAAAATGGTTTACTTATATAAAGCAGTGTTTTACAAATGAGCTAGTATATGTAATATATTTTTACAGAGACCTAGAATTTTCCCCATTAATTGAAATACTGCACTTACAGTGACTTGAGAATGAACTCATTCTAGTATAAGACTAATAAACCCTCCTGTTATATGAATAGGGCTTGGGTTAAACATACCTCTGCCTATTGTTTTAATCACAATAGCAACAGGAAAACTTGTCCATGTTTGGGTCTTGTGAGGTCAATAATTAGATTACCATTTCTACAGATGCCCATTGCACAGATGCTTCTGTTTTTCTTTACACTAATAATCCAATTATCAACCTCTCCATAACCAAACGTGAAGAAGCTTGACTCAAAATGCTTTCACAGCAATTAGTTGTAGGTTTTGCTGGTCTCTGCCTGCACATTTTTGCAGGCTGAGAGATCTACTCCATGCCCTTGCTCTAATCATCTAAGCCACAAATAAAGGATGTTGGTCTGGTACAGAATTGTATATAGTGACGATGTGAGACACTGTAAGGAGATCATCTATATTTGCGTAACAAGAAAAACCAAAAATAACTTCTTAGATAAGGAATGAAAGGTTTCATGCTATAAATAGCTATGCTGCTGAATTAAGGGTAGGGAAGAGTGTCAGAAATAAAACAACAGTGACTCTGTGCCAGGTGTGCTGACGTGCTCTTAAGAACAAATCATACACTAGGATACAGGCACAGGCAGGCAGTTTATCAGTTCTCTAAATTTAGGGTCATTTCCTCATTCATATCCCCTAAGGTAAACTGTTCTAAAAATGCTCTAGACGTCTCCCAGTAGCACGTTATTAATGACTGATGAATACATTGGATCTGCAGCAAAGACAAATCAGTCAGTCGTTTAACAAATGATCTGATTTCATTAGAGGAGATCATGTCTGAACAGGAGAGATAAAGTTCCCCTCTAAATTAGAGCAGGCAGCATTGCTTTGACAGACTGTATACGTGACTTATTCATATGAAGAAAGCAACTCATACCTACACTAGCTACACTGTACTTGGAAAAATAATTCCCTCTCTGTCTTCTAACAGGTCACAATGGGACCTCCTGGCCCCAGGGTAAGTGTCTGAGATATATATGTGTGTGTGTAGCTATTATAATGTTTATATGTTTGTATTAGTGAACATGTATCATAGGCTATTTACCTTCTGGGGGTTAATTTATGCCTGCAGTCCTAAACTGTTGTTGCTCAAAAATGAACACAGTCACTACATGTACAGATGTAGGTGCACAAACTCCCTGCCCTCATGCATTTGTGCCATGTGGTATTGCACTGGCCCACTCTGTTCTGGAGAATCACTCTAAAGAATCCTTTTGAAGCAGGGGAACCTGAAGCTAGTGCCAATGTAGTGGTAATTCCAGTGCTCTCACTCCAGGCTGCGTCAATATGCACACCGTTTTTATGTCATTTTAATGTTAAGCACCAGAAAGGGAGTGTTCCTCACTCCTAAAATGTAAATGTAATTGTGTCCAATGTCTCAAAATGCACAACTATGCACATTTTTTACACATTGGGCATATTGATCATGCACTAACCTGAATTGGCTTTAGTTGTACATGCAACTGTCCCAAAGGATCTCACTAATCGAGCCAACTGAACTAAATTGAGACCAAGTTGGAGTGTGCAGTAAATTTGGTCCAACCTCCTTAGATTTATGGCCAATCGTCTATATTACTTACAGAAAGTATTTTGATGTCAATTACTTGGACTGTTTTTTTTTTTTTACTATCCTCCTAGAAAAGCTATTAATAGCATGGATCAGAAAATAGTAATCTTAACATAAAAAATAGCTTTAGACAATAATGCTTCATATAAAATATAAAGGTTAAAATATCTGCACCAGTTGGCATAATAATTAGATGAATGTTTCAGCAATGGGACTTTGAGATCCCATCTAGCAAAGGTTTACATGCAGGTCTTTATTCTGAGTGCTTTTTCATCCTCAGGCATTCTGCTACTGCATCTTATAAATTATTTATTCAGTTGCGAAAAATCACATCCAAATCAATCAGGTTTCCCCCTTTAAATATTATTTTAATATTTGTCTATAATAAAAAAGACATTCGTAGTATAAATCTTCATGTCATCATTATCATACCGAAGACAAAAGTGTTAGTGCTTTTATAGAATGGTAAAAGAGAAACAGCACATATTTAACATTAAAAAGCTGTACAAGTATGTATGCAAAGTAAATCCCTAAATACAATCCATGAAAAATCTGTCAGGAGCAGGTATTGGAATGAACAATAGGCACACATTCAAAATACTCTAACAAAGGCACACTGCTGTTCTAAAATGGTGATTCCATCACCATTGAGTAGAGTATTCATTAAAATGTTATTATAGCTTAAAATATTTGTCCTTTATATTTATCTAATGAAAATATTAAAACATAAATACATACTTATTTCCCTCTTGTCTTATTCTAAGAAGGTGATGCAGATGTTGCTTTACAGTTGCAGCTGTAGACTTGTGTAGTCTTCTGTTTTGGGGCCCATTGTGTGAAGACAAAGGAAAAAAGCAGCAGGCACTCACAGATCCCATGGACAGGCAAAGTAAAGGAACGGCAGACTTTATTTAGACGAATAAGAGATATACGCAAAGCCTTACGCCTTTTGTGCACTTGGGCACTTAATTAAAGGTTGAATATAGTTTGAAGAGGAGCATAGCATCACTGACAGGGGGTAAACCTTGGGGAGGCTGGAGCAGACCTGGGATGTGGAGTGGGTGGGTGGGCATTCATCAAGGGACATAGGAGAGGTTAAGTTACTAGCTGGGGAGTTAGAATGTAACCAGTTGTAATGGTTTTCTATGGGTATAAAGCAAAAGAAACAACTTTCCAAAGCTGATTGTTGCTGCCATAGAAAGCAGCAGTTCTCAGCTTTTCTCACTGAACACTAATACAGAAAATAAAATAAGAGATCTACACAAAGCCTTACGCCAGGGGCGTAACTATAGAGGAAGCAGACCCTGCGGTTGCAGGGGGCCCAGGAGTGTAGGGGGCCCAGTGAGACCCTAATTAATTAGCAATTTTAATATATCTTGGTAAAATAGGCCAACTTATAAATATTTTGGGGCCCTAAATTGAATTTGCTATGGGGCCCAGTAACAACTAGTTACGCCACTGCCTTACGCCTTTTATGCACTTGGGTTAATCATAGGCTGACCATAGTTTGAAGAGGGGCTCAGCATCACTGACAGGAGGTAGACCTTGGGGAGGCTGGGACACACCCAGGGATGTTGGGGAGGTTAGTCTACTAACTGGGGAGTTAAAATGTGAGCAGTTGTAATGGTTTTCCATGGGCATAACCACAAAAGAAACAACCTCCAAGGCTGCTTGTTGTTGGTTGCTTTCCTTACTGAACACTAAGGGGCACATTTACTAAGCTCGAGTGAAGGATTCAAAGTAAAAAAAATGTTGAATTTCGAAGGGTTTTTTTTTGGCTTCTTCGACCATTGAATTGGCTACTTCGACCTTCAACTACGACTTTGAATCAAACGATTCGAACTAAAAATCGTTCAACGATTCGACCATTTGATACTCTAAGTACTGTCTCTTTAAAAAAAACTTTTACTACCTACTTAGGCACTTTAAACCTACCAAGCATCAATGTTAGCCTATTGGGACCTTCCCCATAAGCTTTCTAAGCTTTTTTTGATCGAAGGAAAATCCTTCGATCGATGGATTAAAATCCTTCGAAGTCGAAGGATTTTACTTCGATGGTCGAATGTCGAGGGTTAATTAACCCTCAATATTCGACCCTTAGTAAATGTACCCCTAAAACAGAAAATAAAATGTAAGAAATATTTTTTTGTAATAGCTTATTAAAACATAATTGTAGAATAGGGATGTTAAAAAGGGATAGAGAATAAAGACACATCTTGCAGCAGAACCTCTGCGCTGAATGGTATCTTTCCCATTTTTTCTGATTTGAAACTATTTTGCCGTGGATGGCAGCAAGGGAAATAGATACCTAATTGTATTCCTAAGGCAGGTATTTATACAAGTTTTACATTATTATACATTCCCTCTGCAAATATATCACTAGCTGCAGCTATCTTTAGACTGATTTTCTTAAATTGTTTAAATCAATGATTCTTTAATCAAATTATTATGTCTGAGCTCAACAAGACAGACAAGCAAACTTCACTAATCTGTATCTGGACTTTTAGATGCATGGCTAGGAGGGATAGTTCCAGCCATTGAGCCTTAGGAATGTTATCTATGAGTCACTGGATTTCAGGATATAAAAGATGTAAATTAGTTCATGCAGCAAAGGATAAAACAAGGTTGAATAGTATGAATAATATTCTGCCGTGGTAACACTTTCATTTCTCTGGTCTGTTTGGTTAATGTAACATTGATTTTTTTTTTAAAATGTATTAATAACTTTCCGCTCACTTAAAGTACTCCCAGTGATCACTGTTATATCAGCTTTTGATTAATATGCAACCAATATAGTCAACCAAATAGCACATTAAAAATATAAAAATACAACATACTGCAGACGTCACTGGGTAATGGGGGTTATTTTGTAGGGAGAACGTACTAGTAGGTGCCAATGGAAGGGTCACTAATATAGTATAGCCTAGGGATGCAATAAGAATAGAAACTAGTTTTATAAGTGAAACCCACCACAACAAAACAAATATCGTGGATGGATTTATTGTTATGTCTGTATGAGTTTCGTTACTTGTCTACCCTACAACAAAATTCTGGTAATTCCCTCTACAGCTATCTACAGGGAGATGGGTTTCACATTCCATGGACAACTATTATTGGAAAATCATCTGACATTGTGTGCTCATTACCTTGATGACGTACTGTAGGGGCAATTTTATATATCACCATTCTCAAGAATTCATCTTCTGATGTTACTGGACTACTACTTCCAGCATGCTTTTATTTCAGATTATGCAAGAAACTGTAGTCCATAAACATCAGAATAAACGAAATCCATATGATTCTATGTAATTAATATGGTGGTTACATTTTTCATTAATAAAGTTAATGATCATTAATTTATGTTTTAGGGTTTGAAAGGGGAGAGAGGACAGTCTGGAACTTATGGAGCAAAAGGGGAAAGAGGAGAGAGGGTAAGAGTTATTCAACCCTTCATGCATCTGATTTACATTACTGCCTATTTAAATTACATGTGAGATAAAGATATGCGGCGGAGGAAATATTTGCAAAACAGTTTTGAAAATTGCGAATTAAAATTGCTGTCATTGTGATTTTTGTGCACACAGTGGCCCCACTCACACAAACAGCCATCTCATTTGTGAAAAATTGTTCGCAATGCAAATTCGCAAAAAAATGCGTTCAGGTAAAAACATGGGCAATACAACCATTTGCAAATAAATATGCGATGCAACAATTAGCAGGGAACATTTACTGGTCGAATGTTCAAAAGCAAATGTCTTATTGGTTGCTATGAGTTACTGTCCCTGGGCACACTTTAAGTGCCTTTTATTACATATGGAGGCATATCAGCTGTGAAATGTAATTGGTTTGACTTCATACATGGGTGGGTTGGTCTGCCAATGCAGTCAAACTAAGACAAACTGACTGATGAAATTTAATTACATGGTCTGCAATTAGCATCCGTACTTGGTACATCTGTCACTTGTAGATTAAGTGCAATACACAGGGGCAGATTTATCAAACTGTGAGTTTAGAGCTTAATAAATAAAAACTCACCCATGTTCTGATCATTGCTATGGGATTTGTAGAATTGTTTTTATAAATGGGTGAAAGTTAGAACTCCCCATTTGATACGGTTCTACAAATCTACAGAAATACAGTTCTAAAAATCTCATAAGAACGAACCTCAGTGAGTTTTTATTTATTAAGCTCTAAACGAACATTTTGATAAAAATTATAATGGGCTCAAGTTTCGCAACTATATTATAGGATTGGCTGGCGGCAGACGCAAAATTTTGGTAATCTTCAAACCCAGTTACCCTAGATATACAGCAATTAATTAAACTCATAAAACACCACACAGAACAATAACAATACAAATAACTATAACAAAACTGTGCTGCTCTCTGTTTTTCCAATGATAGGGGGCAGACTGTGTTCAGACTTCTGCTCAAGGACCATTACAGGTAAATGTTCTTCCAAGCAAACTCCCTCTGCAAGCATATTACGCAGTACCAACTTTTATATTTGGGTTAAACTATTTTTAAGGAGGTTTGCCCTTCTTTCTTCCTTAGTAAATGCAGAAACCACCACCTGGGAAGAACCAAATTCATCAGGCACAAATATTTATAGTATATACATAAACTTTTCTGCCTATTTTTACAGTGTGCTGAGGGCACAAAGGGAGAGAAAGGAGAACGCGGGCAAGAGGTAAGCCTAAAAAAATTCTATTTCTTAAAGTGACACTTTTTTTTTTATTTCATTGATTTCCATTACCTTTTCTATATTAATTTACCAATGAGCACGTCGTCACAAGTATTTTTTGGGAGTCATCTTGACTTATGGTCTCCCTCACCCAGTCACCCACAGTAACATTCAACCAAAGTCCTCTGATATGTTCAAAGCAGGGAAGCAGGGACCACAGCAGAAGAGAGGGCTGAGGCGTGGCCAAAATGCACTTGGAACCTATCCAAAATGTGCCGGCATCTCTCTCAATGAATTGTGCATACTGCTCCTAGTTGGAATATGCAGTAAAAATAGAAGTGAAGTTCTCTTCTGATATCCCACAAAAATAGAATAGATGCTCATCATTAAGGAGGTTATTTATCAAATGTCGAATTTTAGAGTTATGTGCATTTTTTTTAACTCTAATAAACTCAAATGTATTCACAACTCAAATGGGAGGTTATTTATGAAACGACTTGAACATCTAACGTTCGATCGAATAGGAACGACCCTGAAAATTTGAATCGAAGTCAAATCGAGTTTTCCTCAGAAAAAAAAACACAAATGTCAGAAAGGCTCTTAACATCTTCAAATGGTTCAACTGACCTCTGCCATTGACTTCTACGTGAACTTGGCAGGTTTTAGTTGGCAAAGTATCGAATAATAGTTTCTAGGTTTGAGGTGTGATAAATCTCATATTGGAATTGGAATTCGAGTCGGTAGTTTTGACCAAAAAAAAACTATTTGAAAAATTGAAATTTACCATTCGAACTTTAGTAAATCTGCCCCGATTTCTGATAATAATCTGCTATTTCACATTTTTGTGGGCAAAATAATTATAGAGTGTTACACAATGTAGTGTATGGATGTCTAGGACATGCTTGGGGGCCTTCAAAATCATTTTTGGCCCAAGGTTCTCTGTTAGGACACCGATGCTCTAGATAAACAACAATACATTGAAACAAGATGTCGCCCTTAAGTTCTTAAGGTCACAATCTGACCTGAATGAGTATATGGAAGGGAAAAGTAAATAAGAGAAACCTAACTACTGTTTTTACAGCCAGACATGCCCATCAACTCTCCAGCAAGAGAAAGTATTAGTGAAAAGTAGATCTTTTATCAGATAATGGGCCAGATTACATTCAGTTGGAAAACGGTTTATCACGTGAAAATTCATGGACAGGATTCAATTTGGTATTCAGAAAAACTTATCTCATGAAAACTCTATTGAAGTCTATGGAAAAAAAATAAAATTTTTCTCCTCTAAATGAATCTCACTTGATAAACCATGCGATAATTTTTTCTCACTATACTGAATCTAGCCCAAAGGTTTATCACATGAAAAATCATGGACAAGGTTCACTTTGAGATGCATTCCAGTTCAGAAAGACTTGTCTCACTGTTTATCACATGAAAACTCTATTGAAGTCTATGGGAAAAAACTGGAAGTGAATCAGGAGATTTTTTTTTCTCCTCAAATTGAATCTGGTCTATGAGTTTTCACCTAGTAAACCATGAGATAACTTTTTCATACTAAATTGAATCTGGCCCAAAGTACTGTAGGATAACTCTTCAAACTCTTTTTATAAAATTGATGGGGCATAAAACTTTTTTTTGACTTTTGTTGAAAGCAAACATCTTGTACAACCTTTTAGTTAACTTTTAGTACTTTATAGAATATGCAAATTCTAAGAAAATTTTTAATTGACCTTCATTTTTTTTATAGTTTTAGAATTATTTGCCTTCTTTTTCTGACTGTCAAACTTCAAATTGGGGGTCACAGAACCCATCTAAAAATAAAATGCTCTGTAAGGCTACATGTTTATTGTTATTGCTACTTTTTATTGCCCATCTTTCTATTCAGGCCCCCTCCTATTCATACTCCAGTCTTTTATTCAACCAAATGAGTCCAAGTGACCCAATGAACCTAGCAACCAGATTGCTGGAGCTGCTGCATAAAAAGATAAAAACCACAAATAATAAAAAATAAAAACCAAATACAAATTGTCTCATAATATCACTCTCACATCATACTAAAAGTTTATGTAAGGGCAAATAACCCCTTTAAGTGGAATAACCATTTTAATGTTTGTATCCAATTGTAACAATATGGCTAGCATATAAATTGTTTAAAATTGCTTTCTTAGCCCATTGCATATATTTTAAAAACTCATTTGCATTTAGCAAACTGCAGAATCCAGAAGTGAATTGCTGGCATAGTGGTAAAACATGTATCTAATAATAATGTACTGTTTAATAAAATGGTACTGCCATCTTATGCCCTCTCCCCTGCTGGATGTTATGATATTCTATAAATTGCTAGTGTACCTGTTCGACAAGATGAAATTAATTTGTTTGAATAATTGCTTCAGAGTTTTGCTTGTTGCACATTAATGGAATGGAAATGTCCTCTATATCACAATAAACATTACTAAAAGCATCAAAATATGACATTTTATCTAGGGTGTAAAAATTTCCACAAAGGTCTCAGGGAAAATACCTGAATAGAATGGAAAAGTGACTTGAATTTCCCAGACAATTATCACTACTCACATTTCATTTTCAGTATGCACACAGTAGGCCCATGTTATCAAAACTTGTTTTTTTCTCATTATTTTAAAAATAAAAATTCAACTCCCATCCACAATTTGGCTTAATTTACTAAAATATGTGAATGAAAATTGAATGTGCTGGTAAATTCGAATTATGCAACAATTCAAATCGTGTGACTTTTTCAAATTGTCGCCGTAAACCAGCATCAAACAGCCCAAAACCCTTTAACATCATGAAGGCAAAAAAAATCTTTTAATTGTTAAAGGGACATCTGCCATTGACTTTTACATGACTCGACATATTTTAGCTGAAGTCTTTTCTGATTTGGATTTTTAACAGCTTTGGAGCATAATAAAGCTTGAAAAATTCGAGATTTTTTTCCATCTAAAATTTTAAATTTTTCCGCTTAAAAACGCGACCAGAAAAATTCAAGGCTTATTAAATAGGCCACTTACATGTTGTAATAATATAACTAAAATAGTTGTATGAATGGAATACCAAATACTCCACGTAATGTGTCAGAAGAGAAAACTTTTCTCCTAATTCAGTATTTGGCAAAATACTAAGAGGCTGATTTATTATCAACATTCAAATTATTACTGCACTAAACTTTCTTGCGCTAAAACTCAGAAAACTGAATTTGAATTTTGAACTCTAAAAATTTGAGCTGGTTTCCTTATGGAAATGGATGAGTAAAATACAGATTTTCTGTAGTTGGGTTTTTTCCCTCCACATTTTTATACAATCATATTTTTTATGTTCAAGTTTTCATAAATCAGCACACAATTCAGTTAAGTTTGAGGTAGGTTTTTGAGTTGAATTACATTTTTGTTAAAGTGTTAAAATGTAATAATTCAAATACATATATAGATAAATAACCTCAAAGCCTTAATATGCATTTTAAATGTTGAACAAATGACAAAAATAGGTATACACCCATCTATTGTACAGTGCTCTGGAATGTGTTTTATAAAAATGTGATAATAACAATAATATAATTTTACGTGAGCCAATGCAATCTCTATCCAAAAGCTGTTTTTGCATAATGAAAGAAAATGTAATTCTAAGCAACATTGCAACATACTTAAATTAAATATTTCAGTGGTTATTTGTAAATGTAATTTCTGTTGAAACCAGTATTTTATCTCTTTTATAATTTCTTGCACTTGCTCTTAATTCTTACTGCATTCCCTTCTGTATTGTTTCTGCCAGCAGGTCAGAGAACAGAAAGTGACCAACAGACACTTCTTTCGATAACAAATACATTTGCAAACAACATTAAATCAATTTAATTTTTTTAAACAAAAGTATACTGGGATTACATTTTATTTCATAATGCAAAAACAGATACTTCACCATAAGCATTTATACTGTTCAATGCCTTTCCACAGGGGCCTAGAGGATATGAAGGGACATCAGGTCAAGATGGAGAAAAAGTAAGTATCTGTGCGTAGAATAGATATTGCGTGTGCCATGGTACTGAATGGGGATCAGTCTCAAATTGTTTACAGTATGACAGATGTACATGTAAACACGCCAGAATCACCACATCCCATAAATTGCTTTTGTAGGGACAAAAAGGTGAAACGGGAGACCTTGGAATAAAAGGATCAGCCGGATCACCAGGAAGAGATGTAAGCCTCAAAAGCATAGGCATTTCTTTACCTGACATCTGCCTCAAGCCTCCTTTCTCTGTTACCTCTCTCACTTTATAATCTACAGCACAATAGCCAATGACCTTAGATAGACTTGTATAACACTCTCTTGCAGGGAAGACCTGGAGAAATCTGTGTGATGGGACCTAAAGGTCAAAAGGTGAGTGTGAGAATAAGTGTGTGTTTGTTGTGTTTTCCATTGTGAAATTAATTCATTGTTGTTAAAACAGCACTGCCATAACCTACCCATTGGTTGTCAGTGGGTATAGAAAGTTGTGATACAAAAAAGTAAGTTATACAGTCAGTGTAAGTAATGGGGCCTCATAACCAGCAAATACAAACATAAGTGTATATATATATATATTGTGTGGCTGAACTCATTTATAACTGCTCAGTCTTATGTTACTGTACTTGTTTTTTCAGGGAGAGATTGGCATTGTTGGCCCAGAAGGTCTTGCAGGAGAACCAGGTCCTCCAGGAAAACCAGGACCTCCAGGAATTGGGCTACCAGGAAAACCTGTAAGAACAAATATGTTGCTAAGTTTTGAACCACGATATTCTCTATTTATAACCATGTATAGATTCTCCTATATATCTTCCTAGCATTTACTTAATCTCAATTGCTCTTTTCTTATCTAAAGTGCTAACCCATGTTAATTATATATATAAACACTATAGGTTACTTTTTTATCATATCTTATCATACTGGGAAATGATTGCCATCTACATTTAATTTTCCTCACCCTGCCCCCTTGTAGATATTTCTTTGTTATCCCTGTAGATATTTACCAGTAGGTCTGATACCATATATTTTGTTTTCTTAGGGTGATCCTGGTGGCCCACCTGGCCCTTCTGGGGTAAAGGTATGCTGTCTTTTTTTTTTTTAAAGGTTAATTTTTATTGAATTTTAACAACAGAAAATTAGAAAGAAGGAAAGCAAGTTAGAAAGGAAAAAAGGTATACTGTCTTTAATTTGTTTTTAATCTGGAAACATTTTTAACACACTTGGGGGATTGTAAAAAAATGCACAAATATGCACAATATGAATATTATTTATTTAAAAAAGTGTGCTGTGTGTAATTAAAATTCACAATGTAATAGCAGTCTAATTAAGAATTTACATTTAAAATGCCTTTTTTTCTGATGCATTTAAATTTGTTCAGATACTAATCGTAGCTTTCAAAATGGAAAATTCAAAACCTTTATGCCCTGCACTATGTAAACATTAATTAAAGTTATTAGAAAAGTGTCATATACCCTTTACTCTTGCTAGGGTTTGTAGTTGTGCTACTAGCAATAGTAGCAGCTCTGTAGACCCAACTTTGTACTGATAAATTAATTACATATACAATTGCATATACAATGTTGGTAGAATTTCAGTTCCAGTTAATGCTCTCTTTATATTAAATTAGCTGTCTGTTATAACTCTCTCAGTTGGTTTTCAGTCATTAGAAAGTGTGAGCTGTGCTTGAGTAAAGGATATAAAAATACAATAGGGTGTTCAATGATAGGATAAAGGTGGCTTTAGGACCATGGTAAATTTTCATATAACTAGGTTAAAGTTTCATATAACTAGGTTAAGGAGGAAAGGGTGTTGCATGTACACTTGCATTACAAAAAAATGGCTATCGTGGTTTTGATAAGAAATACAAAACTGTAATTTTTGCTCAATTGTTTTTTCTTTATTACATTTTATGGTGCTTCATTCTGAAGAGCATTGTTTTGCAAGTGGCTTTTTGGTTAACTGGATGTGCAGTTAGTTTGTCCAACACCACTCTGCATATACATAGGACTGTGCTGAGAGCTATACTGACAGAGCAACCTGTGTCCAAGATGTGTGAATTCTACAGCCCTATACGCCTAAGCCCAATACTGCTTGTAGGTAGGCAATGATAGAAATCTGTGATTGACCCAATACTCTTTCCTAGTTACATCACATAATTGTCACTTTGTAGTTACTGTGTTGAAGGCATGGAGCAAATTAGTGAAAATCCTGAGCACTTTATGCAAATGTACTTATAGGGTCAATATATCCTCAACATTGACTCAGGAATACTTAAGCTTGTATAGTTTTATGGCATTTCTCTGTTCATATTATAATAAAGACTGTGGAGCTGTTTTTACACTAGATAATCTCCTTTACATGCCTGTTGGGCAAGCCACAAAGTTACACCCCATTCTGGTTTAAGGGTTACTAGAACAATAGGAAGGCTATTGGAGGTGAAAGGAAGGTTGGGGTAGATGGTGACATTTTAAATAAGACTCAAACTACAGGCTTAGACAGTAACACCAAACTAGTGGAAAAAGTCAATATTATTTTTTAAAATTTCCATTGGACAAATACAAAGGGAAATTAAAGTTATAGGTTATTGAGTCTTTACATTTGCTTGGAACCATATAAGCTTTTACTATAACCTGGTCCGAATTCCAAAGTAATATGCAGATAGTTCCACACAATTATCTTTGATGAATCAATGTCAGTTATAAAAACTATTAGAGCAAAACGATACAGTAGGGCACTAATAATTTATGCTGACATTTCCTACATATTTGAGACCTTTGTGAATGTAAGCTCATTGTTACTAAGTACGTCTTATATATATTTCTCACACAGTTAATGGAAATAAAGGGCATCAGCCTGATATCAATGCTACAGAGTTAGCTTACTTGATTTTAAATAGGTCCTAGAATACAAGGAGCAAAACAAAGACACAGCAGGTAAAACACATACATACAAATGTGAAATATTTACTCTTTGGAATAAAAGTGACAGTTTAAAACATCAATGTTAACTTCATCTAAAAAGCAGTGGAATATAAACCCACTAAGGGTAAAGCTGACAATACCATTTTATAATGTAAGCCACCGATTGCCATACCACAGATGAGAAAATCCACCCATTATTTTTTTATTCCTTTCTGTTTATCCTATCCAGGGTGCTGCAGGAACTCCTGGAAGAGATGGTGCTGTGGGAAAACCGGTAAGTTGTTTGTCTAAGCAGATCAGTCAATGAAAAAAAACAAAAAAAAAGACAATGATATAGGCCCCTTTAAACAACCTTGGTCAGAGGGTCTTTATACACAGCTATGAAGAGCTATTTTTAAACCAATAAAATAAAGTGTAGCCATAAATATTACATATTCATGGCCTGCCACTATAGCTCTTCAGGAACAGCTACAGGCATTGTTAAATAAAAACAAAATATTCAATGTTCTATGGATAATTAAGGAATTACAAAATACACTGTAATAATAGTAATGAATAAAATATATGTATTTTTATTATATATCACCAGAGCCTGAACTAGGGGTAGGCACATGCCAAGGGCTCAAAAACATTGGGGATATTTTAGTTCTTCTGAAAGCCTACCTCTAGTTCAGGGTCCTGGAGTATTGATGGTTAAATTGTTTGCAGTGATGGGAGGGGCATCTAGGCTTATAGTCACTCTGCCGATCGCACACTCTACATGGCAGTGTTATACATTTACCTCAAATCTGAAGCCTGATCAATGTACAACATATAAATAATATACATAAATATAATATTATCAAAATAAAACAAAAAAAATGTCCTTTTATTTCCATTCAGGGTAAACCAGGCATCCCAGGACTCAAAGGAGAAAAGGTAAACTGGTAAATGATTGTTGTATGGAACGGTGTGCAGTTTTGTGTTATCTGTGCTTCACAAATGATGTGTTACAGCCAAGCAGTGGCACACTGGATAAGAAACTTGTCTATAAACACTGAACTAAAATAATGTAACTCAGAAGCAAAAAGATTCAAAAGATGTCTGATTTAGCAATTGTTTTGTTCTTCTTTTTCTGCAGTTTTAGTTTATTTTGATCCAGTCGTGTTTTATAGCTGTTTTTGTACACTAGCAGTTCTATTCTGTTTTTAAAATAGGCAAAGATACACAAGTTTTTGAAAGTGAACTTACCAAAAATCTGATTTGTTTGAAAGATTATGCCTAACATAAAGCATTTAGTAAAAGCAAATGCAAACACAGAAATGTTATTTGGTATAGTGCTTGTAGGATTTGGATAGACACTGATAATCAGTCAGTTTGTTTAGTTAAGAACTCTCTAGTTGGCTTAATCCTCAAATTATGCATTTGGTACATGCCTATGAAAAAGCAGCAATGGAAAATAGAGGTCCAGGTATTGCAATAATAATAACTATAGGGACTTTTTTGATTGCTCTGCTTGCGGTGGTGACCAAAGTGCCACTACCCTATGTGAGTCACTCTCTCTGGAAAGAATGGGAAGCAAATTATGGCAGGTAGTGACGTTCTGATTACTTTGTATGTGCCCTTCTATTTGGATATTATGATATTATTTAAGATATTATGCTATTATTGTTATATTTTGCATTTAACAAATACACATTGTGATGTTTTTTAAAAAGCTAAAAATATGCATAACGTAATCACATTTTCAATGATAACATACTTGTTTTCTTTCTTTTCAATTATATTTATTGGTAATAATCAGTAACAAAATATTGACTTACATTAAAGTCTGTCAGTTTACAAAATAAAAGAAAAGGATTATTGCATATCAAAAAAAAAAAATTAATTTAAAATTAAATCATCCTCTCCATCAACAAAATGAACAAAACATTAACACTGTAAATGGACAAAATTAACACACCATTAATTAATCTTTGGAACAGCAATGGGTGTGTAAAAGAGAGTTTTCATCAGAACTATAAGCTTTTCAATAATAGCTTTATCATCAGACTCCAGAAAGTTAGGGAGACCAATGTTTCAAGACATTTTCTCTAAATCCAATGTTCCCATACCTAAAACCTATTGCTCCATCCAAGCAGAGAGACCTAAGATAGGATAAAATTACTTTTAAATCTGGGGAGTTTTCCTGAATTCAATACAAAAAAAATAGATTTACGGGTAGCTGCAATGACAAGATGTATAAAATGTTTATATTTATTCCAATATTTCATCCTAGGAGTGAAAAAAATACAAATTCAGGAGATAACTTAAGGTCATTGTTCAGTTTTTCATTTAGAAAATTATATAACATAATTGCTTTTGCTTTGTTTTGCAAATATGCTCTTCAGCCCTGTTCCAGCTTATTGCCAACCACATTTGGGTAGACTTGATTTGTATGGTGGCATGGGTTATTTGCTGCTGAGTTTGAAATTGGTGGTTTGATGAACATGTTCAGCCAATCACAGGCTGCATCACTAACTTAGTTCTTAGCTCTTATTTTCAATCAGTTGCATATTTAAAGCTTGAGAGCGAAGTTTGTTTGCATGATGGAAATGTATAAAACAAAAACCGGGTCTCCATTTTTCAGCGAGTAAAGATTTGAAGCAATCATGTGTATAGAATTGTTTTGCTACTGGCTTACCTTTCTGTTTACAAGAAGAAAAAAGATCTGTTTCTGACTTACTATATTTAGCCTCAGGAACTTGCTGTACCAAAAATGTAATTGATGACGGTCACAGTGTTTTGCAGTGGATGACTTCAATAATCTTAATGCAGCACTTATTTACCTGTAAGGACAACAACAAATACACAAATTATTTTATATCACTTAATGCCATTTTCTAGCAGAAATCATTTACACCCCTTTATATTTTGTGCATGTAAGTGGGGAAGAGTCATTCTGAATGCCCAGCACTTTTGGCAAAGCCTTATGATAATCAGTAATCAAAGCCATGTAATTCACCTTCCTAGTGGACCTGTAAGCTGATGTAATTAATACACTGTCACTATTACAGGGGAATCCATGTGAGTCATGTCCATCTGTGCCTGCTGATGGAACAAACGTGATCAATAGTCCAGGCCACAAAGGACAGAAAGGAGAAATGGGGATCCCAGGAAATGGGGAGCCTGGGAAATCAGTAAGTACATATTCATAGGGAATTTAATGGAACGGGCAATAACAGAAAAAATAAAAGGACTCATTTACGACTGTGAGCATAGTAAGTAACAAGCAAGCATAGTAAGTAACAAGCATTTTTCCCCACAGTAAGTGGCACATTATGCTTTAAAATTAGTTATTTGCACTTCTGTATAGTTACGATTGGTGCCGATCAGTTCTTCCTGTTTTTCAAATCAGGTGCTGCTGTGTCTATTGACACAGGGTTCCCACAATGCCCTGTATCAATTGTCGCATCAAAGAAATAGGACATTCATGTCACTCACAGAGCATACACCAGAAATTATGACATATTAGAAAATATTCAGCACAACTGTACCTGATGTTTGCATGCAAATTTACATTAATTATGGAGGGGCGGGGCCGTGACATGGAGGGGCTATGACGCAGCGATCATCGATTTCCCGATCACCGTGTCAATCATGGGGAATCCTGCCTGGTTTTCCTTATTTGGAAAACCGGACACGAAGTTTTGACTCGGGCAGCCCTTCGAAATACTGGGCTGTCCGGGTCAAAACCAGACAGGCGGCAACCCTAACCCAGAATGATGCTGCATTTCTGGGGAAAATGCAGCATTGTGGGGAAAAAAATGGCGATTGCTGTGAAAATTGCACTTTCCTCACTGCACTTGCAGATATAAATGAGCCTTCAAGTCTAATCTAACGCAGAGCTACTGTGGGCCACACCTATGGAGACTGCAGCAGTAGAAGTCCAACCCCTGCTCCTGCTTGGGGCCTTTTTCAAGGTTAAATAATAGAAAGGGAAATATACTATTTATACCATGTGATAATTATAAATGTGGTACTATTATTTAATAATAATAATAACTCGTTTATCTAGAAAATAAATGTAGCACCTTTCTTTTCCCCTCTACTAGCTTATCCTTCCACTAATTTGTGTCTCTCTTTATTTTTTTAGGGAATCAAAGGTGAACCAGGCATAAAAGGTGAACAGGTATACTTGCCCTTTGTAAAATGGGGAAACAATCTTTTTTTACTCATAGGAAATTGTTGCTGTAGTCAGCCCTGAAAAGTTCTGTAATGACATGTTCAAAAAAATATGGACAGAGCATTCCCCACAGACAGAAACAAATGTTTCTAATTCACTTGATTAGTGAATTGATAGTTTAACTGACCACCAAACAGATCTCTAGATAGGTCATGTTCCTGTCTCTTGCAACCTGTCAGGTACTAGGGGCTCTTTGGGGTTTACAATGTTTTCAGTTACGAAACCATGGTTCGTGATTCACAGTGGACCGTGGTTAATTTTCACTTAAACAAGGAAAATTGGTATTGAAACTGTAGAAGAAAAGTGGTGTTCAATAACATGATTAGTCTGCCATGCTTCCACCAAAAAATTGTTAGAAATAACTTTATTAAATAAGCTGAAAGGTATTATTTCTAAACACAGACCATGAACACAGTGGTGTTACTACCTCAGATGGCGGCACCCAAATGGTTTTCAGGGAGGCAAAAAGTCGCTCCTGTTAACTTAAAGAGGCAAAATTTCATTTGGCCCTCATTATGCCACTCAAATGCTAAAAAGGTAGGTGCAGTAGAATGATGGGTGTTGCCGCCTCAGGGTTGCAGTGAGGGCAGAATGACCCCTCCATGAGAGGCATACTATGCGATCCTCTTCCAGAGTCTTCTTTCTTCAAATTTCCCAGGGCAAACGTATGCGCAGTTGAATGAAATAGCCGACTTTTCAGTTAAAGTTCGGCTTTTCATTCTACTGCGCATGTGCAGCACGCAAAGGAAAAAGGAAGACGGAAGAGGATCGCTCCATGGTGCTCACTGGTATAACCCTGGGGCTGGTGCAGTTTTTTGCTGAAAGGAGCAACGATCCGGGGTTTCATGTAAGTCAATAAAATCATCTGGGGGTGCCTAACATACACCCCCAAGTGTATGAAGCCTTTCCTTCTCCTTTAAAGAGATGACAAAAAGATGTTATTTGGTTTCCAGTTCTAATGCAAATTTTGCAACATAATTTCTAATAAAATAAAGCCCTTTGGGCACAGAGATACTAAATCTCTCACATAATAGTAGTACTTTTGGATAAAACACAAACTGCCATTTTACATGTACATTATAACCCACTTTTATGTTTGATTCCAGGGTATCCCAGGTGCAAATGGTATAAATGGGGAAAAGGTAAGTTGTTAGAGCAATGGTGAGCAAACTTAATAGGACTGCATAGCTGTTCATCTTTACTACTTACAGTATACTGTTGTTCCATTCACACAACCAGAATAGCCGTATAGATCATATTAATGTATTTCTTGTGTATATTGTTTTTGCCACAGCTTTGTGCATAAATACAAGGGAGAAAAAAGACTTTCTTATGGTTTTCTCAGACAATTCTAAACTAGCTTTTAGCTCATCCAGCAAAATACAATAATGACATCTTATGTTGTGTATACTGTAAAGGGACCAGAATTCTATATGCTGTTAGATCTAAATTGTCAACTCTTAGATTATTTCTTAAGGTTTGCACTCGAAAACTCTCACGCATCTATAAACACCATCTATATTTGTAATGTGTGTCAACACAAAGTTGTGAAATGTTTTGCATATTCAAATGTTCTCTACATTTAAAATACTAAAATTGGCAGCTCAATGTTGAATATCAATGAAGCTATAAATATTGAACAGCTTTACTCTGTTCTTTTTGTATCTAGATAGCATGCACATTAATTTATTGCCAGCAGTGTTATAGACAGGCCTGACTTGACGTGTCAGATTTTATAAATATTTACACTTGTATCCCTACAATGGTCTTGAGTAAATATTCAGTATGTGTTTGATAAATGTAAGCACAGGTTCCCACGTGAATTGCAACTTTAAAAGGTTTGGTGAAAAACTGGAACAATACCATATGACAAAATAATCTTAGTTCAACTCTCTGCTCAAAAGTGTAGCAGGATCTGGTGCAAAATAACCATATATGTGCTCCATTATTTTTAATCCAACTTGCAGCTTTGTAAACTTTGGCTGTTGTGATTGCTGATATGATTTACAATAGTTGGAGTATGTATGTTGAACCAAGCTCATATCACTTGTTACTGTTATTAGCATCATTGAAAAGAGATATATGGTGTTTAAGGCAACTCCTGGGCAATTCCTCTGCATAGTACTGTTTTGTAGGACCTTACACAGTGGTGCCCATTATTTTTGCCCCCTAAAGACAGCTCTGAACAACATTTTACCTTTAAGGGTACACTTAAATGAATACAGCTAGGATTTAGCTCTGGTAGAGGTGTTCATACTGCAGAATCATTGTTTGAGCAGCACACATTAATGTAAGTGAATCCTACATTCTACTCCATTTGGGAGCCCTTGGATTCAGCTAAAAGATTATCTTCTTTATAGCATTTAGAAGTAAAGGTCAAATAACATGTCTTCTTGCACATTGTGTGTCTGTATTGAATTAAAATGAATCTTCCAAGTAGTGTTACAATTCTTGCTAGTTAAAATGTCTCCTCCTTGAACAACAAACATAATCATTGAAGTTCAGCCTTTTCAGGCTGATAAATCTCTATAACCTTTGGCCAGTTACTGAAGAATTGACCATATAACGGTGGAAGTCTTTGATGTTCTTTGCAATAGGATGCCCTGAATAAAATGAAATACTTTTATTCAGGTTTTAATCCTAGGTACAGGGAATAATATCACTGCATGACCAACATCATGACCAACATCAGGCCATAGCCATTAGTGTAGCACAATGACACAACATACATTCTTGAACTAGCTTAAAAAATGCTTCATGAGAATTTTCTCTTTTTTCAGGGGGAACCCTGCACTTCCTGTCCAACATTGTCTCCTGGCATGGCATCCATACAGAACATACCAAAGGGACTGAAGGGAGAACCTGGGGAGCCTGGAGTTGGACTGATTGGACTACCAGTAAGTTATTTTGGCACCATCATAAGAATTGTCTTTGAACAGACTACTTATATATAAGTATTGTGTCTCAAGCAAAATATGAAACTAAATTTGTGTATTATATCCTTCCACTGCCCATACACACACTGACTACAGGGCAAGAAAGGGGGAGGACTGATCACTAAGCAGCAAACATTTTCTTTAGATTATGATTTACAGCAAAACACCTCAGCCTCTTTACAAAAACAGAGGGGCTAATTAATAAACGTGAAGCATAAGGTGTGTTTAATGGAAAAAAAACATGCACAGGTATTTAATTTCTCTTTGTAAAACAAAAGAAATCAAGGTCTTTTCTAGGTTAAATGGCAAATCCAGACTGACAGCCCTTTTTTTGCTCATATAAAAAGGTAAAGGCACAAAGTTATTAAATAAGAAGACTTACTCAGTGTTTAAGGAAACAGAGTAACACAGGGATATGACACATGGTATCCCATGTCTATACCGGGCCTTTGTAATAAATCAATTCTTTTTTAAACAGGGAAAAATCGGGGTACCTGGATTGTCTGGGTCCAAAGGAGAAAAGGTGAAGTCTTTGATTAATTTAATTTGTAATAAATAAACAGTTCTGCAGTATTCCTCTGGTGTCTCTCAAAATGTTTGTAGAATTCTTCAGATATTCATATGCTAGTATGATTTCTGTCTCACTGGCCATCAATGCATAGCTATGGCCCATTTAGTGCCCATTTGTGTATCAATGACTTAAATACAGCCACATATGCATAACTATGGACAACTCAATACAGGTAGCAAATCATAGAGTATTAATGGCACAGTATTACTATTGGATATGTTCTACTCGCCTATTCAATCCAGAACCACATTCATGTGTCATTTAACAAAACAAGAGGCTTATATTTCCATCTTTAACTCCCTCAGTACAGAAAATAGGGTGATAATGTCTAATATTTGTTTGTATTTCCAGGGGGATTTTGGGCCTCAAGGACCACCAGGGACACCAGTGAGTATGGACATGTGTTAAATGTCCTTTATGGACATACAATCAGGTTCCATATCATTTGGTGACCTTGTCAGTTTGCGATACTGATTATTGGATACTCAGAGGGTCCAACATGTGACTTGAATGGGTTTTCCCTTCCACAGGGCTTGCCAGGACAGCTAGGGGGAACTGGACAAGCTGGAACTAAAGGAGAAAAGGTTAGCTCCAGTTTGCTAAGAGTGGTGACTGATATAATTGTTTTAATTATTGAACCTGTGCCTTTGTTCTCTACAGGGCGAGTCCTGCACTATGTGTCCAACCTTCCCAGCTGAAGTATCAAAACCAGATACTGTCATTGCTATTCCTGGACCCCCCGGACAAAAGGGAGAAACAGGAGAAACAGGAAATGGACTACCAGGAAAAAATGTAAGTACCTCGGCAGATAAGAAACAAGTGGCACCCACAGATGAAGGTTGCAAAGCTTACAATCAGGATGAAGCCTATGTTTTTACCAGTGTATAATTGTTATTGATAAAAAAATATCAACAGTTACATTTGAGTTCAAACCCTACATTAATGGGCAGATTTACTAAAGAGCAACAACCGTTATTACAAAAACTCTGATGAGCCCTTATAAACCTCAGGTATGAGTATAAATACTAAAATCAGTGCCAATTTATTTAGGCCAAACTGTTTTTTTTATATAAATATGGCAGTTGGTTAAAACTCTTCCCAGTGTCACAGAAATGTTAGAACTGAGCATAGAAGCATCCAAACACTAACACTTTTCACCATAAGTTACATTTTTTGTCATTCTGTCTGGCTAGCTGTCTGGAGAGAAGAGCAGGGGGCACTTCTGTAACACTTTCATGAGTATTAGTAGCTTTAAAAACTGCAAATATGAAAACAAAAAGAAAGAAAAATAATTCATGTCAATTGCAAAGGGTTTAGAAAAGCACTTTGGGCAATTTTACATTATGTTATGGGAGGGGCTTATGTCCCCTATAAATATAAATAATTTGTGTTGAAGCTAGGTAAATGATTTTTTATATATTTCTTGTTTCACCATGAAGAGATCTAATAGCAAAGAATGACTGAATATAACAAGATAAAGTGGCTTTTGTGTACATTTCAGAAGTGAAAGTTAGTCTACTGAATTCTTTTTATAACATTACATTAACAACAGGACATGGCATACTATTTTTATTACTTTTTGCTAACAATTGCCTTGGTGCCCTTTTATATTTGGAGAGACAATTGCCTTATCTAGATCCAGTACATTAGAAAAGACTTTCTTGCTCTTTTAGTGGCCACTATTCTTTTTTCCTTTATAATTGTATGCAATCTTGTAGTTTGGAATTCCCTTTACCACTTATGTATGTGTACCACTCAACTTAAAGGACCACAACACGTTGATAGTAATGATAGTAATGTACATTCCATTGCTTGGAATTTACTTATAAAATCTGACATATACATTTGTGTATTGTCTTCAGGGTAAACAAGGAGAACCTGGAACGAAGGGGCAGAAAGTAAGTAACTGCAGGTCCACGACTCTCATATCAATGAGCTTTGCTAAAACAAATGATTGAGTTTTTTTTACTTTGAAGTTGGCATTGCTGCCATAACTCTGTTTTGTTATGATATGATAGGGTGAGACTGGAACAGCAGGGGACCCTGGCATTTCTGGGAGAACAGGTTTACCAGGACTGGCCGGACAACCAGGCATACCAGGATTAACAGGAATCAAGGGGGAGAAGGTGAGATCATTTAACTGCTCTACCCCTTCAGTAAAATGAGCTGTCTTTCAACCTAATAATTACTTACATTACACAAATAAGATTATACAACACTTCTGTAAATGGTAGGAATTTTAAATGACAGAAAAGTTATGTGTATCCATATAATGGCACTAGGCATCACATTTTTATACAGGTAACTTAAACTGGTTAAAAAAAGTGTCTTATTAGAGGTGAAAATACCTTAAGGTGACATGTCAAAGATACCTAACTTGTCACCCTTCATCCATAATTATAATATTATGAGCGATTTTTAAAATCACAATATTATTATTATACTATTGACAGGACATTAAATAATAATTTTAAATAATGTACAACCTATTATAAATCATAGGAATATTAGGTTAATATTAAGTTGCCGAACATTATTGTTATTATTTATTTTCAAATCACAATATTATTATTATTATACTATTGACAGGACATTAAATAATAATATTAAATAATGTACCACCTATTATAAATTATAGGAATATTAGGTTAATATTAAGTTGCCAAACATTATTATTATTTATTATTATTATTAACATTTATTTATATAGCGCCAGCATATTTCGCAGTTTATACAACTAAATCACATTAATTACATACATAGAACATATGGAGTTACATACATCACAACCAATGCCAGTGCAAACGGTGAGGAAGGCTCTGTGCAAAGGAGCTTACAATCTAAAGGGAAGGGAATAAGACACATGTGGGAGTGGGCAAGACCAGAATTGAGTGGGTGAGAGATGTGGTATTGTATTTGGTAGTTAAGCAGAGTGAGGGTAGTGCATTTTTAGAGATCTTTAATTTAAATTTTATTCTGAAAGGTAGCGGAAGCCAGTGTAGGGATTGGCAGAGTGGCATGGCAGAGGAGGAGCGGTTGCTGAGGTTTATGAGCCTTGCGGCAGTGTTCATAATGGACTGGAGAGGTGAAAGTCTCTGGAGTGGAAGGCCAATTAAAAGAGAGTTACAGTAGTCTATACGTTATATGACGAGAGAGTGAATAAGAATTTTTGCAGCATCTTGGGTGATAAATGATTGTATTTTACCAGCTTAACCTCCCTTCTCTGGACTCTCTCTAATTCAATAATGTTCCATTTGAGCACTGGAGACCAAAACTGTACAGCATATTCTAGATGGGGCCTTACCAATGCCCTGTACTGAGGAAGAATAATGCTCTCCTCCTTCGAATCTATGCCCCTTTTAATACAGCTCATTACCCTGTTGGCCTTGAAGCTGCTGTCTGGCATGGCTTGCTACAGCCAAGTTTATTATCTACAAGGACTCCAAGGTCCTTTTCCATTATGGATTTGCCTAGTGCAGTCCCATTAAGAGTATAAGTGGCTATACCTCTGCCTTCCTCTTCCATCGTTATTTCATGTCCCTTGTACTGTCTAAGCTGTACCCAGGCCTGGACTGGCAATCTGTGGGTTCTGGCAAATGCCAGAGGGGCTGCTGCATGGTTCCATAGAAAGTTACCATAAAGTGGGCTGTTAAGGGGCTGTTTGGGCCTCTGTGTACTTGAAATGGCAAGGCCTATTTTGACTCCCAGTCCAGGCATGGCTGTACCCATAAATACATTGTATATACTGCACATTCATATTTGAGTTTTGCAGAGATATGACCAAATGGAGATGTATAATGATCCATATATTGTACGTTCAACACTTTCTGTTAGAGGGACATGTGCCAGCTTCTGGCTCAAGATTTCTTAACCCATTAACATGGAGAATAGATGCTAGGAGTTGTCATTCTTACATATGGTGGGCTGTCATTTGTGTATCACTGACTATGAAATGGAAAGATCTCGATGCTTTACAAGATGTTGGGAATGCTTATGCATAACCCTGTTTATAAACTCTCCAGAACTTGTTACAGTCATATGATGGCATGATTGGATTTGCCATTGCCTATAATTACCTTTTATGACCAAAATTGCACTATAAAAGGATATACTGTTCTCCTGTAATATTATTTCTCTTGGAAACAGGGAGATGCCTGTGACTCATGTCCCATGATCGGTGGAGGAGATTCTAATGTTCTCGGGATTCCTGGAAGACCTGGGGAAAAAGGAGAACAAGGGCCTCCAGGGAAAGGACAGCCAGGAAAACCAGTGAGATGGATTCTGTGCTTGTTTTTTTTCTCCCTCCATAGCCGGTACTAGGTATAGTCAACTGCCAATTTTTTGTTCTTAGGGTCAGTCAGGGCTTCCTGGAATTCAGGGACTACAAGGAATTAAAGGTGCACAGGTGAGTGATTGGGGGGCATGAGTTGAAATAAATAACTCATGGAAATAAGTAAATGATCCAATTAAACCTTGAAGGAAAAACCTTGGTTCCTTAGACATCCCTGGAACTATCTAATAATTCTAAAACAAGCTAATATGTCTTTTGTATTTATCTGACAGTTTAATAAGGGGAAACATTGTTACTTCTTGCTTATTATACATGTTATTCTATTGGTTTTGTCAGGGGGAGCCAGGACCACCAGGAGAAGGGAAAAGAGGTCCACAGGCAAGTATTGCAAAATAAACATTAAATATTCACTTTGCTGCTGTTAAGTAACCCTTGACAAACAATGACTGCTCACAATTTGCACATGGTTAGTAAAGTAGCTGGACTGTGTCTACCAAATTTCAGACAAATAAACAGCATTATTACACAAAAATGTACACCTTCTACCCATTCCTGAGTGAAATAAACACCTGTAATATATAAAAGACTTTCATTGCAGCCAACTTTAAAAAGTCTTACTTTTCTCTTTGTTTGCCAGGGAGAACCTGGGGAACGTGGTTTGCCTGGGAAAACAGTGAGTGTATCTATTACCTAATACACACTCAGCGGAAAGACCAAATGCTTTGCATGTCCTGTATATCTTCTTTTACCTAATTAAGGCATGGTATTCCTACACAGTAAATAGGTCATAGACATTGAGCTGTTATTCTAAACACTTATTTTACTATCTTATTTTACAGGGGGCACCAGGACCTCTAGGGTCCCCTGGCTTTGTTGGATCCAAAGGTGAAAAGGTAAGTTTAAGCAAAGTAAATATATTTCAGATTCAGGTGAACTACAAAACAAAGAGAGCTAGGACTGATTTTCTAAAGGAGAGCTCAGTACAAGCTCACTAAAATACTTTCACAACAGCCGTCTGGTGGTTTACTCAGTAGTCTTATGGCAAAAGCCAGGGTGGCTGTTCAGTGCTTAGACGTGAACATTAGTGACAGGTGAAAGTTTCTAGAAACTTCTAGAAACAAAGCACTGGTGAAGTCTTGCTAGGACTGTGTTGCACAGTGATCTGTATACCCTTGGGTAGAACATCATGCAAATCTTGCATATGGGATACTGCTAAGAAACAAGACCAAAGTTGTGTCCTCATTCCACAAGGAACCACTTACTTGTGACCCCTACTTGCTAGTGGGGTAGGGTGTCAAGATTAAACCCTCACTCTTAATTATAGGGTGTAGGTTCATTATTCTATATTAAAGGGGATATAATACTATCCTATTGCACTCTACAAAGCAAGTGGCTCAAATGAAATTTTAGTTAAAGAAGGGAATCTTTTCCCTTCCAGTGTTACATCAGTAATTCTGTTGTTAGGTAACACTCAAACAAAAAAAAAGTTGCTTGCTGTTTAGTAGGGCTTTGTACACTGGTGACATCTACTAATGCAATGTAAATTAACTGACACCAATATAAAATTAATGTATCTAAACTACTCAGCAGAATTAGCGGTACAGTTTTGGGGCAAGGTTAAATGTGCCCTTTATTGTCATGATTAATGGCTATTATGATGAAATGGAAATGTGCATTATGTGGAATGTCAGTGAAGGAATAATGAAATAAGTAAGGAGTATTGGGGAGCACCTCCCATCAAATAGAAAACAGCCAATTGTGTGCAAGGTCAAATAATTAAACCAATATAGAAAAGAAAAAGAATAAAGGAATAATGAAAGACAGACACAAGTAGCATAAAGTTCCAAATTATTTATGCGACAGAAGCTGCTGCAAGACAGTGATGATACCTGATTCTTTCATAGGGAAACACTGGACAAAGAGGGGCTCCAGGAGAACCTGGAAATCCTGGAATAGGTGCCATGGGACCACTGGTGAGTTTAGTTTATTAATACATTACACTGTTTTCCTCACATTTGTAATATCACATGCATTTACATTCAGATGGAGTAAACATAATGTAATGGCTCACCGTGTACCACACTGTTTCTTAATTGAAATGGAGAAAATGTAAAGTTTGGTTATACCTTTTATTGTCTAACTGAAAAACTAAAAATTGCACTCAGGCCACTACATCAGGCAAAATACAAATGAAAACTTTAAAGGCACATCATATATACTGAAAAAGGGGTTATGGGCAATACATTAGAGAGTTGCAGATAGACAGAGATAACTTGTAGAGATAATTAAAGCAATTAGGGTGGGTTGTAAATAGTTCAGGGGTCTGGATTCAGTCAGATCACACAGTGTGAACCAGAATAGTGTAAGTTTAACAAAACTGTGCACAATTAGGAATGGGACAAGTAAAAAGTGAAGATACAAGGTAAGGGTCCATTGGGTAGGATAACGTTTGGATCCAGAACTTATCCACTTCACAAGTCCAAACCAGACTGTAACAAATAAAGCACAAATAGGAATTATGACCTGTAATCTAACAGCATATATGATGTGCCTTTCCAGTTTTCATTTGCATTTTGCCTGATAAAGGGGCCTCTGCGAAAGCTTGCAATTTTTACTTATTCAGTTAGCCAATAAAAGTTATCACCAAACTTTACATTTTTTTCAATGGCTAACACGGTACATCTTTTAATTTGAATGGATCAGTAGCACACCATTTTCAACTAAAATGAATGCTGAGACTTTGAGCTGAGGTGTGTTGTGAGAACCAATAGCTGGATTTGACTACAGTATATTATTTTCTTCTACATTTCACATTGGATGTAGAATATGTTGTTTACTACCTTTTCTCCCATTCTGTTGTAGGTATGCTACAATATCGATTTCAATCTCAATCTCAATGTAGAGGGTGTAATTTTTACTTGCTCAGATCTTTATCTTAAGATATGGATTTGTCCCTAGCAGGCAACACTAATATTTTACTATACTAGATTTGTATTATGTCATTGGACTGTTATAAGATTTACCCAATATTTATTCCATTGTTGTACTGGATTTTCAGAAACACATCTTTGATTCAATTAGAGCTACAGTAGCAAAAAAGATGTATATGCGCAAAGCCAGGGCCGCCATTAGAAATCACGGGGCCCCGTACAACAAAATTTTTGGGGCCCCCTGGGCCCCGCCCACACTGACGACCAAGCTCCACCCCATATCCCGCCCACTCCACATCGCAGTTAAAAGACCACACAGACATCAGCGCTAAAAAAGTAACCCCCCCACACACAAGTTGTAAAAAGCTATTGATGGTCAGGGCCCCCTTATAAAAAATTGGGGCCCCAAAAAAAAAATATTTTTTTTTTTTTTTTTTAAAAACATTGGTGGCAGGGGCCCCCTTATAAGTTAAAAACAAATTGGGGCCCCAAAAAAAAAATTTTTTTTTTGAAAATAAACTGGTGGCAAGGGCCCCCTTACAAGTTAAAAAAATTTGGGGCCACCAAAAAGAAAATACATTTTTTTAAAAAAAAACAAAAAAAAACAATGGTGGCAAGGGGCCCCTTATGAGTTAAAAAAAAAATTGGGGCCCCAAAAAAAAAGTTTTAAAAAAAAGATTGGTGGCAGGGGCCTATAGAATATTAAAATAATACATTGGTGGCCAGGGGATTAAAAAAAAAAAAACACAAACTGGTGTTCAGTAGGATTGAACTCATGGCTTCAGTACTTCAACTTTGCCTCCTTTCGTGACTTCGGGTCTTTTCACCGCTTCAGGACTTCAATTTCGGCTGTTTTCGTGACTTCGGGTCTTTTCGGCGCTTCGTGACTTCGGGTTTTTCCGTGACTTCGGGTCTTTTCGGCGCATCGGCTTCGGCTTTTCGGCACTTCCGCATTCGGCACGCAAGAGGCAAGACGTACGGCTCGGGCGCTCGTAAGGGGGGCCCAGATCTTCAAAAAATGCAGCGCTGCCGGGCCCCCCTTCATGCCCGGGCCCGGTACGCTTGTCCCCCCTGTCCCCCCCTGATGGCGGCCCTGCGCAAAGCATCTGAAATTGAGGCTACCCTCTAAAGTTGGCCATACAAGCACAGATATTATTATCCTATATGTTAAACTGTACGTTGAACAAATGATTAGGGCAGATATCATTGTGCCACGGATATTAGTCACTTCTGTATTTGGACAGGTTTGGAAATTGTATGGTGGCGCAAATGAAAATCTGACTGCTGCATGGCTTCTCTGATGATAAATTTTTCCTATGATTGGTCATATGTGCAAGATAGCAGTCTTCATACTAATGATTTATTTTTTTATATACTGAACGATTAACATTACTAAAGTCTGGCATAAAACAATATCTTTTACATGTGTGGCCAGCTTTAGGGTTATTTCCCAGTTTCAGGTGTTTTGAGCATATACATCTTTTTTTTTTTTTTGCTAATGTAGCTTTAACTGAATCCTAGATTTATTTCTGACAGTAAAGTACATTATCAATAGCACATGCCAATGAAAAAGATAACAAAGGGTAAATTAGGAGAGAAATACCAGTAGGTTGGAAAGTAATAGTAAATACTTGCAGAAGTTATGATAAGCCAAAGAGTGAGGAATACAAGCAAGGGACTGCAAAAAGCACAGGAAGCTGCAGAAACACAGAGAACCATAGTGTCCTCTTTCTATCTGGCTGCAAATTCACATTTGTGCAAGGTACTACAGAAGTAAACAAGATCTAGTATATTATAAGTATCATTTTAATTGGTGTAGAATTAAAATATACCTCTAAGGTATAATCAGTGATTCTACAACAAAACAGGCTATAAACATAGTCCGTAAGGAAATTTTACAAAATAAATAGTGTGCATAGAACAGACTGAATCACATTTCATCAAAGAAGGATGCTGAACAGCATCCATATTTCCAATCTGAATATTACTAGATGAATTAATTAAAAATCCATATTACTTTAGTTTGTACATGGCATTATATATTCTGGATACATTCACACTTGTACAGGATAAATAAATCAGTTACTTACAGTAAAGAAATGTAGCATGGGTAATATTCTCTTTGATAGTCTGTTGTTTACAACTTAATCACCTCTACTCTGCACATATTCTCAAGAAAGATCAGACTTTCAGGAGCCCAGATAACTGCAGATCCTGATGCTGAATGGCACAGTTCAATATATGGGTTTGATTATTAATGATAATTGGGCTTGCAGGTTTAGTGCTGTATTACGAGTGTCTCCATGAATGTATTTTCTAACTGCATTACTAAGGATTGAATTATATAACAATTGTCTTCCTGGAGCTCTCTGGAGAAATGTACAATTTGGCATCAGTGCAAAATAATGATAGTTATTTTAGCAATTGCCTTTGCTGTTTCATTTATATTCTGTTAGTATGTCTTGTAAGTAGGATTGTTTTTGTATTTCTGTTTTCTTTTAATAATGGTACAAAGCAAAAATACTAAAACAAACTCTTTTATTGGACTAAGCAGTGATATTGCTTCTCCCCTATAATATTAGTACTAATATATAATAAAGATATTAATTATATGTATTATTATTTATTATAACAACACATATTTATAAAGCTCCAACATATTCCCCAGTGCTGTACAACAATCCAATCCTGCTACTAATACTGAAAAGAGGATGTTGTGCATTAGTTCTATATTGTGCCTTAATATACCTTCCAAAGTTTAGTGAAACCAAAATAGATTTGGGCAAATGTAATTAAATGACGCACCAGGGCTCACATTAAATTAGACTAACTATATTCAGCAAACTATGAATTGATTGGCATAGAATAAACTGAAATATAATCACATCATTTCTAATGAATACATCTGTGGATCCAGTTGTTCTGTCGGTCAAAAGATATGAACCTCAGAATGACCTATGATGGCATTGCAAAGAACAATATACCCCCTATACAGTATTTATTTCAATATATTAAAATATAGAATTTTCTGTTTGATGAGATAATCACAGATCAAATTAATGCTTTAAACAACTTGAAGCAAACTATACTCACAATTCATTCATACAAGATGATGTTAACAATTTAACAATTCTCCTCATTAAAGATTCAGTAAGCCCCAAGGCTTGAAATATATTAAGTTACCCAACATGGCACTCATTGGTGTTGATTCCTCCAATGTGAAGGTAGCTTCAAAATGTAGTGCAACAGTGTTCCTGTCTCTATAGCAATCGAAACTAATTACCATTGCGCCATCTATTGGTGCATCAGTTAAATATCATCTCTGCCCATATCAAATATAATTCAACCCTAGCAATAAGCGAGGATGTTGGGGTCTACAGCTGGTAGTTCTGGTAGGCCTTTAGTGTGGATAATGAATATACCTCATTATGGGTTTACACAAAATTTGATTGCTTGGATCATTTCTGGTGCTACCTCCTTTCCTTTCTTAGAATGTCTAGGTTTGAGAAAAATAAATGCAGCTTCTTATTCTTTACTTAACTCTTAATCAGTTAGTTAATCAGTGGGATAACTTGCAGCTGGGGTTGGTACAGATTAAGTGGAGATTAATAAAAAAAAAACCCCTCTCTAACCTCTAAATGCCCAGTGCTAAATGTTTAAAGGCAATCTTAATTTTAATATAATAATATTAAGGGACGCACTTTTTCTATGCAGACTGCTATATTTTACCAGTTTTAAGTATCATTTACATATAAATAATGTAAACTCTTCTAGGGACGTGAAGGACCTTCAGGTCATCCAGGATCCCCTGGACTTGATGGTGTACAGGTAAGATGTTCTTATGCTCACTTTTATCACTGTACTCTCCACACCCCTTATTTTCTTTAAAATAATCATAATTTGTCAATCACACACAGGCTCTGTGTCATTTGTGTATTTGCATTACATTTTCTAATTTCCTTGCAGCCCAATGTTATAAAAACACAGATCAAAAGCAAAACAGCAAAAAATTTGTTTTTCAAAAAAATAAGATATCAAGCATGTGAGGTGCAAATAACTCAAGGGTACTACCACAACAAGAAACCTAAAACTCAATATAGCATATGATGGGTTTGCACACTCTAAATAATAACACTCTAAATAATACAATACAAACAAAGGGTGGTATAAAGTGAATTTATTTTATATAGTTTTATAGCAACAAAATGATAAACCAATATCTTATCCAAGAAAATCTGTACACAATATTACTGACAAATATATATACCGTATATACTCGAGCATAAGCCGACCCGAGTATAAGCCGAGGTACCTAATTTTAACTACGAAAACTGGGAAAATGTATTGACTCGAGTATAAGCCTAGACACAACTACAGCCCTGTCTCCCAGCAGCGCACATTCCGCCAAAGCTACCCCCCCAGCGATCAACCGGACTTCTTTGAAAAGTTGATGGTGACAGAGAATTGCCAAACGGATTACTGTGTGCATTGTCCCACTGTCCCACTACCATGTGCAGAGGTGTGATACTGCAGTCTCTCCCCAAGCGAACTGTTGGTATAGGAATGATTAAAAGTGACTGCAATCTCAGCTACTGCCCGCTGACTCTAGTATAAGCCGAGGTAGACTTTTTCAGCACATTTTGGATGCTGAAAAACTCGGCTTATACTTGAGTAAGTTCAAGGCAATTTGCCAATTTTGTAAGTTCAAGGCAAAAAGAGAAACAAACCACAAGGAACAGATACACTTTGCCAAAGATGAGAATACCCCATTGTTTCGGGCACTATAGCCTTTGTCAAGTGGGACTACCTTTTGTTTGCATATTATTTAGAGTGTGCAAACTCATCATATGCTATATTGAAAAATCCTTTATAAACCTCATCAATAATGGAATCTTTATAGTGTTTGCCAGCAGTTTGCACAGACATCTCTCTACACTTCCATTTTCTATTTAACCTCTCCACTCCACAGTCTGCATCATTACTTTTGATTATTCTGGTATCTCTCTTTACACTGCAACCTAGCTTCTTTCTAAACACACAATTTTCTTCAAATATCTTATTGCTTCACTTATGTTATATCTTTTTTTTTTATTTTAGGGTGATAAAGGAGAAAAGGTGAGTATGTTTGTGTTTCTATATAATAGTACAATTATATATAAACTGTCTGAATAGGAAACAAACTTTACTCTGACTTTAGTGATCGTGAGCTTGTGCTCTATTTCCAGGGAGATGCTGGAGTGTGTTCTTGCCCACCATGGATGGATCCAGAAATTTTTGGAAGACCTGTAAGTTTTCTCCTTTTTACTAGTATACATGATGCCTTTTTATCTCTCTAATTGCATTTTCTATGTTTCAGGGCTCTCCTAATAAGTTAAATGGAGATGGCTGGTCTTTTGGAATTCAGGTCAGTTTAATAAGCCTTTCTTCTCTTAATAACCATTATTACATTTCTGCAACCACTTTTTATATCTTGCCATGATAAAACCTTTTCTACTGCACTGCCTTCATTATGAACTCCATCTTTTTGACAGTAACCATCTAGAAACACAAAGACATTTTCTCTGCCTTTTGATATGGCTCTACTCTTCATACTTTGGGGCAGATTTATCAAAGGTCGAATGTTAGAGTTTTTTTAACTCAATTGAACTTGAATGACCTCAAAATTCGAATAGTATCTTATTTAAGAAAAAACTCTAATATCTAAAACTCTAACAAATATAACTGACCCGAAAACTCGAATCGAATTTGAATTAGACTAAACTTGAATAGAGTTTTTACTCCAAAACTTGAATGTCAGAAAGGCTCTTAACATCTTCAAATGGGTCACTGGACCTCTGCCATTGACTTCTACATGAACTAGGCAGTTTTTAGGTGGCAAATAGTCGAATTTGAATTGTTCCCAGGGTCCAGGTATGATAAATCTCAAATTCTATTTCGAGCTTGGATTATTTCCAACTCAGATTTGTGAATTTTGATCAAAAATCCAACTCCAAAATTCAAATTCGAATTTCAAATTCAAACCTTAATAAATCTGCCCCTTAGTGTATCTTTGACCTCCAATTTTAAAAATAATTGTGGATTTTTTTGAAACTCTTCAACATAAGCAATCATATTAAATCTTCGTCTTGTTTCAGGGCCCTCCTGGGCCTCCAGGGCCCCCAGGTCCTCCAGGACTACCTGGCCTACAGGTGAGCTGTATTATTATTTTTTAAGGGGGGAGTTAAATCATCTGATCAAAACCCACACTTGAGCTATATTACACATTTTGGGTGTGTTGGACTGACTTCATGATAAATATTTTCCTCCAAAAAGGGTAACTGTTTTTTCACCCAAATTGACAAAAAGAAAGAAAAGATGAAGTTGGTGGGTTTGATATGGGTGTCTGATGACCATGATTCCTCTATGTGAACCTTTCTCTTCTGTCATTACAAATAAAAAAAAAGAAAAGCTGCATTGTGGTTGCAAACAATTCTGGTGAAGAAATAATTTACAGAAAAAGCATGGAGTATAAGGTACCCTATAGTTTACCCAGCAAGGCACCCTATGAAGCAAGGATTATTGTACTGGTTATATTGTAATATTCTTTGCTTTATCTGTGCATATTTCTCAGATTAGTCTTATTGAGTTAGTTCAGTGGATATGTGGAATAACAATTACATTTATAGAAGGTGGTGGGAGTGGTTACATCATTAACTGTTGAAACAGCAAATTTTTTTGGACTTTAGTTATTAAAATGGCATAATTTACAATTAAGACAGTAGCATAAAATAATAGCAGGACCAGTATACAAGGTCATTGTATGCATATAAATTATTTTATACTGAGCAACCTCTTAAAAATGATACATACATTAAAACATTAAAAATGTAAAAATGTTCATTTAGATCCTAAAAGAAAACAAGTAAATAGAAGTTTACATTTTGGCAATAACACTGCATGTGAAAAGTTCCAAGCTATAATAGATATGATCCTTCCATAATAGGGATTTACAACCATTGGTTATATAACTAGAGCAGGGCAGTAGGGTATCACCTCTTCAAAAACAATTAAAGCTCTTACAACTCTTCAGGGTTTGCAGCTTACATTTACATCTTGCAAGAGGAATCTCAAAGGAGTATCTCCTCCTATATGTGCATTCATGTCCCCATTCTTTGATTGTATGATAATCATTGTGATCATCAACTGAACTTCTTAGAATGACTAACATGGAGGTCAGTATGATATTATGGCAAGACACAGATACATAGTACAGAATGACTGCTAGTAGACAGTATTAATGTTTATTACAGAATGCCTAGTTATGGCCAATACACCCAGTTGTATATGTAATTATGTTTGGGCCATATATCTTAAAGATTAATGTAGAAACAAGTATAATACTAGTATCATGAAGAATGTGTGTATATTTTTATTTACATAGCGCTATTTATGCACACAGCGCTGTACAGCAGACCATCAAATTGACTGAACAAATACGAATAATACAATAATAAATGTAAATTCAAAATACCTTTACGTTGAAAAGTGATAAGTGTTAAAGAGACATGGTGAAGATGGTCCAAAGGGGCCACAGAGGTAAATAAGTGAACCTGTGGGAAGAGAGGTAAATAGAAAACTAGAACTACTAGAAATTTTAGCAAAGTAGATTGAAAAAGTTAGCAAACACATCTTAAGCCCCCTAGTCATGCAGTGTGTGTGTTTCTCTGACTCTGCAGTGTGAGTTTCTCTGGAGCTGCAATAGGCATCTCCAGTACTGCAGATATTGGTTTTGTGGTATGCAAATTCAAGGCATACACTGTGGAGGCACTGTGGACACATAAAAGGCACATGCTTTAGCCCCAGATTTCTTCCTTGACTGTAGGGTGTACCCGGACACAATAGTATGCCAGGAGCGCCTGGAGTGCCAGGAGAGCTGGTAGGTACAGAGTGCTGGTGTGCTTCCGCTGTGTGTCAGTGTCACGCTCTCTACATGTCCTCCCAACCCATGTTGCACAGAGGCAGGTGAGCAGCTGTGATACATGCACACATAGCCTCCCCTCCCTCCTTTTGGTGTCCAACCTTGTCAATTTGCTTTGCAGGGTCACTGTGCTGTTCTGTGTGTCCCGCTTGTAGGCAAACATAGAAAAAATACCCAAAGCTCCATTTATAATCATGTCACCTCTCTCTCTTTCAGGAACCCCTGGCTGCAGAAAGCAACATTGATATTCTAAAGGTGAGAATGTTATAGGGAGAAACATAAAGGATTGTGTGACCAGAAAGAAGATTTTGTTGATAAAGACACCTGGTTGTAGTGTTTGTGTGTTATGCGGGAAACCCTTAAGACAATGGTCAAAACACTTTTAGAATGGTGAATTAGTCTGATATCCACCTGCTTCATACAGAATATGTGTGGGGACTGTGCCAGTGGGCAGAACTCTCACCTACCCCCCATCGCAGTGAAAGGACAGAAGGGAGAGCAAGGCCTACCTGGGATTCCTGGAACACAGGACTGTGAGAGGGTATGGAGTCACTTCAAATAGAGAGGATATATGACTATGTATATATAGCAACATAATGTGTTTGTGTTGCCATGGCTGAGGTCTGAGTGACAACTACATAAGGTAAAAGGATGAAGTGAAATCACTCTGTGGTTAGATTAACTATGGAAGTTTTCCCTTGTGCACTCTCTATTTTTTTTTAAGATTCTGTGGATAGATTGCATGACATTGATATACAACTGGCAAGTATGTTTAATTGCATTTTGTAAGCAGGGATCCTTTGTTAAAAAAACCTTTGACAAAATGGTGAATTGTAAATAGGACTTTAACTTGAATTAAGGCAATGAATCCATTGATAGCTAACTGACAGGGTAGACTAAAGAATCAACCTATAGGTCTTCAGCCATTCTTAAATAATCTTTGGTAGCCCAAGGAGGCTACAGGGTGGTTATCTCAAAACTAGCATGGAATGGTTATTCACAATCTGTTGGTTGTGACTTCTGGTTTGTACATTATGGCATTGTCTGCTGGAATACACTATTGATGGCTCCAATGCTGCTATGGGGTATGCCAGGGCCACAACTTGATGTTTGTAAAATATATACTAACTCATTTTCTTTGTTTTCAGTGCCGAACTGAAAAAGACGATGAAGTGGTAAGTAAAAGATACAAAATCAATTAATCTGTCTAGCTCTCCACTTCCATTCCACTTAAAGGCTAATTTAATTTATTTTAACTACTGCCTTTCTTTTCAGGGAGATGAACCTGATCACGGCTGTGCAGGTGGGCCAGGGCAACCAGGTGTCCCAGGATTACCAGGACAAGATGTAAGGACAAGGGTTGACAACACTGAGTTTAAACAATGTCACACGTAAAAAAAGTACATTATATGCTGACTTGATTAGATGTCATTGACAAGTATTTCTAAATATCTTTGATTTCTCACAGGGATTACCTGGTCCACGAGGATCTTCTGGACCTCCAGGAGCTCCAGTAAGTGTTTTCTATTCCATCCCCTTTCATTGATGCTAGGAAACATAGAAAATGAAATAAAGATATGTCTTATTACTAGCACAGATAGAAGAGGGGCTTAGTCTCCACAAAAAAGGTCAGATGGCTAAACTTAAAAGCTTTCCATTACTAAACCTAAGCCTGTCATGTTAACCTTGCATCAGTGGTGGTGGTGCTTTCAAATATTCTGAACCTGCTTTCTTGCTGGACTCCCTGGAAAAGGTGTTACTAATGTATAATTTATGCAGGTGCAGCAACAATTGAGAACCCCTGCTTATGGGGCTAATGCAATGTTAAAACTGCAATTTTTAGAAAAAAAACTGCCATGTTTTTTTTTTTTTCAGCATAATTATGGAAGCACACTATGTGTATAACTTGTTACTTATCCTACTGCATTACTGATGGCTGTTGTCTTGGTGGCCTTCTGTCTCTAATTCGCGCAGCACTATCTCTTCAATTTGGTTAGAAGCCCATCTCTATGATACTGATACACACAGAAGATGAATAGAAGTGGAAAATCGATTCTCCTGTTTATCCTCTGATTGGAAGCAGCTCTGTGATTGTGACAACCCATATTTTTTCCCCTCAGGGGCCCCCAGGTTTTCCAGGCACTCTTGGCACCCCCGGACTACCTGTAAGAATATACCCCACCCCCACATTTGCTCGCTTTGACTCCTCCACAGTGATTCCTCCAACCTTTTGTGCCCCATAACTTCACCTATTCTTGCAAATACTGTAAACTCTCCTCTTGTTCCACACCCATTGTGACCAAATGTTCACCCTTCCTTTTGTGTGCCAACAGTCTTATTAATCTGACACAATTTTTGTACTTTTTGTGCAGAAAGCTTCCACATCTGAAACGCTAAAACAATCTATGTCACGTCTTTTATTTACATTACTTTATGTTCTTGTTTTCTTTCCTGGGATGCAACAATACAATTAGGGGCATATTTATTGACAATTGATGTTGTCTATAGCAACCAAGCAGATCTCTACTTTTGTTTTCTAATTTGTAAGTGACTGATGAAATCAAATTGCTGATTGGTTGCTATGGGCAATGTCACCAGTGATGTTTTCCTCCAATAAGCAGCTACCATTTTCTAATCATCTTCCTTATTACTATGATTTCACAGAAGCCTTTAGCAGGCTATGGTACGGGAAATACATTTTGGTAATAGGTGTAATTTAACTAAGTGGGGCAGGATGAAAAATGAAAAAAAAAAAAATGTTGCCATGTTTTTTTTTGCAATTGGCATCCTGTCCCTTGCTTAAAGGAAATTGTAATTTCCCATGCTGCTGTATCCATAAGAGGTGGGCTTAGGACAGCATGTGCAGAATGTTTTGTTATAATAATAAATTAATTCTACCTTAATATTAACAGGTACAAGGTAATATCTCTTTATTACAACAAAAATGCAGTTAAAAATAAGGAATTTGTTTAAATAGGAAGTTATAGCATATAGCATCTTCATATTTCAGTGTCTTATTTCTAGAGAGACTTCTAGATAACCATATATATATATATATATATATATATCATGTACAGTGTTTGCACTCTTACTGGGTTTAGAGATACAGACCCAGGTGCAATGGGCAAATTTTGTCAAACATCTTGATAGAAGGACCAGCACTCCATATTCATGTGAAATAAATGTGTTTATTTAATATATATATTGTAAACATTCCAATTGAATAGTAAAAGAGATTACTTGACTTTTCCCTTCTCCAACCTTCTTCAAAGAGTAATATTAATTTATCAGTTTATGTTGCCACTTGCTCCTTGTTATGTGAGCTACCCCTCTTGGTGTCCTGGTTAATATTTGATGTTCCAAACGTGTTCCTCTTTGTCTCTTCCGCCAGTGTTGCTTTTGTTCTTGGTGACTGGATCTTCACCCTGGCCACACTGTGGCACCTCCTAATGCGCTGAGTCTCAGGGATTTGTATCAAGCAGAGAGCTAGCAAGATAATTTATCTTTTCAACTAGATTTATGTGAGCTAAGATTCTGTCCTGGCACAGAGAGAGAACAATTTATTACAGCCACATATTAAAATGATTGTGCATGTGGCTTAGCAAAAACTTGTAGATATTTGCACATTAACAAATCTGTGACATGATTCATTTAGCTGAGATAATATATGATTATACATTTTGGAGAGACACCTTTTATTACAATTTACTATTCATTTTTCTGCACTCTTTGCATTAATATGACTTCCAAATCAGAATAGCAAAGCAAGACCTTACATCTACTAAAAATATGAAAAAGTCAGAAAAGAATATATAATAATCAGTAAACAACAGTTAAACACAGTGAATTTTGTTTTACCCCAGTGTTTAGGGTATTGGAAGGGCCATGATTCACTATTGTTCTGTAAAGCATCTAGGAGCAATGCATAGGGGTGATTTGAAGTGCTATAAGGTGATTTGAAGTGCAAAAGCTTCTCCTACAACCGAACAAGTACTGAGTAGCAAAGGGCATTTAGACTAAAATTGCAAATACTCATCTACAGTAATTAAACAAGGCTAAGTGAATCATGCACATGGTAACTTTCACATCAGTTTCCAAGCATATATGCTGGATTCCATTCATACTGAGACTGAGCACCAAAAAACTGATATAAACTGTAGCCTGATACATATCCCTCCATCCTTTTGCCACTTTAACTGGTGTTTTTCACTGTATAAAGAATGCCTATGCCCCTAACTTTTTACTGCAGTGAAGGTAAACTATCATTTTTTTTCAAATTTAAACTGAATGTGGTGCTAACCATAAATAAATACTTCCGATACATATTCTTTGTTTAGAAACATAGTCTGGAAACACTAACCTACAGTACATAAGGCAGAAAATAAAACTACCAGTGTAAACTTGAAAATAATCAGCAAAGAAAGGCATAATGATAGTTTTCCTTCTTTAACTCACTTGACCTCCTTTAACTCACTTGACCACTTGTTCTCACTGTGTGTTGTCTGAGAGTTCTCAGCCATCAAATAAACTACAGGCCCTCCATTTTACTAACAGGTAATGGTCTGCGCAACCACACTTGGGGACTGCACTCCAAAACATATGGTAGTATGGAGTGCACACCCCATGTCTAGTATCCATGTCTAACTGATTCCTTTCATGTTTGAAGGGTATGCAGGGAGAAAGAGGACCACCAGGGCCACATGGAGAAAAAGGAGAGCTGGTAAGACAACCATATGTGTAATTTGCTATCAGCATGAACTGCATGTTGTGATAATAATTTGAAATAATTTTGTGAAAGCAAAACACAATCAGTGATATACATTATAAAAATCTGTTTGATGGACAATGGCTACAGATGGTTACAATAGGACTAAGACATACAACATATGTTCACAGGAAAAAGTGATAACCATTAAATGAATCTGTTGTTTTTGCTCTTCAAAATCAGACATCCCTTTAATATACAGTATGTTTCAGAGCATGCACTGGGTTCTAATTAGATTTTTTTTCTTTCAAACAGTGGACCAGTAAATGCTACAGCTGGTTTGCTGCTCTCTGTTACTAAACTTGGTGCAAACTTTGGGACAGTCCGTAATATGTACACTACATTAACTCAAAATAATTGTTCTGGTCCAGAAATATCAAGCAGAGATGTATATACGTATAGTCATAACTGGGTTCAGATCTACAAGCTACAGTAACTGCACCAAGAAGATGACACAATGCATTTTGATGAACTTCATTAATCAATATTGTTTATTTCAAACAATCACCAGTAACACAGCCGTCCAATCCAATTCAACGTTATGTACTTTGCATATTTCCATTTCATATACTATTTGAATTGTGAGAACCAAGCTCATTTGATAATATATTGGGCAGTTACTAAATTCATTTTAATCTACAAAGAAATAGTACATTACAACCCATAAAAAGTATCTCTGATATTTTAATACCATCTTAAATGTTAGCCTTTTCACTAACATCTCATTTGACCATTGTCTACATTGAGTTGGACAAAGCAAAGAGGAGGTTCTGCTAACATGAGCTGTTTGAATCACCAACACTGGAAATCAATATATGATACACACAGATTCAGGCAAGTAAAGAACAGAAGAATGCTAAAAAAGAAATGAGACCTGATTAATGGAAGTTTAATTCTGTGTACCTCCCAATGGCACCTAGGTAACACCAGATACATAAATATATTTTTTGTTTTCTTATAAAGGGACCACCTGGACTTCCTGGTTATCCTGGATCTATGGGACCCCCTGGCCTTCCAGTAAGTATGGAATCTTAAGGGATATGCTCAGTTGTTACTTGAGAGTCAGATCTGTAGTTGCTCTGTGCTAGTTTGTTGAGTCTGAAAGTATGGCATTTTTGTTTTCCTGTTTAAGGGCAGTAAAGGAGAGCGTGGATACCATGGACCTGCAGGAGAGAAAGGAGAGTCGGTAAGAGATGAAAGGGGGCTGGAAGGGCGTACTCTTGTATGGAGATAGGATTAAAAGATACAAACTAAAGAACTGGTGCGGAAAATCTGCATAAAATCTGAGCTATTACTTTTGTTCATATTTTTTCGAATTATATTTATAAGCAACTTAGAGTTGTCTGTGAAGAATTCTAATATTTAACTGAATCTGACAAGTAATCGTGCACTTATACAATAAAACAAGCAAACAGTAAAAAGTGAACAATGCTATTCTATTCACCTTACTCATACATTTCTATAATATCTACCAGGAGATTCCTATATACCTAATTATCACTTTCCTGATTCCTTTAGGGTCCACCTGGTATTCCTGGTGTTCCTGGTCCTGCTGGACCTGCTGTGAGTTAACATTCTCCTTCTTATGCTCAATGTATAATACTGCCACCTTCCCACTCCCTGACAATTGCACCTCTCTTTTTAGGGACCAAGAGGTGAACGTGGAACTACAGGGAGTTCAGGAGAGAAAGGTGACCAGGTAAGTCACTGCCTGTGTTGATATGTTCTACTCTATCGCTAATAAAATACCTTTTTTAGTAAACCATGTACCTGTTAGAACCCTATAAAAACATGAGGAACTCATAACAGTGTTGCAACATAAAAACATTCTATATGAAGGACCAAGGCCAAACAGAACCTTGAAAGCTATTATTACCTTTTTTCTGGTAAATTGTTTTGTTTTTTAATTAAGATGGAGAACCCTGGGGTTAAGGGCATCTCTAAATGCTGATCAAAGCAAACTATGAAAATAGTTGCAAAAATACACATCAAACTACTAAGTGCTCTTGTTGTTTCATTTTCAGAAAGGAGGCACGAAAATGTATATATCTTCCATCTTCCATCTTCTGGGAAATAGGTCCATTTCAATTTTCAGCACCAAGCCTTCTAAAGCCTTTAATCTGGCACAGCTTTAAAGTGTTATCAGTGAGCCAGTTTAAAATCTACACAGAATATCTATTTTGTGAAGTAATCTGTAAAATAATTTGTGATCATGCTCTGACAATCAAGAAAAGACCTTCCAAATGGGTGATGGCTTTAGTGCTGTATTATGTCTCATAATGTCTAAATGACTTCTAAAGTACTTCAGTGAACATCACATAATTCCAAATGGTGTTTATAGCACTACTGCTCAACATGAGAGCTTAGTTAATGTGTGTAGTTCATCTTTTTAACCACTGGAAAAAAATACACTATGCAATAATTGGGCTATTTATTTGGGTTTATGACTGCTCATTAATGTGCATATGCAGCATTCATAGCCTTGACTTCCAAATTTGACACCACAATAATGAAGTAAAATAGCATCTAGTTTTAGCAAGTGGATTATACAGAGTATTATCTCCCCCTCCTTAAAAATCTTTGCAGTATTAGTATCATAAGACACAAAAAATAGGGATAGATAGATAATAGACAGTCAACCGTAGTGGTTATAGTGTGAAAAAACAATCTTTGTCTTTATTAAAGCAAAGAAATGTTAAGAAATAGTCTGAAGTTACCTCTTGAACACAGTACACAGATGTCTTGGGCATAAGGCATAAATTGTATGGTCCCTTTACATATTTAAATCAAATGCACTTTGAGCTCCTGTTCTTACATTTTGGCCAACATACTGTAACTCCATAAGAGAGATTTGTAATTTCCTGTCTCAACTTGATCAACCTATTTGCCTTTTCTGTACTGGAGAGCAACGTTTTACCGCATATGGGACATGTGCCATGCAAGCTGTCAGCACAAAACCTAATAGCAAACAACATTTCCATATAACCATAACAATAAAGACTCACCACTGGGAGACAGAGAAAGACTGTTACTTGTTTTAGTTGTAAACTTTCATAACATCTATGAAATTAATGTTATTCCAGACTACCTATGTTCCCACAAGCTCCATCATTCTGTTAAACCAAGAGCAGTAATAATTATTACTTACACATTACTTCGTATAATCAACAAATTACAACTCCAAAGACAAATCTGCATGACTTAATTAATTACTTACTAATAATAATTACTTTTTGATTTGCTCTAAGGCAGACTGAAATCCTAGTTTAAAGATATCTAATGTTATTTCTAATAAATCCATCAACTCCATCAAATAGCCATCTACCTGTATATGCCTTTTCCACCTAGTTCTAAATCCAAAAGCCTTTCATTTAAAAAAGCTAAATCACTAATTTGTTGTTTCACCTTTAGAATGCAGCAAACATTTTGATGTATTGCCTAGTACAGTTAAATTATACAAATGAATTATGTATAGTATACACACACACACACACACACTGAAGGGTAAATATAAGTTCCTAAATACAGTATAAGAATATTAAATCAGTGAGAGGTGCACCTTGCAAGCCTTGCAAGTTGGTGTCCTTGTATCCTAATATTAAGACCTCTGTGGATGCACCGGTTCTAATTTGACTCTAATCTTGATAGCCATTTTAGCAAAAATTGAGGCAATTTTCATGTAAAATTTAGGACCATAACTCTTTTCCTTTAATCTCATAAATGCTCTAACTGGGCAAAAGCCAGGCAACAAAATTAGTCAAAACGAAGGTGTCTTTGCCTTCAGTGTCTATTTTGGGCTGAATTATTACCGCTGTAAAAAAAGGGTAAAAATAACATTTTAACATTCAGCATTCATAAATACTTAACAGATTCTATAGGGTTAACATAATAATAGCTGTTGTTCCTTGTTCTCGGGTCTATTGTGCTAGCATTGGAGATATAGGCAAGGAAAGGTAGGATGTTAGCCTATTAATACAACGCCACATTTGTGCTCACGCTTGTAGTTTTTTTGAGCAGGGGCATAAATACAAAGGTGCAGACCTTGCAGGGGGCCCAGCAGTGTAGAGGGCCCAGTAAGGCCCTAATTAGTGAGCAATTTCAATATCGCTTGATAAAATAGGTTATTTGCCTTGGCACTAGTTTTTAGCCCTGAGATTTATAATTTGTCAGAACTACTGTAAGTGCATAGACCTTTGCATTTCTCATAATACAGCACTGCCTGCATTTGTCTGCAACTTATCCATGAGGTGCATGCTGGGGGCTGTATGTAGTTGTTCCATTGTCATTTAAATGCACAAGATAGGTAGTGCTAATAGGTACAAGGTGCTTATATTAACCAAAAAAAAAATATTAAGGAAAGTGGCAACACTAGTAGTTTGCACCATAAGTCTGGAATTATTTTGTATTTTCTAGTTCCTTAAGTACAGGGATGTCTTGTGCCCAATTGTGCTCTGGCAATTTTTTAATCAAGCACAATCAACAGAGCACAGATACAACAAGCCATTGCCCCACTGGCAATTTGACATTTTTGAAGACCACTTATATCTGTTAAAAAACGTAGAACAATATGCAACAATCATGTTTAAACAAAATGTGCCAGTGGCCTTAACAATCCCACTTATTCTATCTTTATTTGATCTACAGACAGGGCCATCCAGGCTGCGTTCGCCCCCTCCCTAACATGCACATGTATGTATGCCCGCAAGAAACCACACAGAAGGACTCGTCCGGCCGGACTAGGGGTAGGCAGCAGGGAAGGCACATGCCTGGCGTTCCCCAAGTTTTGCACTCTAGGCACGTGCCTCTTCTGCCTACCCCTAGTTCTGGCCCTGGATACAGATACAGTATATATTTGACTCCTTTTCAATTGAATTTAAAAAATGCCTCCTATTAATTACTTTTCATTGCCTTTATCCATTACAAATGCTCTTTAAAAGTCAATGAGACTAAAACACTACTGCCATATTACTAATATAATGCTGGCATTGCATTCTCATTGATCTCTCTTGGGAATGGTACTAGGTAAATTTGAGATATGCTTCTACTTTCTCTTTTATCTTTAAAATCATTTACAGTATATGCAAAAATAAAAATGAATTCTATTGATTGCCATAGCAGCTGATGCCATGAAACATTCTCTGGCAAATATCTTATAGCTTTCTTCTGTTATTTTAACTGAAATAACCTGTCCATTGGTGGGTAGTGTATTTGCAAAATTGAATCCACTAAAATATAATAATCCAACTGCTGTCAATGGTGTAATGACATTATACATGTAAAGCCTAACTACTGATTGGTTGTTATTGCATAATTAAATAGGGGCAAACCTAACAGTTTATGCTATGATGGCAACAAGTCACTCTTTTCCTTCTTGCACCATACAGGGATTTTCAGGACCCCCAGGTTTCCCAGGACCTGTGGTGAGTAACAGTCGATTTGCTAGTCTGAATAATAATTGAAAACAAGCTATGGCCTGAACATATTTACTTTACATTAACAGACAAGGTTTAATTCTGTCCATTTTGATTCTTTGACAATTCTGTTTTTCAGGGTCCTCCAGGTTTTCCTGGAAAGCCTGGGTCTACTGGACCACCTGGACCTGCAGCTGAAAAGGTAGATATATGGATAATATATAACAATGCATTTTTATGGAGCAATTAATTAATTTCAAGAATACATTCATGTACATGAAATGTTATCACATGGTAGACAGATGGTAGACTGAAATATATGAAATATGAAAAATATGAAAAATAAATTAAAAAAACAGCAAAATTAAGATTTTGAATATTTGAAATATAGATAGAGGTTTATAAAGAGATCATCTGATTACATTTATTGTAACGCTACATAGTTGAATGGGAATGAGAATATTTCACACTTTCATGTTCTATAGAATACAAGAAAGAAAAGATAGGTGTTGCATTTTTAAAACATTGGAGCTCACCACAATAAAATTCCACCACTTTCTCTTCATTTCTATAGAGTTTTTTAGAGGCATATTTTTCAAAAACTGTTACCCATTGATCCATTGTAATGAGATTTCTTTCACACTTTAATAAATCTGTCCCTATGGGTGATTTGGTGAACTGCATTGGGCATTAATGGAAATGATAATAGTATGAATGGTTTAAGTCAGGGGTCCCCAACCAAGCCACATATAAATGTAAAAAGAGTTGGAGAGCAACACAAGCATGTGCCAAACAAGCATTTAGGGTGCCAAATTAGTGCTGCGATTGGCTATTTGGCAGCCCTAAATGGACTGTCAGCCTACAGGAGACTCTACTTGACAGTATACAGAATTTTTATGCAATAAAAACTTGCCTATAAGCCTGGGATTCAAAAATAAGCACCTGTTTTGAGGCCACTGGGAGCAACAACCAAGGGGTTGGTGAGCAACATGTTGCTCACGAGGCACTAGTTGGGAATAACTGGTTTAAGTGATAATGGAAATTCTTCATTGGAGACCTGATTCATTATATGGAGAAAATGTTTTTGAGGTGTGAATATAATATTTAATATTCCTCAGTTCACATTTTATACTTATCTGGAAGATTGGCAGGTGAAGGGAGGGTACTCTATGGAACAATCAAAATTCACAAGTAAATATAAGTTTTCTAAAGAAAGAGCCTTTTAATTCCTTTAGGCATAATCAATATTGATAAATGTGCTTCTTAGGGCTAAACTCCATGAGCACTTTTGTAGAATGGTGTCAGACCAACAAAACGCATCCAACAAGTTGGATGGTGTCACATGGGTCAAAATATAATGGGACTGATGGTAAACTTTACATACAGTTTTAAGCATCAGACTTTTCTATCTGGCACGACTTTCATATATGAACGCTGCATGCTTCATCTTCATCGGACAAGATTAAAACGCCAGGGGCACATTTACTAAGCTCGAGTGAAGGATTTGAATGAAAAAAACTCGATATTCGAAGGATTCGAAGGATTTTACTTCAAGGGTCGAATTCGAGGGTTTATTAACCCTCGAAATTCGACCTTTGATAAATTGGCCCCATAGTGTTGGAAAAACTTTTTTCTCTTTGAAATGTATTAACTGTCTAATGTAAACACATGAAGAAAATACTCCATCCGACTTCATCTGATCCAACTTTACATTTTAGTCTAGGGGGATCAGATGTTGTAGCATAGTACAACATCTTGTGCGGTGTTGCATGGTTTTGTATAGAGGATCAGATAAAATCTGACCCACAAAATCTGATGAAAAACTACTACTACTCGTGGAGTTTTACCCTTAGTGTCTCACAGCTGTATCTTTTGTTTGTTTGATACTTCACCATAGGGTTCAGAGGGATTACATGGTTCCCCTGGACTACCTGGCCCATCAGGCCGACCAGGGCCTCCTGGATTACAGGTAAGTATCTTCTAATGTAACGTTTGACAAGGAATAACATAATACATTTTAGAATACTTATTAACCCCTCTTTGTGAAATTTCAGGGTCCCCCTGGGAATGAAGGACTAGATGGGAAGGTTGGGAAACCAGGACTGAGGGTGAGTATCAAATATGTGTAGGGTGAAGTACTGGTTACTGGAAGTAATGCTAGATTTTAATAAATAATAGCAATTAGTAAGTGAGGAAGTGTTGTATTTTGCAAAGTTTACGGGATTATTTTGAATGATTCCAGTTGTAAGATCACCTTCCTTTTTCCACCTATTCCAATGGTTTATAAATGTCCTAACATTTTTTTTCCAACAAAATTTCACTGAAGAAAACCCCAAATCTTGCTGCTTGAGTGGCTGATTTTTTATTTACTTTCTGTCAAAATAAATTTAAAATTTGTAGGTTTCCCAACTCATCAAAAATATATTAAAAGAGGATAAACTTGTGGGATTTCACTAATGCTATATTGTTAAGATGTGTTCCTTTTTTCTATGCATGAATAACCAATTATCTTTTTTGGACTTGAAATAAAATGTGGCAATTCTATTCCAGCCCCATAATACCACTGAAATATGTCAATATACAATTCAATTTTAATTTGACATTGCATAAATAGACACCTTGATGTGCTATACTGTAGGAACATCTCCACATTAAACAAATGGGATAATAAAAGTATTGGATCCATTATCTAGAAACCAAATGTCCAGAAAGTTACTACAATGCACAAACACATTTTCCCGATAGTAATTACACATTACCCTGTACTTGATGATAACTAGGCGAGCCTAAATCCATGTTGATGATAAAACCATTCTTTTTTCTTGTTTCTTAGTAGCATTAGGGTATTCTGTACCACATTACAGATAGATCCATTGTCTAGAAAAAAAGCATTCTAGATATTAGTTCCCATACTAGTTACATGTACAAAATTTGTTCTAGGTAAGTTACCCATAGCAATCAATATGATGTTTCTTTTCAGAAAGCTGGCAAGTAGATGCTACTTATTATGGGGTGCAATACTGGAGCAAATTAATTCATTACATTGTACACATTTCATATTATAACAGGAGACGTGTCATAGCCAAACAAACCTAATGCACCCTAGAAGTCCCCCCCACACACACTTTAATTATCTCTGCAAGACTTGACAGTGGTTGTATCCCATTCTGTTTACTCTCCTGTGTCCTCTGCTGTTGGTGACCTGTTTTGTTTCATTTTTTACAGGGAGAAACGGGACCTACTGGGCCTCCTGGGCATAAGGGTATTCCGGTGAGTAAGTTGTCACTTTTACTGTAACCTATATCTCTAGTTCCATTAGAGTTGCTGCACAACACCTTGGTTGCTGCAAAACACAGCTTGGTGGTTCCATTGTATTTCCTTTTGAAAATGTGTATCCATATGTATGTATTAAAAATTTTTGTTTTCTGCGTTAGAGTATTATAATGTTTTAGTAATGTTTTTAGTAGTAGTCTGAGGGTTAGTGGAGAATGTAGTTCATAGCAGAAACTAAGTTGGAATTTGGGAAGTCACACTCCTATGAATTTGGAGAACCGGAGGTTTTACCAGGAATATTAAGTGATGTGATAGCAGGTGTTTCATTCAAACAGCAGATCACTAAAAACTACTTGCTTTGGATCTATTAATTTGTACTGAAATACACATTTTAGCACTGCCCCTCCAACCTAAAAGTATAAAAATGTTAACGTGTGTAACTTGCCTCTCGTTAAACTAAAGGTTTACATGCTATCTGGTTTCTCAGGTCAGTGATGCAAGTAAGCAGACAGCAGATCCTTCATTTTCAGTCAGTCATGGTTGCTAGGATAGGTGGGACCCTAACAACCAAATAACAGTATAAATCCTGGAGAGGTGGAAGAAAATCATAGAGTAAAACAATAAATACATTTTAAATCTTACTATATTCTATACAAAGTTAGTTACATAGTAACATAGTAAATTAGGTTGAAAAAAGAAACACGTCCATCAAGTTCAACCTTTTTACTTTTTTTAACCTGCCTATCTGCCAACAGAACCAGAGAAACCTCATAGGGGGAAAAATTCCTTCCTGACTCCAAAATGGCAATCGGACTAGTCCCTGGATTAACTTGTACTATGATATATCTTCCATAAACCTCACTTGCTAAAAAGCAATCCAACCCCTTTTTAAAGCTATCTAATGTATCAGCCTGTACAACTGATTCAGGGAGAGAATTCCACATCTTCACAGCTCTCACTGTAAAAAAAACCCCTTCCGAATATTTAGGGGGAACCTCTATTTTTTTAATCGGAATGGGTCACCTTGTGTCAGCTGGAAAGACCTACTGGTAAATAAAGCATTAGAGAGATTATTATATGATCCCCTTATATATTTATACATAGTTATCATTTCACCCCTTAAGCGCCTCTTCTCCAGCGTGAACATCCCCAAGTTGGCCAGTCTTTCCTCATAGCTAAGATTTTCCATACCTTTTACCAGCTTAGTTGCCCTTCTCTGCACCCTCTCTAATACAACAATGTCCTACTTGAGTGATGGGGACCAAAACTGTATGGCATATTCTAGATGGGGCATACATCACTACATTATACATCACAACAAAAGTTAATTGGTAATTTGCATAACACTTTCTATGCAATAGTTCAGCTTTCCTAGCAGAATGATCAGGCTCTTCTTTCAAGTCATACTGTAATTCACCCATTAAGCCCCACCTCCAGTGCAGCTGTCTTTCTCAGAAAAAAAATAAAATGGTAGAAATTGTACAGCAGCCAGTGATCCTTAATTATGTAACATATCTGGACTCTTTAAACCCTAGACCAATAATATATAAAATATAACCACTGCAAGCAATAAACTATTGAACATCATATGGACCCTTTGTTCCCTTCATCTTTTTTATTTTAGGGATTCAAAGGAATAAAAGGACATCCTGGCTTGCCTGGGCAAAAGGTATGAAGTCATACAACATATAAATGAGTAATGCAATATCTTACTGTTGTGTGCCACGTGAATATTTTAGAATTTTGAAAGCCCAGTATATGAACAGCTTATTTTCTAATTTAAAATGTACTGGGGCACATAGATAGACAAGATAGAAACAGGCTGTATATAAGTTTGGAAATATGTCTCTGAACTATTAGACTGTATCTGTGCTATAAAACCAGCCATGCAGGATAGTTGGCCACAGGAACTTAAAGGAGTGATTTGCATGTCTCCGCCCATAGTTTACACAGTGCTGCCAAGATAAAACTGAATGTGTACATAATCAAATATACTGATTAAATCATTTTCTTCACAGGGAGATTCTGGTCCTCCAGGTTCTCCGGGCACTACTGGCAGGCCTGGAGCAGAGGTAAGAAAAGTATATCTTTTTTGACAAAAGCTATATTTCTGCACAACTACATGATTTACAATAATATCTCATGTATTCTATTCTCAGGGTGATCCTGGTCCAATGGGACAACCAGGCCGCCCAGGACCTCCTGGAAACTTGGTATGTAAAGGTGGCACCTGTATTAATTAATGAAATACACAGAACATTATGTTTCTAATTTGTGTATATTCTTATAGGGAGCAGCAGGACTTACAGGGCAACCAGGCGATCCAGGCCCCCCTGGGGTGGTAAGTCTTTATTTTCATTAAAGTGCATATATTTGTTTCTTTTGTGGAAGAACTCAGCAGTGATTGTCCTGTACGTTTTCCAGGGACTTAAGGGTGATCGAGGACCAGCAGGTGACCGAGGACCAATGGGTCTCCCAGGTGAGCCAGGTTCCCCAGGACACCCAGGACCTGCTGTAAGTATCAGGGAGTCACCTAAAACATAAATAAGGAAGAGGGAAATGTTAAGTCAAATGTATAACAATTTTTGAAAAAAACAAACAAAATTGAATAAGATAATATTTTATAATACCTCTTTTTTATCTGTCAATAGGGTGAAATGGGTTCAGATGGCCTTATGGGTAAGGAGGTGAGTAATGATACTTCACTCCAGTGGCAAAAAAAATGAGGTAAAGTTGTACAAAGTTGAAGAGTTTTAAAGATAGATGAACTCTACCAAAGTCATACAAAATTAGCTGTTTAAAGAAAGCTACAGCCACACTAGATCCAAGATCTTCTTAGCCTTAATTCTTCCTTCCCTTCACCAGTTCTCTCCAGATTTGTCATGTGTTGACATCTATCAGTATCTATTATATTATAGCTTTGCAAACCTTTAATATACAGTATTCCAAATCCTATCATGCAACTTTTGACGAAAGTATACCATAGTACAGTATATGCCCTCCTTCTCCACATCTTCAATCACAAATCTCTGATACTTTTCCAACCACACATCATTTTTCTTAGGGTCCTGCTGGAAGGCAAGGAACTCCTGGTTCTCCTGGAGAGAAGGTAAGAAAACTATGCTCAATGTTTATTTAGATTAAATTGTTTTCACAAATTAGATGTAACTGTGATCTCCCCACCTTAAAATAAATAAGGGTGAAGCCGGTGCTTCTGGACCTGCAGGCCCCCCTGGAGAAAGAGGAAGACCAGGACCACCAGGAATGTCAACAGATTATTCAAAAAGTGACTCATTAGGGATAGTTGGACCAAGAGGACCTCCAGGGGAAAGGGGTTCTTCTGGACCTCCAGGACCTTCTGGGGCACCAGGAAGCCCAGGACTTCCAGGAACACCAGTAAGAATGGCAATAAGAAAACTATGAAAACAGAAATTCTAATCATAACCGAGAAAGTCTAAGTTTATACTGAAAAAAATGTTGCCATATTTCTTTTCATTCATTTCATGAGAAAACCAAAACTTGAATTCATCGCCCTCTGCATTTTTGTTATATATGATTATGCTGAATCCTTTTTGAGAAAAACACAGCAGAACAGAGGATTTAACTGCTTTGTTTTTTCCCAAAGAGAAAAACTGCTAGTGCATGTCTACCTTTAAAAATAATTATTACAAAAAATTAGGTGTTAGTACCACAATTTTGCCAAAATATGTAAGCTCACGTGCCACATCAAGGCCCCTAATTGTACATTAGTCCTACACTATCTGTGAGCATTCTAAGTTTGTAGTGCATTTAAAATCAAGTCCCCCAGAAACAAATGTGACTGATTAGTAAGACCATTGTGCACTTACCAGAAACCAGGGAGCTTTTAAGCCCTAGCCAACAAACATACACATGTGAATAATTACCTTCTTCACTATTTATTATCATTTTAAGTTTGTACTGCATTTAAAATCAAGTCCCAAGTTTATTTGTTTTTTCCAAGGCTGAATCCATCAGTTATGATGAAATTAAGAGAATGATACGACAAGAGATGATCAAGATCTTTGATGGTAGGTTTGTTGGATTGCAGAATTAAGCATTGACACCAGATCAGCCTGAATGTTGCTGATGTATGTAATGTTTTATATAATTTAAATTAGATTTGTGGTTCATATTTAGGCAAGAGTTTAGTTGATCAACCCTGGAAATAACAATGTCCAGTGATGTAAAGTACTAGCATAGCTAACTAAAATTGTCCTTTATCTGGGTGGAAGATACAACATGTTTCAGGAAGGGCCACCACCAAAATAAAGGAATTTGCAGCTTACCGTGTATACTACTGAAGTTCTCCAACCTTTGTTTGTAGGCTATAGAAGATCAACCCATCAAAAAAGGCATGCTTTAGTTATATTTTGCATTCTAAAGCATTTGAAATGTGTCATTTCCAATGTACAACCTGCTATTTTTTCCGTTCCTACAATTTGACATTTTTAATAAATTCCCTTGTCCCGGGTTGTGCTCCTTGTTTCTATGTCTAAAATCTGGGAGTCCTAAAATCATATGAGATTGGCATATTGTTTTATCACTATAATCATTTTATCACTAACTGATGTTACCTTCCTATAGAGAGGATGGCATATTATACAACTCGCATGCAGATGCCATTGGAAATGGCTTCATCACCAGGAAGACCAGGTCCTCCTGGGAAGGATGGAAGCCCAGGACGTCCAGGAGCCTCTGGATCACCTGGACTACCTGGACAAATAGGCCGTGAGGGGCGACCAGGTGCCCCAGGAATGAGAGGTGAAAAAGATAAATAATGTTTTCTAATATTACCTTATTCCAACTATTACAGCTATTTCCCTTTTCTCTTTTTTACTGCCTCTGCTACCATTAATAAAAGACGGTGGTTATACATTGTGTTACATATGTAAAAGATTATAATAATATAAATGAAACGTGCAAAAAACCTAGGGGCCCATTTACTAAGGGTCGAAGTGAATTTTTGGATTCAAAAACTTTTTGGGTACTTCGACCATCGAATAGGCCAAAATTAGATTTGAATTGAAAAAACTTCAACTTCAAAAATCGAAGTACTGTCTCTTTAAAAAACTTTGACTTCGACGCTTCGCCACCTTAAACCTGCCAAATTGCTGTTTAGCCTATGGGGGACCTCCTATAACCTTTCTGAGTGTTTTGCTAAATTTTGAGTAGTCAAAGTATTTTTTTGTAAAATCGTTCGAATCGTTTGATTCGAACAATTTAATAGATCGAATTGTTCGATTCGAACGATTTAATAGACCGAACAAACGATTTTTGTCGAAGTATCAAATTCGATGGTCGCATTTCGAAGTTTTTTAACTTCGAAATTCGACCCTTAGTAAATGTGCCCCCTAATGTCTAAAATATATATTTTCCAAAAAAACTGTTTTGCCTTCTAGAAATCACTTTGATTATAAGCTCTATGGACAGGGACCTCACTCAGGGCCAGATTCAATTCAGACAAAAAAATTCATGTCACAATTTATCACATGAAAACACATGGAGATTCAATTAGAGGAGAAAAAAACTCTTCTCACAATTCAGTTCCAGTTTTTTCCCCTTAGAGTTTTCACTTGAGAAACCACGCAATATGTTTTTTGAATTGTTTTTGAAAGTTTTTCTGAATTGAATTGCATCTCAAAATTAATCTCAACCATGACTTTTCACGTGATAAACCTTTTTCTCATTGAATTAAATCTGGCCCATAGTTCTTAATCTTCAGTGTAACGGTTCTTTGTATTTATTATTTTAATACAAACAAAAATATAAACAAACAAATCAGAGGCTAGATTTAAAATGGATCAGTGATTTCTGACACATGTATGAACTGAATGTGGGCCAGAAGAACAGTCTAGTTCATGTATGTTCATACTTACAGGAGAACCTGGACCAAAAGGAGAAAGGGGGACAAATGGTATTGGTATCATGGGCGATGTTGGGCCTCCTGGCCCACCAGGTATGATTTAAACTTACCGTTTGATAAATGTTTATTAGTTGGACCAACATGAGCAAAGTTTAATGTTAACCCTTTATGTGCCAAGGATAATAGACTGCACAGCTTTGACACAGAATAACTAATATGCCAGTGCCTTCAATTCTGTTTAGTCTCTTTGACCTGTACCATGTTTAGTGTTGTTAATTGCAGAAAGTTCACAGATTACAGGTCGTTAAAAGGGTTCATTGTATTCATATTCTTTGCTTTTCAGGACCACAAGGGCCACCTGGATATGGCAAACTGGGATTACCAGGCCCAATAGGACAGCAAGGTGTACCAGGTATTCCAGGATCTCCAGGGTCAAAAGGTTATCCAGGAAAAGATGGTAGATGTAACCCCACAGATTGCCTCGGTATGATGGCCGTGCAAGATTACCAGCCAAAGAGCATGAAGGGTCCAGGGTGATCTTCAGGAAAACATCTACCAGATCGTCAGGCAAAAGTCTACCAGAAAACACCTTAGTGTATAAAATGTTTCCCCCATCTATGCCAGAGGAACCAGCAACACATTGCTCTGTATTCTGGTATATACATATGGCTCTGTATCGTGGTGCTGGGGTTTCTGGCAAAGCTGGGGGAGGTTAACTTAATTTTTTTGTTCTCCTTGTCTGTGTTTTTACATGTAACTGCTTCCTATTACCTACATATGTTGTGGTGTTTACATGTCGACTGCATATCACCAGCCAGCATCTCCAACAAAACAAAACAACTTGTTGACGTGAAATCTGAAAGAAATCTGATTGCCCACTCATGTTGAAATGCAAGATTTTCAGACTTTTTGCCCCCTAAAATTGAATTTTTGGAAATCCATAACATTTTGGTGCAAAAAAAAAAAAAAAAACTACCAATTACCAAACAATTCTCAACTGTATGTTAAAGTACCAGAGTAAAGATTTTTCTATTTGCACCAACCAAGTTATATGGGAATTTGTCATACGTCATCATGGTTTTTCAGTTAAAATATGATTAATTTAATACATATGTTTTACCAGGCTTGACCCTTTTAATTTTTACAACTGATCCACAGCATATTAATACAGGTATGGGACCTGTTACCCAGAATGCTCGGGACCTGGGGTTTTCCGGAAAACGCTCTTTCCATAATTTGGATCTTCATACCTTGTCTACTAGAAAATCATGTAAACATTAAATAAAGCCAATAGGCTGGTATTGCTTCCAATAAGGATGAATTATATCTTAGTGGGGATCAAGTACAAGGTACTGTTTTATTATTACAGAGAAAAAGGATAACATTTTTTAAAATGTGGATTATTTGATAATAATGGAGTCTATGGAGACAGCCTTTCTTTAATTTGGAGCTTTCTGGATAATGGGTTTAAAGGTAACGGATCCCATTTCTGTACTGGACTCCATTTGCTGGTCTATCTCCAGACAGCATTACATTTTTTTAATTTGTTTCTCAAATAGAAGATATCCATAGAAAATTAGACATTTTATTCTCTTCAACTATAACCTAAAATACCAGTCCTAGGGAGGAAACAGCACAGAAGTCAAAATTCCTGGAAGCCATGTAAAATAAGGATCAAAATAACATCTGATGCAAACTGAACAAGAAGAAAGGGATCCCTTTCCTTGTTTTGTACTACTATCAGAAAGAAACAGGAAATTATTATTTATGGAATAATGGAGAGGCACAATCACACTGCACAGTAGGGCATTCTTAGCGCCTTCCCTAATGAAGTGCAGGCAGGATAGGGAATTTTTGAGTGCTTAAAAAATATGTTAACAATGTGAATGCCCATTGCAGAAATACTGCAAACCAAATCACTGAAAGAGTCCTAACTCTCCTCTTTTTGGAGATATGAACATTGGAACATAAAAAAGGATTCTGGCAAATAACTATATATTTCCCAGCAATCTAAAATCATCTTTCCAGTCTCTCTTTTAATATAAATCTACTTATAAAAACTTGCATTTGCTTTGAGACTCTCCACAAAGGCTTATTGATAAGAATATATGTATATGAAGGTTAAATAAAATAGATCTGGTCTAACTTTCAGTATAGGACTGTGGTGCATACATAGGGATAGGTACAGTATATATGGAATAGGTGTTTAACATGTACATGCTCGGTGTTTCGTTGTACCTGAGTCATACAAAGCAACCCTTGTTATAATGTTAAATTAGTGAAGTGGAGCAAAAAAAAGTATCAACAGGCAAATTTAAGAGGAGCACTGCACAAAATTAGACAATTGCCCCGTTGGACAAAATCCACCATCTGCAAAGTGTCACAGAAATATGAACCCTGCAAAAAAATGAATACCATTGCCTCAAAATACGTGCTGAACAGTATACAGAAAGTCAGATGGATTAACACTGTATGTTTCATGTGGTTCTAAAATAAGTGCAGCCCTTACTAAATAAAATATATAGTTAATTTTGAAAAGTTGTAAACAACTGCTGAAGGAACTAGTGTATTAAACACAAGGGGGGTAGATTTATCAAAGAGTGAAGTTAGAGATCTCTACAGTCCGCAGAGTGGAATGCCGCCTCTCTCCATTCATTTCTATGGGATTTTTAAAGGCATATTTATCAAAGGGCGATAGTGAAAGTTCACCATTTGATAAATACGCCTTTTAAAATCCCATAGAAATCTAGCGGATTGTGGTGATCTCCAACTTCACTCTTTGATAAATCTACCCCAAGATATATGCAAGTGTTACTGCACAGTTACATTTTATTTCACCAAACACAGGTACAAAGAAAATACTAATTGTGGCTTGTGCAAAAGGTTGGGCACCCTAGTTAGTCAGTATTTAGAAAACATCCACTTTTAGCTTGGTTTTCTTCAAGTAGCACATTGTAACTTCTGAGGAATATTTAGATTTTAAAATTCGTCTTTATTTATTTCATCTTGGGGCAGCATAAGCATGCAACGTTTCGAGTGGCACTCCACTCTTTATCAAGCATCATGCTTGTTAAAGAGTGTAGTGCCACTCAAAACTAATTTGGAGTGGTCTTTGGAGAGAAACGTGTTCAAGTCGGAACCTTGGTGAAGAGGTTGTTTGACGTGCACCCATACCCTGAAAAGTGAACTGTAGAGTAAGTGCGGTTTGGTTGGAATTTTTACTTAAAACCCATGTTTAACAGTTAACAATGTTTTTTATTGTTTATCAAATGCCCTGGGTGATTCTGTCCCCTTTGCCTTCTTGGAGTGGCTTGCGCCCACCCTTTTAGCACCGGAGGGGGTTCAGTCGGGGTCCATGCTGATTTGAAAACCCAGAAATTAGGCTCTTATTTTATCCCCTCTGGTAACCAGAGGGGATACAATGTGACAAAGCTACAGAGCCTTTGTTTCCAAAAGTCTGGCCTAGATACTGTTTTGCATACCTCAGACATTTGTGATGATGTTGCAGGTAACTATTTGCACTAAAATCCCAGTCGATTATCGAGGGTTAATTAACCCTCGATATTCGACCCTTTGTGAATCGGCCCCCTATTGTTTTCATATTTTGTGTTTAAACTTTAAGTTTATGAAATGGTTGTAGTTAATTTAATAAATAAAAAGCCGCAATGACATAGACTTAGTTATAGATTTAGACCCAAACTTGACCTGTATCCTCATTCATGTAGGCAGTGACAGGCTTAGACAGGCAATAGGGTAGTGTGTCAGCTTCCTAGCCAGTAATTCTCTGGTTTGTTCCCAAAAGCAGACACCATCTTCATATATCTTTTAAACTGCTTAGCTTTGGCAGTGATGAAATGCCTTTCATGTTGTGTTCTTTCAATCAACATGCAAAATGCACTAGTATATTAAAAACAGAGGAGTAGGTTGGTGTCAGAGTCGGAGGTACCCTAAACTGAGTGGATGGAGTCAGAATCAAAGGATTTACTGTATGTACCAGCTTCACAGCCCTAATTGAAACATTGGATTTCCTCCAGTAAATCTTTTTACGCGTAATCCTAATGTGCGGTACTCACTTCTGTTATTCAATAAACTTTTTACTTGCACACAGACATGCTGTTAGACCTGTTGTGTGAGTGCTCCTCCTTGTTGATACATAATACTTGCTAAATATGCTCACATTTTTCACATGCTAATTTTTACCAACACTGTTGTCAAATTGTTTTCATATAGATAAGAATCTCTGTGCTGCAGTGTTATGGAGTAGATCAACAATTTATTTGGCAGAGAAAGTACTCGGCAAAATTGGTGGTTTTTTTCAATAATGAAAGAATGAAAACATTATATTAGAAATAAGGAAATTTCTGTTTCTGAAAAATTCAAGTTACTCTTCACTGGCTCCCTGTCAGCAATCTGTCTCTACATGCAACTTTGTAATGAAGTCATTTATTTTGAAGGACAGTTAGCTCTAATCTATTGTCTAGGCAAAGGGACAACACACCAATATATTAGGTCTGTCCATCAAAATCTGAAGACAAATATATTAAAAAGACTGATTTAAAACAATGATTTCTTGCTTAACTTGTCTGAGCATCTCAACTGTTTGAATCATATATTAAAAGGTGTTAATACATTGTATCATATAAATGTGCAATAGCAGGCAGCACAATTACTACTTAAACATATAAAATTCCTTACCAGCGCCTACCATCTGTATCTTGCTCCTGTCTTGGAGGGACACTTTCTGTCTCTCCTCATTCAGGTTTTAAAAAATGTCTGTTTGATCTAGCTTTGCCCCTCCTATCACTGTGCCTCACGTCTAAGTTCATCCACTTTTATTTCTAATTGACTCCTATTTCTGTTCTACATGCCTCTTCTGGTATATCCAGTCTATAATTACTGCGGTCAAATAAAAAAAAAAATATTTGTACATATAACATATATATTTATACACATAAGTAACTGATCACTGAGAGACTGGTACTGGGTAGTCTCCAAGATGGACCCCAGGGATTACACACTATTTCGATCCTGCATATGAATATATTTTAGCCATTCTCTGATTCACATATATCAGTTGTTTTTCCCCTAGTTTTAAGTGGTACAAAAATGGAAAGCTCCAAATATCAGAAAGCTCCAAATCTCAGGAAGGCCATCTCCCATGAAGTCAATTTTCAGCAAATAAATCTAGTTAAAACAGTACCTTGTACTTGATAGTAACTAAGCTGCATTAATACATATTGGTGGCAAAAAAATCCTATTGAGCTCTCAAATTGCTGGATTACATCTCACATTTTCCACAATCATTGTGGTCAGTTGATGTCAGGAGATTTTAGAATTTATAAGTCAGCAACAGCATGCAAGCCTCCCCCCTAAAAGATAAAGTCGTACAAATCTAAGTTTTTCAAACCATTTGTGGATCGTCCAGACATTTTTTGTACCATGGGGTTGTTTTGTCGATCAGACGGGTTAGAAGATTTCTGTCAGCTAACAATGATTTTTCTGTATTGCCTGTCTGATGGTATCAATGGGTGACTATCACTGCTATTTGTCTGAGGAAGGGCCATTTGAGTCCCGAAACGTTTGATCGGGTGTGCAGTGTCTGAAGCACCTTGCAATAAATGTTGGGAATACCCTGTTTAAATGAAGCACAATAAGGTACTGGTGTTCTATTTTTGTATGAAAGAATATTGCTGATATGTGGCTAGGCCAGTATTGATACCAGCACCTCTGCATGACATAACTGCTATTTGAGGAGATAACATTTGTATGATTGCTGTCACAGGCAGAACATTATCTGGTTTGTTTTCATACTATTTTATTTAATCTGGATGGTTAGTGGCAGTTCAGAAGATTGCGATGTACGATCGTTAGTCGTATACGAGGCTAAAATCTGCACATCTACAGTATGGCCAGCTTTAGTTAGAAAGGATAAAGAAAAGGAGTGTATTGATTTACTTATAGGAAAATTGCTCTGATCTTTGTCCTTAATGTGATTTAACGTGCATTTGATGTGGATGGTATTTGTGTTTCAATGGGGTGTGATATCTTAACATCTGTTGTTTTACCATTTATGGCTGCTTTAAAATTGATTTAGGAACTATTAACAGGTTTGTTTGTGATAGAGATATTCAGGATGCTGGCAGACTATTCTTTAATGTAAACACTGAATATCTAGATCTACAGATATCTGAATATTTAAAAATTGATATAGCACAATATCCATTTATGTAAAGTACAAATAAAACGTATGTTTTACTTCATTGGTTTTAAAAGCATAGCTGAGTTCAAATTAGATGTAGAGTGATGCTATATGAGAAAATTATCTCCCTTTCATTCACCTTCAACAGACAACACAGTATAAAATCAGAGCTTTTTGTGTGCTGGAGCCTCACTTCTCTACACTAGTGATGGATGAATCTAACCCATTTCGCTTTGCAGAATATTCGCAAAATGGCAAAATAATTGCCAAATGTGTCTTTGGGCAACAAATTTTTTTTTGATGAAAATTTTTTTTTTCACCCATTGGAGTCTGTGGGAGTCTTTTTCAAGGCAAAACATGCCAAAAGATTTTGCTCATCAATACTCTTCACCTGACTTTTCAAAAATATTAGAAATTACATATAAAACTTTAAACATACATTTTAGGTAAGATTTACAGTTTGGCCATATGGTTTCTTGAGGTAAACATACTATAATAGGATTTTTTGACCTTCTTAGTATGCTGATTTCTGTGGTTGTGTTTTGACACATTTTGGTAGTGTAATGGAACACTGGGAGTTGACACATAAAAGCCATAAATCTAACAAAAGTTGGTATTTACCCATTCAGGAAACATTAGTATTTCTAAATCAGTTGTATTTTTGTACATAAAACAAAACATATTATATATCCCTATATATAGACCATTATATAAAGAAGTGGAATTACACAAATAAATAGATGTAAGTAAATTAAAAGCCCCCCCCCGGAAATACTCCTAAAATGTAATGTCTAGCAAATGAAATACAAAATCATTATTATGGGATTTCTTATGAGGTTTCGCAGTAGCTGAGTATTGTTAGAATGCAAATTAATTACTGTAACATGAATGTCCAGTCGTGGGAATCCACATAGATAACACTCCATTACTACTTTGGATTATAACTTGTTTAAATAGTAGAGATGCACTAATAAAATATTCCATAGCAAATGTTCATATCATTGTAAGAATGCTGATTGAATTACACTGGTATTATTGAAAAGTTATGACAAACTACTCATTCGCTGAAATATTATTGAAAGATGTCATAAAAAGCTTTGGTTTTAGTTATTTTTTTAGCTAAACGGGGCAACAGGTAAGTTTAAGATACTCCATGTTTAGCCCTTGTTATTGATAATCCCTTGCATAATGAACTCCTACTAACAAAATAGTCACAACAAATGGAGAAGGGCTGTATACAGGTATGGACAAGGTACATTTTATCTAAGTAGGATTTTATGTACACATCATAGATAATGTGACCTACGCCTCATTTTGGAGAGCAGAGACCTGGGGCTTCCCCCTTGAATAGAGTGCTGCCTAAAACTCCTATCTGTCCTTTAACTTGCACTTCATTTGGATGTGTAAATCATGGAGCATCGGTGGCCCTGTCCTTACCACCACAACAAAAAAAATATTTTCAGTCTGGCACTAAATAGTGAGAACATCATTACACAATTGCTTTGTAGGTGAGCGATAAGGAGTGTGATCTTGCATTTGGGCAGGTTTCCATTTATGAATATAAAGTATTTACACCTTTTACTCCACATTTATTGTAATATCCAGAATAACCACTGGATGCCAGTATGGTTGCAGCTGAGATGTGCTGGTTTGTTGAATTCATTAATTGCACAGTCACGAGCAGTTTTATTAAACTCACCACAGAAAAACTCACTCACTTCTATTCATTCCTATGGGATTTTTAAAAGCATATTTATCAAATGGTGAACTCCATTGACAAATATGATTCCAAAAACTCCATAGGAATGAATAGAAAGTGAGCTTTTCTTTGGTGAGCTCTAATCTCACATTTTGATAAATCTGCCCCTAAATATAAGAAATAAGATACTGCTGTTGTTCTAATAAATGAGACACTATGGCTGACAGAGATTATGAAAGGACATAATCTATGATGAAGAGACAACAATGTAGAGCTGGAAATACAGAAAGGCAAAGATAAAGAAAAGGAATAGACAAGGTAATGTGGAATAATCTAAAGGGTAGGAAGTGGAAAACTTGTGGCCCATGTTCTTACTTTTTTACAATCTAACATATGTACAAAACAGATAATCCATAACATTTGCTGAATAAAGATGACCCCAAAATTGCTGTGGAGCCTAATAAATTCTACTGTTGTACTGCAAAATTGAAATACTAGAAAGAAACATATTTTCCTGAATTTTAGAAACAACTGAGAGAAATGGAGTACCATTAACAAAGATCTACTTCCATTGGGAAGTGTCCCTCTTGATACTCCTAACTCTTAACATAGTGCTTGCCTTCTCTGTATTGCCAACATGATGGATCCCCAGCATAAAGCTGGCCAAACTTCATGGGACAGCATTAACTCATCAACAAGGTGAAGCAGCAAATCATTATTTAGACATCACTAAAACAAAAACTTGTTGACTAAAAGGCCCATAACTGCTGGAACCATTCATATCACTTCACAAAGCATAAAGTGATAGACATTTTAAGCATTTCTAAGCAACATGACTCTTCAGATTCTGTAATGTATATACAGTATATATTGGCATATGCTAATATAGATCTGGAAAAAACATAATTTGGTTAAATCAAAGCAAACTGATATTTATTTTGAAGATTGGCAAAGTGAGTTTTGAGCTGACCTATGAGGGTTAGTATTACTAAAGCACCCAACAAGTTTTAACATGTTGGGAAAGATACAGGAACAAGAGGCTTCTCTAAGAAATGTTAAATGAAGGAGAAGGCTGTGCTTTTAATGGCATCAACATCATAGGTTAGGGATACTGTATATTTGACAAAATACATATTTTCACAGGGCAGATTAACCACATTGGCTTTATGCCATATGATTTATCTATGGGGGAATTCACAAAAATACTGATACGGAGACAAAATAAAAGTGGAGATGGATTTGTCAGATTTCCTGCCATATTCACAAATCTTTATTTCCAATATGTGAATTAATCTTTGAAACAGTTTAGTGATTGTATACTGCACACATTTTAATGTGATTTTTGTGAATTTGCCTTTAGCTCCTCCTCCTAAATCTGTCTGGTGACTCAGCTGTACCTGTACTTGTATTAACTGTGCCTTTAACTGCTCCTAGATAAATCTGGCAAAAAGTTAGTGACATTTTGGAGGGGCAGCTTGGGGCTGTTTACTAGTATTAAAACCAAAAAATTGCCAGGGAAGCTTAACATCACGTTTAAATAAATATTTTTGTTCCCTATTTCATGTTGGCAATAACATGGGATAAAATACACTTTCTTCACGTTTATAAAAATGCTAATGAAAATATATTTATAATTCAGTATAAAAAATCAGGGGATGTACCTACCCTACTAGGCAGCTAATCCACATAAATAGGAATTTGACTCCATTTCAGTGGGAAATGTTCTTAATTAGTTGCTTCTCCATTTTTGCTATTTTAAAGACATACTGTATTTACAAAAGTACCTGTATTGTAAACTGTCTTTCTTTCACTAAAAAAAATAAAAAGTTGTGATTGAGTTTGAACTTTGTCAGATTTTCATTTTTAAGGGATTTTATTGAATATGGATAATTGTATTTTCACCAATTTTAACACCATTTTTACTGCAAAAATATGCCATTCCCTGCTTTTGTGAATTACCCCCACAAATCTAATTCAGGTAGACTAATACAGGTCCTCAAATATGATGACTTTGGAACTATAGTAATATTGAACAATGGAATTCTAAAAAGCCACAAGAGTGTATGTTTATTTTTGCTATTCATTTCACTTTTTAAGATGGGCTATTAATATTGCATTGTTTAAAGTACAACCTTTCTTGTTCTGTCTATAGTCCCATATATTTTAGGGGTTTATATTTCTATTTACAATGATGTTTGGAGGCAAATACTTTATTAACTGTGAATTGTAAAATTAAAAAAAATATTCCATCTTGAGGTGTTCAAAGCATCAAATCATCTCCATAATCATGTGTCACTATTAGGGTTGCCATCTGGCCAGTAAAAATAATGTTTAATACCAATGTTATTAATAGGAAAAAAGGGCAAGAATATAGGAAGACCGGTATTTTATTCCAGAAAAGGTTGCAACCCTAGTCCCTATACACCGAAGAGGCAGTGAGGATGTGTATCCAGCCAACCACACTTTGTAGAAAGACTGCAGCAGCACAATTCCCAACAAGCGGCTCATGAGCAACACGTTCCTCACTGACCCCTTGGGTGTAGGGTTGCCACCTTTTCTAGAAAAAAAAACGGCCTTAGCCCTGCCCAAAGCCCCACCCCCAATCCCGCCCAAAGTCCCACTCCTAGTGTGCTGTCTTTGCCAGGCTGTCCGCACCACACAGCTTTTCTGTTTATGACTGTCCGCACACTCCCCCTGCACTTGATTCTTTAAAGACGCCAGTCACGCTGCCCACAAATTTCATCATGCGAGACTGTGACGTCACGACAGTGCCATGGCGTCCCTGGTGCCGCAGCTGGGGATATCAAGTAGGGAGCAGCGAAGCTGCTTAAAACTAAATGGCCGTTTCTCCCCTCAGAATGTTACCGGCAGTGTAATTGACAGTATTATTTTAATAACGGCACCGGCCTTGAGACCTGTTAAATACCGGCTGGGTGGCAACCCTACGTGGTTGTTGCCCCCCAGTGGTCTCAACACATGTATTTATTTTTTAATTCCAGACTTGGAGGCAAGTTTCGGTTACATAAAAACTGACAAACAGACCCACCTATAGGCTGCCAGTCCACATACAGGCCATTAAATAGCAAAGTACATATTATTTCACAATCATACGACTTTTTTTCATGTTTGTGTTACTCCCCAACTCCTTTCATTGGCACACACAGTACAACTGCTATTACGCATTGTGGGACTTGCGAGATCCGGCCTAAAAAGTAATTTAACTACCCAAATAGCAGGTGGTTGTTTGTTACTAAATGTACAATTGTCTTCCCATAAATCTACATAGTTCCGAAAGTCGTCAGCAATTTAGCACGCGCTTTATGCCAACTATATCCGCCACACCTCCCGGTTTGGAGTGTGAAGTCATTTGCAAAATGGCGAGTTATTCGTATGGCCAGGTGAGAGGAACGGAGAATAGTGCAGTGATTTTGGTGGTGAAGCGTGAGGAGGTGGTAGTGGAGTGAATGGAGAGAGGAGGGGAAGAGAAATGCTAGCGCTGTTGAATTGGATGGGCAGTATTTCCTGGCTGTGTTACAGATGTAGTGAAGTGAAATGTGTGTAGTTTGGTTGAGAGTCATGGGGCAGTGATTGGTGCATGGAGAACACAATCTGCTGGGAAAAGTTTCCAGGCTGGTTTTTATTCCTAAGTAGAGCTAGAACTGTAATGTCATTTATATGATTGTCTGTTGTTAGTTTAAGAAATATGGGGCATTTAGAAAATACAATGGCGAGTTTGGTTGCTGGGGTGAGCCACTCCTCATGAGCAGACAATGGTGTCAGCTGAAGGCTGGAAAGATCCAGTAAAAGAAGGGTAATCATTTAAAAGTCATTCATAATTAAATATGAGGACCATTGGAAAAGCTGCTTGGAATAGGTCCAACTATAGCCTATTAATGTGAACATGAACTTCCCTTTTAAGTGCATTGGTAAATGTAGAAATAGGAAATGTAATTAGCCCATTACATGTTTCTTATTAGTAGTTCATTGAGAAACAAACGTGAACTTATTCATCATGACAAATTGCCATTATCTGATGATGACATCTTGTTAGTATTATCTAAAAGGAATTGAAGCTCCCAGTGCTCAGTTTTTCACCCACAGCCCAACTACATGCAGAAATCATGGTCTGTTCTTTTCACTGTTGCTTTGCTCAGGAAAGACATGAGAGGTTGTCTGATGTTTTTTTCTGAAAAGGGCAACATCAGAAGAGTTCTCTGTCTTTCTTCTGAACAGGTTCTTCTAGACTGTACAGTCAGACGGCACTCGGGACATAGTGTGTAAAAAATAAGAATGTGCAAGTTCATTATTTACTCTTCTAAAAATAGAACTGAGAAAAGTTGTGTTATGGGCTGATTGGAAATTTCTCCAAAAACCCTACTAACACTGCAGATTTATGGGTTATTTAATACAATCATAATTTTTAGCCCCGAGTCAAACTGGCATCATATAGTATTTATGCCTCCAAAATGCTAACCTTAATAGGTTTGAAGCTAAAACGCGAGTGTACTTTGCAAAAGCACGTTTTACAAATCTGTAAATGTCTAATATCTTTGTATTTTCGTATTTCCTAAAGAAAAGGGACATCCAGTACGGGTTTACTACCTAGGAGCAGATTTATCAAAATGTAAGTTCCGATTTAAATAAATAAAACCCATTTTCTTTTATTCCTTTGGGATTATTAGAAGGAGATTTATCAATAGGTGAAAATTAGAACTCACCATTTGATAAATACACCTCAAAAATCCAATAGGAATGAATAGAACATGGGTGAGCTTTTATTCATTAAAAATCTTAACTCGCATTTTGATAAATCTGCCCCCTAATGTATATGTCATGGGAGTGATTTCCTGAACATTTCTTACTATAAATAAAACCCATTTTATTCAATTTTAGTTGAATGAGTGGCTGTAAAAGAAAAAGAAGCAGTCTTTGAAATGTAACCAAGATCTTATTGTCCAGTGTTTTGTGGTTGTGTTCTAATCCAAGAAATAAAACATTTGTGTTTGTCCATAGAACAAGAGCCATTGGAAATGTTTGCCTTTGTATATTTTTCATCCTTATACTAATTCTAGAGTTTTCTGTGACACCTGGGAAGGCTTGGCATGTGATGGCATGCCCTCAGTTGGCAGCTAAGTCATGACAATTTCAACGATTCATACAGCTATACCATAATGTTTTGCTTATACTTGTATGAACTGCATACCTAAACAAGTAATTATTTAATTTGCATAATTGCAGATGTATTTCTTCAGTAGCATCTCCCAGGCTTCAAGGCATTTATGCAGTAATTGAAGTGTAATCCTGTTGGTAGCTGTACATGTAGCTGAAAGTAACAAGTTAACTTTTTTTTTGTGCTAGGGATACCATGGAGCAGCTGGACAACCTCCAGGCGCACCTCAGGCAAACTATTATGGAGGACAGCAGTATGGAGGAGGTGTTCAGCCTGGAGCTGGATATGGGGGGCCAGCTCCTGGTGCACCTTATGGCCCACCATCTTCTGGGGGAGTTTATGGACATCCTATCCCAGGTAGTGCTCCACCTGGAGCTCCTGGAGGCCCCTATGGGGGACAAGCACCAGGGGGACCTTATAGTGTCCCAGGTTCCACCCCTTATGGAAACCAACAACAGGGAGCACATACTGGTAAGTGGGTTCCTTGGAGAATTTGTATGAACAAGCAAGTAAATCTGCAACTTTCTGCTACAAGGCATATGTTTTTTTTTTAGGTTTGTTCCATTTGAAGGGTGTTTTGTATAATTCATTCAGCTACAAGAATATTAAGCCAAAGGCCATGCTGCATGGCACTATATTTTTAAGACTGAGATGTCAAGACTTTTTTTTCCCTTTAATAAATAAGGAGGTCCTCACATTGTGCATGACCCTTTTGTAAAGCGAGATGTTTCAGTGATCTTTTTGTTATTGGTTGATAAACATCATGCTTTGGGATAGTACAGGAGGGATATGTGGAACCATTGCAGTATACAATTACATGTCATGTTTTATTTTGCTTTCCTTTATATTTAATACAAATTGTTTGACTTTTTCATATTTTATTAATATCCTGTCAAGCAACCATTGTTTTTTTTTTTTTTTTAAATATACATTTTGTAGAGAGTTTATATAGTAAATATTTCTGTTATGTTAGTATATAAACTAACTTTGCTTTTTAACCTATTTTCCAGGAAACATTCCTCCAGGGGTGGATCCAGAGGCTTTCTCGTGGTTTCAGACTGTTGATACAGACCGCAGTGGCTGCATTTCCTTGAAGGAGCTGAAGCAAGCACTGGTCAATTCCAACTGGTCATCGTTTAATGATGAGACCTGTATGATGATGATGAGTGAGTGTTTTGATAAGTTCTGTGTTGTTCTATATTAGCGTCTACCAGCTTAGACATTTTCACAGTTATAATAAGGCGGTTATTTGTTAATTTTATTCCAGTGATCAAATAGTTATTGGAATCATGGTTGTAAAGTTAATTGATGAGGCCAAATAAACACAACATGTGAGCTTACTATAAGATAAACCAGTTCACAAGCATTGTTTATCTGCTAGGCTGTGCGTTTGAAGGTTAAAGGAATTAAACTAAACCCTATCTAAAGAAGTAGCTAGAAATGTTGTACGCTGTGTTTTGGGCTTCTATACCAGCCCAAGGCAACCACAACACTTTAGCAGGGAAGATCTGTGCCCCAGTAGCTCCCCATCTTCTTTTCTGCTGATTCACTGCACATGCTCTGTGCTGCTGTCACTTACTGAACATAGGGGCCAACACACAATATACTCAATATAGCATATACATTTCACAATATAAGACTGATATAAGGTAAATAGGTCAGATTATTGGTACATGGCAGCTCAGATACCCACACAATTAGCATCAGAATTCTAACAATCAGCAGATATTACAGGCAAACCTGATTTTCTGCTTGACGATTTGCAATAACTACTGAGCATGTGTGTGTAGCAGACACTCCTAACAAAATCCAAAATAAGAAACTCCTGTGACTATTTTGAAGGCCTAGATGAGTACTGTTATGGAGATGCGGAACATTTAGGCTGCTTCAAAAAGTTCAAAATATGTAATTTCTAGCCATATAAGTTTTTAGGGTTTAGTTCTCCTTTAATAGTGTCTGCAGCAATAACTTAATCCAATTTTTTGCTCTTGTGCTTCTGTAACATGTTCTCCTCCTCTCTTCCGAATCCACTTTGGCTATTTCTTCTTTGATTGCAAGCGCTTTGAAGGGGAAAAGATTCTTCTGCTATAACACAGTTAAAAACCCATTTGCAACTACGTATTCGATGTGCCTACTTGTGAAACCCACTGCCACGAACCAACAATGACTAAGTAGCGTCATGACAAAGCTTAGAAGCAGAAGTTTAAATTGTAGTTCTCTATGTACAAGTGCAGATGGATTGATGGGTGAAACCACAATTGCTTAATGTTGTCATTTGATTTGTGAAGGAGTATAGATCCACTATTAGGTTGTTAAGACTAATGTGCCTAAACAAAACAAAATGCATTGCTTATAATATATTTTTTATGACTATAGAAAAACAATCTTCCTTAAAGGAGAACTAAACCCATAAAATGAGCGTGGCTTAAAATGCCATATTTTATGTACTGAACTTAATGAACGAGCCTAAAGTTTCAGCTTCTCAATAGCAGCAATGATCCAGGACTTCAAACTTGTCACAGGGGGTCACCATCTTGGAAAATGTCTGCGACACTCACATGCTTAGTGGGCTCTGAGCAGCTATTGAGAAGCTAAGTTTATGGGTTATCGCAAATTATCAAGCAGAAAATGAGGTTGGTCTGTAATATAAGCTGATGCTATTGGATGGAATATTATATTCTGATGCTAGTTGCACTGGTTTCTGTGCGGCCTATTAATTACTTATCAGCCATATATTGTGACATTTATAGTCTGTGTATATTTTTTTTGTATATTGTATATTTTGAGTGGGTCCCTAAGCTCAGTAAGTGACAGCAGCACAGAGCATGTGCAGTGAATCAGCAGAAAAGAAGATGGGGAGCTACTGGGGCATCTTTGGAGGTACACATCTTTACTGCTAAAGGGCTGTGGTTGCCTTGGGCTGGTACAGAAGCCCAAAACATATTGTACAACATTTATAGCTACTTCTTTAGTTAGGATTTAGTTCTCCTTCCAATGTGGCAATTATCAGAAATGCATATGGCTGCTTCTGCTGTTGGTACATCATTAAATCTAGATTTTTTTTTGCCTTTGAGGATTACATATAGAGTTCCTGCTCCCTATACACCGCTTATCAGTGTTTTAATGCCTGCAATCCATGCAATGGAAATTACATTTAAAGAACAATGACTTCCTGTGTTGAACATATGCTTGTATGATATAACATTTTGGTCTACCTTCTTCCTCCTAGATATGTTTGATAAGAGCAACACTGGGCGCATTGATTTGTATGGATTTTCAGCTTTATGGAGATTCATCCAGCAATGGAGAAACATGTTCCAGCAGTACGACAGAGACAGATCTGGCTGCATTAATCAAGGAGAATTGCATCAAGGTATTGCCTATAGTATTTTAATGGTTACTTTAAAGAAGCAGTATACCCCCCCCCCTCCCGTTCAACATGAGTTCAGTGGATAGGGCTTGTGATATAGTAAGCCTTTTTTAATATGTTTTAATATTTATTGAGAAATACTCCATGTCTGTCCTTGCTAGGTAGATAATTGGACTACCAGAGCGTAGATAGTCCCTGCTTAATGGACTCTTGCTCAGGGCTGTAGAGTATTGGACAGGGCTTATTTGTCATGCTCTATGTAACCTGTTCCTTTTCTTCTTTTTTTTCCAGCCTGAATGGCTATACATCAGTTTATTTATATACTATAGTAGTCTTTCTGAAGCAAACACACAGTTTTTATCAGTGCATGGTAACAGTATATTATATGTTTATTACTTTAAAAAGCTTTCATTTTTGAGGTGTTAGTGGCACCAGCTGTCTTTATTCAGCAGCTCTCCCGCTGGTTGCTAGGGTCCAAATTACACTAGCAACCATTTATTGATTTGAGTAAGAGACTGTAATATGAATGAGTGGGTCTGAATAGAAAAGACGAGACCAAAAGTAGCGATAACAATACATTTGTAGCCTTATGGAGCATTTGTTTTTTAGATGGGGTCGTTAACCCCCATTTAAAAGTCAAAAAGAGTCAGAAGGCGAAGGCAAATAATTCAAAACTAAGAACATTGTAGGGATTATATGGGAAGTGTTACTAAGGTTTCTAATGCATTCTTGCCTATTTTCACTATTAACATAGTTATGTACAGGTTTCATTATGCGAGCATTAACATGTTAATATGTAGATATTTGTTAGAATAAATATAATGTAAATATTCACACAACACTGCAAATTCGGGGATTATACATTCTCTTCTGCAGAGATTACCAACCATGCTGAACTGCATGTACACTCATTTGTTTGCATTGTTTTTGCATCCATTTCTCTACCAAGTCTTGTTTTGCTCTTGTAACAGTGTGCAATCTGTATTGTGTTTCCTCTCTCCTATTCCAGCTCTGTGTCAGATGGGTTACCAGGTCAGTCCACAGTTTGTGCAGTTTGTGATGTCCAAATATGCTCAGAGATCTGCACAGCCAGGGCTGCAATTGGATCGATTCATACAGATTTGCATCCAACTGCAGAGCATGACTGAGGCCTTTCGAGAGAAAGACACTGGACTTGTAGGAAATGCCAAGCTCAGCTATGAGGACTTCCTCAACATGACTATAACACGGCTTCTGTAAACTGGACCCCTTCAAGCTTTCTACTCTTCGATGGATCCTCTTTTATCTTTACTCTTCTGGAAGAGCAATGTAAAGTACTCTTACTCATACTATATTGGAGATGCTGCAAGTTTATCTTTTGTGTTCTCCTGTTTTGCCCAGTTTTTTTTTTTCCTCACAGGCCAACCTTTTGTTCCTACTTCTGACTTACGAGTATGATATATACCACCTTTTATAATGTAACTTCTCAGATTTAGTCAATGTTCTTGTACATGTAAGCTAATATTCATTCGATATTCATCTTATTGCACTTAGATGTCAACAAATGAACCACTAGATGGTGCTGTAGTCTTATCTGGTGTTACTGGGCCAGTTAGTTATACTGGACTCCGAGCAATGTTCTGTATATGGTGTCGGTTTATTTTTATATTGTTGCAGTTTTCTTTCTGTATATAGAACATATTTTATTAAGCTGATGCTTTCACAGTGACCGCTTAATACTCACTTTGGTACACCCCTATATATTTATCAAATGTATAGTAAAAGCTCCCTGCAAGGAACTTCTTGTCAAGACTCACCTGAGCAATGTATATCTGGAGCTAGTGCTCTCATTTTAGTCTTCCAAATCCTTAGGATTTTCCAGCAGTTCTATAACCTTTTCCTATCTGAAAAGTTCTTAAATTGACACAGCACTCAAAGCAGTGAGATGTGTCATTCTAGCAGAATGTGTAATTTAGCAATAGCTGTTCTCTAACAGGGCTGTGAAACAATAATCCACTATGCAAATTGCAGGCAGGCATGAAGGGTTTATTCAAGCACAGAAAGGAATTTGTTAAATCAGAAATTATCTGTATTTTTTTTTTTGCTACCACTTTGGAAGAAAATATTGATCATCCCAAAATTTAGAGCCAGATTGAAAGATGTGTATTACTTAAAACTAGGGATGCACCAAATCCAGGATTCGGTTCACGATTCGGCTTTTTTCAGCAGGATTCGGCCGAATCCTTGTGCCTGGCTGAACCGAATCCAAATCTTAATTTGCATATGTGAAATTTAGGGGAGGGTAGAGAAATCACGTGACTTTTCGTAAGTATTTTTGTCCAGTTTTTTCTTTCCTGCCCATAATTTGCATATGCAAATTAGGGTTCGGTATTCAAACTAATCTTTCACCGGGGATTCCACCAAATCCCAAAGAGTGTATTCGGTGCATCCCTACTTGAAACGAAATGCTTTTGCATTTTAGTGCAATTCAGTTGTATTGTCTTAAAGGGGTACTTTACAATTCTGTCTTTAGCAATGTTTTTCATTGGTCTCCAGTCAAAGATTATGAATTAAAAACTATTGATCTGTGATACTACAATTTTTGTAGCTGGTACTACTACTTTTCATTTAGGCCCTCTCCCATTCATATTCCAGTGTCTCATTTGAACCACTGCTTGTTTGCTATGGTGAATTGGACCGTAGTGTCCAGATAGCTTCTAGGCAGCTAAATAATTAAAAAAATTAAAAAAAAACTAATTATCTCAATATATCACTTTCCATATGATACTAAAATTTAATTTAAATGTGAACTACCCCATTAAACTTCCAAATGTAACAATATGCATTTAAATCAATATCTTAAGTAGCAAACATTAGTTAATTGGGTACTGTGTTAATGTTGGTTGGAGGTCCCTTACTTCATACACAGTGACAAATAGTGTGCATGACTTATGAAGGTTTCTTAGGCTTTTTTTTAATTTAGCAGTGATTGCCAAAGCTTGTAAAATTCCATTCATTGCACTTCTGCAATACCGTTAAAGGCCAAATGAACATTGTTTGGGTTGAAAATTTCCCTTTTCATTCCTTGACTTCTTGCCGCCGTTAAGGCAGAATTCCATGAAAGGAGGATGCGTTTTAAGCAGCTTAGATCCCCTTCAAACTATGTTGCCATGTTTTATATAGGATCTGAAAGAAGAATTTCAGGACTACACAGCAAACCAAGATGATGACGTATGAAATAAACAAAATATATATTAGTCTGTCTTTCTGTCAAGTGGCTGGTCTGATGTATTTTAGGAACTTAAGAATACCATTGGCTGCAAGGGAATTGCCTCTAGTAGCCTGTTCCTGCCATTTTGAATGGTGGTATTTATTGGGAATGAATTTTAAAAAATTGATTGTTTTAAGGTGCCAAGGAATACAGGGAATTACTCCTTCATAATTAGAAGGCAAATTCTTGGGTAGGGTTTCTTACTGTAATGCACTGTAGTGTTTATGCATGGATAGATATCTTCAGTGTTAATACTTTGGTTAATGATCATGTGTATTGCACTTTTCTGGATTTTTAGATAGGTAGTGATAAGTTTAGCTCACCATACATTGAATAATCTGGTTGTGTAGCCAAGATAGCGATTTGTTAAACCCAGAATGGTACAAATCAAGATTCTCTCAATGTTGACCATCTGGACAGTAGTTCATTGTAGGGCCTGTAGAATATAGATTGCAGACACAACCTAATCTAATAAGTACCAGGCCAGATATGTGTCTCAATAGGAAAGAGGTTATCAGAATAAGTTCAGGCTGTGCATTGATGGCTTTGAGTGTGTAGCTAGCCTCCCCTGCTGACACCTGGATATTTTAGTTACTTTATTACGTACGCTGCCAAATAAACCTTTGCACTGGGCAGTCTATGTCTAAGCTCAAACATGAATTGAAAGGGATGTCCTCTATCTGTTGCTTGGGGAAATTTTTTTTTGTAATTTTTAAGCTTTGAATAAATCTAATCTGATACCATGGTTAAAAGGCTATTGTTTTTGCCAAATTATGCTAATACCAGAGCTGAAAATCGGCCTGCTGAATACACTGGCATTAGCCTCCTGTCTGTTGGGCCGGGTGCAGGCCAAGACCACACGCAGCAGAATTTATTACAAGAATGCAAACTAATGTTTTGGCACTGAAATGTGGCACCAAAATCCATTTGGCATTAGAATCCAGAAGGAAGGTTACATCTGCACATCATGGGGCAAATTTACTAAATTCGCCAGCATGACGTCATTTCAGAATTTAACCCATTTACTAACGGGCGCTCGTGTAACTTCGCTAGCAAAGGAGATAGTCTCTAGCGGTACTTCGCACCCTAACACCAGGCAAAGTTGCGATCTAACTAACGTAACTACGCTAATTCACTGAGCTTGAGATTTTACTGAACGTTACCTCTTGTGCCAGACTTGCCTTCGCCACCTCAGACCAGGTGAAGTGCAATAGAGTAGATAGGACTTGGTCAAAACATAGTTGAAAAATGTTCTAAGTCCCAAAAAAGGCTGGCGTCTTTTACTTTTTACAAGGTGATACGCTGCAAAAGATCGTAATTTTTTTGGGGTACCTGGCTTCCCCCTACATTTCCTAACATATGGCACATAAACTATACACTGGGCACATGTGTAGGGCAATATAACAACTCTAGTTTATTTCATTAAGCTTCCCGGGCTTGTGTAGTGTAATGTATTGGCTGCAACATATACGGCCATTCAATTTTAATTTCCCTTCGTATGCGAATTAGGCAACGATAGCGCAACTTCGCTTTGCTTGCCGCAGCCAGCGTTCGCTGCCCTGGACGCAACTTCGAATTTTAGTGAATTAGCGTTGTCCTGGCGAATCTACGCCTGGCGAAGTGTTGCAATGTCAGCGAAGCAGTTGCTGGAGCAATTTCGGAGGTAAGTAAATTTGCCCGATGTATTTTATGTGTAAAAATCCTTAGCAGGTGGGTGCCTTCAACTTTATAAAAAACAAAGCAAAAAAGGCTTAAACCCCATTTGAAATAACCTGAGTAATCCAATTGGAATCGTATCATTAAAAGGAACATTTATTATATGCCCCAGATAGATTAAAATAACCCTGCCCTTTAAAACCATGCTGCAGGGTGACTGGGCACCCAAATCCAGAAGTGGCACTGAAAAATACCAAAAAAGTTTGGGGGAAATGGTTAGATTGGGTTAAATAATGACATTAATGTTTTCAGTGTACTGTTTGCTAACTCTCACCTCAATAATATAAATGTTGATAAAGCATATTGCTATTTATAACCGTTTATAGCATCCTGGAAGATGGATGGGGATGTCACTGTTATAACAACATAACTACTGTAATGTGTCTGCTGTTGTAACTGGCTTCATGCCAGGTAAAGCCACAGCCCTAAATATTAGATGCCTTTACATGAACCTAGCTGCTACACATGACACCTGTGGACAAAGCGCAGCATTAGATATAGCTAAAGCATTTGATACAGTTGAATGGCAATATTAATGGTGGGTCCTGCACTGTTTAACCTTGGTCCAACATATATCCGTTGGATAAAACTTTTATACTATGCACCTAAGGCTTCCATATTAGCTAACCGGACCAACCGCTAGACTTCTCACTTGATCGGGGTACAAGGCAGGGGTGCCCCCTATCCCCACTGCTGTCTGTCCTTGCCATGGAGCAGTTTGCCAAGGCAATAAGGTGACACACTGGCCGTACAGGATGGCACCTAGGGGAGAGGGAAGAATGTACACAGCTGCATGTGGGCAACGCCTAGATATACTTGGTGGATCAAGGCCTTTCCTCAAAGCTTGCTAAACTTGACCACTAGATTTGCTTACTTATTGGGACTGGTAACAAGCCTAGCTAAATCAGTGAACCCAATAGTATATAGCCCGCAACCCCCCCCCCCCCCAGAACCTTCAAAACTTCCAGTTGCAGATAAATTCACCTACCTGGGAGTAGTGATCAAACTGCCTATATAATCTGAATTCTATAATGTATATGTACTTCTAGTATTGACCACTATAGCTGCCAATGTCAACACCTGGTAATCTCTACTACAGAGTCCAATAGGCAGAGTAAAAAGAATCAAGATGTTACTACTCCCTAAATTAACATGTTCTTCTAAAGCCACCCCTCTCAGTGCCCTCAGTATGTAGATATGTATAGCTTGCAAAGTTCCAGTTAGAAGATGGAGTTTGCTGCATTCTTCAATGACATTATGTAGGATCATTTGCTGTTGTAGCTTCTGTCACTAGCTGCAAGGCATATTCTTTTGATGATTGCTCATTATTGTTAAACCAACAAAGTTACCCATGTAGCCTTTAGGCAGTGTCTCATAGAACCAGTGTTCCCTTGAATTCCTTCTTGTGTGCTTATTTTTAAAAACTGTGTGCTCCAGTCAAAATAAATGTAAAAATGTATTTACACACACAATTTTTTTGTGCTGGCGATGTGAGTGCACTTAGTGGGAGCACTACATGCATCCCTTAAATAGTGTAGGTTTTGTGAGCAGCCACAGAGCAACACAGGAATATTAGAAATTGAGTTAAATGAAGTAATGCCACCAGATCCACTGTTTCTCTGGTACTTTTCTGCTAGACAATAATACCAGCAGTCAACACTTACTGTACGTATAGGGGTAGGACTCCACGAGCGATTGTGTCGTAATCCGACACGCTACGACAAAAATAAGGTAAGCAATAGAATTGTCGCATGGTGTTGCAGCGTTGAACCAACGCTACGCAACTGACAAAAATCTCATAAATACTTAAAATACCTTTCTCTAACTGGGATTGATGCATGTAAAATACTTTGCATGCCCTTTTCATATCAGGGCATGTCTGTGTATTTTACTGATAAGACATTCTGTGGATGCATATATACTACTTCATATAATCTTTGCCATCTGTGTAACAGTCTATTGGTGTTTTTTTTGTTTTGCTTTCAGCATGATGGGGCATGTATGCAGATAATACACTTACCCGTATATCATGACAGGAAACATGTAACTTCTTGAATGTAACCGTGGTCTCTGTTCCTAGATTTTATTGCAATGTAAAGCTATAATTTCAGGCCTATTATTGCATCTGGCAGACTGCTAGTTATGTTTTTTATTCTTGTTGAATTCCCTGCTGTCTTACATACTAATACAGAATACAGGTGTACATAACAGGTCTGGCTGCTACAAATCCAGGTGGGATAAAGGATAAATGCTTCACTAAACAGAAGCTAAGTCATTCTGAAAGGTGAATGGCACTGCAGGGCAAACACAGTATTGGCCTATAAATGTTATGGTCTATCTGTTAAAAAATCTTTCAGTTTAAGAAGTTATTCTCTTTGTTTCCCATCTGTACTGAATTGATTTGGCTACTGGTATCTATAAATAAAAGATAAGGGACCTCTTAAAACCAGATAAAAAAAGAACTCTTTTCTCATGGGCCCCATCTATCCATACATCCCTGCTTAACTCCGACAGAATCTTCCCAGGAATTCTGCAAGTTAACCAATTCTTGAAGTCCACTGCAAATCAGTTCCAATAATGTTCCAACCTTTCCAAGTTAATTCACTGGCAATAACACCCTTCTGAACCACTGTCCCTAATGCTGCTTACTAACTGCAGTATAATTTGCTGACGTATCTCTGTCCAAACCCTGGAGTCTCTAAGCAACTACCATCATCTATATTTTTAGGCCCTTTTTTTCTGGAGCAATCCTCTAGCTGGGTACACTTTTTTTAGGTTCTAGGCCTAAGGGTCCTCTAGAGGTGCCATCCAGCTTGGCCCTTCCTCTTTGCACGTTTGATCTGCTTATCTCTCAGCCTGCTTTGTTAGGACTCATCTAGTTTCTCAACTTCTTTCTGGCTCCCTCCGTATTTTTAATTCTGAACACACTAAGGGAGTTATTTACTAAAATCTGAAAAATTTGCATTGTTTTAGTACAACCACTTTGACCAAACTCCCATCCACATTTTTACCGTATTTATAAATAACGGAACTTGAATAAAATCTTGAAAAAATCCTGTCGTGTTATTTTTTTTTTTTTTTATTTGACGCCCGAAAACAGTTTTTTTGGATTTTCGCCTGAAAACCACTTATTATTTGGATTGTTGTAAGAAAACCAGCACAGATTATGATATCTTCCAATTGTAAACTTAACATCTGTCATTGACTTATAGATGACTTATACATGAACATGGCAGGTTTGAGCTGGACTACTTATTTCTTCTGACTTTTAGCAGCCTCTGTGTTTAACAATTCAAATTAAAACATTAAAATTGTGTTTTTCCCCTTTAAAACTCAGACCGGAAAAAATTGGACTTTAATAAATAACCCCCCTAAAACTAGAGCTGGCTTCAAGTCATTGATGATTAAACCTACCCAACACCCACACCAGATTGGCAGGGAACCACGTCACATGGTGGAGTGAGTACAGAGGATTTCAAACCACATAGTTGAGGGCTCTATCTGCTTAAGATGTTTTTAGATGCTAGTGTCCATATGTCTCTCTTTATAATAGTTGATTTTATAGTAGGTGTTGAAAGGGGAACTTACCTGATACCAACCAACACAGACTGCAGCAAACAAATCAAATGGATGGGATTTGTAGGAAGAAGGCTGCTTCTGATTGCAACAATTTCCCCTTTACAATTCACAGCCAAGTCTTGGGGTATGAGAAACAGATTAGCAGAAGAAATTGAGTAAAAGAGGGAAGTGTAAATAAAAAAACAAATACACTTGAGGTTAGATTTGTCTTAAACCATGTTTGGCTAGAGGATGTAGATTTGTAAATAATGGGCAATAAGGATGAGATTGTCATATAGAAAAGCTATTGTGAGTCCTCTCTCTCAGATTTAAGGTATGGAGATCCAAATTACAGTAAGTCCCCTTATGTGGAAAACCCCAAGTCCCAAGATTTCTGGATAACAGGTCCTATACCTGTACTGTGTAATAATATTTAGATTAACCTTTAAATGGCCAGAAACACATTTGCATTTTAATTAGTGCCACTCACATTCTGGTGTCCAGGACACAGGCAATTAGTATTAGTGAAACCCAAAATTGCAAAACAGTAAAGACACAGGACACAAGATTTATTTTATTTTTTTTAAATAAAATACTTTATGGGACAAATCATGTATTTTACAGTAAAGTAACAGAAGCCAGTCTCTTAGAGGGCTGTTTGTTATTTGCCTCTGTATATTGTGCCTCCGTAGACCTCAATATAGGGTATCCTGAATGTTTTATTATACCGTATATACTCGAGTGTAAGCCGTCCCGAGTATAAGCCGAGGTACCTAATTTTACCTCCAAAAACTGGGAAAGCTTATTGACTCGAGTATAAGCCTAGGGTGAGAAATGCAGCAGCTTCTGGTAAGTTTCAATCAAAAAATTGAGGGTTTCTGCTCCCATTGGAGGTGCCGGCGTCTCGTTTTTGGATGCCGGCAAATATTCTTGGAGACTATTCTTGGACGCCGGCGACTATTCTTAGACGCCGGCGACTGTTTTTGCGCTTGACCTGAGTATAAGCCGAGGTAGAGTTTTTCAGCAAATTTTGGGGGCAGAAAAACTCTGCTTATACTCGAGTATATACGGTAGTTCAGCATTCAGTTCTCAGATATTCATCTGCTAGTTTGTCATTCTCACCACTGTCTGACTGCTAGGGTCTTGTGATCCTGACAATGCAGGCGATGATTTAAAGGCAAGACTGGAAATTTCTGGCTACAATCTATTATCACATCAGGCGATAATAAATAAGAACACCGTATCTTGTCCCAAAATGGATGATTTCCATGCATTGCTTATGTGTGTTGATGGCATACTTTGTGGCGCCAGTAGTGCTAGCAATGAAAACATATGCAGTGCTTGTTTTTACTGCAACAGTTAACAAAATGTTCATTTAAAGGAGAACTAAACCCTAAAAATGAATATTATTAAAAATGCCATATTTTACAAGTTTCATGTATTGAACCAGCCTAAAGTTTCAGCGTCTCTATAGCAGCAGTGATCCAGGACTTCAAACTTGTCACAGGGGGTCGCCATCTTGGAAAGTGTCTGTGACACTCACATGCTGTTAGTGTATAGAGGTTGGCTTGCAATATAAGCCGATGCTAGATGGCTGATTATTAAATTCTGATGCTAATTGCACTGGTTTCTGTGCTGCCATGTTGTAATTATCACTGTATTAATTACCAATGAGCCTTATATTGTGACATTTATATTCTATGTGTACTGTATATTGTGAGTTGGTCCCTAAGCTCAGTAAGTGACAGCAGCACAGAGCATATGCAGTGAATCAGCAGAAAAGAAGATGGGGAGCTACTGGGGCATCTTTGGAGGCACACATCTTTACTGCTAAAGGGCTGTGGTTGCCTTGGGCTGGTACAGAAGCCAAAACATTTCTAGCCTACTTCTTTGGTAATGCTTTAGTTCTCCTTTAAGTTGAGTGTACAACTGACTATCACATAAACAATCGCATAGAGCTGAACGTTAAGCTCTATAGCTTACATGCAGGACTGCAGGAATGTGGTTACATAACCTTTATTAGAAATATTAGGCCCTCTAATGCTATGGGGATATCTGGTCCCCGCATTCCTTACACTGAACCCTTTTCTGTGAGCCAAATTAGCAAAGGAGTCTGACCAATCTGGTGTCTTATATACTGTATAGTGGGAAAGAAATGCACGAAACACAGCAAAGAATACCAGCTCTTTTGCGTGGCTGCATTGCAATGAGGCACAATAGAGAGGGTGAGCTGGAAATCACATGGCACGTAGCCTTCGGGAGTATTTAACACCATACACAGAGATTACACATGAAAGGGGCTCTGTTTGTATATGAGCCAAGGCTGATATTTCACAGATCATTGCACAGATATGTCACACAAATATCCCTCTGTGTATGCTGCACCAGGAGCAGGAATAGATCCATGAGTGGATAGTGGTATGGGCTGTGAGAACTTACTGGATGCAGCACCAAGTCATTGCTGCCATAATAAACTTTAACACTTGTTTTAAAAACTCCATCGTAAGCAGCATTCCCAATGATTTCCCTTACCGTCTGAACAAATCAAGTTCTTGTCCAGCAGAAAGAATTCAGTTGCTAGACCCAAGGCAAACACATTCAAGCACTCACCTTGCCTACACGTGGGCTCTGACAGTAAAGTTAGTAACAAGTGTGTGCAACTTTACACCATGTTTGTTAGGCATCGTGACTGGTGATTATGTACCTTACATGATCAGTCACTAGAAGCTGCTGAACACATGCTCTATGGTACGACATTTGTTCCCATGCCACCTTTAGAGAAATGCACAATACAACTGTGATTATTTCAGTTTGTCATTTTGTCTACATGAACTACTGCAACACTACTTAATAAACACATAATAGCATAAAGATTTGCTTTACTCTTGGGAATATGGGTATTATTCATTCATTTAGTCCAAATTGCCAAACTGCTTAATTGCTCGTTTTTGGGCAACTCTGCCGGGCCTACCCAAAATGCAGAAAATCAGCTAGATATTGATCAGAAAGGTTTAAAAACCTTGTTGGGGCGATGGCCGCATTAGTTTGATAATGGGGTCCACAACCCCCTATATCTTTGCAATCCAATCGTGTTGCCAAGTTCTAAAAATAAACAGCTAACTCCCACTACAAAGCATAAATGTAAGTGATACTGAAAGAAGGCAGTTCTGCATTACAGTGAAACAATTAAAGGGGTTATAAACTCTCCATAACAATGTCCCACTGCATCCTCTTAAAGATGCATGGATGCAAGAGAATTGACCAGTGAAAATGCTGCTAATCAGTACAATGCCAGCCATCTTGCTCACATACAGAGTTTGTGTCATTTTGGCTTAATAATATTACATTATTGGGGGTAGGACATACATGGAGCCAGAGTTAAGGTGGCCGAAAGTCAGCCTGATGTCGATCAGGAGGGTTTAAAAAACCCATCGAAACGAGGACCGCGTCTATTCATTGATGCTGTCCTCGATCTGACCGCCCGTATACTTTTCGTTGTGTCTACCTCGAGGTGGGCATATCGCTGGTTTGGCGACATCACCAAACAAGCAGATCTCCCAGGCTATGGACACCTTTAATCAGATCAGGTAGGATTCTTATTGGAGGATTCCTTTGTACACTGACAGCTGTTGGTCTTTGAGATCTGGGGAAAGCTTTAATGTCAGGCCACAAGAGCAGATTCAGGGAGATTAGTCGCCCCAGCGACAAATCTCTTCTTCGGGGCGACAATCTCCCCGTCTGCCTACCCCCTGCCCTCCGCCGGCTAAAATGAAAATCACTTGGGGGAAGGCACATGCGGCGTTTCATTTTCCGAAGTTGCCTCACGAGGAAACTTAGGGCAACTTCGGAAAACGAATCGAGGGCAGGGGGAAGGCAGTTTGGGGAGACTGTCGCCCGAAGAAAAGGAGATTTGTCGATGGGGCGACTAATCTCCCCGAATCTGCTCATGTGGCCTGACCGTAAAGCTTTCCCCAGATCTCAAAGACCAACAGCTCGAGTGGCCAGACCCTTACTGTGCAACATTTCTTTAATTTTACAACCCTTTAAGTTTACAACTCCCGTTGGAGTCTCCATCATGTTTAAACCATTGATAAAATGCCGTTGATTTGTTTTCCAGCAATATTTATGAAAACTTTGGTTGTGTTTACATCACTTTTAAATAATGAATATGTAGTGGTGTTTAGGTTTATGTAAAGAGAAATAAATGCATGCACTGTTGCCTAATAATCTGGGGCAGTGTAAGAGCATTGAGGCTTGGACAGGGTTATTGCTGGGGTGCAACCAGCTACAGGCAGGATTTTGCATATGAATCATGTCATTAAGGAGTGTATAAGAACACAACCTAGGGACCACTGGGGCTGAAAGTACATTGGTGGGAGAGAAGCATTGTCAGGCAGTGTTATGATATTCAATGCACCAAAAGCTTCTTTTCTTATTAAGCACCTATCATAAAACATTAGCAAACATACAGTATATACTGTAGCTGTGTATTATAATGGAAGGGTACAGGGTTATGGTACAGCCTGCCAGATGTGCTACATGTTTGCAAAGACATCACATTACAGGGAGTATAATAGCACACACATACAAAAGAATCATAAGTAAGAAAATTATACATTTCTAAAATAATATATATTATATATATTGTTTTTTCAAGAGATTATTAGCTCATTTCACACTCTTCAAATTCTGTCTAAGACCATATAAACACTATTGATTCATCCTGGGGGTAGGGTTACTCTTTCAGTGGGTGCCTTCCCTCCCCAACACAGTCACTCGTTTTACGCTCCTATAGCTTTGGGGCTGGCACAGAATGTCTGCCTTTGACAGGTTCACAGGACTGAGCATCCTTTGCTCATAGCACCAAACAATATGTTTCTGATCCCTACAGAGATTATAGGATTATGTGCACTATTATTCCATTGAAACCCCATGTGAATCTCCATGTGTCAGCACAACATGGTGAGCTTGATTACACACAGGCACTCTTGTTGTGCCACTGACGGGGGATGCGTTAAACTATCTTTGAAGTGAATGCTGAGTTGTGAGGACACAGCAGGGCTATGAGGTTCTGATCATGTAGCAGTTGTTTTTAAGGTTATACAATGATCCTGGTATAGGGAATACAAAATCTTTCAGTTACCATTTAAGAGATCTTTTTGGCTATGATGAAGAACTGTGCTATGCTTTAAAGACTTGTCTTCTTTCTGCTGCCATTGACAGTAAATTATATTCACTTCAAGAAACACGTATGTCCAAATATTCCCAAGCCTCACAGTGTCAATGTTAAAAGTATATAAAAATATCAGAATCCGGATGCAAGGGACTGGGTGCCTCGAAGCCATTCATATAAATATGTCCAGGAAAGCCATTACTTTTTGCGGGCGACATCTTCCATACTGACTTTGCCCCATACGCCTACAATGAAGGTTTCAATCTCACACTCATTGTTACCTCGAGCGATGCGGAAATATCCATCTTCTCCCCAGTCTCTACCCCAGGAATTGGCAGCCAGCTATTGAATTTAAGAAGAATTATTATCAGAGACAGGGTCTAAATATAGCTACAAATATAATTCAGGTACATTGCTATATACAAGAGACCAGCTACTAACCTGAAATGTGACACAGACTAAGATGTTCTGTATACAAACTATATATATTTACTGTAAATATGTGGCTGGTATAATTGAGAGGTACAGGGTTCTATAGGGCTGCGTTCATGAATTAATTTCCATATCAAGGGGAAAAAAACAACTCGCATCATAAAGATTGTGGTGTGAGTATATGTAAACAGCATCCATCTACTATAGAACTGACTGCTGATGATAGTTTGAAGTTCAGATGCTTTCCACTCTTTAAGCCAATCGGTGGAATGTGTGACATCATTAAGAATAACACACAGAATTTTAACCGGCTGAAAATAGTGTAGGATGTTTATGTAGAGTGATGCATCACAATTATATATCATACCGACAACACTTTTCTGTACAGTACACGCTTAAAAGTGCCAATGGGCTCAGCAATCCATTGTGAAACTAAATTACTCACACAGTTCTGTCCGATGTTCCCCATTCAAGAGAGTGGGAGCCACAGGAGGTGACCATGAGAGTTTTTCAGCTGGCTGAAAGGCTCTCCATGTAACAACCTTATAATGCACACCAATCATCAATACCTGTAAATGTGTATTTACTTCACAGTGTATAAATAATATATCCATGTTGTTAAACACAAGGATATTAAAAGTCACCATACAGTTTCAAGAACTGCTTAAAAGCACTCCTCCTGTGACCATGTCTATTAGAGGTCCTACATGACTTCAAAGATCCTTATATTTAGCAATAGGGGGTACAATATGCCATATATATTTCTCACACTCTGACTCCAAGAGCAAGCAATATAGGCATACATTTGATTGTAAATTTGAACCTCTTTATGGGTGCTCTGACGATATAATATATTACAGCCTTTGTAATATATTATATATATAATATATATATTGTAGCTGATCCACAAATTCTCAGCCGCCCTTTGCAGCAAGTTGTAATTTAACAGCAGCTGAAGTTTTACGTCTTTATTTTAAATCCTGATAAATATATGATGGGAATACAACATGTATTATTACTTATAACAGGTGTGTTATGACATAACTGTAATATAATATTGCCTTTGTCATAGAGGGACTGCTACAATATTGCTATACAAACTGGGAGAATATTACTAGGGATCCAGGATTCGGTTCTGGATTCTGCCTTTTTCAGCAGGATTCGGCCGAATCTTTCTGCCCGGCAGAACCAAAACCAAGTCCTAATTTGCATATGCAAATTAGGGGAGGGGAGGGAAATTGTGTGACCTTTTGTCACAAAACAAGGAAGTAAAGAATGTTTTCCCCTTCCCACCCCTAATTTGCATATGCAAATTCAGATTAGGTTCGGTATTCGGTTGAATCTTTCGAGAGGGATTCGGGGGGTTCTGCTGAATCCAAAATAGTGGATTCGGTGCATCCCTAAATATAACAAAATGGGAGAAACAATTGAATTGAGTGATTCATAAAAAGAAAGGGGGCTCCAGGGCCAACTCCAAATGTAACACTTCTGGTGATATGTTGGATACGTTTGCACTATAAGGCTAAGATGGCAGATAGTATAGCACTTGTTTAGTATTGTAGCTTTTTATAACATGTCACAACAATGATATAATGCTCTTTGATTCAGAGTTTCATAAGCAAATCTGTGTTATCTGTCTTACCCAGTATTTATGTGTCTGTCCATCTCTTCCTCTTTCCTCGCCCCATCTAATTAGAAAAGACCACAATGAGATTCTTATTTATGTTGTCGTAAAACAGTTATTGCAGAAAGTCATTTCATTTTTTACGTGAAAATTTGTAAAAGGATGGACATGCGTTAGCCGAAGCTAATGTTTAACACAAACAGTACTTAAAAAAGGTCAAGGAACTCCCAAATAAGATATTACAACTTTGAGGGAAAAGTGACGGGGAGGTCTTCTGTTTTCAGAGAATAGCAGGGGTGGGGATGAGACGCCCATTACCTTAGTAACAGGTATGAAGTGTAGAAAGGGGCAAAGGTATGTTTGTTTACGGAATGGAGCCACAAAAACATTCCTGAGCTGTCAGTTAAGGCATTAACATAAGCAAGCTTAACCATTAATATCAGTTATTGCAGTAGGCCACAGTACTTTCTGTGTTTGCATCCGCATGAATAGGAGTAAAGTATTGCTCCCTTTTTTAGACATGGAATGTACACTCACACGGACTGTTCACGCTGCTCCCATCGGGCAGACGCTTTCGCAGTATTAAAGCCCGAACAACCAGGCTGCGCGAAAGCTTTTTTCCACAAGCGATCAGACTCCTCAACTCACTGCCTGCCCTCCCACTACATTCCAGACCAGACACACCTGAACTGTGAACTTAACTTTGTGAACTGTTCATTTATTTGCACAATTCTAAAGGTTTACACATGTATATATCCAATTTCTGCCTATATATTGCACATTTCATGTTTTCATATTTATTGTGTATTTTTAAATGCCTTTTTGTGATATGTACTAGCTGGAGCCACGTAGTCTTGTCTCACTGTGTATTCGTATACTGCTGAGATGACAATAAAGTTTACTTTGTCTTTGACTTTGACTACACACTAATGGTATATTAGTAGAGCTGAAACTTAGGACACAAAGATTGAAATGTGGATAGTTACTGTTGGAATTATTTGAAGCTTTGCGATTGGCATCAGCTTATCATACCACACACACAGAAGTGACAGCACACAGAATGAGTAAGTGGGTAACCTAAATAGAGACCAGTAACACTACCTGGGACACTCCCATTTAGTGATGGGCAATTTTTTTCACCAACCATGGATTCACCGAAAAATTCCGCATTTCGCCATCTGCAATTTTTTTCGTGATACTGAGACAAAAAATCTTTGCGAAAAAAAGTCAAGCGGCAAAAAAAATTCCGCTACAAACAACGCCCATTGACTTTAATGCATTTGGACAAAAAGTCACCTTAAAGAGATACTGACACCAAAAAAATAACCTTTTTTTATATCCATCATAACATTGTCTTTGAATGCTATTTATAATTTTGCCATAAAAGTATTTTAGCTTTTATATTATCTTTCTTACCCCTATGTTCCTCTATGAGGGGGCTGCCATATTTGTGCAGCAGTAGTCAGCATTAGAATCTCTAACTGACACGCTGAGAAGGTTGGTAAAACAGTCAGGTTTAGGACCTTCAAGTAATTACTTACAAACGCAGAGCTATCAGCAAAAAATGATCAACGTGACCTATATGTAACTTTTAGGGGCCCATTTACTTAGTTCGAGTGAAGGAATAGAAGAAAAAGAACTTCGAATTTCGAATGTTTTTTTTTGGCTACTTCGATCATCGAATGGGCTACCTCGACCTTTGACTACTAAAAATCGTTCGACTATTCAACCACTCGATAGTCGAAGTACTGTCTCTTTAAGAAAAAACTTCGACCCCCTAGTTAGCCACCTAAAAGCTACCGAAGTCAATGTTAGCCTATGGGGAACTGCAGCTCACATCCTATACTTGTTTTGGTTTTGTATTTCAATAAAACTCATCAGTATTACAGTGTATTTCCCTCCACTATGCTAGATGTAATCTCTATACCCATACCACCAAGTGTTATTTCAGGAGTAAAGAGGTTTAGAAAGAGAAGAGGTATCGGGTGGAGTTCCAGCACTGTTCAAGTACCCATTGCCCCATTGGGAACTATGTCAAGGTTTCCTGCCTCTCCCTTCCTTACCTTTTCAGGGACACTTAAGCACATCTGTAACATAGGGTTACCTCATTCATATTAATAGGGTTGTAAAACAGCAAGAAAAAGAAAAAAGGCCACAGGCCAACAGCTTAGATGTAAAATTGATATCAAGTTTAATAAAGTGTTCTGATGAAGGAGAGGCAAATTAGACGTTCCTTATATGTGCCCTAGATGCTGTCTCTAGTTCACAGGAACCTTCATCTGAGAGTGGACAGAAGTAAGAAAAAAACGTCAGTGGTGTACCATTTTTTCCATTAGTATGCAAAGGAAATTCCAATATGTTAAATCAGAATTAGTTTCCTAAATAAAACAATGTCAGTAATCTTAGAAAGAAGGGAAAAGTTTTCTCAGACAAGAAACATGCATGACTTTAGGGACAAGTCATTTCCCCTTGAGCTTGCCAGCATTATTCTTACGCTCCGCAATGTTCTTACCCAGTAATCTTTACAGAGTGTGTCCCATGTCGGCGGTAATGCTCTGGTTCCCTCTCTGTCACTGGAGTGTGTCTGTAAATGCCACTCTTGTACATAAAGAAATCTTCGTGTACCTCCATTATAGCTTTAGAAAGAAGTGGTAGAGTGATTTAGAAACCTTGCTGAAAAGATAGTTAGATTATGATATGTATTTTCAGTTTGGGGTAGCCATTTTCAAAGGGGATAATGAGAGAGATAATGAAAGCTATGAGAAATCTCTCGCTCCAAGCTAGTTGGCTACTTTGGGTAAGGCAATAGTGCTGGGTTTACACCACAATGGAAAGAGTTACAAGTTTATTTAATCGTGAAATGGCCAAACTCACCTTGCACAGGTCCATTTTCGTACAGTTCCTTCATAATTTCTTTTTCCTGCAAAGTCATTGAGAAAAATCACTGAAGTGGTTAAATTATTATTATTAGCATTATTGTTTCGGTTGATTGTAATGCAACTAAGAAGAGGAAGTAATTTAGGTAGTAATTTAGTACAGGTTGGATAGCAGTGAGGAGGTATCACCAGAATTATTTATCGGACACAGACAAATCTGGGAGAAAGGGCTTATGGTTATTATCTGTGGGCAGAGGATGAACTGTGTGTTCACAAAGAGAGGTTCACATCTTCGAAGTCAAGACGTCAAATAACAATCACAGCAAATATGTTTGTGCAAGCTACATAAACCCTTGATGTTTGGGCCATAAGGTCAATTACAGGAACACCATTAAGTCCAACTGCCAACTGGGTGAAGTCATGTTCAAGGGATCTGTTAGGGCCTTGTAAGTACTGACAGTATTTCTGTATCGGCAGTGACATTGGTCAATGTGTTCAGGAAAGCAAATCAGGCATTATCAGAAAGAAATACTAATGGTGTAATGAATATTGTTAGGGCTGGAGGTAGGGTGAGAGCTGTACTCTAAGGGTCCAAATTTTTAGAGCTATAGGCCCTGTTTATATTGGTCCTGTTCAGGTATATGTACTATATAGTGATATGCCTACATGTGTTGCTGCTGGAGTACATGATTCATGGTAGGGATACATGTGTACAAGTTCAGGAAAGTTGGGCGATGTGTTTAAATACAGGAATAGTATTAGGCCAGTAAAGCTGGCCATAGACGAAAAGATCTGATCCTCAATTCGTATGATTTTCGGACTGTGTGTCGAGAGTCCCGACATTTTTCGTCCGGCGGAGATCCGTTATTTGGTCTATCGGACAGGTTAAAAGATTTCTGTCGCTGCGGGTAATATCTCTGCATGTATTGCCGTTGCATGGGAGACTGTCACTAGCTTTGTCGGACATAACTTTCGTACTATTGCTGTCAGGGGCAGAACATCGGCTGATCTGTTCTTTAACTACTTTATTTGATCGGAATGGTAAGACTTTGATCTGAATGTTTAGTAGCAGGTCGGGAGATGGGAAAGCTCGTTCGTACGATCGGATCCATGCGTCTATGGCTAGCTTAAGTGTATTGTCAAGTAGGTCAGTTCTGCAATTATATCAGATGCATAAGAACAGTAGGACTCTACAGTAAGACTCTATATGGTAAATTATTAGAAGAGTCATGTGTTTTGGATTTAGGTGACTCACATTAGATGCCAGACGATATGCTGGTGTAGACTGGTAGATTTCATTGGATGAATAGTATTGGTTGGGGCAGTTATTGGTAGCCTGCCGCTTCCCTCTTCCCATGGAGCGACTGTGCATCATGCAAGGGGCAGAATGTCCATTTGCATTCAGACTATTTATTGGATAACATGGTTCTGAGACAACCCTAAATAAAAATAGAGCCAAAGTTAAACAATTACTTCTAAAACACAGTCAGTCTATAGCAGTAGTTAAAGCAACAGTTCAGTTCACTAGGTAAATAGATAGGCTGTGCAAAATAAAAAAAGTTTCTAATATAGTTAGTTAGCCAAAAATGTAATATACAAAGGCTGAAACGACTGGATGTCTAATATAACAGAAAATAATACAACTTCCTGCTTTTCAGCTCTGAGCTCTGAGTTTGTCAGCGATTTTAAGGGGGGGCCACATGGGACATAACTTTTCAGTGAGTTTGCAATTGATCCTCAGCATTCAGCTCAGATTCAAAAGCAACAGTTATGACCCATGTGGCCCCCCTCAAGTCATTGATTGGTTACTGCCTGGTACAAATCAGTGGAAACCATGAGAGCTGCAAAGCAGGAAGTAGTGTTCTGTTATTTTAGACATCCAGTCACTCCAGCCTTTATACATTACATTTTTGGCTAATTAACTATATTGAAACATTTTTATTTTGCACAGCCTATCTATTTAGCCAGTTTTATTTTAATACTGAACAATTCAGTTCAGAGCTTTGTGGTCTTTCTTAAACAAAAGTGAATATCTAGGCATGATTCATGCCGAGAAGTCTGTAATGGACATCCTACATTTTCACAACGTTGGGGTAGCTAGCTTTCTTTTAATAACATGCACTTATTTTGCAACCAACAGTACTCTCTTAACCCAGGGCTGCTTATAGATTTGCAAGTTGTAATGAATCAATATCCCGTGTCCGTACCCTCTCCTTCTCAGATACCACCAGGCTCCATCTACTCGCCCCCCTCTGCAGCCATGCTGATTTCTAGTGTCACAGGATAGAAGATTCTGAGGGGACAGGGACTGCGTCATGTGCCCCATCGACTGGATGGAAATTCTGTCTGATGCAACCGCTGGACAGAAAAAAACATTATGTTTTATGAAAAATCTCTATCATTTTACAATACAAATTTTCTATGGGGCCTCTGACCCCCAATGTTTTTTCTAACTTTGATGGGGGGGGGGGTGGCCACCAATTAAGTTTTTAAACTTTTATGAGGGGCCCCTGACCACCAACTGTTTCTTTTAACTCGTAGGGGGGACCCTGACCACCAATTAGTTTTTTTATCTTCTATGACTACTGATACAGATTACATCACCAATTCCAAGTCCAACTGATAAGCCTAATACATAAAAAATATGAACTTGATTAACTTGAGAATACTAATGCAATTAACAATAAGATAGCATATATGTAATAAAAATAAGCACAAGTAAACTTTAAATGCATAATGTATATTTGCCCTTTCTTTACAAGTTATAATTCGGCTCTGGTTGTCCCTAGACTGTTTATTATAAAAATAAAAACAGTACTATGTTGCTATATTTATTCTTTTCCAGTTTCTGCACTCCTTTTAGCTTCTCCCCCCTCACCCCATTCAATGTATTGCCAGAATCATTTGTATTTGATCAAATACAATGTGGTATTTACCTGCGGTAGAGAAAGCCCAAGAGCCTGCACAGTTTCCTTGATCTAGTGGTTCATGCACCAATCCTGGCCACTTTTCTGCCGCATTGAAGTGGGAAGGCATAATGTCATTGTTCATGTTTACCTGCAGCAATGAAAGACAGGATAAGCTTACTTGACACATAAAAAGTGCATAATGGCTTTGCAAAAAAGGCAGAAGTACAATCTTAAAAAGGCGGAGGGGCAAAAATTACCTTAGGGTTCAAAGCATAATCATGCCTCCAATAAGGATTAATTTAGTTGATATCAAGTACAAGGTACTGTTTTGTTATAACAGAGAATTTTTTTTTAATTATTTGAAAAAAATGCAGACTACGGGCAAATTTACTTACCTTCGAAGTTGCCCTAGCGTTGGCTTTGCCGCACTTTGCCAGGTGAAGTTTTGCCTGGGCGCCGCTAATTCACTAAAAGCCAAAGTTGTGCTCAGGCAGGCGAAAGGTAGCAAAGTCGCCCTACCGTTAATTCGTCACGCAAAGCAAAGTTATGCTAGCAATGCCTAATTTGCATACGGAGCCAAGTTAAAGTACAATGGACGTATATGTAGTACCAAATACATTACACTACACAAGCCTGGGAAAGCTTCATAAAATAAAATAGAGTTGTTATTTTGCCCTATACATGTGCCCACTGTATAGTTTTGGTGCCATATGTTAGGAAATGTTGGGGGAAAGGAGGGTACCCCCAAAAAGATTTACGTTCTTTTTCAGCCTATCACCCTTAAAAGTCGCCAGCGTTTTTCGGGACTTTTTGGGGAAAAAAGTTCAGTAAAATCCGCAAGTTAGTGAATTAGCATAGTTACGTCCCTACGCCATAGCAAAACTTCGCCTGGCGTAAGGGTGCAAAGTAGTGCTAGAGTAGGTCCACTTCGCTAGCGAATTTACGCCACCAGGTGTTAGTAAATTGGCAAAGTAACGAAATAACATCACGCTGGCAAGTTTTCTCTAGCGTTAGCCACTAAGCCCTTTAGTAAATTTGCCCTTATGGGAGATGACCATGCTGTAATTTGTAGCTTTCTGGTATATGGGTTGATTAAGATTAAGAAGTGTAAAAACCATGAAAAACTCTAATACAAAACTTCACCAATTAAAACCAGTCAAGGGTCCTATACAAGTCAATGAGAGCTGCACTGAAATTATTGGACCTTTTTTAGCCATTCAGATTTTTTTCCCTTGTATTTTTCAGAGGTATTCATATTTCATTGTGCATCGTTCAGTGTTTTTTGCCATTCCCAATTTTTGTATTCGGATCCTTTTATAACTTTCATGTCATTCGTGGTTTTAGAGAAAATAGTGGTTTCAAAAAGATCTAATACCACTAAAATTCAACCTTCAATAAATGGTCCTCTATGTCTATAAGTACATGGGTATTTTTCGACTGTCACTGCGCTCCTGTGTTCTTTAATAATATATGAACTGGCTGGTGGGCAATTTGACAGAGAGGTCATTTTAGCCAACACTCTGCGTGCTCTTGTCCTCCTGCAACTGGAGTTGAAAGCTTTAAGTACAATTTTCATAACACCAAACAAGTATTTTCTTTATCCCAATGTCTGATCAGAGTGAAATAATAAAGTCAAAATGACACATTGATCTCTGTATGTAAGATGCCTTACATCTGTGTTCTCTGGTTTATCTGCTACAGCAAAGACTAATACAAGTATAGAGAACATGGGGTCACACTAGGATGTATTTACAATGGGGCTTATTGTCCTTTTAAAGCACTTTCAACAGGAAGCTGTCACTATCACTTCAATCAGAAATCATTTATTTACTAAGAAATGTAAAAAAACTTATAAACAGACAAATTATTTCAATTAGATTGTACATCTGGTCATGTCAGAATTTCATGACCTTTCCTGCCATAACTTGAAGGAATTTTCCAGGCTCTCCTTGTTCCTAGGCAGGGACCCCCTCCTTTTTCCTCTGTTGGCAGCATGTTAGAAAGGGAGGGGTGTCCAGCCGGGTGAAGCTAACAATGTGTTTTATGACCACTGTCCAATCGGTTGAAGTGGAGAGGACTCCGGATTTCCTGAGTGGAAGCTGACTATGAAAGCTGCTTTTATTGACCTTGTATTGTAACTGTCTCTGGGATTCTGCCAAAAATCACAGGCTGACCCAAATTGCTGGAAAACAAAGGGATGTGGGGGTCTGTACATTCCAGGGTCAGATTTACATCTCAGCACAATGTGTGACATGTAAGAAACACACTCTATGACCTGAAGACTGTGTACCCATATTTGTATTCTCTGTCCAGCCCTGAACCTTTCCACTGGTTCCCTTATGAACAAGTAAACATTTCAAGAGTTAGAGAAGTTCTTTAGTGAGCACTTAATGGTCATATATTTGTATCTGATTGTGTTAAATTCGGAGCCAGGGGTAGACCTATGACATCAGCCTTATAAGCTGTAGCTTGTTTTTTACTTATTGTTTCCTTCATAGCTAGGAAGAGATACTGTGCTACAAAGCGTAATGCATAAAATGAACCTCACCCACTGTTAGTGCAACAAACAATTCAGTGCCTTGACAGGCATATATGGCTCTATAACTTATAAAGGGTACGCCAGGGAACCCAAAGAGTCTTATAAAGAGTACCCTAGGAGACCCTTTTCTATGTTCCCAGATGTATATGCTACATAGATCAACTTATGTTATACAGTGACACATGATGCACTCCCACTTTAGGATGGAACTGCTTTCTGGCAGGCTGTTGTTTCGCCAACTCAATGTAACTGAATGTGTCTCAGTGGGACCTGGATTTTACCATTGAGTGCTGTTCTTAGATCTACCAGGGAGCTGTTATCTTTTGTTAGGGAGCTGGTTACCTTCTCATTTTTCTGCTGATGGGCTGCTGGGGAAGAAAGATAGGGGGGTGATATCACTCCAACTTGCAGTACAGCAGTAAAGAGTGACTGAAGTTTATCAGCGCAAAAGTCACATGACTGGGGGCAGCTGGAAAACAGACAGTAACAAAATCTGTTCTTTTGAGAATTGGATTTCAGTGCAGAATTCTTCTGGAGTAGCACTATTAAATGATATGTTTTTCCCATGACTGTATCCCTTTAAGCTTTCTTTTGTACTCACGTGTATCTCATTCATATTCATGACGGAAGAAGAAGGCCTTGCAGTCCCCAAGCGATACTGGATCCCTTCATCTAGGGTCATGCCCCAAAACTGGCTATAATTTCCAGCAGTCCAGCTATAGATATTAAATACAGAAACCATAATTACAATAGGAGCAATCTGATTTTTACAGAAGAATTAAAGCAGTCAGTGGTGTCAGGTTTACAAAGTGTCCTATTTCCCTTATTTCATTTCCATATGCTTTGAACATGCAGTATGAATGCTTGGGAAATCACCAATAGAAAAGTGCAGTTTTTACTTGTAATATGGTAGTAGTGCCTGGTCGCTGCCCTTAATAAATTACTAACGTATCATTCAAGAAACGGTAATCATCAACAATGTAAATATGCAGACATCTGAAGGACAAGTCCACCTTTAAATGAAACTTAAGTATGTTGTTGATCCAAGCTGCACTTACTGTATTTGTTGGTGATACTGACTAATTCCATAAGATTGCCACAAACATTTGACATTAGGATTTTATAATCAATGTTGTCATGTTTGATACAGCAATGATTTATTAATTAAGGTACACTGAACAGAGCTGGGCCTGGCTGACCAGGCGCCCTAGGCAACCTGGCCAGTCGCGGTGCACATGCACGGAAAGGCCGGTCGTGGCACGCAAATGTAACAGATAGTTGGAGAGAGGGGATCAGACATGGGGTAGGCAACAGTGGAGGTAAGTGACTAGCGCACCCCAGCTTTTGCACCCTAGGCACATGCCTACTATGCCTACCCCTAGTTCCAGCTCTGACACTGAATGAGCTTCTTTAAACAGGTGGGTCTTTAAGGTGCGTTTGAAAGTTTGGAAAGAAGGAGAAAGTCTGACAGCTCGAGGCAGAGAGTTCTCAAGAAAGCAGAGGCCCGAGAGAAGTCTTGTAGATGAGAATGGGCAGAAGCGATGAGAGGAGAAGCGAGACGAAGGTCAGAAGCAGATTGAAGGTTTTGTGAAGGAGTCTATTTGGAGATCAGAGATTAAATATAGGCAGGGGCTTCATTGTTAAGGGCCTTGAATGTGAGTTAGTAATTTGAATTTGATTCTAGAGGAGATTGGGCACCAATGAAGGGACATACATATGGGAGCAGCTGATGTTGAGTGGTGATGAATGATGAATGATGAATGAGTCTAGCAGCTGCATTTAGAACAGATTGGAGTTGTGAATGGTGACTTGTTGGAATACCTGCGAGGAGTAAGTTGCAGTAATCAAGGCGGGAGATGATAAAAGACTGAATAAGTGTTTTGGTTGATTCTAAACTGAGATATGGCTGTATTCAGGCAATGTTGTGCAGTTTAATATGACAAGATTTTGCAAGTGTTTGGATGCATTGTGAAAAGGACAGATGCGAGTCTAGGATAACTCCTAATAACTCTAATAGCACATTGTGTTTGCCATACACTAATTACTTGCATGCACGTCCGCTATCGGTGGGAGAAATGCGGTACAATTGTGCCTGGCCGTGTTGTGAAGTTACGCAAATTGCGTAAGTTACATTAAAATATATGCAATATACATAACTTTAGTAACAACTCCCATAACTTAACATAACTCACATAGGAGCTTGCATGAGTTACATATCAAACAACTGCAATGCAATGAAGCTTAACAGGGGCTAAATTCCACTAACCACCAATGAATTAAAAACTTAAGGTAAGTTCCACATAAATAATCTTAATTATTTATATGAATTATTTTTTATAGAGTAACCTCAGCTGTTTATATTGGGATCTATTTAATAAATTAAACGAGTGTCTCCTACTTTTCAGTAATGGAAGGGCTATTATTGGCCCCCACAGCAAGATCGCTGGGTCCCCTAAACTTACACAATTTACATAACTTAGGTAATACATACCTTACATATGCAAATATACACTCTACATAAGAAACATATGCAAATTGCATATCCAGCAATGACATTGCCACCCATGGCAAATGCATGGCACTAACAGTTATCATAAAAGAGCAGTATATTTCACAAATGAATATTTGGCCTTAAACCTGAGATCAGTGCAAGGTGAGGACCAGTGTCATGTCTCCAAATAACCTGGAATGTTATTAGACACTGCACTTCTTACATACAGATAGAAAGGGTATTGCATTTAACTGAGCTGCAATCAGTTCAGTCTGAAAACAAACATTTATTAGAAGTGTTCTGGATTTTTTTGTAATTATTGGTAACTATACAAAACAGACATCTTGTCTTCTTTCCACTTACCCATAGTCTCCTGTGTTAATATCTTCAATGACTTTTGTGTTGATAAGACATGGATTCTGCTCACAATACCATCTTCCTTCATTGGCACAAGTGCTGCAGAAAGAGATAGGATGAGTATATAGGTCTGGATTATACAGTTATGAAAGTACTGTTACTTGGTATGTAAGTGTCCAACGCCACTCCTGTGTGTTATTAAGGACAATCTTGGTTCAAGCTCCACCCTATTTGCAATTGACATTAGGTCAAGCCAACATTAGCTGTTGGAAAAACTCATCCATGTGAAATTAGGGTAATAAATTATCAATTACCCCAGGTAAAACCAGTCTGAAATCCACTACATGGGTGTATCAGAAACAATATACCAGGAGTTGTATTTATGTAACACTTAAATCAACCAATCACATTCTTAAATCTCAATGAAAATATGGCTCTACAGAGAAAGGTAAGCCAATAGAATTTTGGTCCAAATAGCTGATGTATATTGGCAGTTATGCAATGCAATCAAAACTATGACCAATAATTCAACTTCTCTAGCTGGTGGGATTTTCCACTCCTCCTCCCTGCTGTATAACCTTTGGGAAATTAGGAATACCCCACAGAAAGTTAAGTTATCCTGGGAGTGACTCAGACATTATTTTTATAAACCTTTTGTTAGTGGTGAGAGAACATAAGCTCATTATTACAAGGGGAAGCCCAATTGTTTGCAATACAAGCAAGACTGCCTTAAGTGGATAGGAAGCTAGCTACAGGGGAAGCAGAAGAATGAGACATAGAAATTCACACATTTACGCATGCTTACATGCAAAACTGTAGGGAACTTGTTTTTATAATGATTATAATGCACAGCAAGATTTGTTTCCAATTACAGAACAGAATGGTGTCTCTTAGTAATCACTATTATGGTGAAATATCCACTTCAAATGGTGAAAAGTGATGGATGAATCTGACCCGTTTCACTTTGCCAAAAATTAGGGATACAACAAAAAAGTCGCCAAACTCATTGAAATCAATGGACGTCAAACCGTGCAACATTTTTTTACTATCCATTATAGTCTATGGTTGTTTTTTTACATTGAAACAAGGTGAAATATTTCACTCATAACTAGTGAATTATATATTAGGTGGCCTAAACAATTGCCTATGGCCCATCTAATTTTAGTCGCCCAGTCCTCCTCCACAACTCGCTGTCTCATGCCCATACACAAGTTCCCTCTAATTCCTGGCTATGTGCCGATCTTTTGTGTGCACATTTTACACTTGTGTGCACATTTTTTTAAACTGTGTGTGCAGGTCATAATAAATGCAAAATGTTGTGTTTTCACACAAAATTCTTTGTGCACACCACAATTTGTTGGGGTGGGTCACCTTTAAATTAACTTTTAGTATATAATAGAATGGCTAATTCTAGGCAACTTTTCAGTTAGTCAGTTTCAGGTGTATATTAGGATATTGAGAGTGACTTCCTTCAAACTTTAAATATTTAATTTAAAATTTAAAAAAAGTTTTTTGCTGTTGTTCTGCACTATTTACAGTTTTATGTGTGCCATTTTCAGTTGATTCTTGCACATAAAAGAGTGCTTATGAAAATAATACTTTAGGAATATTACTTTGATTCCTGAAATGTGAAAAGGGTAAAAGGGTAACTTGCAGTAGGCCTGATGTGCCTACATTACACAAGTATTGCTGCTAATGATTCCCAAATCCTGGCAAATGTTAGCTGCCATGAATCAAAATGCAAGTTTTCAAAAGCTAATTAAATAATTTGTTATTGGTTATTATATTAGGGAAACTTACTCTGTTTTGCAGTGTTTCTTATCATCTCTGATATTGGACATACCTTTTATTATTTACATAAATTAGCTCTTAGGGGTATATTTGTCAAAAAGTGAAGTTAGAGATAACCACAGTCTTCTAGAGTGAAATTCCACCACTCTCCATTTATTTCTATGGGGTTTTTATCAATGGTGAAAGTGAAAGTTCATCCTTTGATAAATACGCCTTTCAAAATCCCATGTAAATGAATGGAGAGTGGCGGAATTTCACTCTAGAGAACTGAGGTGATCTCTAACTTCAGTCTTTGATAAATATACCCCCTGGTCTGAGTAAAAAGAAGAAAATAGTGTGTAGTTTCTAATTAGCATTTAGTAGTAGCATCTAGTAGCATAAGGGAGCTAGCACACGGGCAGATTCGGGAAGATTTCGTTGCCTGGCAACTAATTGCCTCTTCTGCGGGGTGGCAATCTCTTGCCTGCCGTCTGCTATAATGACAAAACGCTAGCGCCAATGCACTCGCGGAGCTTCGATTTCCAAGTTGTCTTACGAGGAAATTTCAGACGACTTCCAAAAACAAAGCGAGTGCATTGACGGTATCGTTTTGTCATTATAGCAGATAGCAGGCAAGGTGAAGGCATTTTGGGGAGATTTTCGCCCCGCAGAAGAGGCGATTAGTCGCCGAGGCGATTAGTCGCCAGGTGACTAAATCTCCCCGTATCTGCCCATGTGCTTGAGGCCTTAAGTAATATGTTGAATGGAATGAGCAAAATCTAGGGGTTGTGGAAGCACTCTTAAGGCTAAATCAAGGTATGTTTAAGTATAAGGGAAGTGCTACTTACAATGCACTTCCCTGGGCCCCTGTCTCATAAGCAATTCAGTATAAATGCAAGTGCATGTGTTTACAAAACAGGGGTTTTTTGTTACAAAATTATGATCATAAAGTTGAAAAGCCACCATACCACGTCAAGGTAAACCCCATATGGCGGTCCCTAACTTATTTATCTCAGGTCATAGTATAAAAAGACTTGGTTCTCTGCATAATAGCATTACCTGTATTCACTGTGTGTTGAACATTGGTTTCAGTCTGAAGGCTAAATCCTCCCCCGCCCATAAGGGCTTTTAAGAGAGAGAGATTGCCCAAACCAACGCCCATATTTAAAAGCATAGGACCACCATTAGTATGAGGGGGTGGGTATGGGGTGCTATTAAAAAACACACTGAAGCTGTGGCTTAGCTTCCTGTGGTGCAAGACTTTAAAAAGAAAGATTCCATTACAGACAAGAAACAGGAATTAAGGATTAGGAGCTTTCTCTGCATCTCCTTTTTTAGGACTTTCATTTCCATTTAAGGCTATGAACTAAGAGTCTAAGTATAGCTGGAGTTTCATTATGAGAATCATGTCTCCACGCTTGTGATGTTTTCTTTCCCATATTTCTAAACCGATAAAATAAGTGCAGTTCTACAGAGCATTCCTTGTATGCCTAGAACGTGCCCTTCATCACATTGCTTGAATACACAAGATGCCAAAAAACTAACAGACCAGTAAATATGTTTCGAGGGGGCAAAATTATTTCTGATCCAGAAAGAAAATCTGGCCTTAAACTTTGTGCAAACAGAAAGTTCCCAGATACATCTCAGAGAACCACAAATATTGCATGAAAGTCATTTTTGAATGTACTGCAGTTGTCTATGGGGTTAACACAACTAAGGTCATACCTGAGCATTATCTTTGAGTCCAGACGGAAGCCAAGCAGGATAATATTATTGGCAGATTCCTTTTTTGCTCTCCTAGGTTTTTAATGGATCCCTGGTCTGAAGGCTGATTAGGGAGAGATTTTTGATAAGCACTGGTCTCTTTTACTAGCTTTTCTTGGACCATAGCAGGGTGACTGTAGCAGCCTGACCAAATCAAATGTATTTAATTTTTTGTAGTTTTCACTCTGCCTGGTTACTCATTTATTCAAAATGAAGCATGTATACAAGCCGGCCTATCACAAACACCTCTGTTCCTGCAATAGGACCCTCTGCTTGTGGTTTAGTGCTGTAATCTGTTATATGGGGCCACATGCAAATATGTCACATTCCTCTCTACCTTGTATAGAATCAAGTGCTGTACGTTGTACTTCCCCTCCCTTTTTTTATCCTGAATCAATATACAGAAATACAAGGGAAGAGGATCCATACTGGAGAATAGCTCCAAGAATAAATGATCCGGTGGGAATTTTAATTTTACATTTAGCACATGTAAAAGAAACTAAGCATTGACTATAGTTGTACTTTACAGTAGAACTGCCCTCATTAAAATCTAACAATCAGTGGATGTCTTCAGGTTTTAAAACAAAGCTAGGGCTGTGCTGAGCAAAGACATCAGGACAAAATTTTGTTACAGATCAGCACTTAAAATACTTCTGAGCAGAATTTGTGAAGTTTTGCCTGACATGATTTTTGCTATTCTAGTTGTAACTTGGCTCTGATATGCTTTGGCGTTATTTAGGAATAATACAACTATGCCAAGGATTTTTAAATTTTTTTGAACCTTAGTTGTTCTGCATTCACAGCCTATTTTTTTTGCAGGGAGAGCACAATTTATATCTGATGTATCTTTGAATTTGCTTATGCATAACAGAATGTCTGTAAAAGTTTCCTGGTATGGAGTATGTTGTTTTGTATATTTCCCCAGTGTGATCTCCCCGTGTCAATAAGATTGTGTACAAATCCCCACTCTGATAGCATACAATGCAATCTTTTTAATATTTTAGTTTTTGAGATGTGATGATTCTTTATATCTAATCATTTTTACTCTGGTTGATGTCTGTTGATTAATAAACAATGCATTTAGGCTCTTATACTATCCCTTCTGTGAAGCATGGTTCCTCTGCTCATTACTCACTGTGTTAATCACTTGCATGGGACAAACTCTGTGACTTTCCTCTCCATCTTTAACACTGTGTTTTCATCTACCCTAGCGACCTGTATTTCCTGGAAAATTCTAAAGGGTCTGGTGTAAGATGCCATAGGCTAAGAGTTTTTATTGGACCTGTTATAAATTTCAGTTGTGGAATTCTCATGTTATTCCTGAATCCAGCTGCATATAACAAAAATACAGGGATAGTAACCCCACATAGAGGAGCAGTTATAAAGCATTGAGTAGGAATTGAAGAATACACATATTGAGGGGCCACCAGGATTTATTAATGGGAGAAAGGCTGTGCCAAGTGAGAAAGTGGAAGGTATTAAAAGGTGCATGGAGGAAAGCCCCAGGGTAGCTTGGTGTGACTGCTGGCAATGGACTGACCCCAATTAGATATGTGATTTTTTACTGTTGAAAAAGTGCCAGAAATAAACCTTAAAGTAGAACTAAACCCCCCCCCGTACCAAAAGCCCCCCTAATTGATCCCCCTTCCCCTCCCCGCACTATGCATTACGAAGTGGCAAAAGATGCTCCACTGTGGAGAAGGGAGAGGGGACAATGGCAGGCAGTTAAGGGGGCTTTTTTGGTACGGGGGATTTAGTTCTCCTTTAACTTGATGTGCTGCCAGCCTGTTTGTCTTCATGTGCCCTTAAAGTTATTTACATCCAACGGTGCTCTTTGCACTTCCCTAGTTTTGTGCTTTGTTATAGAGATTTTGTTGCATCTCCTGTTCCACAAGTGACCCATGGATCTACCACCACCTTAAAGCTGGTGGTCATTCCCGGTTTCCTTTTGTGGGTTGTGTGACTTGCACCAGAAGAATCCATGCACAGATTTAATTTTGACAGTGATCACTGGAAATGATTTCATCTTGACCCAAAAAACTTTGAGCACAATTACTTTCAATTGAGATCAAAACACGAGCACACTTTTCCATTTTAATGCATTTAGCACGATTACATCAGACACAATTCCTTATCACACCGACAATTACACTAGGAAAAAAAAGACTTTTTGGGTAAAAACCACAAGCACAACAAAGGTCAAAGCTGACCCTCTCTACACAGAGTGGCGGTTAGACAGAATATTTACAAAATGCTACTAAAATCTACTGTACTCCAGCATGCTAAATTTAGAAAATGCATTCAAAATCTGAAAAACTATCAACCATTTCCATGAGGATACATAAAGATATCTTGATAACTTAAGATAAAATACACAAACTTCCAAGACTGAAAAACTGCTTTTTCAATATAATGCTTGACATTTCCTGCATAATTAGCAAAAAATGTAAACCATTTACATTTGCGATGGGAAAAGGATGTACTCCATTAAAATGTGTGTGGTTAGAGAGCCCATTAATCATTTGTTTCATTTGTTTTCTAGTGTATGGTATACAGAATATTTCCCATTTCTTGCTTGTACAAGGAAAATATGTAGCAAACTTTAATAAAAAATAAATGACAAATCAGTGCTAGCTGAATTAAATTACTCTCTACTGGCTATAGTGCATTGGGTGACTCCTCTGCCCAACACTTCAACCTTCTATTAAAACAGGGATATCCAAAAGGTAGATTGGGATCTACTTTTAGCTGGTGATCAGTAGATCTCACCAAACAGCTTGTCTAAATCACCCTCCTGTTTCATGTTTATCATTCAGATATTCATGTTAAGGTTACATAAGAAATAGTTGATAAATATAGCAATTTACATTTACTTAAAGTAATATTTTTCATGGAACATTATGCTCATACTGATGAAGATTCTAATGGGACAACATCACTAAAATTAGACCTCACGTTAACAAAATATGGGCTCTCCTGCTTTAAAATGTATTCAATTGGCAGTGCTGTGAACTGACACTTTTGGGGCTGAAATGTTCCAAGTACTGTCTCTCATTTAAGTAAATGGGAAGTGATAGAGGTGGATTTGGGTGCTTTTTAAGTAGCTTCAAGTACAGTATACTCCTTTAGCTTCTAGAAGACATATGGAATTATATTGGGGGTGTAAGGGGACAAACCCTTTTAGTAGATCCCAACAAGGTTTGAGAACAACAACATAATACGTGCACTGGTGGCATAAAAGTGATTGATAATACAAAAGTGTTTGGGTGCTGGTGTGATCTTACCAGAGATTGCAGTTTTCACGATAAGTTGCCCCTTTTGGGTAATGCTGGCCATTGCGAACACAAGCTAGAAGGGAAGTCACATAAGAATGATTGGAATTTGTCACAGTATTTTCTCAGAGCAATGACAAGAGAAATGCAAAAGTAGACTGTATACTTGTGAGGATTGGGCTTGATATCCTTTGGGACAGATCTGTCCAACATATTCCATACAGTTGGCAGAATAAGGCTGGTTCTTGTTAAAATGTGATCTGTAGGAAAAGTCTAAGAATTTATAGGGCAAGTCAGGGTCATATAATCCCCTGTTCACATCCTGTATATCCCAAGCCTTTATTCAAAGCTTTGTACCTTACCATATACTGACAGTCTCTTTGGGGTGTCCTTCTGTCTACTCCTATTCAGTGAATATCATGATAGATTTATGTTATGTGTATATACATCTCAAAATTATAATGTACATCAACAGACAAAAACGTGATTACTTTAAACAGTTATTTATGGGACTAATTGTTTATAAATATCTTTTCCCATTGCAGTTTTCTTTCTTATTTAGGCCAACTGCCACTCAAGTTGAATCACTTTTAACCGTTTTCAAAGCTTTACTATGAAAACAGCATGGGTGAATTGTCAATGTCTAATAAAAAAAAAGGCTGGGCACTCTGATGCAGAAAGATCATTGGAAAGAAAAAGAGAAAAGGCTCAATGTGTGTTTGTATGCAAATTTCACAAGAGAAGTGAATGTGCATGAAATTGGTTCGTAAAGGAACAGTTCTGTGTAAAAATAAAAACTGGGTAAATAGATAGATAGCCCATGCAAAAAAAAAAAAATTCTGATATAATTAGTTAGCAAAAATATCATCTATAAAGGCTGGAGTGACTGGATGTCTAACATAATAGCCAGAACACTACTTCCTGCTTTGCAGCTCTCTTGCTTTCCACTGAGTGGTTACCATTCAGTAACAAATGAGAGACTTGAGGGGGGGGGCACATGGATCATACCTGTTTGCTTTTGAATGTGAGCAGAATGTTAAGGATCATTTGCAAACTCACTGAACAATTATGTCCCATGTGCCCCCCCCCTGTAAAGTCACTAACTAAAGCTGGCCATAGACGCAACAATCCGATCGTACGAATCATGGATTCGTACAATTTTCGGACCGTGTGTGGAGAGTCCCGAATTTTTCCTCCGGCGGAGATGGGTCATTTGGTCGATCGGACAGGTTAGAAAATTTCTGTCGCCTGCCGATAATATCTCTGCATGTTTTGCCGATCGTACGATTTTCAGTGGGAGACTAGCTTTGTTAGACATATATATATCGTAAGATTGCTGCTGCGGTAGTACATTGGCGGATCTGTTCTTTTACTACTTTATTTGATCTGAATGGTAAGACTTTGATCTGAATGGTTAGTGGCAGGTCGGAGATGGGAAACTCCGATCGTACGATGATTCCTATGATCGGATCTTTGCATCTATGGCCAGCTTAAGTTAAAGAGCTGAAAAGCAGGAAGTAGTGTTCTGGCTATTATGTTAGACATCCAGTCACTCCAGCCTTTATACATTACATTTTTGGTTGACTATATTAGAAACATTTTTAATTTTGCACAGCCTATCTGTTTACCCAGTTTTTATTTGTACACTGAACTGTTCCTTTCATATTGAAGGGTAGAGGATTCAGATAAAAGAAAGTTAAAATGGAATGTTATATAACATATGTACATATAGTATATGGTTTCCTTTTATGCCATATGCCCCATAAAGTCGTAAGCCCCATCTCACTCGCAAACTTGATTGATCCTTCATGCAATTACCATGGATTCCATATAAGTCTTCTATATATATATATATATATATATATATATATATATATATATATATATATAGATGGAGATTCATATTTTGTGCAATTCATGGCAGTTCCTGTAATGCTAATGTTTTGCTACAAAATGTACTTTCTCTAAAAAATTCTTTAACAAAATAATATTCTGCTTAAATTATTTCTCTATGCCTGGGTTGGCAAATGCTACTGTCTAAGGCCATCACTACAAAGGTATTAAAATAATAGTTATCATTTTTATACAGAATGATAAGCTGACATTGCTGGCAGTATTTGGAGTATGCATGTGCATACTGTATATACCTTAAATGGAAAACCACCACCAAACAAGAAAATGTAATCTAAGCAAAAACTTTGATTATTCAGTTTATCTGGGAAACAAACTTTGTTTGGTGAATGGTTATTTATCTGTGCATACATTTGCTCCAATAGCATAAAGGAAAACTGAAGCTTAAGAATGAATATAGCTAAAAAAGCTTTATATTTAATATATACCAAATTTACTGTACCAGCACAGACATGCAACAAGTCCTGTAACAATAATGATGCACCTTGGATTTTGCACTCTGAGCAGCTGCTGGGAAGCTAAGCTTAGGGGTTGTCAAAAAATATCAAGCAGAAAAGTAAGGTTATTCTGATACCATATTTACTAGTGATCCTTGGTATGGAGGAGTCAGAATATGGGCTTGCTTTATTTCATTCATATTTCAAATGTTTTGAGGTATGTTGTATGGTAACTTCAGGTATCAGTATCAGGTAACGGACAACAACCCAAAGTAAAATCAGTGAAATAGCGGCAGAAAACAAGATGGGAAGGCATCTTCTAAGGCATGGGCAGCTACAGAAGCCCAAAACTTAGGGTGTAGCATTTCTACTCTACTGTTAAGCTTAAGTTCTCCTTTATCTGGTAGTTGCTGGATTCACACCAAAATCTTGCTATTTCTTAAACACAAATATGTTAAAATGACATAAAATTGCTCATCAGTCCCTCTATATTCCTTGGCACATCAACAGCCACTGGGCATGTGGCTCAACCACCATTGATTGGCTCAAATAATGTAGCTTAAAATTGGACAGAGCAAACCTAAGTGCCATTTGACTGTCCTCCACCAACTGTTGACTGTCAATGAATCCAGGGAAAAGTCAATGAGCAATTAACCAATTTTGCAATTTTGCAACTACAGCTTAAGACTATACAAGTTACCTTTTTGGACAATACTTGGTGGTTCGATGCCTAGGCAGTAATGCCAGAAGTCAGGGCAGCAGTCGGACACTGTCCTGTTACAGAACAGATCACAGTAACAGATGGTATCCAAATATGGGACCGTACAATGGTCATCTCTCCCGGGGCAGCAGCTATCCCTCTTTTGGCAGTATGAACCACTTGCATCTCTTATTCCATGAATGTGAAGTCCTGGAGTCAGTTCCCGTTTTGAGCGAGACTTTTTATAAGAGACTGCTTCCGTTAGCACTAGAGACACCACCAGGGAAGTAAGGAGAAGTAGTTTCATTCTGAGAAGCCTGTGAAGAGATTGCAGAATTGATGAAGCAGACTTGACACTGTCTGTGAAAATCAGCCTACAATAGCCACAAGCATGGCCAATATGTGACTAGATATCAGGCATTAGACTGACTGACAAGCTACAGTTTGCCTTTATTGTATTTCCACTATGAAACCAAGTATAAATAGTAATTGAATGTCTTCAAAAGGAAGGTTAATCTAGCATGCTTTCAATTCTTTATAGAAATGAAGCAAACAGACACCATGGGATTCAATGCGGTTGGTTTTCTAGTTACTCTGATGAGAAAGACGCTGGTATCTTTCGCTAATATGGATAAATAAAATATGCAGAGAAATAAGGCTCTCTGGGCAGAATACCTTGTTGAGGGGGGCACATTTACCAGCATATTTGTTTTTATTTATCTAACAAATGACATCCGATAATAAGATCTCAGCCACAGACAACAGGGCTTATTTACTAAAATGAGGAAAGGTGCAAAGTGCACAACAAAATGGGAGCAATAGATTGCTGTTTCTCTACTTTGAATCTTCCTCCAGCCGTGGTTGCCACGGGATACTGCCCATGGGCAAATTTGCCCATTGTTTATAAATAAACCCCACTATATATGCAGCGTATTGTACTGCTGTATTTATTAATTTTTGCAGCATTTCTTTACAGTCCAGTCTTGCACTTTTGCCTTAGCGTTAGCACCCAGTGACAGCCCATTTTTATTGTTCAATTTATAGTTTTCCATTAATATTAGTACCTGGTGATGGTCCAATTTCTTTCATATACTGGCTAACTAATTATTTTGAATTATCTGGAAACCCAATACCTAAAAAAACTGAAAAACCACAGTGCCATTCCATTCTTTGAGCTGCGTAACTGCAGTTCATTGTTACAGTAAGGCCCGGACTGGCAATCTGTGGGTTCTGGCAAATGCCAGAGGGGCTGCTATAAGGTCCCATAGACAGTCAGTATTTAGTGGGCTGGTGGGGGGTCTTTGGACCTCTATGTCGGCTGATTGGGCCTCTGTGTACCTGAAATGCCAGGGCCTATTTTAATTCTCAGTCCAGACCTGGTTACAGTTCATAGTTCCTCTGTAATAATGAGACTATACCCAGTAACTAATGCTGTAAGCTAATTATCTTTTGATGTATTTAATTTTTCATGTGTTCTAGAAGATTTTGGGCATGGGATAGGGGAACAGAGCCTATACCAGTACTCTTGTACTTGTCTTTTTAATACCACATAGAACTGTCTTGTAGAACTACTGCTTTGTGAATCTTAACTGTTATTGTTGTTTCTTATCTATTTGAGAAACCTTTCGAGATATTAGCAGTAAATCTTTTCCATGATTCTTTTTTCTTCCTAGTTGTTAAGAAATGGTTGGAAAGTGATACAACGTGTCAATAAATTCCTTCCTCTCAGGATACTTGCATTAGGAATGTACTGGATAACCATATAAAGGATTGCAGCAGGAAACATTGCACACATGCCAGGTGCAAAGTCGAGGGTCACTCCCCACCTTTAATTGTCAGACTTAGTCCAGCCTTCATTCATACTGAAAAGAGAAATTGCCCTAAACATTAACAGTATTTTTTTTTATGAAATTCATTGGCATTGCCAGTATTTTTTTACTAATCTTCTTGTCTAAATTCCTAAACAATTGCAATTTGTTCCCAAACTGCTCTGTTTTTGATCTTCACATAATTTATACATGTATATATATATACTTATATGTAAGTATATATGTTTTTTATAAAAACCATATCCAGTTTCCCAAATCTTATTTGGAGGTACACAGAGTAAATGTGTGCAGTCTAACTGCTTTTTAGAGGGAGTATTATTTATTTGAAGCAACACTGCACCTTGGAAACCAGTTTCAGTGTCTATTCTTTATTTGCCCTGAGACATTTTACTATTAATTATATTTTCTGTTGGATTTCTGGGGGCTCTAATTATTTCTGCATCACCTCATCTAAGGTGAGTTCTTAGAATATAAAAAATGATATGTATCTGCACCACTAGCTTCAGGGCAATGTGTAACCATTATAGCATGATTGCTTTTACAAACTATTTAAGTGTTTGCCAAGAGGAAATGTACTCCTAAGTTATGTCAAAGCGTGTTAAACTGGAGACCTTTGATTGATTAGCACCACCAGGTTATTCCGCACTGAACTATTTCTAATATAAAACAAATTATAAAAAGAGTAATTCCTGACATCTGTATTAAAATTGTATACATAAAAATAGCAGTGTAAATTCAGGGATTCAGACTATGGATGGATGGTTTACATAGTTAAGTTGGGTTGAAAAAAGACCAAAGTCCATCAAGTTCAACCCCTCCAAATAATTCCCCACATCCATATACACAAACACTCACACTGATCCTCCATACACTCACATAAACTGCACCAATATCTATACTAATTATAGATTTTAGTATCACAATATCTTTGGATATTAGGCTTGTCCAAGAAATCATCCAAGCCCCTCTTAAAGGTGTTACAGAACAGAATCAGCCATCACAACATCATCCAGCAGTGCATTCCACATCCTCACTGTCTTCACTGCAGAAACGTAACTAGAGGGGGGCGGGCCCTGGCGCAGGATGTGCAGCCGGGCCACCCGCCCCCCTCCGTACGCCCGGAACTGGCCTGAATTAGCGGCGCGTGAACTGCCGGGGGCCCTGAGGGGGTGCCCTGGCCCACTCGCACCCCTGCTCCCCCGGTAGTTCCGCCTCTGCTTCACTGTGAAAAACCCCCTACGCTGCTTCAAATAAAAGTTCTGTTCCTCTAGTCTAAAGGGGTGTCCTCTGGTACGTTGATCCACTTTTTGCTACTCATCTATAATGTCCTCTAATGTACTTGTTAAGTGTAATTATGTGTGGTTGACAGCACCCAATCACTTTCAGACTAAAGAGAGTCTACGGAGCTGCAGAGAACTTCTCGCTCAGGAGGAGCTGGACAGAGCAGAGGGAGAGGAGGAGGAAAGTAGCAAATAAACGTTGACTGTGTGCTGAGGTCCTGAGACTATACAGCATTGTATTATTTTAAAATGAAGTTAAATGGAAGAACAATAAAATGGACAATACTTCTTTTAGACCTGGGAGAAGCACTGTATTACTAAAAAGAGAACCCTTTTGCTTGCTCATATTTGCTAAGTCAACACAGTGCATTGTTTAAATACCCTTTGAGTTTAATCAATTTCCTGAAAATGATTTGATCAAATACAACACATTAATCCTTTAAAAATGTACAGTTTCCAGATGCCCATAGTCTGAACCATCATTACAAGGATTGCAAAATACTGCGTTGCGCCCAATCCTTGTGCCAGTGAAATTCAATGAGATGTCAGCGAAAAGCCAATAAATGGTGCAGCGGATAGAAGGGTGAACTCACTGACATGGTTTTTCATAATAAATTGGTTTGTATTGGATGTTTGTATTATTTTGTGTCTCAGGGGACTCAACTCACAGCGTGGGTGTGAGAAATGCTATTTTCTTTCAGCACAGGGTTAAATTACATGCCAAGCATTTTTCATTACTCTTGGAAACAACACTGCCATCGTGTTATAGCATGAAAACTATGGCAACAGGAAAACAGGATGTGAGGCCAGATTGTATTGCCACTAATCTAATTATATTAACAGCTTCTCTTTCCATTTTGATACCTATTCACCATTCTTGACATTCACACAAAACGCCTGGTCACTAGGGTCCAGCTTCCAACTGGAGTGCTGCAGAACATCAAGTAAAACAATATTCAAAATAAACCATTAAAAAATTAAAAACACTTGCAACATCTCTATCTTACTTATAATGAATGCACAGATAAACCATGAATTTAAAGGGGATATAAACCTTTCACAGTGTCGTAAGGTCCCAATACTACTGGTCTACAACTCCCAGCATATGCTAAAATTGTATTCAACAAAGAGCTGCTTTCTACCAACATTAGGAATGGATTCTTAAAACAACAGTACTAAAAAATGTTTCACCAACTTCCTGGATCAACGACAATTAAAATGCAATAGTATGAGATTCCTGTCTGCTCACTTTAAACCAAGTAACTATTGAGATTCAATGTGTTGGAACCAGAACCAGAGGAGTAGCTCACTGAGTGGGATGTATGGATTGGGTGCAGGTCTCCTACAAAGCCAACATTTGTGGGTTAGGGTCGACAGGTTGAGTTTATCTTGGCTAGCACATCATTATGAGCCATTATTATAATGCAGTTGTTAATGGAGGCACTAAACATTATGGATTACATACAACCATAGTATTTAAATTGGGTTTCATTCAGTACTTTCTCCTAATTCATTTATACATTGTTCCAAAGGCTTATAAATGCTTTCAGAAGAAAAAACTAAAAAAAAAGGGTCATTTCATAAAGAACTGAACCTGGCCTAAACTTCAACAAAAGCTTTTACCTGAACCTGGCCAGATATTTTTAAGAAACAAGATGTTTACACTACTATTTTAGATAACAGATGACTGTAGTCCTGGTAGGGACAGTTTTCAAGAAACTTTTTATCTTTGGATAACTAAGGCAGGGGGGTTAATGGGACCATTTTAATAGGGTATTTAATCCCCTTATCCCGTTAAGTGTGGCAAATAAAAAAGACTCTCTGAGCCTGCATTCCATTACCTTCAGTATATTCATGTATTGTATTAACTGCCACTGTACTTTACTTTTTCCACATTGGGGTTCTGCCACTTACACTTTTCATTCATGCTCACCACCCTGCTCACAAAACTGTATTCTACAATGTTTCCAGGAGACAGACTGATCATCAGCCACTGATGATGCACTTGAGACAAAAAAAGGTTCAACCACGGAATACCCACAAGAGCAGAGCTACCTACTGGAAGGGCACCTTGCCCATGTTATGGGCTGGTTGTGGTAAAAGAAAATAGTGAATGAAAGAGCCCTGACGGATAGTGCACCAAACACTACAACACTTATTAACTGTTAGTACTGTTAGGCACATTTTAGTGGAAGAGCTTTACAAAAATGCAACTTTAAAAGTCTCCATTTAAAATATACACACCTCATTAAGTATGATCAGAATTTCAAAGACACGTCATTTCAGAGATCAACTAACCACATAGTTATTAGTTTGTAAAAAGTCCAGATCTAGAAGATTATTAATCTAATGACATTGGGTTAGTTGAGTTTACACATGTGTTATCCTGTTTGATGTCTCTTTTATCCTTACTTTTTTAAATATCATAATGAACAGTGCAGATTGGCCAGATTGTCTTTTAAATCTTTGGTGTTCAAGTTCATAGATTGACTAGCATGCAATGGCTTTGGAGGTTTAATACTTCTCAATAACAATTTAAAGGAATTGTTCAGCATAAAAAATGTACCCACTGTTTATAAATGACCCCCAGTGAAATTGCCCCAAACCCCCGACACTACCAAAAATCAATGGGACTTTTATGCAACCTCGACAGGTTTGAGATGCCGTGTTTTTATATTCGGGCTTTTAAGCCCTTGGGGTTTAATAAATTTTGAAAAATTCATGATTTTTTTAAAAGCCTATTATAACACAAAAAATCACGAATTTTTCAGATTTCGGGGAATTTCGGGTTTTCGGAGCTTAGTAAATAACCCCCTAAGTGTATGTTTGTTGAAATATTCTATCAAAGTTCAAAGCAGGTGCAAACTTTTTCTTAGCAATGAAATATTCACCAGCTAATTCTTTTACATTGTGAGCAGGGCTAAACATTCGCAGAAATGCCATTTTTTTTAACAACACTTGCGATTTTTAATTACATTCCCCCTTATTTAGCTAATGGCACAATGAAACATGTATGAATCCACCCATTCCTTCTCATTGGTTCCCTATTCTTTGTCATGCTGTTGGTGCTGGAAGCATTAACTAAATATGGCTGCTTTCCTGATGTTTACAAACAAAAACGATATGGCATTCTCTTCCTTTTAGTCAAGGGCATAAGGACAGAATTGACATTGTTCAAGTTGATAGTACTTGAAGCATCTTAAAATTGTACCATATGCACTACATGGAAGTAATACTGGAAGCCCATTAACTATTAAATTTTCTCACAGACAAGTGCATCTCCTTTTGCTGTTAAATGCACTTTTCATCCTTGGCTGTGAAAGTGGTTTTTATTATGAGAATAGCAATGTTGTGCGATCCACTCCCAGAATGATTCATTGGAAAAACGATAAAAACAAACCCTTTCTAGGAATATTCTTCAAGAAAGTGAATGTCGGCTGGTATAACTTTGATAATCAGGAATAAATAAGTTTACTGCTTCAGTATCGGGAATCTTGCTTATCCTAATCCTGAGGAAACTGGATACCGAAATATTCTGTTTTTCCTAGCTTGTAACTGCTTATTTAAACAAAGTAAAGCAAAGAGAGACAGGCTGGAACAGACCTGCTTTGAATTGTTCTCACCTCTAACAATGTAAAGATACCAGGTGGTTTGTAAATGCATGTAATGGCCAGGGCAGTGCTCATAAATTGTAATGTTCCTGCATTTCAACATCATAAGCATTTGAGAATTGAGAATTTCTCTGTGGGACATTTGATGTGTTTCTTTAGGTTAAACAGAATTGTTGAAAATAATAATTAAATAATAATTGAATTATCAAGAGTAAAAAAATATAATAAAGGTGACAAAGCAATAGACCAGTGATCCCCAACCAGTAGCTCGCGAGCAACATGTTGCTGTCCAACCCCTTGGATGTTGCTCCCAGTGGCCTCAAAGCTTTTTAATAAGTTTTGGTTTACAAGTTTTAGTTGTATAAAAACCGGGTGCACTGCCAAACAGAGCCTCAATGTAGTTTGACAATCCACATAGGTGTTACTAAATGGCCAATCACAGCACTTATTTGAAACCCCAAGAATATTTTTCATGCTTGTGTTGTTCCCCAACTCTTTTTACTTCTAAATGTTGCTCACGGGTTCAAAAGGTTAGGGATCCCTGCAATAGACTATTCTGCCACTAAATCATGCAGCAGGCTGGAGTCAATATATATATACAGATTTTAGTTAAATATAATATATTATATTAAATGTAGAAATGCACCGAATCCAGGATTTGGTTCGGTATTCGGCCAGGATTCGGCCTTTTTCAGCAGGATTCGGCTGAACCGAATCCTAATTTGCATATGCAAACTAGGGGCATGGAGGGAAATTCGGTGGCTTTTTGTCACAAAGCAAGGAAGTAAAAATGTTTTCCCATTCCGACCCCTAATTAGCATATGCAAATTAGGGTTCAGATTCGGTTCGGTATTCAGCCGAATCTTTCGTGACGGATTCGGGGGTTCGGCCGAATCCAAAATACTGGATTCGGTGCATCCCTAATTAAATGCCACCCCCCTACCTCGCGCTGAAGTACAACCTAGGTAGTGAATTCCAGGTGGAAGCATGGGACTACATCCATGGAAAGCAGAATAAATTACCACCACCTCCATCACCAAAAAGGCTCAGCAGGATCTTCACTTCCTAAGACGACTGAAACGCGCCAGCCTTCTGCCTCCCACCCTCACAGTGTTCTACAGGGGCACCATAGAGAGCGTCCTGACGCTGTGTATTCGTATACTGCTGAGATGACAATAAAGTTTACTTTGACTTTGACTTTGAAATTACGTTCAGCCCATTATATCCAGTGGAAACACAAATCAGCATAAGTACACAGTGTATCATACAAGACTTATGAGATGAATGGTCCCACCGCATCCCCTCTGCTACTGCTGAACTATAACACTTAAAACTCTTCTTTGCAGGGAAACTTTTTAAAATAGCACGTAGTAGGTGATTCGTTTCAGTACCAAACATAAACCATCATTTAAGCTAAAACTTATTCAATTCCAAAAGTAAACCATATAGGTTATACTGTATGAATAAATATTTTATAGACAATAATTTACAATAAAACCTAACTTTGTCTAACAGAATAAATGATTTTGGTGTAAGTGACCAATATTACATTCCCCATTAGCCTTTTGCCTCCACACTGAAGCACAGAGATTTTCTAGCACAGTCTCTGTCCCATACACACAGCAGTATATGACCAGGCTGAAACTGGATGAAAAGAAACAAAACAAGTATGAGGGTGCTGCAGCCAAGCAGAGACCTGCAATGTTATTAGGACAAAGGGGGGATGTAATTAAAGTCGCAAAGAGAAAAACAAGTCGCACCACTAAGAATAAAAATCCACATCTCCCAATGTAATATTGTTCCTTAAACTGTTATTGCATTGCGAATTTTAATTGCGAATTGAAATCGCGCACTCTTAAGAAGTGCTTGAAGGTGTTGTTATCTTTTGGAGCAAACATAACGACTTTTTCAGTAGGAAGTTTTATTACATTTACTGCACATTGGCACAAACTATAAAATTCCACTTCTGTCGCCCGGAAGTGGTCGCTAAACTGTTTCCGTGTTCGCAAAAGCTATATTAAATTAACGCAAAGCAAAATTTGTTCACGCAAAGGCATAACTTTTCGCATTGAGAATAGTTTTGACGTTACCGACTTTTATTACATTCCCCCGTAAGAGTCTTAAACACCATTTGTTCTTGCCCTGTTTGAGGGGAAAACCCCAGGTGGGTGAATGTTCCACCTTCCACATCCTATAACTTCTTGCTATCCTGCCTCTGTGCCACTCTCGTCTGTCTTAATCCAAACAAGTTTAGCTTGTCCTGTGTAGACTGGAATTAACAGGCTTATCATAGTAAAGTAACAGAATTAATGATTAAGCTCAGGTCCTGGTGGTGTCACTACCTCACTTGCTGTTACTGTAACTCCCTGAGTTTTTCCTATACCCCCAAGATAAGGCAGTGTGGCTCTGTCAATACATTGCAACACATTGCAAGCACGGTAATTGTATCTGAAGACAGAAATACTCAAGTGTCAATAAGTACCATACAGTTACTATAGGTTCAAACAAGTTGGCTTCTAAGGATATGAGAGACTGCTGAATACAACGTGACTGCCGCCATTCACTTACCTGTACAACTCGTTCAGTGTCAGAGGTGTCACAGTGCTGCCGCCCTTTGACTGCACTTGCTGTGGACAAAAACCAGGACACTCCTTATGTACGGAGTGAGCCCGGCTGAAAGTAACTCCTACACACTCCTTTCTATGCTCAGCCCTTAATGAGTTAGTCCTGCCCACTGCTGTGTTCTCTATCCATCCCAGTAACTGCTCATTCTCTGTCTCGGTCCTGATAACATTGCAGAACTCTGCCAGGCTGCAGCTTGATACTTGTCTCTGTTAATAAGTGATTGTGCTTCAGTCTGGAAGGGAAAGGCTAATTCCGCATGTATATGTGTGTGTCTATGTGCGAGTGTGAGCCTGCTTGCATACTGTATGTGTGCATCTTGGCATCACAAATACGGAGGCGCCCCAAATTTTAACTCTTTGTTCTAAATGTAGTTGCTGCAAGACACAATGGGGCAGATTTACTAAAGGGTGAAGTGGCTAGCGAAAATTCGCCATAAATCTCATCCACAGGGACATCTCCGATTTACTTTTTAACAGACGTAGATGACAATTCACTAGCAAAACAGACTGTCGCTAGCGTAATTTCGCACCCTATCACCAGGTGAATTTTCGCTCAGGCGAACGATCGTTACTCGGCAAATTCACTAAAGTGCGAATTTTACAGAATGTCACCTCTTCCACCAGAGTTTCCTTCGCAAGCTTAGACCTGGCGAACTAATATGATGAAGCGACAATCTCCTCAATCTTATGTCATTGACATCATATCCTGTATGCCGAAAAAGTCATAAAAATTTTAAAAACGCTGGCGTTTTTTCATATTTTAAAGCGGGATTGTCTTTAAAAGTTGTCGCTATTAAAACATTTTATTTTGACATTTTTTTTAACCATTTGAGGGGCATGGCACATTTGTTTTAGGGTGGGCTCATGTCTAGGGTATTAGAGGATCTCTTTTGTCTTTTATTTTGCTTCCTTGGACATTTGTTATGATAAGTGGCCACTTCAAGCATTTGCACCAACATCTCTAATAAAGACATAATGTAAGAGCTACTGTATATGAACTCGTCCTATTCAAATTGACCTAAGCGTAAGAGTACTAACAAAATTTCACCAGGCAAAAATGCTGACGAATTAACACCAGCGAAACTTTGCCAGCATTTGGCTGCAGAGATACAACTTTGAATTTTAGTGAATTTGCTTAGTGGTAACGAATTTGCACCTGTCAAAGTGGCGCGGAGTGTGGCAAAGTCTTTGAATGGGTATGGGGAGGAGGAACAATATACTCTGCATACAGTTTAGGGGAGCCCCTGCCACACCAAATGATTTTAATAGGACATGAAAATAAAAATCTGATCTGTATAGAAGATTTGCTATTTACAAAACATAACTATTGGAAGGGAGCGCTGCACGTGTGTTGTCATCCAACATTCCGATGATATCTCATTGCCATTTTTGCATAAAAAACAAGAAATCATCTGATTCTGGGGCATTTTTACCAAAGCTAAAGTTTGCATCAATACCTTGAGCATATTTACATGTAAAATCAGAATTATGCTATTGTGAATCTAATGTATCAAAATTTTGCTGGTGATACCAATACAATACAATTCTAATTTGTTTACAGTTATGGGACCTGTTATCCAGAATGCTTGGGACCTAGGGTTTTCCAGATAAGGAATCTTTCCGTAATTTGGGTCTCCATACCTTAAGTCTACTAATAAATTAATTAAACATGAATTAAACCCTATAGGGTTGTTTTGTCTCCTATAAGGATTACTTATATCTTACTTGGGATCAAGTACAAGGTATTGTTTAATATTGCAGAGAAATATTAAATTATTTTGAAAAATTTTAATTATTTGATTAAAACGGAGTCTATGGGAAACAGCCTTCCCATAATTCGGAATTTTCTGAATAACGGGTTTACAGATTACGGATCCCATACCTATACTCAGTTTTGGTAAATTGCTGTTGTTGTGGAGAATTTTTGTTTTTTCCCCAATTTTGTCAGTGTTTACACGGTGAGCTAATATACTGTATGCCTATATAGTAAGTATGCCTTTTTACCTTATACGATTTTGGAACATCCTACAAAATATCATGCTTGTGTGCTTCACATCATCCTTTGGGTCAGGTTAAGTCTGACTCCCAAAATCTGATACAAAACTGCCCTTAAAAGAACTAAGCATGGGAAGACCATACATAAAGTGGTAACAACTACCATCACTGCAGGTCATTTTCCATACATTTTAATGGGAAATGTACAAGTTGCTTGCACCCTGCTTCATATAAATGGGACTGCAAGCAGACTTCAGATCACTGCTCAAAATAAATAAAAATGACAGCTGACTATATTGTTATCCAGATTGCTTACTAAGACACCTCCGGCAAAGAAGTCACCCTTATAAGTCTATTTCTTTTTAATGTAATTTAAGTTATATTTATACATTAGAACAATGATCCCCTACCAGTGGCTCCCCAACCCCTTGGCTGTTGCTCTCAGTGGCCTCAAAGCAGGTGCTTATTTTTCAATTTCTGGTTTGGAGGCAAGTTTTGGTGCATAAAAACCAGGTGTACTGCCAAACAGAGTCTCATGTAAGTTGCCAGTCCACATAAGGGCTACCAATAGCCAATCACGGCCCTATTTGGCACCTCCAGGAACACGTTTCATGCTTGTGTTGCTCCCCAACTCTGTTTATATTTGAATGTGGCTCACAGGTAAAAAAGTTTGGGGATCCCTGCATTAGAAGGACATATAATATTAGCACAGGTTTTTACTGACTCATTCTCAATAGACAACTATTTTATTTATTTAAATATTTATATCTACTTTCATTGAAGTCTGTGGATATTGCACATTATTTGGCATACATCCACAAAAATAGTCTATATTATCTATTTAAGGCAAATTTATAGGACCTTGCCCTTTCTCTTTTGCAATAAAAGGACTCTGGGATGTTCTCATAAATTAAATCAATTTGCTATGAACTAGTCAATATTCTTCTTTACTTTGTACCTCCCTTCTTTAGGAGACGCAGTCCACCCACAAAAGAAATAGCACTACAGGTCAAAATTGCTCCTTGAGTGCAGGAGTACAGCAGTTTCTTATATTTTTATACGTTTGACTGTGCCGGAAAAATCCTATTATTTTCTATGGTAAGATGAAGACATTTGGGCAAAGCTGGATCATCTATCAATAATTATGATAAATTCTTAAAATACAACTCAAAGTATAGGATATCATAAAATTGTAATACTCTGCCATTAAAATGACTTAAATACCATTCTTGCATAGAAGGAAACTGAAGTTTTATAATAAACAATTCCAACATCAGTTGAAACATCAGTGGCAGATAAAGTTTTGCCACCTGACATCTATCAGACTGGAAGGCAGGGGGCAGAGGAAGAGAATGCTGCATGCCAGGCACTCCAAACCTCTTTTTTGGGGGGGCCAGGCCCATATTAGCTACCCCGCTGATGACATGGATGGACGAAACAAGATATATTTTCTTTTAACTCTATATTTTCTGCTCACCGCTGAAATATAACAGCATTGTGTAATATATATAGCATATAATGTATATGTATAATAAAAAGAGAAACTGCTAAAAACATTATTCAGAAAGTAATAATGGATGTTTCACTTAGATGATTTCTTACCACTCATGTTTTCTAGCAGACAGAATATATTTAATATATTTAACTCTCAACAGCAACAGCACTGCTAATGTATTTGTATTACAGGAGAAATAAGTCTAATTTTAACTAGGTGTACTAGTACTTACCCCCCCCCTGTTCTCAACCACTGCAAAGAAACCCCCATGACAGTTCTGCTCCTCAGCCACCATGGCAACCTGCTTGTCTGCCATTCTGCTATTTGACTCCCATTCTACTTAGTTGGCAGGGCCTGGAGTGGGGTAATGGGGACCTATAAATTGTATGTGATGCTATGATTTCTAATGGCAACCCTGGAAATGGCTTTCGTAAGGGATTATGTAATTGAAAATGATGATAGAAGGTGATAGAAGCTGGTGTAAATTAGTAACAATTGTACGCCAAACTGAAAATACTACTAATAACACATTATTCACTGTTCCAAAATAATAGTGTAGCCTGCTAATAATACATAGTATATACTTCTGGCAAGGGAAAGGTTAATGTTTCTTTGCCTTTTGCTGTGATAAATTTGCCCTTTCTAAGGGCCCCCTGTGAAACTTCACACTCAGCATTTTTATATTTTAGGATCCTGATTCCCAGAAGTCTGATTTATCAGGAAATGACTTCTGCCGCCAATCTCATGACTGTCCCCTCTCATAGTAGAGCTCTTTTGCTGCCTACTAGTTCTGAAACACAGACAAGTAGACTTTACATACAATAAAGTCAGAACAGCATAACCCTGTCTGGACAGGCTGAATCATGCTCACATGTACTATACAGTGTCAGATCCTCATTAATCATTTTTGTGTACAGATATAATATTCATACATCATATCTGGAACGATCAACTAAGCACTGTCCTTTGGAATGGAATGTAAAAAGAAATCAAGAAACATAGTGGGGCAAATTTACTTAATTAACCCTCGATATTCGACTGCTGAATTGAAATCCTTTGACTTCGAATATCGAAGTCGAAGGATTTACCGCAATTCGTTAGATTCTAATCCATCGATCGAACAATTTTTCTTCGACCAAAAAAAGATCCCCATAGGCTAACATTGACTTCGTTAGGTTTTAGGTGGTGAACTAGGGGGTCGGAGTTATTTTTTAAAGAGACAGTACTTCGACTATCGAATGGTCGAATAGTCGAACGATTTTTAGTTTGAATCGTTCGATTCAAAATCAAAGTCGAAGGTCGAAGTAGCCCATTCGATGGTCGAAGTAACATATTAGTATAGAATTTTTCATATTTATGCATGCATTGTATAGCAACCGCTCAATATGGAGTGCAGCTTAAGATATATGTAGATCTATATGTTTTGTCCCCCCAAGACTATATATTTGATTACAACTGGTCAGTAACTGTCTGAATCTACCTATGTCAAATGTACATTTGATTCCCTCACCTTTCGGAAACCCCTGGCCTTTAACTCTTAGCATCCCCTTATAACACCACCTCCACAAGTGTATCACTGGCACCAATGAGGTGGCTTTTACCTACATGCAGAATTGTGCACTAGGATTTGTCACATACAGGATGCTATTAATGTCTATGCATTTATCACTCCCATAATGTAAAACACCTGTCATAGAGGCACCTGTATGTATATATACTGGGGCGATTCTGTGCCCCTTGCTGCATGAGGCTGCTGCTGTGATGCCGCCCTCCCTCTACATCTACATCACTAGTGCGCAGAGCACAATAGCTCTCTTTGCACTAGAAGAGCAAAATTTCTGATTTAAAGTTACCAGGAGCGGCTTTTTGCCCACCCCCCCTGGTAACTTGGGGGCTGCTGCGACCTGGGCCAGGTTCTCAACTCGTCTCATGGCAGCAGTGCCCCTGTATATATATATATATTTATTTATATAGTACTGCTGTACATGCGGGAGAGACAAACTTTGCAATAAATACATAAATATATACTGTATTTATTACCTTTGGATTCAGTCAAATTTAGGAGCTTTAGTACAAACATTTTATTTGAATCCAAAGGTAATCGCTACAATAGCTGCAATAGTGCAAATTTTTTGAAATATTAACTTTTCAAATGAATTACTATTTTATGGGCTTGCCTTAGTGTTTAGGGCTTTTTTGACACATTCAAGTCAAAGGGGTAAATTTATCAAAGAGTGAAGTTCCGCCACAAGAGTGAAATTTCGCAGCTCTCAATTCATTTCTATGGGATTTTTAAAGGCGTATTTATCAATGGGTGAAAGTGAAAGTTCACCCTTTGATAAATATGCCTATAAAAATCCCATAGAAATGAATGGAGAGTGGCGGAATTTCACTCTAGTGGCGGAACTTCACTATTAACTTCACTCTTTGATAAATATACCCCAAAGTGTCATCTGTGAAAGTGTGTATGCGGTATCAAAGTATTCTAAAGGTCCATAGCATGCATAATATACATCTTTTGTTTTAGAATCCTGAAGCATATTGGATATGAACTGTTGTAAATTAAACTTCAAGCGCCTTTTCAGCACAGTCGAGTAGTTTTGCTTATAAAATAGGGCTATGCTTAATCCACAATTTTAGCCTGTGACTGAATAATAAATTCACAAAACTGAACTGAATCCAAACTCTAATTTGAACATTCACGTTTTAATTTTTTTCAAACTGCATGCTCTGTAAACAAACAATTGCTGCTTTTAGTTTAAGCTTTAAAATCACATGACTTGGATTGTTTGAATACTTGGGATACAGACTAATCTGACTTCTACAACATCAGATTGCAGTGATTAAGGCAAATCCTCTATTAAAGGAGAAACAAACACCCTTATTAAAAAACCCTACCCCTCATAGAACCCCCTCCCTCCTCCCCCCCCCCCAGCCTACCTGCTACCCCAGGCAAATGCAGGGATCGGCGTTCACGGCAGCCATCTTCCTATTTTTTCTTTTTTTAATACATTCGTTTTTTAGGGAATTTCCAGTCTTACTGGGTTTTTGTAAGTATTTTATTTGCATAGGCATAAGAATCAACCATGAAAATCAGTATGCACAATTTAGGGAGACTGGATGTCCCTGAAAAAGTTTTTCTATGTGGACTTCTAGCGCATGCCTTTAAAATGAAAGGGAGCCTCTTGAAATTGAAGCCTCTCCAATTTGCCACAGAAGGGGAAAAACATTTTCCTGACTCCAAGATGGCAATTGGTCTATTCCCTGGATCAATTTGTACTATGAGCTATTTTCCATAACCCTGTATTTCCTCCCTTGCTAAAAAGCCATCCAACCCCTTCTTAAAGCTATCTAATGTATCAGCCAATACAACTGATTCAGGGAGAGAATTCCACATCTTCACAGCTCTGTTCTTCTAATCAGAATGGGTGCCCACGTGTCAGTTGGAAAGACCTACTGTTAAATAAATCGTTAGAGAGATTATTATATCATCCCTTTATATATTTATACATAGTTATCATATCACTCCTTAAGTTCCTCTTCTCCAGCGTGAACAACCCCCCACTTGGCCAGTCTTTCCTCATAGCTAAGATTTTCCATACCTTTTACCAGCTTAGTTCCCTTCTCTGTACCCTCTCTAATACAATAATGTCCTGTTTGAGTGATGGAGACCAAAACTGTACGGCATATTCTAGATGGGACCTAAACGGTGGTCTATAAAGTGGAAGAATAACCCCTCCTCCCACTAATCTGTGCCCCTTTTAATAGCTCAAGACCTTATTTGCCCTTGATGCTGCTGACTGGCATTGCTTGCTACAACCAAGTTTATCATCTACAAGGACTCCAAGGTCCTTTTCCATAATGGATTTGCCTAGTGCAGTCCCATTAAGGGTATAAGTGGCTTGGATATTTTTACATCCCAGGTGCATGACTTTACATTTATCAACATTGAATCTCATCTGCCACCTAGCCACCCAGATTGCCAGTTTCATGCTGCAAGGATGCCGCATCCTAGATGGAATTAATTGGGCTGGATAGTTTTGTGTCATCTGCAAACACTGATACATTACTTACAACACCCTCCCCTAAGTCATTAATGAACAAGTTAAATAAAAGTGGACCTAATACAGAGCCCTAAGGGACCTTACTACAAGTAGAGAATGTACTATGAACAACACCCTCTGTACCCGATCCTGTAGCCACTTTCCTATCCATGTGCAAACGACTTCATTAAGCCCAACAGAACATAGTTTAGAAAGATACCGTTTGCGTGGCATTGTATCAAATGCTTTGGAAAAATCCAAATAGATCACATCTGTTGCCCGCCGCTGTCCAGCATCTTACTTACCTCATCATAAAAAGCAAAAATCGAATTTGTCTGACATGACCGATCCTTCATGAAATTAATTATTAGCATATATAATATATAATAATAATTAGTGAATTAAATCTATACGCTTTTGGTAAGGAATGTTTGTTTTGTAATTAGCAGGGCTGGAACTAGAGGTAGGCAGAAGAGGCATGTGCCTATGGTGCAACTATACTGGGATGCTAGGCTTCCAACCATATTTTGGGCCTTGGGTGAGGGAAATGGAGGTCCTGGAGGACGTTGTATTTTTTTGTCAATTCCATCATCCCTGCTTGAATTTCCATTACTTCCACTTCCATCACCCACTCCACTTCTTTGTCTCATTTTTACTTTCACCTTCTGTCATTTTTCCTCTCATATTTTGTAACTTTGAACTGAAAGCATAAAGATTTGCTCTTGAGCAAAAAAATGCACCACTGATGCATGATGAAACTATGGTGAGGTGTAAACTATACTTAGTTTTTAGTTGGTTTATATTCTTTATTTTATTTAGTTTTGGGTGTTTTAACAAACTAAATGATGCCAGTGTGCACTTTGCTCTTTAATGTCCCCGCTGTCTCCAAGCTGGAAAACTCACAGATTCTTAAACAAAGCCTCTTGTTGTTTTCCTACAGCAGCGTCCTGGAGGAACAATTGTGTCACACACAACCTTATGTGAATGTGACATATATGGCTCATCAGACCATATTAGGGTATTTATAGTATGGCATTCTGGGGACATAGAAATGCATGCTAGTGTAATTGGGAAAATGATTTTATCTTAATGAATTCGTTAAACAGCCTCTTACAAAAAGGTACAGTGAATTGCAATACACACAGTGTTAAAGGAGCTATACATCTTTCATAAACTCTTCATTTTACACACACAAATTCTCTAAAGTTAGGTAGTATAAAATTAATCAAAGGGGAGCTAAGCGACCCTTGATTTATATCATGGAGAATGTTGGGTCCATTAACAATTCAGCAAATACATTTTCTTTCATTACATTTCCTTTCAGTATTATTCCCTCCTGCTCTACTTTGCTGTATACATTGGCTTCATAATGTAAGGTACTTAAGAAATGGTCTACACAAGGTACTTTATTTAGGACAGAACACAACATTGTTTACAATACAGTTAATAAACAAATGGAATGAAAACAAGACAAATAAAAAGAGATAACAAAACACAAGAAATGTGAACTTTTTTACACAACTATTTATGAGCTCAGATTAAGTAAATTTAAAAAAAAATTAGCTGATGAATAGGCATAGTGTTGATGAAAATATTTAAATTCTGGTAAAAAAAGGAAATGTTATGAAAAAGAGATGGATGAGGAAACTAGATACAATACAGCCTGTAAGGTTAAAAGAAACTTGCAGTTACTTTTATTTTCTAAAAATCTTTTTTCTTTTTCAGATATTGACAACCAATTGGGAAATAGTCCTAGAGCACAACTTAATGACAAGGCATATGACATACAAGGATGAATGTCACAATATATCCTCAATGATGAAGATCTACAGCCAGTTAGTCTCGTAGTAGACTAGTCACCTCCCAGTTATATTCAGTCCTTGTTCTGGACTTATCTGTTGTCTTGTGTGTTAAACAGACCACCTTCTTCTCTGAGAAATGTGCCAAAGGTCTAAAAACTCACTAAACAGCCCCTACAGAATTTCATTGCAATCATCTGACAAATGCTGGTTGACTTGTCAAGTGATAGTTGTCTGAAAAAGTACCCATTTGCCTTTTGGGGATTACCTAACAATGTGTGATATACACATACTATATGTAAAGTGCCCTAAAAAAGCCAGTGTGCCATTAACCTAAAGCAGAGCTTACTACATTGGCTTCACTGGTACATTTTAACCAATGCCCATCTGCTTTTACATCTTGATAAACTCCAATATAAAAGCAGTTCATCTGACCATCCTAACCCAACATAAAAGCCTTCTTCATTGTCTCTTACCAGGGCTGGAACAGAACCACGTACCTCTTCTGCCACTAGTCTGTAGCCCTCTTGGAGAGGATTTTCTCACTCTTTGCTCACTGGTGTGTCTCTCCTCCCTGCCCTGCGATTCATGTGAGGGAACAGGTTGATTAATGTAGGGTAATGGTAAGTCTATCTCAATGTGTATCTGTGCATGCGTTTGTGTGTTATTGTGAGTTTGAGTACATCTGATCTGCAGTGATTCTGTGTGTATCAGATTTGTGTGTTAGATATTGTGTCTGTGTGTTGTGTATATTTAATGAGACCCTCTCTGTAAGGAGCTTGTGTATTTCTGTGGGTTTTGGCAACTGGGTTCTTGTGAGCCGGTTTGTGTTATCTGATACACAGGTTATGCGTAGAGGCTGGCTTGTTTGTTATTAAAATGAATAGCGTATGCTTTCTTTTACACTGTTGTGTTTAAATGATAATGCCAATAAAAAACAGTGCTGCGGCCTGCTCTTCAACCAAAAGATTTCTTGGTGTTGTGTGTAAATATTTCTATATAGATATTTGTGTTTTGTAGCAATGTTCTGTAGTATAGGTACATCCTACCTCGCCCATACTACTTGAAAAGATGTTTAGCTACACAGTGGGAGGGCTATTTTATTTTTTAATTTTGAAACAGTTATGTGTGTCCTATACATTTTATAATCTCTATAAACATTTCTAAATAAAGCAAAAGGCACGCTGGCATTCGGTCAGCCTGGGCCTCATGCCTTTATGTGCAGTATAACTCCTTGGTGATTTATTAGCTTTACAAATGCAGTAAAATACATTTTAGAAGGTGGAGTTTTTTCACAAAGAAAAAGAAGGACCTGTAAAAAGTAAATGTTCACCTGAAGCACAGCTAATAACTCTTCACCGTGAAGTGGTGAAGCTGTGAAATGGCAGATTCCATTAATGACTTTAGGGGGGTTATTTATCAAGGTCCAAATTTATCTCAATATCGGCTGCTATAAACTCCGATCTAACCCGCTCAGGTTTTTAATGTTTATTTATTATTACATTTTCCCGAAAATTTGCTTTGAGGGAATAGCTCAGATTTTCAAGATTTTCCCGTGAATTTTCCCTGAAAACTCAGAATTTTTCACCCGAAAGCTCCGAAAACATTGTGGAATTGCCTGAAACCCCCGACACAACCAAAAATCAATAGGACTGTTCCCATTGACTTTTATGCAACCTCGACAGGTTTGAGATGCCGTGTTTTTATATTCGGGATTTTTAGCCCTCAGGGTTTAATAAATTCAGAGAAATTCGCGATTTTTTTAAAAGTCTGATTTTATAAAAAAAATCACAAACTTTTCGGATTTCGGTGAATTTCAGGTATTCGGAGCTTAGTAAATAACCCCCTAAGAGTGGCTTGGATGTCCTCTTCCAGGGCTTTACTGATCTCTGGAGCTACAGTTTTATGGATGAAAGCAGTACTGTAACCAGATGTTAGTGAGCCCCACAGTATATTTAAATTAGAGGCCTGACACAGTAAAGATGATCAATTTTACCAAGATATTTCGAAATTGCTCATTAATAAGTGCCTTACTGAGCGCACTCCACTTCAGGTCCTCAGTGCAACCAAAAGGCCTGCTTCCTCTGTAGTTACCCCCTTGTATGTAAGTAAATATTTATGCTTTTCCACTATGTACAGTATGTTTGTGTATGTGTGTAAATATACATAAATACTGTACATTACTTACACTACTATACAGTATATACGCTCTGGGAAGGGTTAAACTTGATGGATAATTGTATTTTTGCTACCCAAATGAACATAGCTTAATCTAGAGAGTATATTATGTATCACCTAGTTTTTTGCATGATCAGCATGAGACGTTGTAATGAGGTTAATGCAGGCATTCCAATGTAACCCCCTTTGTATAATCTTTGTATATTTCCTTCCCAGCAGTGGAATGCAGAACACGTGTGACATGTAAGACTGCAAAGAGTACACATTTTCACTCCTTCTCAGCTTCCTTTTTCTTGACAAATTATTTCTGCATCCATGTAACTCTGAATGTAATTATTTTGTTTTCACTAGAGCATGAAAAATAATTTGTGCTTGTGCTGGTAAGCATATAAGTTTTGTTACTGTAAGGGCTTTTCCTCCTGGCCAGTTTTGTCAATTAATCCTTTTAAAGCAGCCTGTACTCAGGATGATGTATATATGTGCCGAACGCAGGTGGAATGCAACATGCTGTTTTCCACCCATGTGTGCTACTTACATGCATGAGGAGTTTAGCCCAGGAGTATAGCTCAGCTGCGTCTGACCTGCGTTTCCCTGGGGTTGAACACATTTAACTGGAACATAGGCAAAACCGCCTGTGAGCAAGAGACTGTCAGTTTGTCTTATGTGCTATGTCAGAACTTCCCTTTAAAACTGAAACTAGAACTTGGTTAGTTGCATCATTAAATAATGTTTTTTTTCCCAGGAATGAAGAATTTGGGAAAGGGGGGCATTTCCTCCCCCCAGGGCTAGACATTCTCTTGGGCAGGTAGTGACAAATCTAAGAAAATGAAGTAACACACCCTGCATTCCTAAAAGGATGGTATGTATAACCCAATCAGCCATTGCTGTGCTATATGCAGGTGTGGGGTCAAACTCGTAACGAAAATTAAGGACTGAAGTGGTCATTTTTAATGACCCTGAACACAAGTACCAGAGCACTATAGGCCACAACATCAAGCCCCTTAAGGGTCTATTCATCAAAATTAAAATCGGATGTAATAAAAATGGAATGCATCAAATTCATATTTTACTCATTGTTTTAATGGGTTTACAAGCTCTGAAAATTATCTCAATTAGAAATCTGGCCCTCTTGAGTCTGCTCCAGCATTATAGTGTGTACCTTTAGATCCCAACAAGGCAGTGTTCCTTGTTTGGAGGCAGGGCCGCCATCAGAAATCACAGGGCCCCATCCGAAAATATTTCCTGGGCCCCCTGGTGTAAGGCCCGAAGGCGCAGTTGAAGTAAGGACCAAAGAGGAGGCAACAATCCAAGATCGCGGTACAGAAAAGGGTTTATCAAAGAATGGTCGTAAAACAGGCAGAATGGTCAAGACAGGCAGTACAGATTCAAAGTCGATAACAGGCAAGGTTCAAACACGGATAAGCAAGACAGAATATATCGCACCCAGGAACTATATGAAATAGACCTATAATTGGGCAAGGTCAGGATGGAAATGAGGGTCTTTATAGTCCAGTCTATTGGCGCCAAAATTGACGCGCTGGCGTCAGACGCAGACGCCAGCGTCCCCACGCTGACGCCTTGACGCCGGCGCCCGATTCTGACGCCGGCGTCCGTTCCGTCGCCGGCGACCAATCACAGGGCAAGAAGGAGATGATGCAGGATGATTGCGACCACCCGGAGCCATGTGCAGGGAAGAGGAATCGCCATTTTGGACGCCATCTTGGAGCAGGTCAGTAGACTCCATTACAGTACCCCCTTCCTTAGGGGGGGCCTCAGGACCACCGGGACCAGGACGGGAAGGAAACTGCCTATGAAACCTGCGAACAAGGATGGGGGCATGGACATCAGACTTCTTCACCCAAGAGCATTCCTCGGGACCGAAACCCTTCCATTCGACAAGGTACTGGAGAGCGCCCCTGGAAAAACGAGAGTCCAGAATCCTGCTGACTTCAAATTCTAAATGGTCATCGATAACAACAGGAGCTGTGGAAGAAGAAGAGGGGGAAGACACTGCAGGTTTAAGGAGAGACACATGAAAGGCTAATGCCTCCCGAGGGATCCGCATCTCGGGAGGAAGAAGAAGACGAACTGCCACAGGGTTGATGACCTCGATGATGGGAAAGGGACCGATGAATTTGGGGCCAAGTTTAGGAGTGGGAATCTTGAGGCGAATATTCCGTGTAGACAACCAGACCTTGTCACCAGGAGCATAGGGTGGGGCGGCAATTCTTTTCCTGTCGGCAAACTTCTTTTGAGAAGATGAACTCTTTTCCAGATTAGCAGTGGTGGCCTGCCAGATGGCCAGCATATGAGCGGCTTGATCATTAGCAGCAGGAACATTTGTGAGTAAGAGATCCTGAGGGAATGCCAAAGGATTCCGGCCATACACACAGAAGAAAGGAGATTTCTGGGAAGAAGAATGTAAAGAATTGTTATGGGCAAACTCCGCCCAGGGAAGAAGGTCCGACCAGTCATCTTGACACAAAGACACATGGCAACGAAGAAATTGCTCCAAGGCCTGGTTAACACGTTCAGCGGCACCATTGGACTGAGGATGATAAGAAGAAGAAAATTGAAGAGAGATATTTAAAGCATTACACAGTGACCTCCAAAATTTAGACACAAATTGGGGACCACGATCGGACACAATTTCTGCTGGAAAGCCATGGAGGCGAAAAATATGTTTAATAAACAGTTCGGAAAGTTCAGGAGCAGAAGGCAGTTTGCGGAGAGGAGTGAAATGAGCCATCTTACTGAATCTGTCGATAACGACCCAAATGACAGTGTGGCCGGAGGAAATGGGCAAATCGACAATAAAGTCCATGGCGAGGTGAGTCCAGGGTCGAGATGGGATGGGCAGTGGAAGAAGAAAACCCTTGGGAGGAGAATGTCCGGATTTAGACACAGCACACGTGGAACATGAGGAGACAAAATCTTTAACGTCCTTTCTTAAGGTTGGCCACCATACTAGACGAGATAAGAGCTCGGTCGTCTTCTGAATTCCAGGATGTCCGGCCTGTTTGGAACTATGAGACTGAGACAAAATAGCAAGACGAAATTCTGGAGGGACAAAAGCAACACCAAGAGGAGTTTCCGCAGGAGCAGAATCTTGAGCGGACAACAATTGGGAGGCACAGGAAGGGAACAAGGCAGCAATAATCTTGATGGAGGGTACCACAGGTTCAGGTTCCTCGGACACAGAATCTTCAGGAATAAAGCTTCTGGATAAGGCATCGGCCTTCCTGTTTCTGGAGCCAGGACGAAAGGTAATGACAAAATTAAAATGGGAAAAGAAAAGTGCCCACCTGGCTTGCCGGGGATTCAGGCGTTTGAGGGTTTGGATGAACTCAAGATTCTTATGGTCGGTAAAAATTGTCACAGGAACCGAAGAACCCTCCAGTAAGTGTCTCCATTCCTCCAAGGCTAATTTGATGGCAAGTAGTTCACGATTCCCCACATCATAGTTCTGTTCTGGGGCAGAAAATTTTTTAGAAAAGAACGCACAAGGGTGGAGTTTACCGTCAGAAATGGATCTCTGTGATAAAACTGCTCCAGCTCCGACATCAGAGGCGTCAACTTCCATGAAGAAGGGATGTAGGGGTTCTGGGTGCCGAAGAATTGGAGCGGAAGAAAAGGCCTCTTTGAGGGACTTGAAGGATTCCAGGGCTTGAGGAGACCAGTGTTGAGGTTTGCCCCCCTTACGAATCAGGGCCAGAATTGGAGAAAGTCTGGAAGAAAAATTTTTTATAAACTGTCTGTAATAATTGGCAAAGCCAACAAACCTCTGAATGGCTTTGACACTGGTAGGAAGAGGCCAGTCCAGGATTGCAGACACCTTGGCAGGATCCATCTTGAAACCTAGAGGAGAAATGATATAGCCAAGGAAAGGAATAGACGAGACTTCAAAAGTGCATTTCTCCAATTTAGCAAAGAGATTGTTCTTCCTTAGTCTGGAGAGGACTTCACGTACTTGGGCACGATGTTCCAAAAGATCTTTAGAAAAAACAAGAATGTCATCCAGATAAACGACCACACATAGACCCAACAAATCCCGAAAAATATCATTAACAAACTCCTGGAAGACCGCAGGAGCATTACAGAGACCAAAGGGCATGACCAAATACTCATAATGTCCATCACGGGTATTAAAGGCGGTCTTCCACTCGTCCCCTTCACGGATCCGGATAAGATTGTATGCCCCCCGAAGATCCAGCTTTGTAAAGATATTGGCACCCCTAAGCTGATCAAACAGTTCAGAAATAAGAGGAAGAGGGTACCTGTTTTTAACTGTGATCTTGTTGAGTCCTCTGTAGTCGATGCAGGGCCGCAAACTACCATCCTTTTTCTCAACAAAGAAGAAACCTGCTCCGGCAGGGGAGGTGGAAGGACGGATGAATCCTCTCTGAAGATTCTCCTGGATGTATAACTTCATAGCAGAAGTTTCCGAAGGAGAGAGTGGGTAGGTGCGGCCCCTGGGGGGCATAGAGCCGGATAGAAGTTCCACTGGGCAATCGTAAGGCCGATGGGGAGGAAGAATCTCAGCAGAAGACTTGTTAAATACATCGGCAAATGCTTGGTATACAGAGGGAAGAGAAGAATTAGAGGACACAGAGGAAATTTTGACAACCGGAACAGTGGGTAGGCAGTTCTGTAAACAAAAAGGACTCCATCTGGAAACTTGCAATGTGGACCAGTCAATGACTGGATTATGTACACATAACCATGGCAGTCCCAGGACAACCGGAGTGGAAGGGCAATCAATGAGGAGGAAGGATAGTCTCTCCAAATGCATGGTGCCCACCTTAAAAGAAAGTTCCTGAGTAGAATGTGAGACGAAGGCAGACGACAGAGGACGATCATCAATCGCCAGGACACGAAGAGGAACTGCCAAGGGTTGGAGAGGAATGAAATGACGTCTTGCAAAGGATCGATCCATGAAGTTTCCTGCAGCACCGGAATCTAGAAAGGCTTGTAAGGAAAACTTTAAAGAGCCAAACTGGATCTGTACCGGAAGAAGGAAACGTAGAGTAGAGGAATGGGGAGAATGACAAATCCCACCCAGGTAAGTCTCCCCGAGCTTACCTAGGCTTTGGCGTTTCCCGGCTTCACTGGACACTCCTGGGCAAAGTGGGCTTTACCCCCACAGTAAAGGCACAGGCCGGCAGCCCTTCTCCGGAGTTTCTCCTGTTCGGACAGGCGGGCCCGCCCAATCTGCATGGGTTCTTCAGCCGGCAAGGAGGAAGAAGCAGAATCCATAGGAGCAGGAGGAAGCACAGGGGGAACTGGATTGAGAAGCAGGGGTCTCTGGAAGCGGGGGGCCAAAGAAGGTTGGAACCGGGGGTACCTCTTTGTACGCTCTCGGTCGAGTTCAAGCTGGAACTCCCTCTGCCGGGTATCCACCTTCACCGCCAATGCCACCAGATCCTCCCACCGAGAAGGAATTTCCCGGGAAACGAGGTCATTCTTAATGCGTATAGCCAAGCCGTTGTAAAAGGCCGCGTGGTAACCATCGTTATTCCAGGAGGTCTCTGCCACCAGGGTACGAAATTCAATGGCATACTCGGGAACTGAGCGAGTGCCTTGTTGAAGCTGGAACAGTCGAGCCGAGGCTGCAGTAGTACGACCAGGAGCGTCAAACACCGTCCGGAGTTCTTGGAGAAAGGCCCCGGCGTTGTCGATCAGCGGGTCTCTCTTCTCCCAAAGGGGAGACGCCCATTCCAAAGCCTTCCCCTGCAGACGGGAGATGACAAAACCAACCTTGGCTTGCTCGGAGACGAACTGGCCTGGCTGCAGAGTGAATTGAATTTCACATTGGTTAATAAAACCACGACAAGCTTCTGGGTCTCCGCTGAAAAGAGGTGGAGCGGGAACACGAGGTTCAGACACCTGGAGAGGAGCAGGAATGGCAGGAACAGGCACAGCCGCAGGAGCCGCTGGAGACATGGCAGTCAATTTCTCCAGGATAACATCAATTGCCTGGCCAATTTGAGACTGCTGGGCTTCATAGGATTTCATGCGAGAAGCCAATCCCCGAATGGCCCCTCCGACATCGAGGGGTACTTGGGCCTCCTCCGAGGGGTCCATGGCCCAATTATACTGTAAGGCCCGAAGGCGCAGTTGAAGTAAGGACCAAAGAGGAGGCAACAATCCAAGATCGCGGTACAGAAAAGGGTTTATCAAAGAATGGTCGTAAAACAGGCAGAATGGTCAAGACAGGCAGTACAGATTCAAAGTCGATAACAGGCAAGGTTCAAACACGGATAAGCAAGACAGAATATATCGCACCCAGGAACTATATGAAATAGACCTATAATTGGGCAAGGTCAGGATGGAAATGAGGGTCTTTATAGTCCAGTCTATTGGCGCCAAAATTGACGCGCTGGCGTCAGACGCAGACGCCAGCGTCCCCACGCTGACGCCTTGACGCCGGCGCCCGATTCTGACGCCGGCGTCCGTTCCGTCGCCGGCGACCAATCACAGGGCAAGAAGGAGATGATGCAGGATGATTGCGACCACCCGGAGCCATGTGCAGGGAAGAGGAATCGCCATTTTGGACGCCATCTTGGAGCAGGTCAGTAGACTCCATTACACCTGGGCTGTGCCCCCCACAAGCCCCACCTACAGGTCCGCCCTCCCCACCCCACAGGTTCACCCCCCCACCACACACCACACTAAAAAAAAAAAAAAACTTTGGTGGCTATGGTTCCCACATGTTAATAAAAAAATGAAAAAATTTTGGTGGTCAGTGCCCCCCCATTGAAAAAAAACATTTGTGGTCAGGGCCTCCCATTAAAAAATATTGGTGGCTAGGACACCACATGGGGAAAAAAATGGTGGCCAGCCCCCCCCATGTTATAAGAACGTCCATGAAAAAAACTTGCCCTCCCAGAAGTTTAACCCCACCACACAACAGGGACCACAAAGGGTTACCTTTAGGGGGGCCCTGCCATGTTACACTTACTTCATTAGTGGGGTCCACCTGCTGTCAGTGAGCTGCCAACTACAGAAGGGAGGAGGGGAGCACAGGTGGCTGAATCTACTTCCAGTAACAGCATTTTCTTTCCTTATTGGTCACAGAATTTCAAGTCCTGGTAAAGCTGCATGGTGATTGGATGAGCTGGAGGAGAAGTTCAAACCTCAGCTATCCAATCCCTGAGCAGCTCAACAGGGACTTAAACTCAGTGACCAACAAGGGGAAGTAATGGACAGAAGATACCTCCCCTTGTGCTCCCGCCCTGCCTTACCGAAGTCAGCAACTCTCAGAAAGCAGGGGGGCACATCAAGAAAGTGCAGCATGGCAGGGCCCCCCTTACCCTCAGGGCCCCCTACAACTCCCCCCCTGTCCCCCCCCCTGATGGCTGTCCTGTTTGGAGGGGCCCATCAGGTTTTCTCCAAGTCCTTTTCTTCTTCAGTTTTCTCTTTGAAATGTTGTACAATGGGATTTTCATATTAAAAATTTACGGTAAAATACTGTACCAACTTCAAGTAATTCTTCAATATATCACTTCTGTACAACAAGCTAAGTTTGAATACCCAAGTAACTAACTGCTGCCTGTGTTCAGCAGAGCTGTATCCATGGGGGCAGGGGGGTTGGTGAGCTGGGGGCAGCATGTTCCCTATCCTTCCCACTAATTTAACTCAAACAGAGCACTGACAGGTGAAAGCTTCAGCAGAGCCCTGTACTTTCCACCTATAGCCTACATAGAATTTTTAATTCAGCACAAGGTGCATAACATACTTCAGTCTTAGGTGCTGTGTAAATGATCACATAATGAGGCATGCTTTTGTGCTCTTGCATCAGTGGCTACAGTAAATAAGCCCTAGTCACTCTAGAGATGTTGCTGAACTGCTACTCAGTGGCATAACTATAGAGCTCTATTAGATCTATATTTAATAAAAAAAAACCCTCCTCGCTAGCCGCAAGTCGTGCAGGAGTGGGTGGGGTTGGGGTGGGCAGAGGCAGGACATGGCGGAGGCGGGAAGTGAGCAGGAGGATGGGGATCAAAGTGCGCCGGCCCCCTCTGAAGATTTTTAGTTACACCCCTGCTGCTACTACTTCAGTGTTGAGGTTCCCTGCCTTCAAGGCATCCATTGGCAGCAAATCTGTAGATTTTTGCAACATTACTACACAACAGCCTGATAATGCTTTGCCCTATTTTTTTTTCAAATAACTCTTATTATTTCTTCCCTGTCCAACTTTATGTTATAAGTGGTTTTCATGTGATTTCCACTGAAAAACTTTTGAGCATATTTATGGACCAGGATTGTGTGAAAACCATTCCCATAGTTTCCATTGGCTCCGCTGGAAGCAATTTTGGACATTTTAACATGAAAAAAATGACAGAATCTATATTAGTGGCTCAGAAGTACTTATTTAGGATTGGCAGGGCAGGGTACAACATGAGCAAGCCACCATGTTTTTCATACTTTGCACCCTGTCCCCACTATAAGCACCTTGCAGGGACACAAGCACCATATGGCACAAACTATAAACAGGAATTTCTGATTCAACTGCTTGCCAATTACCATGTAGCATTAATATAGCCTGAGTCCTAAATAATGCACATATAAAACACTGTATTCATGGATCAAACGACACATTGTATTTATTGAATGTGTTTATCTCTCCAACATATGTCTGGGCAGACAGCTAGAGACCTGGGAAAGACATATAACTGATTAAGAAAGAGAAAACTATTAAAGCAGAAAGGAGTCTGAAAGGAAGCTCGGTTAATCTATTTCAGTCAAGTTTTTTAATATAACACCTCGATAGTGGGTAATGCGGATATAAAAAGTTGAGAATGAATAAAATTCTGTGTATGCAGATTCCCTGACTTGGATGGATTCTCTTCTCAAGCTAGCCTTGGTACTATTACCTTGATCTTGAGGAAGAACCATCTGATTTGTTATTCTGTGCTGTGGAGAGATATCTCTATGCTCTTGCAATGGTTATGCACTTTTATGCACCTAAGTTCTTATGTCATACGTCCCAAGTTTATAAAAACTTTGTTCTGGGTTCTAAATCTTTGTGAGTTCAGAATCCACAGAGCTTTTGTCAAATAAACTTAATTTTTTCACCTCAACTGGTCTCCAGGTTCTTAAAGTTCCAACAGTTCATGACAGTCTTGTTCCCAGAATTTCACCTCCCTAAACTATACTGCAACCCCCCAGTCATCTTCCATGTGTGCTTCACTACCTGTATGTCTCCTTTTAATCCTGCTGCCGTCTTCTTTATAAGCCTTCCTTACTGTGCCTACTGTACTTGTCTGCTTGCATGCCAATCCCAAAGTCCCTCCTTCTCCATGCCAAAGATTAAAAAGGAATGCTCCAGTATGAAAAAAGTGTTGTAAAAAAAAAGTGGTGGGACACCATCCTGTCCCACTACCCGAGCTACAATATTTAATAGAAATAAGTCTAAAGCAAATGGACTTTCTTATTTTTTCTAGATACTGTATAGCATGACCTGGATGAATGACTCTCTCTTCTGTCTCTCTCTCAGCAGCAGCAGACTATCAATTGTATGTATCTATAGTAGGTATAAAGCACTAGTGTTGCCAAATTTCCCACTTGTGCCCTAAAACCACTCTTTCAATAACGACACTTTCTTCTATAGTTTGATTTGGTACCTCTTTGAGATGTGATGGCTTATTTAAATGAACTTTAGCTCTAGCCACACAGAGACACGGTGCACCATCTTGTGTTCAACTACAAAAACTACACCTATAAGACTACGCCACTATGATAAATTAAGCTGAGGCAGATTGTGCCAACGTAACCACCAGGTGGACTTTCTGCTTTCCCCATTTTTGGAACTCATGCGAAAAAATGTACTTTCTGTTATATCTCATGGTATAATAAATAAAGTAACAGGATCAAACAGAGTAGTTAAAGGCTATGGTGACTGGACACAAATATTTTTTGCACCACCACAAATAATTCTAAGACCCTTCAACCCTTAAATAAATACAGTAATTGTAAGTTGGCGGCTTTATCACCTTTATACTTTCTGTAATGCATTCTCTTCAGTGTTTTTTTGGCCCCTAGGTCTGGATATTGAGAAGAAAAGTATCTAGTTGAGAAGGAAGACAAGAGAAGAATATATAAATCTAGATGAAAAAATTCAGCTCTCAGCACAACCTTCAGCACAGCTGTATCGGATAACAGAAGGAGAGGTTATATATTGTGGCTCTGGCAGGCAGGCTTCACTAATCTATATTTATGTTTGTGCAACCTTTCTTCTGCAATTTTCGTGAGTTTCGGCGCATGCGCAGTTGTCGCGCAACAGAGAATTGCTCCAATTGCGCAATCACAGTCATGCCGGTCTCATTTCGAAGACTACTGAAGTGGCTGAAGATGACGCCTCTGAACTATTTAGGGTTGAATTCACCTTTAAATCCCTACACCTCCCTACCTCCCTAGTTGCTGGGCAGTTGCCCATGTAGCTAATTGTATTATGCAAAGTATATTATTGGCCATTACAACTGTCACACTTTGGAATAGTGAGTGAGGAGGGGTGGATCTTCCTCTTTGGCTTCTGGTTGCTGACCCAGCTGGATGTTTCCAGGGGGCCTGGGTACAACAAGGCCCAGTAAAGCCACATTGCCCTAGAGGGACCAGAGGGAATTAGGGCTAGTGAGTTCCCTGATCCAATGTGTGAGTATCCAGGTCACGGTGCTGAGAGCCTGAGGGTGTATCTATCCAGGTGTTACACTATCACTTCAGGGAATTCCATTGTGCTGTCTCTGAGGGACATGTAGTAATGTTGTGATTGTTTGCTGGGGTCTCTGTGGATTGCAAGTACAAAACCTGTGTATCATTTATATTGGACAAATAAACTGTTCTATTTTTGTTGCAAGAACCTCCTGGCACCCTTTTTTTTTGTCTTTTATGCACTGTAGCATATTGGAGTTGTAGTTGCTCTACACTCTTACTTCACTACTTCCACATAGTGAAGGCCCATCCTGTTGTGTATGTAACACATACTCTATGCCTATAGCTGGACATTAACCCTTTTGGTCTAAAATAGCCCAAACCCCCATTACAGTACATTCAAATATTTGCTGTTATGGGTGATTATAACTAAAAGCATAAAACAGCCTGCAGATAGCACAAGTCTGAAAGTTTAACCAAAACAGTAATAGTCATTTTCAGTTACAAACATCACTCTCAGATATTAATAAAAGTTATTTTCCATACAGTATATGAGAGGAGGTTGGAAATCACTGGCTGCAGAAGTTGATCTGTGAAGGTGTTAAGCAGTGTGTGTGGCTGATACTAGTTGTTCTCATTTTGATGTCACAGAATTGCTGTTTGGCTGCTATGAAGTAACATACTTGTAAGTTGGAATTTGGAAGAAATAATGAGGGTTGTTGAAACACTTAACTTATAAGTTAACTTATAGCTAATTCACTACAGATTGATATCATATACTTTTAATGGATATAGCCAGGGCAGCCATCGGGGGGGGGACAGGGGGGAGAGTTGTAGGGGGCCCGACGGTAAGGGGGGCCCGGCCACACCGCACTTACTTGATTAGTCGGGCCCCCCTGCTTTCTGAGAGCTGCTGACTTTGAGAAGGCAGGGTGGGAGCACAAGGGGAGGTGTCTTCTGTCCATTACTTCCCCTTATTGGTCACTGAGTTTAAGTCCCGGTTGAGCTGCTCAGGGATTGGATAGCTGAGGTCTGAACTTCTCCTCCAGCTCATCCAATCACGATGCAGCTTTACCAGGACTTCTGTGACTAATAAGGGAAGAAAATGCTGTCACTGGAAGAAGATGCAGCCACCTGTGCTCCCCTCCTCCCTTCTGTAGTTTTCAGCCCACTGACAGCAGGTGGGCCACACTAATGAAGTAAGTGCAACATGGCAGGGCCCCCCTTAAGGTAACCCTTTGTGGTCCCTGTTCTGGGGGGGCAAGTTTTTTTACATGGATGTTTAAGGGGGCCCTGGCCACCAATTTTCTTATAATGTGGGGGGGGGGGTTGGCCACCAATTTTTTTCCCCATGTGGGATCCTAGCCACCGATATTTTTTAATGGGGGGCCCTGACCACAAATGTTTTTTTTAATGGAGGGGCCCTGACGAAAAATGTTTTTTTCAATGGGGGGGCCCTGGCCACCAATTTTTTTTCCCATCTGGTGTCCTAGCCACCAATATTTTTTAATGGGGGGCCCTGACCACAAATGTTTTTTTCAATGGGGAGGGGGACCCTGACCACCAATATTTTTTTATTAACATGTGGGAACCATAGCAACCAATGTTTTTTTTAGTTTGTGGTGCACCTGTGGGGTGGGGAGGGTGGACCTCTAGGTGGGGCATGTGGTGGGCGCAGCCCAGGGGGCCCAGGAAATTTTTTCGTATGGGGCCCTGCAATTTCTGATGGCAGCCCTGGATATAGCTGATAATTATCCTAGGCTTTTGTCTCTCCATCCTTGCCCAAAATCATGTAGAGTTGTGTTCAGAAAAATAGCAGTGAGTTTAAATTGTGAATAAAGCTCAAAATACTTATAATAGCTTTTATTTCCATATACACAAATGCATTGGGAAAACTGCACATTCTATTCCAAATCAAAACATGAAGAAGAATGTAACAGGTTGGTGTTATTCCTTTACAGAAAGAGAAAAAAAAGGAATATTAAAAAAATAGTAGTGTCTGCATTGTTCTTTATAAACTCAAACATTCACTGTATAAAAATGTTTCAAGATTTTTTTTGTTTGAATCACTAAACTAATATTTAGTTGTATAACCAGTGTTTCTGAGAACTGCTGCACATCTGTGTTGCATGGAGTCGACCTACATCTGCCACCTGTTACATTCCACAATTCTTCTGCATTTCTTGGTTTTGCCTCAGAAACAGCATTTTTAATGTCACCCCATAAGTTTTTTATTGGATTAGGTTCCGGGTATTGGGCTGGCCACTCCATAATTTCAAGCTTGTTGGTCTGGAACCAAGATGTTGCTCGTTTACTGGTGTGTTTGAGGTTGTTGTCTTGTTGCCCATTTCCAAGGCATTTCCTCTTCGGCATAAGGCAACATGACCTCTTCAAGTATTTTCATGTATTCAAACTGATCTCTGGTATGTGATAAATAGGCCCAACACCATAGTATGAGAAACATCCCCATATCATGATGCTTGTGCCACCATGTTTCACTGTCTTCACAGTTTACTGTGGCTTGAATTCAGTGTTTGAGGGTCATCTGACAAACTGTCTGTGGCCCGAGACCCAAAAAGAACAATCTTGCTTTCATCAATCCACAAAATGTTGCGCCATTTCTCTTTAGGCCAGTCAATGTGTTCTTTGGCAAATTGTAACCTTTTGAGCATGTGTCTTTTTTTTTAACAATAGGACTTTGTGGGGGCTTCTTGCTGATAGCTTGGCTTCACATAGGCATCTTCTAATTGTAACAGTATTCACAGGTAACTTTAGACATTCTTTGCTCTTCCTGGAACTGATCATTGGCTGAGTCTTTGTCATTTTGGCTATTCTTTTATCCATTCGAATGGTAATTTTCATGTTTTTTTCCACATCTTTCAGGTTTTGGTTGCCATTTTAACGCATCTGAGATCATTTTAACAGCCTATAATTTTTTTGCACTTCTTTATATGTTTTCCCCTCTCCAATCAACTTTTTAATCAAAGTACACTGTTCTTCTGAACAATGTCAGGAACAACCCATTTTACTCAGATTTTCAGAGAGAAATACACTAACCAGCATGCACAACATTTGCTGCCTTCTTTTTTTACATAAGGGCTGTTTTTTCACAGAATGAATGACCTCACTAATTAAACTCAACACTGCTATTATTTGGAACAAGCCTCTATTAATGATTCAATTACACAGAATCAGCAGCATGCCTGTTGGGTCTGTTGGTTTTCTTTTACTCTACTACACCTACCAGGGCCAGAACTAGGGATAGACAGAGAAGGCACATGCCTAGGGCGTAAAGCTGGAGGGGTGCCAGGCATGTACCTACCCCTAGTTCGGTGTCCCCTTTCCACTCTCATGCCGGCTAGAAGGGAATGTGCGCGCTCGTTTTTGTGTGCGTGCGCCTATTCGTGCATATGAGCTCATGCAGCTATCCTTGTGTACACTCTTGTGCACCTATCTGTGCTCGCAACTATTCATGCACGCAAGGCGGCGCGACCAGCCAGGTTGCCTAAGGTAACTGACTGGCCTGGCCCTGTGCTGACATTTCTAGTAAATAATTTGTATTTTCTATGTAGAAATAAAATATCAACCAATTGGGGGGGCAGACAGTGCTGTGTAGTTATGCCACCCCTCATTATTGCTACATTTACAATACAAATATTTTCCACTACTACTCATAGCACCATAGATTTATGCTGTTGGTTATAAGCCCTGAATCAAGGGCTTTGCAAGATGAACAGAAATAAAAATCTTTAAACAGTAAAAAAATTGCTGCCTTAAATGCCTTCTCCATAATGGACTTATCTAATATAGCTAGCTCTAGATACAAAAGTGACAGATGAGTCCCACCACTGCATCCGTGTTGTCATTGCAGGAAGGTTTGTGGTATGCTGCAACATCAAGGAACTTTGCATTTGCCCTGCAAAAAAAAAAATCTTCTGAGGGACCTCAGTCCACAGCCGTCCCTACCTGGACTTCCCAACACCCGAGAGAGACTCCTGTGGCTGTTCAGTGACACAGTAGGGGTCATTTACCTACATCCCGGAGAGACGTGCAAGAGCACTAACAGACACAATAGCACGCCCATTATTGCTCATTCAAAAATGTTTTTTAGCCCAAATTAGATACAAATCCAGTGCCAGGTACAGAGAGCAGCATCAGCAGGCACAATGCAGCCCTGTTCTTATTGCCTGGTTAGCTTAATAGCCTTAATTGAGTTTGAGAATATGAAAAGCAATGAAGAAGTAGAGACAATTGTTTGGACAGTGAAGGGAGATGGAAAACAGCAGTGTGGGGGTTAAAAAGCATCAACTTTGGGTTGTAAAGCAGCCTGGGGAACAGGGGCGGAAAGAGGGCAAGCAAAGGTGATGGGAAGTTATACTTTACTTAAAGGGGTGGTTTACCTTTAAATGAGAACTAAACCCCCGAAAGTCCCTACTGCCCCCCTTCACTGGCGCTGACCCCCCTTCCTGCCTCCCCCCTGCACAGCGGAGCTCATGGGCGCCATCTTCCGTCGTTTTGGTATTGTTTGGGTCCCTTCAGCAGTTTCCATTACTTTCGGCGAATGCACAGTTGTAACGAACCTGAAGATTGCTCCAACTGCAAATGCGTCAATACGACACTCACATTACGAAGAATACCGAAGCAATGAAGATGGCGCCTGTGAGCTCCGCTGCGCAGTATTTCTAGAGGGGACACAATTCAGGAGTGCAGGGGGATGCAGGGAAGGGGCCAGTGGGGGGGGGACAAAAAAAAATCACTAATAAGAATGGTGCTAACCAAGTAATGATGCTAATTCACTAATGAGAATTCTGCTGACCAGCATTATCACCCATATGTAATAAAGGCACTACCAGGAGCAGCAACGCATAGCAACCAATAAGACCAATAAGATATTTGACCGGTAAATTCTACCTGCTGATTGGTTACTATGGGTTACTGCACTTGGGCAAACTTGCCTTTTATCGACCCCTATGTTGACAATATTATTTTCTTACATACAGGGGCTCACTGGGCAGTAACCTATGGCAACCAATCAAATGTTTGCTTTCATTGTGGCAGGTGCCTGGAAAAAAGTCACTGATTGGTTGCTATGGGTAACTGCCCAGTTGTAAATTTGCACAGTGTTTATAAATGTTCCCCACAGAGATTATTGTGTAAATGTGTGTAAAGTCAGATTTACACAGATTAGGTGGAAATCCAATCAGAGAATTCCTTTTAATACTATTTGGGCCACTGGCCCTCGAAAACGTATGCAAAGTTTTGTTGCACAATATTGCTTTTCTTATACAGCTCCCAGCATGCATAAACCATTGATATAATGTTTGTGAATGGTTTGATTTGTAGACATTCTCTTTAATTCAGAGATGTCTGATCATTCAGTGAAGCTGTAACTCACAGTCGAAGAGGTCATCCGTTTAAATTTCTATTCATTTTCCCCAGAACTCACAGGACACAATAGCTTTCATTTGAATAGAGTTTATTTATTTTGTTTTCTTAGAATACATGCGTTACAAGCTGAACATCCAAATGTGCTCACATTTTATGTCCCCTTTCAAAATTGCCAAGAATAATTTACAAAAAAAAACGTGCTCTCTTTTTCTTTTCTTTTTTTTATTATTCTATTTTGATTTTTTAAGAATCATCAGTCCTGCTGCATGGAAACCACAAAAATACTAGAATTTTACATGAAAGACCACATCTAAAAAAACAGTACAGGGTACAGGTAGAAAATGCAGTTTTTCCCTTTTATCCATAAATTTCTGATATTACACATCTGCTTTAAAACATATATTGTTTGACACATTCTTGGCCCTATTTATCTTTATATATTTACCATATACGTATATAATCTTTGATTTTTTTGCCATACACAAAGCTTTACAAACAAAAGCAGGTACCAAACCCTGTGATACCAGAGCAGCGCACAGAAGACATTCGACAGAAATCTGGGGAGGGGAGAAGGTGCTGTTTTGGGAGCTGAATAATGCAGCCTGTTCTGATTGCCAAGAGTTTCCCAAATTTGTTGTCTATGTGGAAATCTATACCATTAATCTGCAAAAGTTATATGTGTTCTTTACCTTACTTATTACAAATACATTTTCTGTTTTTCTCATTTATTATGACAGTTCATTTTGGAAGACCAGGGGGCATATATTAAGTTATTTATGTTGTAAGCCATCAGCTAGTATTTTACAAAGAAAAGTTCTATGATAATTTCCTTGAAAAACAATATACTTATTATAATACACAAAAGCCATGAATATCTTGTGAATTATATCCTTATAAACGGTGAGTTCTGATGTCATCAGTTATAAACGGTGAGTTCTGATGTCATTTCTGTCACATGACTCACTGAAACTTGTGTATTATAATAAATAAAGTACCACCAGTTGTAAAATATGAGGATATTATAAGTTATTTCGGAGTTCCATGACCTGTATAAAAACACTCGGACTTCGGCCTCGTGTTTTTATATGGTCATGAAACTCCTCAGTAACTTATAATATCCTTATATTTTACAAGAGGGGGTACTTTATTCACTATATTACTTATATTCCTTATATTTCAGAATATCTGAGATTTGCAAAGTGATGATACAAATGCTTCACAATAGGGTAGAGAATGTTCAGTTATTGAAGCGCATAGGCTCTGTGTACCTTTCTAACTACCTTGCCTACCCAAACCAATTGTAAGATACAGTAGTGGCAGCACACTACACCTTGTGGAGAAAGCTCTGCCACTTCAGAAGATGGAAGGAATTTCTTTGCCAGAAATAGCATCTTACATCCCTGAAGTGGCCTGGCAAAGTGTAAACTTTTTGCACCCGTTCTGCTATGATATATCACTCATAGTATATGTATTGAGGGCATACACCAATTATCGGAGATCCTACTGTTAGTTAGATTACCTCTTTGCAGAAACTAGTGTGATTTTCCTCAAATTGTACCTAGTATATCCAGCCGTGTGCATGACTGCTTATGTGCTGTAAAACGGTAAAACTGTCTTTACTGGAACCTTCCACTGAAATGAAAGATTAAAAATTGTCATTCTGTAGTAGAGAAAAGCACCATGTTGTATAATAAGATATAGTGCTATTAAAAAGTTTAGGGTACAAAGTCTGTATAAGGCAGCAAGGGGTACATATAGAAATATTGTGTCTGTATTTTAAAATAGGGATTATATTTTGTTTTTAAAAACCTGTATTGGCCAGAAAGCTCTAAAACTCATTAGGAATGGAAAGGCTAAGAGCCATCTAATAAATATCAGACTGCGTTTATTTACTTGTGATATATGACTAGGTGTATGATCAGTGTACATTTGTCAATATTTTCTGCTTACTACTAATTATTGACAAGGAGCATAGTTGTTGCTTTATGAGCTGGGTAAAGGATTTTAGACAAGAAAGCTGTTTCTTACCAAATTTTGGAAAGCCTTATGCTGTTCAATCAAGATCTATCATTTAACTGAATCTGAACCCATATTTGCAAATTTGAACTTTTTAGAAAAATAAAAAGATGCATGAATTATTAACAACTGTCCCGTGACTGCATGGGTTCTCATTTGGCTCAGCTGTAATACGAATCCTGCAGACTAAAAACAAATCCTGGATCAATCATTTTGCATAACAGGCCTCATATACGAGCATAAGCCTTGGCCCTTATATAAGCAGCCTTAAGGGGGACTTTAAATATTAACTATTTAACAGTCTTATATGAATGTTTCCTTTGTATAAAGTTGCAGAATAGGAATGAAGAAGTACAATTTCCCATAAACACAGGAACAATTCTTACACGAAAGCAAGTCCACTTCTAAGGCATAAGTATTTCAAATAAAATACAAAATTGGACTTTGCGGATTTTATTCATATATATATTAGATTTATATATTATATATATATATATATATATATATATATATATATATATATATATATATATATATATATATATATATATATATATATATGAAAAAGCAGGACCCCACACTCTCTGTTAGTTGTGATGTTTGTGATTTATTTCACACAAAATGGCATCTTTATCTTTTTTTTGTGTGAAATAAATCAGAAACATCACAACTAACAGAGAGTGCGGGTCCTGCTTTTTCATACATGATTGATTATTGACCGTGCACCTCTGGCTTCATTCTAATGTGAGCACGGGCACTGTGGGACATTTATACTGTATATATATATATATATATATATATATATATATAATATATATATATATATATATATTAATACACACAGTATCTGTCTGTGTAATGGCATAGTGTCATAATACTGGACCTCTATATTTTTTAGTAGTCTTCATGCTCACTAACTAAAGCTAAATAAAAAGAGTAAACAGACAAATACCATCAGCGTTTGAATTCCACCTTTTAGCTACACACTATTCATTTTTCTATGCTATTTTGTCTCCATTTACATCCCTACCCCTCCTCTCTGAAGATCGCTGCTGAATATTCACCTCCTCCCTTTCCCCTGCTGACTTCTCCCTTGCCAGCCTTTCCTCTTACCTCTTTTGCTGACAAAAGTAAAAATTACATATAGCTACATTTTCTGCTGATTTTTTTTTTTTTAATCAAAGCACCTGCGAGGAGCGATACACATCATTACCATTTGGTACCCTGGATGCAATCGAAATCGTAGTACAAGGCATTCGTTAGTAGCTCTGTGTGGAGCCCTTAATTAGCAACAAAACAATACTTTCTTTTTGAGAGAGGTCCCTGCTGCGTAGGTGCTGGACCTCCAAACCTGCACCTGTAAAACCCTCATCTGTCTTGCCCAAGTGGCCCAACTAAGACATACTTCAAATTCATAGGGAAGCACATAAGTCTACCAAAGTAGAAACAAAGTTATGCAAGGCCATAAGAGAACAAACCATTTTTATGCCACAATTCTTCCCAAATAGTCTCTTAAAGAGCTAGTTCAACTTTACAATCACTTTAGGGGATATTAAATAATGTGTTATTCTATAAAAAACTTTTCAATTGGTCATTTTTTTATTTCTTAGAAATTTAGAATTATTTGCGTTTCTGTTCTCTTTCCAGCTATAAAATGAGGGTCACTGATCCCATCAGCTAAAAAAGTATTGCCCTTTGAATCTACATGACTTATGTCATGATTTATCTTTGTGTTGATACCCTCTACTATTCATATCCCAGTCTCTTATTCAATCCACTGCTTGCTTGCTTTCTAGGGTAAATTGTATCCTAGCTGATGAAATTGCAAACGGGAGAGCTTCTGAACAAAAGGCTAAATAACTCAAAAAAACACAAAAAAAAAAAAATGACAACAAGCTGCAAATATTCTCAGAATATCACTGTCTAGTCATATGAAAAGTTAATTTAAAGTGAATTATCCCTGTAAATTGGGCTTTAGAAGTACCAGCGCATCATTAATCCTCTAGATTTGAAAGAATTCAAATTGAAAGAGCAGCTATTTTTTAAACAAAAACAACATTTATATTTCTATCATTTGTACAATGCATAACTGAGTATAGTCAAGCTCTAGCTCTGCATTTACAAAGAATAAATAGGTCCTGAATAACCTTTAGGTGTTTTGTATTTGTTGCAGAATTTAATTATGGATATATGTGATTTGGCCAGGGTTAATTTTTAGATGAATGCTTTTTCTCAGGTGTAACTTTACTAAAGATGGCAAATAGGCTGGTGATAGACAAAGCTGTTTCATTAATTTGAGATTTTTCTCTTTTAGCGCACAATTGCACTATGCGGCCCCCTTGATTCCAGAGACAGTAGGGATCAGTTACTAAACAAGGGGCAAAGTGCAAAATTTGTGTGCATAATTCTGTTTTTAGATTTTGCACCTTGCCCTTCAAGTTTCGGCCTAAGTAGCAGCTCTTTACACTTCTAGAATGGAGCACAAGGAGTTGCCTATTTCTCTGGATATACGTCTGTCTGTGTTTGGAGGCAGGTTTTGGGCATTACCTGTGCAAGACCCTGTAGATGCATGTCTATAGCATGCAAGGAACTACGGTGGCTGAAAAGTGCAGGAAAGTCCTCTGCAAATGCCTGTCTGCAGGGCTGCCTTCGGGGGAAAATTCTACATAAATGTATCAGAATTCCATGTAATTAAGATATTCTAGTTGCCTGAGATTAATTTAATACTTTTGATAAAGCAATGTGAATTAATAGATGAATGCAAATATTTGGGCTCTAGTTGAGAACTTTGGAGTAATGAAAAAATAAAAAAACGTGTGTGTTTGTAAATAATCATACTTATCACTGTAATTACTGCCAGTAATGGGGCCCTGCAAGTATTGTGATGTGGTTAATTTATTTTTATTAGACCTGTGATCATATCAGGAACAGGTTTAGTGAGTTGGGATCCATATCCAAGGGGACAAAGCAGTGCTCTAGCTTTCAACAAAGACTCCATCAGAAAATCACATTTTCCTTTGGGGTCCAATGCAAGTACTGTATAACCTTTGGTGCCCTATTTAACATTTGGAATAATACAAAAGATTAGTTCAGCTGCTTTCCTGTTTTACCAAAGAAAGACTAAACTCTGCTAAAAAAAAAACTTGATTACTTTTCTTTTTCCTGTCTATTCAGCCAACTTTATAAAAAGCCCACAGCTCATGTACTGAATATCATTTAGCTCATTTGCCCTCCAGAGCAGAAAGGTATTTTAAAGCATCGCCCTACTCCCTTCCCGTGATAATGAAGCTCAGAATAAGCAGTTGTAAATGTTATAAGTAATGCAAATATGGTAGTGGATCCGTATGAGAATTCTGCAGCTTGTAATAATAAAGTCCATAAATTAAGGAGGGCATCCTGTTCTGCTGCGTATTGAAACCAGTGTATTTCAGCATTGTGTCAGCTAAAAAAATCTCCAGAGGGCTCTCAACTTGCATCAGATATTTGGCTATGTAACAAACTGGCAGTTACATCTGGACAGTTTTATTAGATTCCTCGCCCTGCTTACTATCTTCTTAATTCCTGTTATTTCCTTGTTTCTCTAGTCCGTTATATGAGCTGATACATCAATATCACTGCTGGCGATTTTACAGAATGTAAAGAATGTTTGTTATAATCTACTATCAGTTAACTATATTTACCTATGATTTTGAGATATCATGTTAGTGACTGTGGCCTTAACGGAAACGATTTTCAGTAGGGTTTGCTGTTAACAGAAGGTTTGTGGAAATATATAATTTAATGATTACAGGGACGAAATAAATACCAAAGGCCCTTTCTACCTTTTCAGAAAACCATCTCTACTCCCTTAGAAATTAAACATGACAAGTACATTTAGGCTGATATGAAAATATATAATATAGTATTTCATTAAAGCAGTGGTCTTTTAACTGCTATAGAACTGAATCTCTATGCACCGGTTGGCTGCCTGTACAACAGCAAGAAGATGCCTGGTTTAACCAATGGAAAGCAACGTAATTTCTCATCTTGAAACTACATTTATATAAACTGAAATGAAATTATGTAATTATCAAGAAGACCTCTAGTATGTTATAGAAAATGTACTGAGTGCATTTTTAATCATTAAAGGACCGGTTACACCAGGCAATGAAAATACCAAAAAGCACACATAAGGAAAAATCTCAATGTGATTAATTTTTACTGCTAAAAGAAAGGGAAAAAAAATCCCTTTTTAAATTATTTTCACTGTAGGTATGTGCCAGCTTGAAAACATCCAAAACACATGCCTCACACCAGGGAGATTTTCTTATAGACAGCTATTCATATAATTTTAAAACAAAAAACTTACTTTCTAGATGATTAAATACATTTTTGACAAACATGAGACAATTTTAGCAGTATTAATATAATGGCTTTCCCTATTGTTAAAAAGTTTTTGTAGGAAAAAGTTATAGGTTAGTAGACAGCATAAATTCACACAGTGCAGTTTGACGTTGCATAAAAAAAGGAGAAAAAAAATAAGTGAAGAAATAAATTGTAGCTTCCGAGAATTGCCAAATGTATTTCAATTCAAATGGGAAAAGTGTGATCTTTCAACTAAGGCTTCCCTTAATAACACTTTTAAAAATGTGCCATCATTTCAAGAATTTGAAAGTACCTGTATTTTTCGAGTAAGACTTTTAGCAGTTTATGATGCAGTGCATTATCTAAGTCTCCATGAAACCAAATAGACTATAGCTGGCAGTAGCAAACTTCAAGAAATAACAGGACTGTGTCTGAAATATTTTTTTATATGTCTAGGTTACAAATAAACATGTTTTGGGTCTGGTTACTGGTACCGTTTTCAGCGGCAAACCTTATTTTCAAACGTTGTCAGTTATTTTAGAGTAAAGAAGTGGATTTAAAGGGGTTGCTCACCGTTGAGTTAACTTGTAGTATGATATTGTACTAAATTTGTTTACCCATCTATGCAAATAAAACATGAAAGTATATGAAACCATTTCTGCTGATCTGCTTTGAAAAGATATTATAGTGACATGTTGGCATATCTGGAAAAATAAATTTAGACTTTTTTAAAACCCATAGGGAGCATAGCACTGAGCCACTATTAGAAAGTGCATAACAATGTATAAAGCAGTGATTATTGAAGAAATGTTGGTGACTAATATAACATGCTTGGTCTGCACATTAACAGTGATACAGAAATCACAGGACGAGTGATGCTTTGAAAGATCTTTAACATATAGATATTTTTAGCAATGTGCTTCCATACTTGACTTGTTCATCCTTTGGTGTTGCAGTGGTCGAAGAGAAACATTTAGGTGCATTTAGGGTTGGAAGTATTATGTTATAGTTTCATGGAGTTCATGGTGGTTATGTGGTCATCGTTTAATCTCGTATTGCCTGTAATATTCTGGTGGCTGTAGGAATCACTTTGTGGTTAATAATAATGTCCTTACTCTTCCATCCCGAATATTGCTCTTTGAAGGAATACAGAGGAATCTGTTTGCTTAATTCTAACATTTTTATCCTCCTCCCCAGAAACAATCTATTTGCTGTAATGTTGCAAGCTATCCATGAATAATTCCGTAGAGACTCATGTTAACAGTAACTGGTAAATCCTTTTACCAGGAGGCTGGAGGCCTCAAAAGGAAATCTATTCAGTTGTCAATTATTTTGGTCAGTGCAGTTGACCATCCTGTACTGTGGTGGCAAGCTGGTCTTCTCTTTCCTGGTTGTCTGGTGCTTTCCATTCTTTGATCCACTAGAATTTGCAGCCCTGAGTGGTTACCGTAAACACTTCCCTCAGAAAACAAGATCTCATGGGAGATCAAGTGCTACATGTATGCTCATTGACTGTGGCTGTCAGGCTGGCGGGTCCCATCCCTTAATCCCACATTATTATCAATCATTCTCTTTCCACTTAGATCATTCCCTGTTCAACCTTGACAGTCCTTATTACTGGTAACATAAAAAAAATACTCAAAAATGTCATTGCCTGATATGTAAGTGGAATATTCTTTAGCAGATCCATACTACTACAGCTGGGGGTTATACCAACAAATAAAATAGTCATAGCAGTCTTGGCTACTTTATCTGGTTTAATGTTTTAGTAGTAAAATGTGTTGCTAATTTTATACAATCCTTTGGTGCTGGGTAACTGTGAAAGACACAATCAATCTGAAGTTCCTTGTGGCACTAAAGTATTAAAATATTCAGTGCAGCTAATTATAATTAATGCACTTGGAGTTACATACGTGATTTGGATGTGTTCTGAATTCACTCAAGAAGCAGCATGCATTTATATGTCTATATCAAAAACAAGATTGCTTATCAGTGCTGAAAAGAAAGGTGTAGATAAGTTAAATGCTTCCTTTCCTCACCTCTTTATGTGCATTGTCAGAGTTATGATTGCACACTGAAAATGTTACATTCCATTTTAAAAAGAAATATCCGAACCTGAAAAAATAGTACTCTCTTGTGTAACTAGGTAACTGCATACATATCTATTGTTTTATATTGATTTAAATAAAAAGTGGAAAGTATCATAGATGCTAGATTTGTACAGTCTGGCTCTATTTTTTCAATATGAGAAGGAATTTGTTAGAAGCAGAAGAGGTGAGAACATGGGTCAAAAAATAAAAAAACAGTCACAGCGGAGCACTGACTTGCTAGGAAAAAGAACAAGCAGGCACCTGCAGTTACTGTGGGTAAATATATGTGCAGTTATTTAATATGAGTTAGCATTTGTGTGCTTGTCACTGCTATAAGTGTGCTTTTTTTCTCTTGTAGAAGAAAAGTGACGTGTTGAATGTCTTCGATTTGGAGAATCTATGTTGGTTGTATATCACAAGTTAACAGTGGTTAACAGTGGTTGCCATGAACAACTGAATTAAACAACCACTGCCCTATGAAACAAATTAATAGGGAACTGTTTCATCAGTTATTTTATGATTGAATTGTCCAAGTATGTTTTATTCTATAAATCTTTTCCCATATAATTTGTTATAACAGTCTCTAAAGTTGCATGTTAATTTATATGTGCAGTAGCAGTGGAGCTGGGCTCCACATGCCAATGCTAGCCTGCTGATTTTCAAGTTCTTTCCCACAGCACTGGACTGGTACATTGATTTTTATTTCATCCAAGCCTCAGTTTTGTGACGAGGATGAGACAGTGATCGTCTAGGCTGTGGGATAAAGGGGGGAAGGTAGTATAAATAGGTTGTCTTCCACTGATTAAGTGCAGGATGGGCTGGTGGAACTCTCAAGGGAGGACTGGGAGAGTCGGCGGGTGAGGGGACCAATGCTTGAGTCTGCCAGAGAAGAAGTAGGAAAGAGTTTGTACCATCCTGTTACACAGGAACTAAGATCAAGCTCCTCCAAAAGGATCTGTGCCATCCCCATGAAACATTTGTGATCCATGCGACCGTAGTCTCCCCAAACTATTACCTGCAGAAGAACAAAAATGATCACTCCTTAGCCAATACATTGCAACATTGAGGGCAGATTTATTAACGACTGAACTGTGGAATCCAGAAGGTATTTCTGCATCTCCACTGACAATCCCAGCAAAACTGATAAATCTGCAGTCCTTCCCCTTTGCTCTCTTTTGGGTACATTAAGCCAAATCTATTTATAACCACCACAGGTGCTGTTACTATGGAATATATTACCAAAACCAAGGCAGATCCACTCATGAGTATTACATATAAACAGGTAGAACATGATAAAGTAGGCAGGGTACGACTGGTGGGTGCAGGGGCCACCGCCACCCGCTCTACCACCTCCCACAAGCGTAAATTAAACCTACTTTCAGCACATTGGGGGAGGTAGATCAGTGGCCTGGGGGACCACCGGCAGGGATCGAGTCTGGGTTGGTGGGGCCCGCCTGTTTTTTTTATCTGTGTCCTGCCGACACAGTCTAACTCTGAAACTAGGATATTATTTGCTTTAAATAATTATCTACACTCATTTTAGCCTCTGTCTCACATTTTAATAACAATATCACTGTTAAATCAATAGATGAACTGTCCCTATTCTGTGTCTGTCCCTAGATTACCCATTCTGTAACGATACCGATTCTACTTATTCCTGTCTAAAATGTAAGACCGCTTTTCATGGCATTGTCTGAAAGAACACATTAAAATATTGTGGAAAACACTATATAGTACAGTACTTGATTTACAAGCCCATCTTACCTGTACGACCTTGCCCTGTGGCCCTTCATCAAACAAAAGAGCCTGTTGATATACAGGGTCCCAAGTTTTCTTTGCAGTCCTTGTCTTTTTCTTGGCAAGGCAGACTCCGTTGTCTATCAGGTACACCTTAATATATGGAGCTGCCAACAAGAGAAAGAGTAAGCAAATAAAGACAATGAACTGATTCAAAGTTTAAGGTATAGACAATAGCAGCAATGGAATAGATCTATCTAGAAATATGCTTTTCTTGCAAAGGCCAATAAAAGTAGTCCTGCTTTTAGGGCAATAGCATAGAGCATTATGTAGAGAGCCGTTAAACTACAATTTGTTTTTTAACACAAACTTTAAAAAAGTGTTCTGTTAATTTGTGTTAACTGTGTAATTTCTGTTAGAGCTTTAATTTCCTGAATTTATATTGTTTATAAGTACAATACTGCATTTTACATTAACTAAACCTTCCTATCTGGTTAATAATAATGATTTCAGTCCTAGAGAATATCTGCCACAGAAGCAAAAAGGCTCCTGTTGTTTGCCACAAAGGAAAGAGTCTGTTGTTTGCACATTAAAGGGACTGTTCACCTTTAAATTAACTTTTAAAAAGATGTAGAGGTTGATAATGAGAGAATTTACAATTGTTTTTAATTTTTTATTATTTGTGTTTTTTGAGTTATTTAGCTTTTTATTCAGCAGCTCTCTAGTTTGCAATTTCATCAATCTGGTTGCTAGGATTCAAATTGTCCTAGCAACCCATTGATATGAGTAGGAAACTGGAATATGAATAGGAGAGGGCCTGAATAGAAAGACGAGTAATAAAAAGTAGCTATAACAATAAATTTGTAGCCTTACAGAGCATTTGTTTTTTAAATGGGGTCAGTGATCCAATTTAAAAGCTTAAAAGAGTCAGACGAAAAAGGCAAATATTTCAAAAACTATAAAAAAAGAAAAAAATGAAGGCCAATTGAAAAGTTGCTTAACATACTTAAAGTTAACTTAAAATGTAACCACCCCTTCAAGCTCTTTAAAGTAGCCCAAAATAAGTCAATAAAGCATCTAAAACAACCTCCTGTAGCCTTACATTGCAGTCACCTGTGATATCCTTAAAGGGATAGTGACACTTCTTAGGTTTTAGCATAATTGAATTCTTCATCAAAATATGCCTATATGTCCTTAAGACCATTTTCCTCAATGTGACCTCTTTCTATGTAAATTGGACATAGGTCGCTTCTCCTTTAAGAGAGTGCCGGACTCCGACATGTTCCTATGGTCCCTTGGGGCTTGTCAATCAGAAAAAGATTTACAGAAAAAGGAGGCTCTTATTTTTTGCAGGAGTGCGTTTGAGATACGAGAAGCTTCTTCTCGTATCTCAAACGCACTCCTACAAAAAATAAGAGCCTCCTTTTTCTGAAAATCTCCTCTCCCACACTGCTCAGGTTTGGTTTCGTTCAGATGGTGCTTTTAACTCATACTAGGTTATATATATGCGTGTCACTTTCCTGCCTGCTTGACTTTTCCTGCACTAACGATCCAGCTCTTGGAGTTAAAAGTTTGCTTTTGCAAGCAGTCCTGGCACAGATCATTCTGTTTGTGCAGGGAAAGCAGGCAGGCAGGCAGGCAGGCAAGGGCCACACATAATCAAGTAAGGCAAAATAAGTTAAAAGCACCATTAAAAAAATGAGGGGAGCTATTATCTGGTTACCTTCCGATTGTTCTTTTGTTTGGCTGCTGGGGGGGGAAGGGAGGGGGTGATATCACTCCAACTTGCAGTACAGCAGTAAAAAGTGATTGAAGTTTATCAGAGCACAATTCACATGACTTGGGGCAGCTTTCAAAATTGAATATAAAAAAAAATCTGTTTGCTCCTTTGAGAAATGGATTTCAGCGCAGAATTCTGCTGGAGCAGCACTATTAACCAATTCATTTTGAAAAAAATGTTTTTTCCCATGACAGTATCCCTTTAAAGCAGTAGTACTCACCCCCTCCAGGAAGTAGTATCCTTCTCCATATGAGGAAGTGGAGTGTTTTTTTAAAACAAAATATTTGACTTATTTGTGGGTTTACATCAATAATTCTGTGATTACCGTAATAGTTATTATTGCCATCAAAGTAGAGATCTAACCACAAAACTAGAGGTGTCACTATCACTTTAAGGAGTAAAATAAAACATTTGTTTCCAAGAGTGCACAAAACTTCACATTGTTCTCATGTAATAGTAAAACAGTTCTGATGACCATAACCCTTTAGCTTTTATACAGCTGTTAATGGCAGTTTAGGCCTGTTATTGTTTCATGTACCTGGTATAGATTTGGAGCCTGGCTTTGGAGTCAGACCTCGGGCCTGTATTACCACCACCTCCAGCTGTCCATTTCTGTCTACTATACCAATGTGAACATCCCCTGCAAAACAATGGGCACAGATCATTTGTAATGTCTAAAAACATTGTTATCTGGCTTTAAACATATTATATTGCATATTAAGATGGTGTTTTGTTTCACATACTTTTGAACTTCAAGGTTTTCTTATGCCTGATTAAAAGGAATGTGGCATGCTCTAGTACAAAACTCCACTCATAAAGGAATGTAAAGTATTCAGCATATATTCAGTATTCAGTATTCAGCACATCACAGTTATAAGGAATTCATTGGGAGACAAACTCGGATCTATTTAGGTTCTCTGTACACCTATAGCAGTGATCCCCAACCAGTAGCTTGTGAGCAACATGTTGCTCCCCAACCCCTTGGATGTTGCTCCCAGTAGCCTCAAAGCAGGTGCTTATTTTTGAATTTCGGGTTTGGAGGCAACTTTTGATTGTATAAAAACCTGGTGTACTGCCAAACAGCCTCAATGCAGGTTGACAATCCACATAGGGGCTACCAAATGGCCAATCACAGCACTTATTTGGCACTCCAAGAACATTTTTCAGGCTAGTGTTGCTCCCCATCTCCTTTTACTTCTGAATGTTGCTCACGGGTTCAAAAGGTTGGGGATCCATGACCTATAGTATACAGTAAAACATATCTGATATGAAATAAGACTGTTACTGCCAATAAAACATTGGATTCTGCCATTACTGCCCATTAAATTTTTTCCTGCACATAGGGTTGCCACCTGCCCGGTATTTTACCAGCCTGGCCGGTAAAAATTAAGCTTGATCCCAATTTATTAATACGGGAAATGCATAAAAATATAGCAAGGCTGGTATTTTTTTCAAGAAAAGCTGGCAACCCTAGTATTACATAGCATAATACGAGAATACAATAATTGTAGACAAATATGTATATGCCCCTGGACCAGATTCACATATATTATTCGTGCTTGTGCCTTATGCTATTTCTGCACATTTTATTCTATCAGCAGAGAGGAGATTTAAAGGAACAGTAACACCAACAAACCAAAGTGTATTATATTAAAGGGATACTGTCATGGGAAAAAAAAAAATTCAAAATGAATCAGTTAATAGTGCTGCTCCAGCAGAAATCCATTTCTCAAAAGAGCAAACAGATTTTTTTTTATTCAATTTTAAAATCTGACATGGGGCTAGACATAGTGTCAATTTCCCAGCTGCCCCAAGTCATGTGACTTGTGCTCTGATAAACTTCAATCACTCTTTACTGCTGTACTGCAAGTTGGAGTGATATCACCCCCCTCCCTTCCCCCCCCCCAGCAGCCTAACAACAGAACAATGGGAATGTAACCAGATAGCAGCTCCCTAACACAAGATAACAGCTGCCTGGTAGATCTAAAAACAACACTCAATAGTAAAAACCCATGTCTCACTGAGACACATTCAGTTACATTGAGAAGGAAAAACAGCAGCCTGCCAGAAAGCATTTCTCTCCTAAAGTGCAGGCACAAGTCACATGACCAGGGGAAGCTGGGAAATTGACAAAATGTCTAGCCCCATGTCAGATTTCAAAAAATCTGTTTGCTCTACTGAGAAATGGATTTCAGTGCAGAATTCTGCTGGAGTAGCACTATTAACTGATGCGTTTTGAAAAAAACATGTTTTCCGATGACAGTATCCCTTTAATTAAAACATAATACACATAATACAGAGGCCTGCACTGGTAAAAGTGGTGTGTTTGCTTCAGCAACTCTACTACGGTCTTTCTGAAGCGTTTTACCAACACTACATTATTTATTCATTACTTAAAAACATTTAAATTTTTTGATGTTACTGTTCCTTTAAAGGAAATGTTATTTAGTTAGGAATTTTGATAGCAGCAGTAAACCTATTTAATGGGTTTTACCAAGAGTCAGTTGTTCTTAATATGTTTTGCCTTGCAACATCTGAAGAAGCTGCTATACTATACTAATGATTTACTTTGCTGCCTTGCTGGGCTTATTCCACTTATATGTGTAAGTTGATCCAAAAGCCAGAGTCTCACCAATCATTTAAAGGAAAAGGAAAGCTATCAAAGCAGTTTATTGCCAATAGATTGGCCACAATAGTGCAAGCTGTAAGACTACCGTATATTTATTCTGCAGAATGGTTTACTATACCTGAGTAAACAGCTCTAGAAGCTCTCTCTGTTTGTTTAGGATAGTAGCTGCCATTTTAGCTTGATGTGACATCACTTCCTGCCTGAGTCTCTTTATGCTCATGCATACCTCTGGGCTTAGATTACAGCAAGGAGGGGAAGAGGAAGGGGAAAGGGAGGGGGAGAGGGAGGAGCAAACTGAGCATGCTCAAGCCCAAGCCCTGGAGGTTCAAGCTGAAAACAGGAAGTCTGATACAGAAGCCCATGTGCACACAATAGAAGGAAAGAAATACTGTGTTTCTTTTGACAGAGGACTCAGAGCAGCATTACTTTGAGGATTTACTGGTGTATTTATATAGACCTTTCTGATAAAGCTAACTTAATTTTAGCCTTTCCTTCTCCTTTAATGGCATTTTTTGTACTGCAAAACCTAGTTATTTATTATTCTTCTTAACCATATATTTGGGTAATAATTTATTTACAATGCTTTGCTATATTTTTCACTAGGCTGTTTTAAGCAACTTGGAAAAAATAAATAACATTAGCAGGATAACCTAAAAGGAAACATATTCTTATAAATATTCTTGATTTTTCTAGTTAAAAAAGACAATTATAAACAACGGGGAACAAATGAAATGGCGCTAAAGAAAGCCATAGTGAAAAATCTCTGGTTCAGATGTTATTGCTTTGAGCTTCAGGACATTATGTCTTTCAAATGTAATGTAACAAGGTAATTACAGATGGATATTGTTCCCAAGGGACTAGAGCAATTTGCAGCAAGAAAATTGTGTTGTAAATAAAATAAATCCCATATGAGGGGTGGCAAAACTTTCACAGAGAAGTGATAGAGATTATGGTGTTGTTGTTGTTTTTATTTCTTTGTAATGGCATCAATACCCAGGAGAGTAAGGTACATTAATGATAATATTGTTTTAATTTTGATTACCAGGGCATAAAAGCACAGAGAAAGTCAAAAAGTATCTTGAATCTCTTGCACTTTATAAATGGCAAATTTGGGTACAAAATAATTTCTAGGAGCTATGTTTTAAAATGAGACATTTAACCCTTTAAGTGCAAGCAGATGTTTTTGAAACTTTTTGTGCTCTCTCAATTTAGGGGCAGTTTCTGAGGGGAAACCTTTAATTAACCTATGAAAACTGTACATTGTTTTTTTCAGGAGAACCTGAGCTTTCTAAATCTGCCATGAGTTTTCATGTATTTCCACCTCTGCAAAAAGATTTATAGCTCTAAATACCAAAAAAAATTTAAAATTCCTATTTTTCAAAATATATGAATTCATACCAGAAAAATGTTTCATTTTACACATGAAAATCCAACTGATTTGGAATACCTCGTGTCTCCCGAATATGCCAATACCAGATATGTATAGTTTTAGGGAGATTTAGGACTTCTGTACAGCAAAAACTCCCGGCAGTATATTACAGAATTTTAAAAGCACAAAGGCAGAAAATGGCATACTTTAGATTCCAAGACCAAATCCTGAAACAGTAGGTATTTTTGAAAAGAACACATTCTGCTGATTCCAAAATTGGTAACTATGTGCTCTCTACTCCTAACTACCAAACATCAAAGCTTGTCTGAATGTAGCAGTTTTTATAAAAATGTATTAAAAATCTGAAAAATCACTTCAAAGGTTTTATTTTGCTGCTCCGCATATCACACACTGTATTAGGTACCAAGAAAAAGCACCATGAATATGATTGCCAGGAGTCCACTGAACAGTTTGATACCCATTATGCATAGGTTTACCAAAGTATCTGGATTTCAGAGACCCCAATATGAAGTTAGCACTTCCAAATTGTCCAGGACTTTACGTAAGCTACTGAAAAATCAACACATTTACTGCATTTTTTGTGGGGTAAAAACACCGAAAAATATGTTTACCCCCTCAAACCCATATATTTTTGGAAAGTACAGATTCTGATGAATCTAAAATCGGTAAATATGTCTTTCTACTGTTAACTACCAAACAGCAAAGCTATTCTAAACATATTGCTTTTTATGAAATTTCTGAAAATTATCACAAAGCTTGCATTTCACCCCACATTTTGTATTGTACCAGCAAAAAGCATGCTAAATATGAACACCAGGGGTCTACTGAACAGTTTGATGCCTGATATAAAAAGATTTCCCAAACTAGGTGGCATACAGAGACACCCAAATGAAAATAGTACATATGGATTTTCAGGTATGACTGCTACAATACAAGCACCCGGTATGTGTATTATGCGCCATAAGGCCCCATAACAGTAAAGAGACCCTAGAAAACATATATTTTCCAAAAGTATGCATTCTGACAAATCTAAAGCAGGTAATTACATCTTTCTACTGCAAACTACCAAACTACAAAGCTATGCTAAACATAACGGTTTTTACGAAATATCTGAAAATTGTCACAAAGCATGCATTTAACCCCATTTTATATCCCACATTTCGTAGCCTGCCAGCATAAAGCATCCTAAATATGAATGCCAGGGGTCTACTAAACAGTTTGATGTCCAATATGCATAGATTTACCAGACTATGTAGGATACAGAGACCACCCAAATCCAAATAGTGCAAAAATGTAACACTTAACATTTAAATTTTCACATGACACTCTGGCTACTACAATAAAAGCACCCGGAATGTGTATTATGTGCCATGAGACCACCTAACAGTATAGAGACCCTAGAAAACCATATATTTTCCAAAAGGGCAAATTCTGAAGAATCTAAAATGGGTCAATACGTCTTTCTACGGCAAACTACCAAATTGCAAAGCTATGCTAAACTTAACGCTTTTTATGAAATCTCGGAAAATAGTCACAAAGCTTGCATTTTAACCCATTATATACCCCACATTTTGTAACGTAACAGCAAAATGTATCCTAAATATGAATGCTTGATGCTGAATATGCATAGATAAACCAAACTATGTGGCGCACAGTGACCCCGAAAATGGATATATATATATAGCAGACAAAATTTTCAATCACGGTAGTAACATACAAAAGGTATTTTGCAGTGCGATTAGCGAATACACTATTCGCAACATTTTTTTCTGGCAAAACAACCCATAATGCAGTAAGAAAAATAAAAAAGCTGTATAAGTGTGTATACGTGTGCGTTCACTAGGCAAATTGTGTGTTGTGTGTTTGTGTATGTGTGTGTGCGAGTTTGTAAATGTGTGAAACCCCCCGGATCCCCCAAAAATGTATGTGAGTTTGTGTAAGTGTAAATGTAAGTGTGTAAAAAGTGTGTGTTTTGTGTGTGTTAACACTAACCTGGGGGGTTGCAGGCAGCAGATCGTCCTCTGTGACGTGGGACAAGCTGGAAGCTGTGATTGAAGCTGTCCCACGAAGATCCTGGTCCTGGGTCGGCGATGGATAAAACAGGAAGTCGGCGCAGAAGCATTGGGGCCCCTGCGCATTCGGGCCAAAGGGGTCATTTTGTAACCCACTCTGCTCATTGCCAAGGGGCATATGAGGAAGCGTGGAATGAGCAAGCGCCTTTAAAAGCTGCTCCTCCTCTCATGGCCCTGATGTGTATGGCAGTCTTAACTGTATAATCATGCAGCCATTTTAATTCTGTTGACAACACCACAAAGAGATTGTTGTCCATATACATGTGCACAATGTATTAAAACCAGTAAATGTAATAAGATACGTATAAAATGGCTCTCTAGATACCTGTACAATGAAAACATTTTGCATGCGATAGATTGTTGCTGCCAAGCCAACAAATATGTTATATACAGGTGCTGAGAAACCAATATATATTTAAAGTGTAAAATTAATAAATGATACAAATACAGGTATTGGATCTATTATCTGGAAACCCGTTACCCAGAAAGCTCAGAATTACGGAAAGGCCATCTCCCATAGACTCCATTTTATCCAAACAATCCAAATTTTTAAAAATTATTTCCTTTTTCTCTGTAATAATAAAACAGTGCCTTCTACTTGATCCAAACAAAGATACAATTAATCCTTATTGGAAGCAAAACCAGTCTATTGGGATCATTTGATAATTACATGATTTTCTAGCAGATCAAAATTAAAAAAGATCCATTATCCGGAAAACCCTAGGTCACGAGCATTTTGGATAACAGGTCCCATACCTGTATATTGATGCACATGTTCAAGCAAATTTTTGTGCAATTATTGTAGACAAATGTGTATTTGTCACCTAGAACAGATTTGCATAATTTATTTGTGCTTTAGCATTACACTATTTCCATACGTTTCATCCTTTAATATGAAGATCTGTGTGCTCCGCATAAAGGAAATCTTATCTAACTTGCAATTTTGACAGGAGTAATAAAACTATATAATCATGTGGAGCCCCATTTATCAAAGGTCCAATTTTATCATTATTAGAAGTTTTAAAGGGATAGTTCACCTTCGAATTAACTTTAATATGTTACAGAATGAGCATTTTTAAAATAGTTTTTCAATTAGTTGCCTTCTTCTTCTGACTTTTTTAAGCTTTCAGATGGGGGTCACTGACCCTGGAAGCCAAAAAGCTATTGCTCTGTGAGGCTACACATAGATATTGTTATATTTTATTATTTATCTTTTGATTCAGGTTGCTAGGGTAATTCGGACCATAGCAACCAGGTAGCTTCTGAAATGTATTTATAGATTATAAAGACCAATTGGAAATTGTCTCAGAATCACTCTCTACATCATACTAAAAGTTATTTTAAAGGTGATCAACCCCTTAAACAGTACATTTTACTACAAAAAAAACCAACAAAATCTCAGAAATTATTCTAGTCTGCCTCTAGGTGTCACTACATGTAAAGGGATTAGGCACTATAGCAGGAAAGCATCATAAATTCAATATATCTATATTTACTCAATCATTAAAAATAACTATTCACAGCTCCAGCAAATGAGAAAGCTGTTCCTTTTCAGAATGCACTAAATGCACCAGAATGTAGTACGGAAAAAATGGTTTATTTTATCAGAGATAATAAGACAGCAGAGAGCCACAAATAAAGGTACAATGTACAAAATAAGTAAGTAATATGGGATATGATCCCTCTCAGCAGGAAAGGTGGTAATGGTAGGGGACATGTGTCACATAACACAGTGAATTAACCTTTGTTTAAGACTAATGGCACACAAGACTGTTTTACAGAGTCAGAAACAGCAGTGCAGAAAAGGATAGAAATATGCTTTTAATTGCTGTTACATTTCTAAATAACTATAAACCCTCTGAACATATAATAGAAACTTGCTTAGAATTGTATTTTCTTTAATTAGGCTGTATTTTCGGTTTTACATTCCTCTTAATTGTCCCAACTGTAGTGGTAACATTAGGGGACACTTTATTATCCACCTCTAGATGGCAGCAGGATACAACCCAGAGACTTTAATACCTGAGATAGTGTCAGTGTTAGCTATCCACTGATGAAAAGATGAAATAAGCATAAAACATTTAAGGATACACCAATAGAATAGATTTTGCTAAGACTGGTCGCCATATTGCTCAGTTGTGATGGACTATCATTAGGAAGGTAACACAGATCGGGAAGGGAAAATAAACTTTTATAAGATTTGGATATTTAAGAACCTTAAATGTTTTGAGTTACATGATAAAAAGTATCATTCGTCACAGATGAAACATTCTGGATATTTCTCTTCCATTTACTATTTTTATTGAATGTACCCACATCACATTGACTGCATGTTAGCTGAGGGCTGCTTATGTTATTAAAATCCAATCGTTCTATTTAACGCTACATTTGAGTGGGATAAGCAGAATAGCCATTTAACTCAAGATGCCGAGGAAAGTGAGATAAGGGGATTTGAGTGTGGATTATCTATCAACTAAAAGTAGATTAGGTCTCATCCATGGATTATGGTTTAGATTCAATCACAACAGCTTTGTGCTTCTCTTTTGCTACCTTTAATACCATTCCTTGTCTTGTTAAAGATATCTTGTTCCCAAGCAAATTCACACGGGTACTGACACTATCAAAACCTTTACAAAGAAGCAGCATATTGCATATAGTGAATGTAATGATGGCCGATCCCTTTATTTTAAATTTGCCTAGGCACAGTATTAATCCTAAATGTCAGTCAGCTGTCAAATCCAACTTCTGCAATGAAGAGAGACAAATTGCCAAGAGGGGTATACTAAAATGATTATACTGTATATTTATATGCACCTGGGCTATCGATTTTTGTTTGGAAGTGCGTTACTACCATACTGTCTGTGGCTATACTGTCAGGAGCTTGGCTATCTGCAATTATATTCAGTAGTGTAGCAACCTTAAAATGAATGGCTATGTAGACTCATGTTTATCTAGACTTGTGTGTAACTCGATGAATTTCATGCAGAGTACCCAATTAAGTGGGTTAACAAGTTGTGGTTATGTCAATATTATGAAGCAAATTAGAACTCTATGTTATTCTATTCTGTACTGTACTTCAATGTTTCAGGGTTAATTTCTGTAATAAAATGTATTATGACCTTTCGAAAAAAAAGTGAAGATCACAATGAGGTATCATATTAGTGTCTCTTTGCACCTCCTTTAGGCCCAGTGGTGAGGTATATAGGTGAGAGTGACACTTGAGTTAGGTGCTGCGTGTCTCAGCAAGGAATCACAGAAAAGAGAACAGTGTGACACCATATCTGTCTCACACTAGCACTGTCATTTTCAGAACAGCTTTAAATCCCCCACACTTGCTTTGTAACAGAATATCTGCATGTTTTCCTTGTAAACAATGTATACTTGTAAAGCTTTTTAACATTTTGCAGTCCTAGTAGGGGATAAGAGATGTTACACTGTAAGCAGAAATGTCAGTGCATACGATACATGACCGAGTCTGCTTACATTGCTTGATGTGATTTTGGTTAGCAGCCAAGGGAGAAACAATAGAAAAGGGAAGGGGCAACTGCTATAGTATGCAATGCATGCCATTATCAGCCAAGGCCTAAAACTGTACTTGAGCTCAGACTTTGTCCCAGGTTATGTCCCTAAAATACCTAAGAGACAAGGTGCAGCATTTATGCTATTTGACTAAATGGCATAAATGATTAGTTACATAATCAGACTGGTGCTCACAGAGGTGGGCCAACCCAGCCAGCCAGACACACACACACACTGTTTATGTGCCCATGCACAGTGACTAGGGCCTCAGGAGCAAGAGAGCCAAGACTAGGGCCCAGCACTCACCCCATGCCACCCTAGGCAGGTGCTTATTCTGGCTCCCCCTAGTTCTGGCCCTAGGCTGTAGAAGTTGTAGACTTGTGTGATCTGAGCGAAATTGTTTTAGTACCCCTCAGAAGAAACACCTTCCTCTGTCTGTCCTTATTGGCTACAAGTATTTGGTCTCTTTCCCTACTTCCTACTTTTGACTCAAATGAGCTTTATATTTGTTCATCTAACTTACTAGTGTTTACTAGCTTCTAACTCAAAATAAATATACATTGACACTAACAGCTTATTTAGGCAATGGTTCTGGGGGAAAATGTATTCATTCAGTGTGTTATCCCAAGTATTACCATTAGAGGACAGAAGAGAACAGCAAGCTAAGAATCTGTGATCTTGATCACAAAATAAACAGAGCCAAATTATGAGGTACAAAATGCATATAGATACAATAAATGCAAGAAGATCTGACAGAGTAGCGGTTTCTATATTCTATCTCAATCGGCAACAGAAATTTACATACCCCCAACATTTAAAATTGTAACGAGGGATAAAAACATCAGGTGTGCGTAGATCCCCAAAATGTTTTGACCACGCCCCCTAATTACCATGTTCATTTTACAAAATTTGGCAGGTTATGAAAGTTTGAACACATTTCTGGGAGTTTTATGGCCATGTTTTATGTGTTAAAAATGTTTTGTAAATGAAGCTGAAATTGCCTTTTAAGCTTGAGTCTTAGTTCTCCCAAGAGACCTGCTTATCTTAAATAGTTACATTTGTATCTTTGCTTATCTTAAATTGTTACACAAGTATCCAAGTGCAGCTGCTCACGGTTCTGGGCTCTCTGCCAAACTTTGTATCAAAGAAAAACTTGGGCTTAGCTGTCAAATTCGGGACTGTCCTGCAGAAAACGGGGTTTGAACTAAGCTGTGAGGGAAACTGTTGCATGGTGTGGTGATAAGAAAACCTTCCCTAAGGCTGGTATTATGCAGTCTGTTGAGATTTTCATAGGACACAATATGCAGAGGAAAGGCTGTCAGAAAGTAAATGGTGGAATTGTACTTGCAAAGATGTCTGGTGTAAGCTAATATGAGGAGAATTGGAAAGCTGATCCCCGTAACATTCCTTGCACTAACCAGTGATACTCTACATTGTGCAGTCATTCCCAAGGTTCTGGCAAAAAAGTGGTAGAAGGTAAAAAGAGAAAGGATCAGCCTCATTTGCATTATTTTTCATTGTGAAGTGAATTCTACAGTATATTAATGGGACATAAAACACAGAACGATCATTTCCAAATTGCCCCATTAAATCTGTGCTTACACAATAAAAAATGGACCTTTAACTTTTAACCTTTTAACAAAAACACACACACACACACACACACACACACACACACACACACACACACACACACACACACACACACACACACACACACACACACACACACACACACACACACACACACACACACACACACACACACACACACACACACACACACACACACACACACACACACACACACACACACACACACACACACACACACACACACACACACACACACATACTGCTTAAGTCTGTGGGGAAAATTTTTTTACTGTACACATTGTACAAACTGTACAGCTTTTATGTAGCTTTAGACAGTCCATTACTTTCTCCTCCTTTTTCCCATTTTTGTATGCATTTGTTTTACAATATTTGTGCTGTATGTGGTGAAGATAATGAATCATATACATCCTATGAAAAAAGTAATTATGAACCTAAATTATTATTGAATATGCAAGCACATCCCTTTTCTGAGTACTTACCCATGGGGGGTGTAGCCAGTGTTTGTCTTCCCACAATCTGTGCAGGTCCTAGACCATCAAGGAAATTGCTAAACTGGCTTTCAGCTCCCAACCGAGTAGTGGGGAATATAAATCTGGAAACAACAAAGATGGAACTGTCTGCCAAAATGCATTATGCAAACTACAACATATATTTAAGAGTGTGGGGGGGGGGATAAAATACTGAGGACAGTAAAAACAGAGTAACTTTTTTAAAAGATACAACATAAATTGCAGAAGGTGATTTTGAGAGTTTGTTAATTATAGATCTATAGGTATGGTCTGAAGTTTTCATTCTTGAAATTAAAATGTATGATAAAGATATGTTTGAAAGTTGTTTAAAATGTTGTTTAAAATGCCAGAAATTCACTTACTGGAATGTACAAGTAAGAATATTTTGGAAGAAAAAACCTGACAAAGATGATGTCACACATAGGAAATTTAGTCCACTGACTTTTCTCAGAAATGAGACATCTGAGTTGTATATAGGTTTCAGTACAGCAATTTATGTTGATAATAATGGAAAATTATGTACATTACAATTGTTCCCATCCTTCTGGCCTCTTAATACGAAAAGTAATGGAGAGAGAGAACATGGGGGAAAATTTACTAAAGGGCAAAACGGCTAACGCTGGTGAAAAAACGCTGGCGTTTTTTCCTATTTAAAGGGTGATAGACTGAAAAAGATCGTACATTTTTTTGGGGGTACCCTCCTTCCCTCCTACATTTGCTTACATATGGCACATAAACTATACTGTGGGCACATGTGTAGGGCAATATAACAACTTTATTTTATTTTATTAAGGTTCCCTGGGCTTGTGTAGTGTAATGTATTTGCTGCAACATATCCACGCCCTATGTTAATTAGCCAACAGTAGCGTAACTTCGAACTGCTGAGCGTAATTTCGCTGGCGTCATGTAATTTCGCTTGCGATGTGCACGAAGCCATCGCTGGCGAATTTTCGTTGGTTAGTGAATTTGCCCCATAGATCATCGCAGCATGAGCGTTAGTAACCGAGGAAAAGACTAATCTTGATGACAACAGATTAAAGCCCCCCATGCACATAGAAGTAAAGGACAATAAGAAATGGTTTTCAGAGTGACCTAGAGCTGGACAAGAAGAGGAATGGTATATGAGGCATCAGTTGGGAAGAACAGTGCAGTAAGTGAGAATTAAAAATGAAAGAGACCTACGTGCCATCAGAGCTGTTGCTATTGGTGCTGCCATCTGTGGACTCCCTACTTCCTTGTCTGGTGACCCGATTCCTCATCTCCACGGCAATTCCTGTCTCTGTGCTGCGCCGAATATTACTACGCAGTTTCTTGGTGGTACCATCTGGGGACAGTAGAAGAAAAACATTCTAGAAAAACAATTATAAAGGTGGAATGAATGAAGACATGAAGGCATAAATGAAGAAACATGCTGACCATTTTCAGGTATCATATCAGAAAGTGCTGAGTTGAAAGTAGCAAGAACAAGGCAGGCACTTTGCAACAGAACTTCACCAGTATGAACAACTAATAAGAACTAGTAAATAACTTTAATAAATAACCCCCCCCCCCCAATGTAGAGAGTAGAATTCTTCATTTATTAATTTTTTCATTTTTTTAATGAATTACATGCTTGTTGTGGACTGTATTACCCTAGCAACCAGGCAGCACTAAGAAAGTCAGAACTAAGGATGAAGAATGGAGTGCTTGAATAAAAAATACAACATAAAAGCAATTTATTTAGCAGGCTGGAGAAAGGCAGGATAGGAAAGCTAATAATTCAAAAAACTTGTAAGGTGAAAACCAAGTGCTGTATAACATATGTAAAAGTTTATTTAAAGGTAAATTAATGTTTTAATTAATTTGCTTTTTCCCTTATCATGAACAGATCAGGATAAGGGCGTGTTCTAAGAATAGACAGAAGGGAGTGATCCTGGCCCCTCTGCTACCCTGAGGCTGCTTCCTGCTACTGTTGCCCCTCTCCCACCCTGTGCTCACCCTTTTGGTGCTGGAAGGGGTCCAAGGTGGTCTGGGAGGTCAACGAAGCTAGCAGAAAGAAGTGCAATTGCTATCTCTGAGCTAGAGGTTTAAAAATCGGAAATTCATGAGAAGTTACCAAAATCCTAGCATTGGTCCAGTTGCCACCATGAATTACATTTCTCCTGTCTATCTTAAAATTTAGTACTGGATTTATACATACATATATAATATTTATGTTGCTGGGCTGTGAATGTATTGTATGAAATGTGCAGCAGTGTCCACAGAAGCACAAATCGGAATAGGTAAACTGACCATGATGTGTTAAAATGAAATAATCTAACAACCATTACGGTAAACTATATGACAAGAAAACTAGAGTATACGAAAACATTAGAATATTTTATAATAAATGTCATGTGTGTCAATGAACATCACAATGAATGATATAAGACTGAAATGCATCACAATCAATTTAAAACAGATAATTGTTTTGCTAATGGGTTCCTAGTGCTGCCCCTCCTCTACATTATCTGTGTAATTATTTAAATTTTATAACCAGGAGACACATTAGTGTAATACAGGTAGAGGATTCCTTATCCGGAAACCCGATATCCAGAAAGCTCCGAATTACGGAATGGCTCTCATAGACTCCATTTTATCCATATAATCCAAATTTTTAAAAACGATTTCCCTTTTCTCTGTAATAATACAACAGTAGCTTGTACTTGATCCCAACTAAGATATAATTAGTCCTTATTGGATGCAAACCCAGCCTATTGGGTTTATTTAATGTTTAAATCATTTCTAGTAGACTTAAGGCATGAAGACCCAAATTACAGAAAGATCTGTTATCCGGAAAACCCCAAGTCCCGAGCATTCTGGATAACAGGTCCCATACCTGTACTCAGAAAATTACATTGATGTGGTTTCTTCTGAAAGAGATCTCGTGCCGCTTGGGTTTTTCTAAATCATTTTGGTTCTCCATTGTTCTGAAGCGAAGACTTACCATCCATGCCTTTGTAAAGTGAACTAAGCAAAGTTTTCTGTCACATTTTTCCAAGTGGTATGTTGCTAGGCACCCCCCAAATCAATGCCAGACTGTATTAAAACAAAGAAGGCTATGGCACTTATACAAGCACTTTTCATGCCAAGTTTGGATTTTTGCAGCTTGCTGTACTCTATCATAGCCACCGGCAGTGCAAGGGAGATGATTAATTGCAGTTAATACTGCCAATAAGACCTATTGTTAACAACTAGGTCAGCACAGAGCTGGGGAATGACGGCAGGTACATGAAATGGAGCCTCATTAAAGTAACAAGGAAATTTAAATCTGTTTAGATGACAATTTTAAAAAGCAGACTGAGGGGAAAATAAAATGAAAACTCTTAGACATATTTGCAAAAATAAGATAGTTCGTAAATATTCTTCAGACTCAGCCCTTTTATTGATGCAATTCTAATCATTTAGCATCATAAAAAAATCACACCAAATTCTCAATACAAAAACTATCTGCCTCTACTTTTTACTGATTTGACATAAAACCTTCTTATATAAGGTATTCTTTGAAGGTGAGAGGTCTTAATCATAACTTCTTACCCACACCCCCTCTTTGGTGGCGAAAGGGTTATGAGTTCTTTTTCACGATTGACTCTTGAAACCTGCTTTTCATCATTTTTCAGCACAATAATAAAAAAAGGCAAATCTTGTTTTAAAAATTAACCCTCTATTTGTATATTTAGCTTGTGAGGGCTTCAGAGCATCTTCATATAGCCTGTCAGCCAATGCAAGTAAGAAGATTCTGTCTCCATGGAGATGCAATCCACTAAAGGTAATTATATCTTGTTACAGAAGGGGACACTGGTACCAAAGCTATATTGGGCTAGTCCATTAATATGTAACCCAGCTGTTAATGGTAAGTGAATGTTTGATAGGACCTGGAAATCTGCAGAGAAAGCACTTGCCCTCATAACAGCTTCCCAGAGCAGTTTCTGCATGAAAAAGCTGAAACTCCATGTCAGAAAGAACTGCCTTCAATAGGATTAGCGTCTTTTAAATCAGCTGCAAGATTTATCCCCTTAGCTCATAAACCGCCTGCAGTGAAATTGAACCCAATCATTTATTTCTGTTTTGAGAATTGAAAGGAAGTATTACTTGCAATATACTAAAAGTAATACACTGCACTAATCCATACACACCGCCACACACATATCTCCAGACACAGACCGCACATTGGGGTCATTTGGAGTCAGACACCTTTTGTTTTATCTAATGTGGTATTAAGGAGTGGTTTTGAGGCAACACTCTAGTGTGTTACCATGGTAACTTCCTCTGCAATGCAGTGGGCCTCAACCAAGCTCTGGAAGTCGCAGACAGCCTCCTGTGGGGTTGTGGGGGACTAATGAACAATTTGGTCAGTGAAACATCTGTACCACCCTCCATGCGTTATGCAGTAGGCTTCAAGCTCATTAGGATATTCAAAGTGAGATTTATTTAAAAACAAAATAAAATGTGTTGGGGTAGTAAATTATTATTTACAGTATTATTAATGTATTAGACTTACAGGAAGAATATATACATATTGCAGGAAGCTGCTTAGCTTCACTATGCTGCCTGATACAGGTACAGAGTATGGTGCAGCCTGTAAAAGCCCCCAGCTAAGTTAAGATCTCTGCAGGTTTCTTGGCAACCTTTTGATTATCCAGGTCACCAGGAGATAGTCCTCGTTAGTTTCCTTTATCAGATTAGCATCCATTTGATGCCTTCTGTTGCTATAGGAACTGCTGTTCTTCTATGAAGCAGCTCTTGCACAAGGTACAATGCAGCTAGGTCTAAAAAATGAGTGAAAAAACATTGCCTGTGGATGAGATTATTTAAGCATCAGTGGGTTCCTTACATTTATACATTATATATCCAGTATGAGATCAAGAGCTGAGCATGAAATAAGTAATAGTTACCCCCTGCCAGCCCTGCTTCTTTCTGGATTGTCAATATTCTTCTGAGCTATAATAACCAGTGTTCATCCCGGTGAGGATGCAGGTTCACAAACCTGAAACCCATTCTGTGAAGAACATCATTCATCCATGCAATGCAATTACCAAGATATTGTCCAGCTACACACCGATCTCAGATCCCTTTTGAGCCGATTGGCACCTTCCTTTTCCTATTTCTATAGAGATGATCAACTTCTCATGTGACCCAATATGTAGATCTACCCAAGAATTAGCAAACATTATATAACATTTGCTGTCACACTGCATGAAAATGAATGTACCAGCAGCAGGGTTTTCTGCATTAACATGTTTGTTTATTTTATGTATTTATTGTAAAAGGCAATTCAAATGCCCAAATGGGGTGGGGTTCGATACATTTGAATCAAAAATGGTTTAAACAAATAAGAATAAGGCTAATTTCACAGAGGAATAGTTATCAAAATTGATCAGGGCCCCACATGGAAACAAAAAACCCACAGCAATTTATCACAATAAAATTGATCAATAAAGGAGCATTTTTAAAGTCTTCAATTTTTGAACAGAGACAAAAACAATTGAAAAATATAAAAAGCAAATAAATAACCACAGACTAGCAAAAGCACCATGTTCGAGAAAAATGCATTGACTACATTAATTTTTATGCTTTTGTACCAATATTGTTTATGCTGTTTTTTTTTGCACATTTGTACAACTACTTTTACCACATATTTTACATATACATATACTGTACCTGTATTATATGTATACATTTGAGAACAAAACATTTTTCCCACAATTTTTTCAAATCATGGGAAAAATATGATGTTACATTTTAATAAAACAGCCTTTCTTGGCCCTATAGAAGAACTTGTGCCCATACATTTACATACACACACATTTTCTTCAGGTTCTGCCTTTTGCTCACAGAAAACCTACCTTTAAAGCAATGGAAGAGACTGCTCAGCCTGAGGTACAGTTGGGGTAAAGACATATTAGCTCTTCTGACTCCTGAACACTCATTAAAACTACAGCAACACGATTGTTAGAAATATGTTGGATACAAATATGTGTAGAGACCCTGAGATTTGGGGTAAAATACTCAGGCAGTTCCCCTTTAGGATTTGGACACCTAGGGGTTCTTTAGTTAAGTTAGGCAGCTATGTCCCTGGTGGGGTCCACACTAGTACCTGGAGTTTGTCCACTAGATGGCACTGTTTGTCAATATAAAAGGGTTTAGCACCATGCGGTCTGGGTCTGTCCTGGGACTTTGGCTCAGTGTGAGGTACTACAGGTCCAGGTCTGCCGGGAAAGTTAGTTAAGTGTAAGATAGTGATAGTAGTACAGTAATAGTCGCTCTAGGAGTGAAAGTCAGCACAGGGTAGCTAGTGAGCAGATGTGGCTCCAACGAGGAGAAATAGTGGGGTTAGGACCCCGTGGTATTTGAACCACTAGTGCAGGGACTACAGTGGGTGAGTTGAGGACCAGATAGGATACCAAGACCCAAGATCCCAGGCTGAATACAGTGGGTGAGGTGAGGACCAAGTCCGGTGCCAAGATACAAGACCTCAGGCTGAGAAACCGATGCCTTATTGCTTCACCAGAGGGATAGTGCCCAGTGAGAGTGGTAACTATTCCCCAAGTCTATTGTTGCTGTAACTTTGATATATATTGAATATTAGCCGTCTGCTGCACCTTGCCTCCCTGGAGGGAATACTACTGTTTTAAGCTACTCTATGATTACTGTGAACATCGAAGTGCTTGTGAACTACAACCTTGCCACTGTTCTCTCTTAATAAACCAGTTATAATTTACTGCAAAGGACTTGTCTGGCTGAATCTACTGCTGCATTTATCCACACCAGGTACCGGGAGTTGCAGGGAGTTGCCCGGGTACACTGGGGGTCGGGGGCACACTAATAGCAGTGTTAGCCTGGTCACACACAGCCTCAATACACAGCAAAAGTACACTCAAAGTGTGCTACATATGGTTAGGGAATACCATTCCTAGTAGAATTGGATCCATCACTATAATGTCTACATATCCAGAGCAGTCATCCCCAACCAGTGGCTTGTGAGCAACATGTTGCTTACCAAACCCTAGGATGTTGCTCCCCGTGGCATCAAATCGGGTGCTCATTTTTTAATTCCTGGCTTGGAGGCAAGTTTTAATTGCATAAAAAACAGGTGTACTGCCAAACAGAACCTCCTGTAGGCTTCCAGTCCATATAGGGGCTAGCAAATCACAGCCTTTATTTGGCATCCCCAGTGAATTTTTCATGCTTGCGTTGCTTTATTTTTACATTTGAATATGGCACAGTAAAAAAGGTTGGGGACCCCTGATCCACAGACAGACTCTGGCATTCTAAGGGAGTTTCCATGCCAACAGTTTGCTTACCTTAAGATTAAAAGGGAATACTTTATAGCTGAACTGTTTAGCATTTTGGCACATAAATGGCCATTGGTTACATGTACAAAGAAGTTGGCCATCTATAGTTTATGCATATTTGAAGCAAATTTACATGGAGTTGATTTTGTATTGTTGTCAACATATATTGTAAGCCTTTGCAATTATAGGGCCATCTGTAACACCGACCTTCTTCCTCCATTTGTGGCATTGAATCTGCAGTAAGAACTACTTAAGGTCCCCATCATGATAATATTCCTAGTTTATATTGTTTCACTGCAACTGAACTGCGACAAAAGCATAAAACATAAGCTGCTCGTCCTGTTCCTGTAGTTGAGGTCCCCTTATAATGGTAAAGTACAGGTATGGGATCTGTTATCCTGAGTGGTTGGGAGCTGGGGTTTCCCGGATTTTCCATAATTTGGATCTTCATACCGTAAAGCTGGCCATAGATGCAAAGATCCGATCATACGAATCATCGTACGATCAGACTTTCCCATCTCCTAACCCGCCACTAACCATTCAGATCAAAGTCTTACCAGTCAGATTAGTTAAAGAACAGATCAGCAATGTTCTGTCCCTGACAGCAATCGTATGATATCTATGTCCAACCATAGTTAGTGACAGTCTCCCACTGAAAATCATACGATCGGCAATACACGCAGAGATATTATCGGCAGCCGACAGAAATTTTCTAACCTGTCCAATCGACCAAACGACCGATCTCCGCCGGACGAAAAATGTCGGAACTCTCCACACACGGTTCAAAAATCGTACGAATCCTCGATTCGTACGATCAGATCTTTGCGTCTATGGTCAGCTTAATTCTACTAGACTTCATTGTCGGACTGGCCCACCGGGATACCAGGAAAACTCCCTGTGGAGTATAGTATATAGAGAAAAGAGACTAGGAGAATAATGAGGTTGAGTGAGGAGAGGAGGTATAACAGTTTGGAAGGTGGGCCCCTGGCATCCCAGTCCGACACTGTAAAAAGCAATAAGCTGATTTTGTTTCCGGAATCGACTAATTATATCTTAGTTTTGATCAATTACAATGTACTGTTTTATTATTAAAGAGAAAAAGGAAATCATTTTTAAAAATTAGCCTTTCTGTAATTCTATTCTTTCAGATAACGGGTTTCTGGATAACAGATCTCATACTCTTGTTGTCAGTCTAATCTATATTTTTAGTGGAGCATATAAAAGAACTGCTCTTGTAGACATAAGTGAATCAATACTTTATGTCAGGTACCTAAATGATGAAAGGCAGATCATATCTACTATTTACAGCCATTTACAAGTGATGTCACAGCAAGCTAATATGGCAGCTGCTATCCTAAACAAACAGAGACAGTGTCTAGAGCTGTTTACTCAGGTATGGGGAAGCATTCTAAACAATAAAAATGGCATTCTATCTTGCACTGTTGTGGTTAATCTATTGGTTATAATCTGCCTTGGTAGTTTTCTGTCACGTTCGGCACCCTATCTCCAGAACCCAAGCTAAGCGCCTTTCACCTCGAGAGGAGCCCTCGGCTAATCAGATTCCGCCAGGTCTTATTTGAGAGAGGAGCCAAGCTAACGGTTCTAGATGAGCAAAGGGGCATGATCATCTCACCAGGATAATGGAAGGAAGAACACACCAGGAACAGGCTGGCCGGGCCAGCACAAGCAGAGAAACGTTAGACAGGCCAGAATCAGGATTGGAGAGCGTAGAATAGTCAGTGGACAGGCAAAGGTCGGATTGGAGAGGTCAGAGTAGTCACAAGCAGGCAGGATCAGGATTGGAGAGGATAAGAATAATAGTCAAAAAGGCAGGCAAGGGTCATAACCAGTAATAACAATTAGAATCAGGCACCTAGGAACTTTACATATAGAACCTAAGAACGGGCAGTGATTTTGAGTTTCAGGCCCCTTTAAATACTTTGAATTTCGCGCCATTGCGCAATGACATCATCACACCGGCACATAAACCTGGAAGTGCGTGGGCGCGTGCACCCTACTGGAATCGACGCATGCGGCGGGCGTCCCCGACGAAAGCACGTCGTTCGCCCCGCATGCCAACGAGTAGACCACTAGACCACCAGGGTAACTATTCGTTACATTTTCCTTCTCCTTTAAGGGCTCATTTACAAGTGCAATTGAGCATATGTGCAGTGTGCAAAATGCACTTTTAAGTGCAACTTGATGCAGCATTGTTCTCAGTGTGTCAGCCATAACAGGGATGGTACATTAAAAGAAACAGTTGAGCTTTCACTGTGACACAAATCAGAAACCGTAGGTGTTTGGGATGCCCCTCCTGATGCTTCCAAACTTGCATTTCCGAATGACATGCAAGTTAGGGGACGTGCCTCCCCAGCTCTCCCCACCTCAATCAAACAATGCCTAATGCAGGAAACACATGATGAGGATACCACAGGTCTTTGCACCCCTAAAAGTAGTGCAGAGGCCTGCAGTGGTACGGGTACATAACTTAGGGTCAAATTTACTAAAGGGCAAAGTGACTAATACTGGCGAAAATTTCCCATAGTGTGCAAAGTGCAAAAAAATGCCTGATTGTGGGCTTTTTTTCGCAATTTACACACTGCATGATGCATAGTAAATATTCCCTATAATCCCATAATCTAAATTTTAGATTATGGGATTATAGGGAAAATTTACTATGCATCATGCAGTGTGTAAATTGCCACATCTACAAAGTCAGTATATACGCGCATACCTCCATTTTTTTAAATCTTTTTTTCTCCAGAATTCCAGCATAATTGAAAGTATATGCTAAATTGCACCTAGTCTGCAATGCACCAATATAGATGCAAATTAATGTTTTGCTAAAATGTAAGAAAGTTGTGGGGGATTTATACTCCTATGTGTTTGAATTGCATCATTTCCAGCATTAATAATTGTATTGTTGTGCTAAGGAAACTTGGAATTACTGACAGATTCAGGCAGTGTCGGACTGGACCCAGACACGCTCCCCACCGAAAACTGATGTTGCCCCCCCCCCGGACCTTCCCAGACAGCATCCACAGCAGTTATGTATACGATATGCATGGGGGCGGCATCAGAGAGTTGCTAAAATCCGACAATGGGGAGGGCGGCCATGAGGCAGTATGGGGGCTTCTAAGGAGGCAGCCCCAGTGGGCCCCTGAACCCCAGTCCTATGCTGGATTCAGGCTAATAGAAATTTCAGGGCTCCCTTGCATCAGTGTGTGCACTTGAAAGAAATTTGTCAGAGCCCTCACCCTAAGCTTCAATGGAACATGTACGCAAGTTTAGCAATTTGCCCTTAATTTGTGAATGAGCCTTCCCAACTCCTATAGAAATTGAAGTGAGGATCACTGTCACACCACACAGTGGTTATTGTAAAGGCTTAAACAAGGTGTAAACACAAACAAGGGTAGTGTTATTATAACAGTTATAATAAATATGAGTAATAGCAGTTCCAATAAACAGAGCTTGCAAACTATATGTACCTCCCAGAAAACAGAAGAAATATGCCTCCATAAACAGAAAAAAAATTGCCAGGTTCAAGCGTTCCTGAGTTTTTTTTATGTTATTGGTTTATCCTTTTAAGCCCAATTTGAAAGCAATTGACATATATTATTTATAAGTGCTTACACAATGTGGGTGATTCTTAAAAAGTTATATATACACATCATTCTGTCACTATACTGGGACATGATTAAAAAAAAAAGAGTGAATCACATTACTGTAGAGTAATGAAAATGTATATGTGTGATGCCTAATATACCGCCTGACAGATGTCCCGTATTCTTATCCTAGAACGGTGAGGAAAGTAGGAGGCATTGAACTATTCAAATCCAGAATTTAACTCCCAACAAGACCATAAAACGTCTCCCCAATATCACTGCCTAGTTGCAAATGAGTTAAATAGGTTTCTGTAATTGTCCCTTAAATCCTTATTTAATTATTCCCAGTGCCCATCTATATCAAATAACAACAAGTGGGCATTTCAGTAGGATGAGGTATAAAGTATTATGGTATAGCCAAGGACTCATGTGATAGTCACCCCCAAAAACTGCTGTTGAAAACTGGTCTAGAACAGGTTCAGAGCCTTGCAACTGAAAGTCCTCTTCAAAAATATAAGAGAAGATATAGAAAGAGTAGCTTTGCAGTGATATTTCAGGGATTTTCATCACCTCTACAAAGGGCACAGCTGGCAAAGAACACAGCACATAAAAATAGCATGATTAGTAACTTGTCTGCAATGCTGAATATGGTATTAAAACTGTAAAGCTCAGGGGGCAACTGTGATTAACTTACAACTGAAGGAAGTAAGAAACTAGGGTTAATTTACACGAAAAGATGCTAATACGCTCCAGTGCATCTCACAAATACTAGACATTTGCTTTCTTCAGAACACTGCCACCTCTGAATTCACACTGGCATATGAAGCTTTTGTTGAATAACCATCAGTAGGCTAAATGATCATCTAAATGATGCGATACATTGCTCAGATCATTAGCTAGCTATCCAATATGTCTTTAGGAGGAATGTACATTGTCCAGCACTGAAACCAAGTCAGTCAGTAGCTCATCCAAGAAAGAATTACTTGTATGTCAAAGCTGTTGTGTGACATGGTGTGATGAGGGCATGTCAACAAGAAAATGAGTGCACTAAGTAATGGAATACACAGCAATGTTCCCAGTGGTCCTATTGCTTTACAGGTTCCTAATGTACATATTGAATATATTCCCTGCAAACCCCTGGTGCATATACTACTCTTGTGTACTGATGCACTCACTGCCTTGCATTAACAAGACATTCTTGATGCACCACTGACTGCGGCATGCATTTTAGATATAAATTAGGTTTTTTGAAAAAGCAAATGGTGTGAGAAGCTGTAAGCTCATATAGCTGTACAGACACAACACCTTTCACTATAAATGTAATCAACCACAAAAAAATAATAAATGTGGGGTGGGAAATGCAAAAAAAAAGGAGCTTGTGTGCATTTATTTTTAACATTACTTATATCAGCAAAACAGTCTTAAGGATCTGTGCCACATTCCTGTGCACTGTAGTCTGTATTTAAGTATTGAAAACCCCAATAAAGCACCACCCATGTACTCTGTAACTGTGTAGAAAGAACTGCAGCGCCTTCAGTAGTAAGAGGGGGGGGTAACAGACTCTGGGACAGGGTCTTGGCTTTGAGGGAGTAAGTGTAGTAAAGAGAGATGGGAATATTAGAGCAACACTAACAATTCATATGCAGCCAAGAGTTGTTGTAGTTGTTCCATTACGTCTAAAGGGACGCAGACTTGGCAGCAATAATGTATATAAATAATTTGGCCAGAGGAAAGCAGGCCCTGCAGCTGCAAGGGGGCCCAGGAGATACAAGGGGGTCCATTAGGCTCTTATCAATTAATTAATTTTAAAGAAATTTAAATATATATTGGTAAAATAAGTCAATCTCTTGACATTTTGGGGGGCCTAAAATTTATTTCCTGTGAGCCCCAGTAACATCTAGGTATGCCACTGAATTGGATCTTGCTGCCACCACAATACTATCCTCTATTTATCTGCAGGTTACTGGGAACATTGTGCTACATTCTATTACGGCCCCTCTGCACTCATTTCTGTGTCAGTGCAAAAACTCTGCTGTATCACTCTGCACATTCTATTACAAAGCTCTGCAGAGCACTGCACCTCTGCCTCAGGCATTTCAATTTTATTACAGTTTATTTAAGCAAAGCTAGAGGATCCCAGCAGGCTGGTTACCTGGAGGAGTGAGCTTATCCTCAGTCCCTGACAGTAATTACTGCCTGCTTCCCTATTCCCGTTGTGCTGCTGCCCGTGGTATAATTACAGTTTGTTAATAATCCAGAAGTGGAAATCTGCACTGAAGAACATATAGCAAGAGCTAGTCCAAAATCTTGTCTTGAAGCTTGTTCATTGTTTTCTTCTGTCTGGGATTACATTAAGCTTGATGGAGAGAATAGCTTGCGATATAAAACAGTACCTTTGGAAACACTTGGTCCTCTGGCTGGCAAGATCAAGGAGGAGTATCTGTTTTTATGATCCTATGTGAAGAACAGAGAAACACTTGGTCCTCTGGACTAGGCTGGCAAGCGGAAGCTTGATGAAAGCTGGGTTGCTGTGCTCCCATGAGGGAGGCACCTGATTTGCTTTTGAGTCAGGGGCAATGCACATGCACCTATGCCTAATAATGCTTCACTTCCTTTGCCCGGCCATTAGGCGGGCGGGAAGTTTTTTCTTTTTCCGGCTGCCAGCTGGAACCTTACTAAAGGCAATCAATGGCCTTGCACTGCACTCTCCAGCACCTTTTTTGTGTTTGATTTGAGCACCCTGGATGGGATCATAGTCCTTTGGCTGGACCCCAGGTCATGACACGCCCTGTGGGAAGCTTCGGCAGAACCCAGGGTAGACGGGACTCCCCCTAGCTTCGGCGAAGGGGAGTCCAAACTACCCAAACCCCTTTGGGGGGGCGGGGATGGTGGGCCCTCCCTAGCTTCGGCAAAGGGGGACCCATCCGTTCAAGCTGTTCGCGGGAGGTAGCTTGGGACACTTGGGCAACGGAGCCCATGCCTTCGTGTAGGACTTGGAATGATGATTTAATATCACCAGTTGCAACTGCTCAGTCCAAATGTAAGGTTTTACACATTCACATATAATTAATTAAATTATATATGTTACATGGTAAAACTGAATTCTAATATTTGTGTTATTATACAGTGTAAGTGCCATGATGCTGATTGTGAGGAAGTAAATGAGCCCATTACCTTTTCCCAAGCAGTATGGCAGGAAACAGCAAACCTTGCTGTTTTATCTGATGATCATAAAACATAGACTTGGTTTTCAGATCAGCCATGTGGTAGTTAACATTTCAAAGCAGCCCCTAGAAGCAATTTTAGCAGAACCACAGGATTTCTGTTTTTGGTTGTATTTTTGGTTGGAGCAGCTGCACACATGAGCAATGCAAGGCTGGTGCAGTGTAATGGTCTCCTCCACTGGATTCTAGAGATGTCACATTTTCTAGAAAGAAGTGCTGTCCTTCCTATATTTTTATATTACTTCCCAATCAGTTACATTGGAATCAAGCAACATTTTGCTTTGTATAGACAAAACATTTTTTTTTGTATTTTAATGTTCATTGATGTTTTCTATTTGTGTGGTTCCGTTAAATTTCTGATTGTAATTAACAGTTGACCCTCACTCTTTTTTTCCATTGGTATTTTGGTATTTAAATACTGGCATCACATGTAACTGGTTTAAGCGTATGACTAAGCGTCAGATGGACACAAAACGTGTAAAGCTTAATATGATTGTCTAAATAAAGATTTTTTTCTACTTTTTAACTGATATTTTTCGTCTGATCTGCATGTGACTCTTCGAGTGCCCTATGCCTTTTATTGTCTCTATACGAATTGGCCGCACCCCCTGAGCTGAGGGCCTGGGGCAGCAGCACCTGGATCTCTGCTTTACTTTGGTGAGTTATCTACACTATATCAGTGGGGGTCACTTATCAACACTGGCCCATGGGCAGTAACCCATGGGAACCAATCAAATTGCTGCATTCATTGTTCTACTTGCAGCTGGCTTTAAAAAGCTAATCACCCATTGGTTGCTATAGGTAACTGCCCATGGGCAAATTTGCCCTGTGTTGATAAATGAGCCCCATTTGTGCTTATATTTGCCTTTTGGAATATCAAGCATCATTTTACCAGGCCAGGCTGCTTAAATACCTACCTGGTGGCAACCCTAGTGGAAAACCCAGTTGATGAATCAAGCTTCACTATCTAGCTGTCTGAGACTGTCATTGTCAGATACCTTGTGTGTTGCTCCTTTAAGCATTTGTTGTTGAAACATTTAAATAGCACACTTTTAAGGCGTGTGCCTCACCTTCCCTCACAGGTACCAAGTGCACTCATTTATATACAGTTTACAACCTAAAAAGCTATTAATTTTTGCTTCCAATATATGTTGCTACATTTTGCACCTGACTGGGGAAGGCAAAATTACTAAGGAATTCAGGAACAGAATTTTGAACTCTGGGTAGATGTCATCAGTTTTTTTGCACTGTGTACTTTGCATATCGCTTGTCTGTCCCTGCAGTGGTTACTTATATATATACCTACTTATCTGCTCCTTTTTTGTATAATTACTTTCCAGTATTTAATTTAGTTATTTACAAGTGTGCAAAGCCTCCTCAGACCCTATGGCCAATGCTGACCATTTTTGCATTTTGCATTTTCGCAATATCTGCACATTCAGGGTAGGAAAAGTTATTATATTATTATAATTTGTTTGTATTTATAAAGCACTGAATGACCTTCAGTAACATATAGCATATAATACATTGCCACATAGTGTTATACATTTGAGAAAGGCATGGTATCTGGAGCTATTGGTTTCTTAGCAAGGATTGTTCAAAATAGGAAGTAAACAAATTTTTGTTTCATATAAGGTTATGTATCTCAATATCTCCTATCACCCTCCTGACAATTATGGGGTTCACACAACATGGCTTTTATTCTGTAAACATCACATGGACCACACAATATGTGCCAACAATAATGCACACAGAATATGAATGCAACAGGTGCTTTTAGCTCACATGTGTTGATAGGTATGGCTATGATAACAATGTACCCATGATGTGTTTTATGTTGGAATTAAAACTTTTGTTTTGGATAGCACTGAGTATAATGAAGAGGTAGCTAGAGTACCGAGGGGATATACTTGCTATACAACACACAACTGAAGTGGTCCTATAGTGTTCACAGTATTTAACCACAATGATCAGTTGTCTCACCATCACCATCTTGATGAACGACCATCTTGTATTAAGGAATTCCTTATTCTAAGGAAAATTAACCTTCCTATTAGGCATTCTACTAAGCAGTCACAACTGCTGTATGCAACATATCTCATTATGGATTTTGGCAGTATCCAAAATGTGTTTATTTACAAATTTTGTTGTACCTATTGGAGCCTGCACTGTACATCAACTACAGCTGGTGGTTATAAAGGAACGGGAAGAACACTTTCCTTTGTCAATCTAATGACAGCTTTGTACAATTTTGAAGGACAACTGGGTAGTTAACACAGCATGATCTGAGTGTTGGTTGATAGGATAATCGCATGACATGGGGAAAAACTTGTGAGGTGGCACTAGAAAAATACAAGCTATTTAGAAGCAAGCAGACAAGAGCATAGTCAGAATAGGTCCATTTATGCTTACTGGGAATATACAGGAAAAAACAATAAATGACCCCTGTATTTTTTGTATTAATTACATGCAACCCTTTATGAAACCAACAAAGATGATATACAGCTTGTAAACTCCTGACACAAACTTGCTGGGGTTTTGCATCAAAGGTGCTCTTTTACTTTGGATATTAATGTCTAATTAATTTCTAATTCATCGGAACCCTCGAATTTAAATCCTACGATCATCATTCGATCGAACGATAAAATCCTTCGAATCGAACGTTTTGAACGATTTTAAGCGATCGCTTGAAGGATTTTTCTTCGATCAAGATCAAGACCTCGGTAGGTTTAAACTGCCGAAGTATGTAGTCCAAGTTTTTTTTAAAGAGACAGTACTTCGACTATCGAATGGTCGAATAGTCGAATGATTTTTACTTCGAAACGTTTAAATCGAAGTCGAAGGTCGTAGTAGCCTTTTCGATGGTCGAAGTACCCAAAAAAATATTTCGAAATTTGAAGTTTTTTTCATTCGAATCCTTCACTCGAGCTTAGTAAATGTGCCCCCTAAAGTCCTAAATAATAAGACTTCAGGTGCAATTCTTTTTTATCAGGTCAGATTTAAAGAGAAAAATGAAAGCCACTACATTGACTTTTCAGATGTCTGAAAAGGCTTAAAATTATTTTTAAAAACCTGGCGGAGCACAGAGTTTAAAAACACACAATTGTTAAAACAGTTTCTGCTTTTGAACCAGATTCTTTACAGATCTTCTTCAATAGCAATTATTGTCTGTACCTTTTACTCATAATCGCTGTTTATACACCCCTTTTCAACACAGGCTCAATGAACAGAGCTATTTGCCTATTGTTATTTCTTGCACTTAAAAAGGAAAGGAAACCCATTTCACTTTAGCATTGCCTGTTATTTCCTGTTTTGCTGAGCAGAGTAGAAGCTGATAAAACAAATCATCAATCCAAAGACTGTTCACCTGTTTCATGAACTGCTTTTTATCTCAGAGAATGAAGTCTAGGGAAGAGAGGGGTTTGTTTATTTAGAGCACATAATCACCCTTTTTATAGAGTGTAATCAATGAAAAACATTTTTTCTATTAAAGCTTTATAATGGCAAAAAAAAGCATAGGCAAAATACATTTGCAACACTGTGCTATTTATTGTGCTCATTTTTAGCAACCGTTTTTTTGTAAGGTGGCAGAGGACCTGTATTGCTGGAAAGCTAAGAGCCCCCAAGAAATGTCATGTGTTTCTAAGAACTGAATGAGGTTTGCATGCACTATGTTTGTGACAAGATTTAAATACTGGTTCTGGATGATTTCCCTTTCCCTTCTGTCATACTGAATTAGCAGTTATTATTGTTTAAGTATTTTGACTCCGCTCTAACATTATTAATGTAATATTCCCATTGATGTTTCATTTAGGTAGACTGCAAGTTATAACAATCTTCTCCAACAATAGGTACAGAAAAGAGTGATAACACTCACCAGGTTGGTTCAGCTGCAGGGTGCTTTTGCTCCATTGTGACAGTCCAACAATTGCCACCATCTTGGCTCCCAGGCTGGACCTTCTCTTCTTGGTAGTGGTAACACCGGCAGCATCCGGATTTGCCGAGTTGCCCTTCTCCGGGTTGTACATCTCTCCACTGATACTGGAACTCCTGATGACATTCCTGACTGAAGAACTGGTCTCCCCGTTGAACATTGTAGGGATAAGTGATCTAACCAGGAGGAGGGAGGACAAAGAGAATATACAATCTTATATATAAATGTAGAATATAACTATTATTTTAAAAAAACAAAGTTTTAATTAATTCTACCATAATAAAAAAGTTTAAAAAAAACAAGAGAAATGCTAAACATTTAAGTTTCGGTTACTACAAAGCAGCAGATAGGGGTTAATTTTGTTCAATTACATTATTCTTATTAACTGCTTATTATAAGGAAGAGTGAGAGTGTTGTAAGGGTTCAAAAGATCATGTACAGTAACAGTATTGATAACAAGAACAGATAAGCTGAACTTTAATAACAAGTTTATTGAATGCCAAGTGTGTATCTTAGCTAATTAATTTTTTTTTTCATTTTGTGCTCCCAGATTTGAGCAAATGCTAAAGGTGATGCTTGGGGTGCAGGGAGGAAACATGCTAAGCACTTTACAATATGCCCAGAATTAAAGCCATCACCCACAGGTTAAATCACTGAGCAAATGCTAAAGGAGATGCTTGGGGTGCAGGGTAAATACATGCTAAGCACATTACAATATGCCCAGAATTAAAGCCAACACCCGCATGTTAAATCACTGACACAATAACCATTTTTTTTTACATAAAGGATAATTTTGATGAAAAAAATGGAAATCTATAATGCTACCTAATTTGTATAACTGAATGTCATGGTATATCATGACATTATTTGGGCATGTAGCTATCAGAACGGGGCAAAACATGGCATTTTCAATTATAGAAACAACTCCCTACATTTTTTTACTAAATCCAGCCAGTTTCAGACTGTAGTACCTGAGGCCCATTGGAGAACCTAACCTCAAGGGCTCATGCCACAAGTGACGATACCTCCCTTCAAACCTCTAGCCACCAGCAGACAGTCTGGTTTTACCAATTTGTTTTTATGCTGCCAGTCTATTTTCTATATCTGCTTCCCACTGGTACTGTATGTGCCTATATTTTCAGTTTTCCACCTTCTGCTACTCCAAAGTACCATTCTCTTAAACTTTCTGGTGCAAACATTGGGCCAGATTCAATTCAGTGAGAAAAAGTCACCTTGTGTGAAAAGTCATGGATGAGATTCAATTCAAGGAGAAAAAACTTTCCTAGTAATTCAGTTCAATTTTTTTCTCATAGGCTTTAATAGCGTTTTCAAATGATAAGATTTTCTGAATTGAAATTACATCTCAATTAAATCTCGTCCATGACTTTTCACGTGATACACAATTTTCTCACTGAACTGAATCTTCATTGAATCTTATTTGGTTAATTTATGATCGTGCCTGTTTATACACTTTTAGAATGAAAACTTTTCCCATATACGTAAAATAAAACTGTTGCTGCTAGGAAATATATTCATGCAATAAAAGAAAATATATCTCTGGCCACCATCTGCAAATACAGTGTTTGTTACAGGAACCTTTTGATCACTCTCTGAACTTTGCAAATATCTTATGTTTCAGAGTTTATCTTCATGAACATTTTTAAACTGCACATTTCAGCTTAGGTCATTTCGCCATGTTTAGTTTTTGTATAAGTAAATTGTTTCTAATTTTTGATTCTAGGCCAGGGGTTATCAACCTTTTTTACCTGTGCGCCATATTCAAATGTAAAAAGAGCAAGAGAGCAACACATGCATTAAAAATGTGTCTGGGATGCCAAATGTGTGCTGTGACTGGCTATTGGTAGCCCCTATGTGGACTGTCTGTCTACAGGAGGCTCTGTTTGGCAGTATGGGATGCCACTCGGAGCGATTCATTTGATTAAAAGCCCTTCACTTAGTTTCGCAACAGCAGCAACTGGCACACTGAGCATGTGCGTGTCACTGACACATAAAATATAGCTTTAAAAGATCAGGAGATAGAGAGCTGATGTAGGTAACTTTGAAAGCATTAATGATCATTCTGTTGCATGGCTGTTAATTGTTTAGGCTGGTACAGTATGTTTAGTAAATAAAATACAGCGTTTGTAATTAATTTGTTACTTTACAGTTTACTTCTACTAAAATGTTTATGTCCCAGTAAATTCAACAGGTATTTAACAGTGGTATGGTATATATCAGACCAAAAGGCAATTATAAGATTATAAGTATTTCTTTTATAATAATTTTAATAATAATACTATTAAATGACTGACTCATACAGTGCAAAGTGTTGACTCAGGGATACCAGATATTTGACAAAACATTTTTATTTAGTGCACATTCAATCCTATCACAAAGGGAGTTGTTAACTTCTCACCTTTCCTAATACCTCAGCTGTATGATTACCAAGTTCTACACTCAGGACAGAGGAGGCGGTTCTCAGCCTGTGGAGATCCATTGCTGCTCTGCTGCCACCCAAATACATTGCCTTGGCCTGGGTGCAGCAGATGCTGCGGATTTTGACGTGAAATGCAAAATCTCTCTGTGTAGGAGTTATTACATTTTCTATAAAGATGACAGTCTAGATCTTATTGGATCCAAAAACCCTTGGAAGGCCACATAAAGTGACAAACTTTCTATAAAAGACTCACTAGATCACACAACCTAACTCTGCACTACTCTGTACTCAAAAAATATACACACTGCAATATAAGAAACATAATTATGAGCTTGATATAAAAAAAACTTCTACAATGTCCACGGCTTCCTATTGCCTTTTAACATATTATAAAAGGATCCTTGAAGCAATTCTGAATTCAACCTCTTTTCCACCTGAGCGAGTTAGATACGTCATTAGCAGATGTATGTGTCACTGAAATTTTGTGAACATGATGCATTTCAACACCACGTTCCACACTATTCCCGTAGAGCAGTGATCCCCAACCAGTAGTTCGTGAGTAACATGTTGCTCTCCAACCCCTTGTATGTTGCTCCCACTGGCCTCAAAGCATGAGCTTATTTTTGAATTCCAGGCTTGGAGACAAGTTTTGGTTACATAAAAACCAGATGTACTGCCAAACAGAGCCTCAAAGTACTGTAGGTTGACAATCCACATAGGGGCTACTAAATGGCCAATTACAGCCCTTATTTGGCACCCCGATAACATTTTTCATGCTTGTGTTGCTCTCCAACTCCTTTTTCTTCTGAATGTTGCTCACGGGTTTAAAAGGTTGGGGATCCCTGCCGTAGAGCCTCCTCTACCCATATCCCACATTGCTAATCCCTATCACTCTGCATGTACTGAAACTGTGTGGGAGGCACAGATCAACAAAGGGCATCCTCTGTGCTCATCTATATTGACTGCCTGTCCTCCAAGTCCAAGGTAAGCATCACTGCACCCAGGCTTGTATGCAGTAGAATATTTTGTCCCAAACACTAAACTATTTGTGACAGGCCTCAGACAACACCACTCTGTGAAATGGGTTCTTCCTGTGAAATGCTACAGATATAAACAACACCAAATAAAGCAAATAAACTGCAGGCAACAGGTATACGTTTAAATATTTACTGCTCATGTTTCTTCAAGAAAATGAGACAACAAGCAGCTGCATATTAGATACAATCCAAAGATGTATTTTTTCCAGGGTTTAAATAGAATAGCAAAAAAGGCTCCATCAATATATTAACTACACCCAACAATAACCCCCAATACCACCATTTTCCTAATCTACTTAATCTTTTTGTATCTCTGCTCCCCAGCATGTAGGCCAGTCCAGATGTCCAGATAAGGAATATCACATTATTTCTGCCCACAGAATCTCTTAGAACCCAAGGCCCAAAAGCAGCAAGAACTGTATCTTGCATCCCCTGTAGCCCTATACATTGCATAAGGCTGTATTGAACTTCAGCATCTCTGACATGAGAAATAATCCAGCAGTTGAAAAAACGCAAAAAAACAAGATCAACAAGCTCTATTTATTGCAGGCACTTTATATAGACCATGTTGTTTAGATAATAAAGACATTAGAAGTCACTGAGGAGTTTCACAGTTATAAAAGGCACAAGGCTGCAGGTTGCATGCAGTGGATTGAAAAGGAAGCTGCCTGTAACGGAACAATAGGGTCCATATAATTTGCTTTCATTTTCTAGCTGTTCAATACAAATATTGTCATAGGTTATTCTGCATGTGGATCCTTATCTATCTGCACGTTTGTTTTATTTATTGATAAGTGAAAGCTGCCATAATGGTTTCTCTGAAAACTGTGAAACCTCATCTGCCACAAAAAATAATTCAAGCAAAATAAATTATTTAGTGCCTGGTTTAGTCCGACCCATCTCACTTCTTGCATGTCACATACTGTTTCTGAAATGCTATAAATAAATATATATACCTTGCAAAAAAAATTAAAACATTGGATAAGGAAAAAAAGATACGTGACATAATATAATTTGTAGTCTATCTGAGCCACAGTGGGCGCTCAGTCACTTATTAAAGACACAGCACATTGCTTTGGCACACACAGTGGTGGCTGACTGGATGCTTCATTATATATCCTACAGCAACAAACACTGCAGTGTTACAGCTGAACAGAATGATTATAAGCCACTTCCAACTAGAGCTAGCCATTAGGGAGCCTTGAGTCTCAGGAGGAAACACTAAAGAAAGGATTGTGTTTAGAGAAGACTGTTGCTGCATGTGACAGTCTGGCATCTGATGTCCTCTCTATAAACAGAATCATATGATGCATGCTCTGCTGCAGTTTACATATCAGTATTCAGCACACAGCGCTCTCATGCCTTCTGAACTCACCTGCCCACAGAGGAGGGGATTTGGAGAGGTATAAGCATGGCACAGTACAGACTGCTCAAGTACTTAAGCAGTTAAGTATGTATTTATTCCCTCATCAGACAATTGTAACCAATAGGGTATATCTGCAGCAGTTCTAGGTGAACACAATTTAGGGTGTTTATGACGGAAGACAACGCAACACATGACAAATTGCTGGAAAAGATTAAATCCAATGAATTATATACATTCTGACAATACCCTAGGAGATATGGAACTAGACCATTGCAGACAACTGCCAACGAAAATAATTTGCATTGCCGGCCTGCAGTATATGTGTTAGTGTGTGGAGACTTATTGTGTCGTTTTTGATTAACCTGTTACAAGGTCCATGTCTGACCACCAAATCCTGTGCTAAATTGCTATATATATACTATTCATGGAATTGCATTCAATGTGAACCATTAGAAACCAACAAAATAAACAGGAAAGCTAACTGTTCCTGGTTGAACCCATCAGTTTCATTACAGTGCACACATTAGGGCATACAACTGAAGGGGCCCCTCTACTTCTTTCTCCTGGAAGAAAATGTTAGGCCCTAAATAACAGGAAATTACATGCTTCTATATGGCCTTGGAGGGCAGCATGAGTTTAATGACAGCAGTAACACAGTTTGTTTTTTGACATTGTGCAGCTGGTAATCTAAGTATCTTATTTATGCGTGCGTGAAAACGTCTTCAATCGTTTGATAGAACTGCCATTTAGGCCACAAAGGGGGTGGAGGGAGACTATGCAAATGATACACAGCTTCAGGGTGAAAGTCCATTTCAAATAGCAGAACTAATAATCTGCATGCTGGAGATATAACACAATACAATCACAGCAGCACAATGCACCGAACGCACACTATTGGTCTGGGCTACTCATATGATCATCAGATCCAACAGTCATTGGAGATGTAGCATGCCTAATCTTCCCAGCAACTGTTTTAAGTCACAGAACCCTACATCTGCCTTGCAGTCAGCAGAGCTGAAGAATATCAACTTTTGCTTCAATTAATGGCACTTCTAGTACATCATTGGGACGTCCTATCCTATTATAGGCAGTATTATCACAAGTGCCACACTTTCTGTTTCATGCATCTAACACCAGTCACTGATTTCACCAAAAAAAGTCAGATGTAGTTGCCCATATAGGTACATTTTTATTGTTTGGATATTAAGAATATAATGTGAACTATTGGACAAGAGAGGCCCACAAATAAATGTTATTAGTCCAACAATGTGTCCTTTAGGGATTAGGTGAATGAATAATACAGGGAGGAGTATCTTTCATCTTTCCAGCATTGTGCAGGAGATCAATTTAATTGAACAAGTCTATGTTCTATCGACAGAAAACAGCTCTGAGACCAATTACAGGAGCATCAAGCAAAGCCAGATGGAATACAGAGAAAAAAGGCTAAGACAGGGACCATTTGTTTATTAGTCATTTACCCTACCTCTTAAGTGGCCCCTTGTAAACTGCAGATAGCAGATCATCTCTATTTTATAAAGCCTTTCCAGGTGGTTTGCCTTTTTATTAGTAGCTTCAAAGATAATGTTCAAACTGTATCCCCCTCACCAAAAAAAATCTCACATCTTTCAACACCTTCATAATACCTATTAATTTTGCTTTATTTATTTGCCCTCTCCTTAGAGGGCATCAGGGCAAATAATAACATGCTTGTTTTATCATGACATAGTTCAGCCATATCCTGCATAAAGTACAGGGATTTGGTGTAGCCTTAGAATTCTTAGAAAACCAGGTGAATATCAGCTGCAGAAGTGAATAATCACTAAGCAAATGTATCTTTTGGAAGATGCCACAAAATATTGTTCAGGGGGATAAAGGAATTATGCTGAAAAACAAATAAATTAGACCATGGACTACGGGTTTGGGAGCATTTTCTGCACTTCAAACTGCACAGTTGGCTGGGTGTCAAGATTGATTCTAAACTTTAAGAAGAAGAAACAATCAAGTCTTTGGCTTTCAAGGAACTCATTTTCACAGACAAATTCTTTAAAAGAACTAAACACTGGTTGGCTCACCTGTGACCTGTTCTCTAACATGGATACCACTAATAATGCCTATGAATAACAGCTGCAATTGTCTGTCTCATAGCATACTCGGCATTTGAAGTCTGTAACAATGTAATTAATGTAAAACAGAATTAATATATGCACTTGAACAATGTATTCCCCTGTAGTATTTAAATGAGAACTGTGGTCCTGTACATTGGCCTCCATGAGGTATCTCTAAGGGAAAGTTATAGTAGTAAGCAATGCCCTTCAATTTATGAAGTACAGGTATGGGACCTGTTATCCAGAATGCTCGGGACCTAAGGTTTTCCAGATAACAGATCTTTCTGTAATTTGGGTCTTCAAGCCTTAAGTCTACTAGAAATTCATTTAAACATTAAATAAACCCAATAGGCTGGTTTTCCTTCCAATAAGGATTAATTATATCTTAGTTGGGATCAAGTACAAGCTACTGTTTTATTATTACAGAGAAAAAGGAAATCATTTTTAAAAATTTGGATTATTTGGATTATTTGGATAAAATGGAGTCTATGGGAGCTTTCTGGATATCGGGTTTTCGGATAAGGGATCCTATACCTGTACTCAAGTGAACAGGTTGCAGAGATTCTGAAAAATTCCTGCTAGAGACATTTGATCTGAGAGCCTATACTCACAACAGCAGTTTAGTACTGCTTAGTGCATATTTCCCCACATCCTCTCATTCACCATAAAGATGTAATCTCTCTTGCCACACTAGGGAAAGTCCTTAGGGGTTTCAAGGAAAAAAACGGATTGTTTTGCAGGGATAGTGCAAATTAATTGAAAGAAAAATTATGCAAACAGTTGTTTTTGTTGTGTAGAAGGTACAAGGTTGAAAAGCAAATGGACTAAATACAATTATAGGGGGCATTTTAGTTCTGAAAACAAATATAAACTGATAAAGATAATGTTAATGTGCATAGATAAATGACAGATAGATAGATAGATAGATAGATAGATAGATAGATAGATAGATAGATAGATAGATAGATAGATAGATAGATAGATAGATAGATATAATAGTAAAGTGCACTACTTCAGAATATTTAACCCCTAAATATTTTATTACATAGTGTCAATAAAACAATATTTTCCCATGTGATAGATTACACATGCACGAATACTAAAATCATTCTATACACAGCCCAAACGACATGTGCAGATATTACGGATGCAGCAATACATGTAGAGCCATGGATATACACAGGTACAGAGAAGTGGAATCCAAGATACAGAGAGAGATACAGATGAATAAACTGACACAAGTATACAGAACAGATACAATGAGATGAAAGATGCATCCATGGCATAGCAAAGCCACCCTCCTTACCAGCTGGTGTGCAGAATCCTGGTGCCAGGGAGGCGTGGAGAAGAACTGACTGAAGAAAAAGGCAAAGAGATCCCCCAACTTTGCCTCTCTCCCTCCCTCTCCCCTTTCCCCAGCGACCAGAAGCAGGGCTGCTGTGAGCATGGAAGGAGGGGTGCAGCATGGAGCAGGGCCGGCCACTGGCACCACAGCAGAGACTGAAACAGTGAGACAGAGAGTAAAAAGGATGTAGAGACGGAAGATGAAGATGAAGATGCTTTCAATCTTGAAGGGCTTCTGCCGAGAGACAGAGAGAGGTTGCAAGATTGGTTGCTAAAGCGTCTCCATGGCAACCACACTGACCCACTTCTGCAGTAGCCAAAAGCTTGCATGGAGATGCCTTCTTAACCCTTATCTGCCGGCAAAGAGTACTGAACATTGCCTTACACTGTAGTGCCCAGTCTGCTGAACAGAAAATCATTTTATTTCTATTTTTATACTGGTAGCAGGATACACTATGGATATTTTTACCTGAAAGGGCTCTTTGAGGACTGGACTCTTGAGATAAAGAGGTGTTTAATGCCCAATAAGTGGCACACTTGGCCTTCCTGAAATGCAGGGTGATAGTTACAGATGTAAGGCTGCCCATCAACAGATATGCAAATACATGGCAGGAAATGACTAGGATTTAAGCATTCCACTGGAATGCATGTATGGAAATAGGCACATTAACAAGTTTCAGCTTTGGCGTTATTTCTGATCTAGATAAAAAAGATTACTGACTCATTTCCTATCTTTGACTTCATAATAGAATTGCACTTTCTCTCGTTATTCTGTAAGTTGGAGTTGGTGACAAACTACCCATGTGGTTACAATTTAAGATGTAACATATTTCATGTATCAGTGGCATACAAATGAACTCCCAGTACCCTTCATAGGAAGTTGAAGGGCTAAAACAAGAACCAACAGACTGTGAATAAAAAGTATAATTTAATGCGGTGGCGTAACTACAGGTTGCCAAACCCCCAGAGAGAGGGGCCAGGCATGAATCTTTATGCCTACCTGTTCACTCCTGGAACTTCCAGCCTGGCCACTTGAGAGGGGGATTTCTCTACTGGTATTGAGCAAGCAGACCCTGTGGTCCAGGCCCCCTTCCCCTTAATTAACATTCTTAGATGTGTAACAGTTACACATTTGTGCTGAACCCTTAGCCACAGAACCCTGCTGCAGTTGCCATGCAAGTATACATCCTGCCAGCAAAACTAAATTGCAATTGGAGTTGCTATGGTTACCCACCAAAAGAATAGACTGTTATTGGCTCACATTTTCATATGGGAAGTGAGGTTTTATCTGCTAAATGTGTTAATTCACTTGAAAAGGCCCTATGAAATGGTGTTTTATACATATATTTATAACAGAACTTGCAATGTAATAGATATTTCAAAGCATATGTAAAAATAAACTTGAACTTGTACTACAGGCAAAATACTTCATGCTATGCTGTTTTCTGCTGAGGTAACCCTCTATGCTACAGAGGAAGGCTACAGGTTTCAGGATTCTTTCTATTGAATTCTTCCTAATCTTGTGTATATTCCAAATACTGCCAGTTAAAGTCAGCTGCTCTATTGCTAGAGACCTCCCAGCAAAGGTTGCCTCTATACTGTATAAACTAATCTTGCACTGAATCCTTCCCAGTTTATAGGGAAGTTTAGTTGTCTTGTATCCTGAGCACAGAGACCATTACAAAATGGTGGTTCAAGGCAAGAGTTGTAAAAGGGCAATATTTACTTAAATATATATAACAGTTTGGTAAGATTCTTTAACATGCCACTTAATTTGATATGATCTGTTGCTTAGGTAATATTTTTGGGGGTATAGTTTTCCTTTAATTAAACCCTAATTAAGTATATCAATAAAATACAAAGTACAGTTACATTTTTTATTATTGTAGAGAAAAATAAAATCGTTTTTAAAAATTTGAATGGCAGATATAGGATCCATTATCTGGAGACCCATTATCCGTCAAGCTCCAAATTAAAGAAAGGCTGTCTCCTATAGACTCCATTTTATCCAAATAATCCAAAAATGTACTTGTGTGCAGTTTTCAAACAAGTATTGTAAAAATTACTAATTTACCATAGACATTCATATAGAGCGATCAAAAGTAATTTGGGGGCCCAGAGGGCACATTTGGAACATGGAAGGAATACATAAGGCACATTGATACAGGACTTTTATATGTGCCATAGGCGTTATGTGGTGTAAGAGCTAACAAGGTAAGCGGAGAAGGTTGTAGGGCAGTTGGCACCAACACAAAGCTAAAGAGAGGATTACAGAGTCTGAGTGGACAGGGTCAGTGACAAATTACTTGTGTGATTGTTCCAGGGAAATACTATAAACTGGATTCCAGATGGCCTAAACTACTATTAGTAACCAAAGAGTATCCCAATGCGACTGAAATAAGAATAGGTAGAGGCATTTTGGCATGGAACCATACATTTTGCCAAGAGGATAAAAGTGAGAAGAGGGATAAAATAAGGGGAATGTCCCGAGGAGTATGATGTACTATAGGCTCTGTTAGTTGCAATGACATATTTTATTGTTCTAGAAAAATATATTTATACATTAAAAATGAGCGCAGAATTGGATGGATAGCTAAATTTACAATACACAATAATAGATGGGAAGGGCGAAAAAGGATCGATAAGAATGATTAATGGAGTCTTACATCTAAGAGATTTGATATTGGATTTTTCAATAATGAGAATTTAAGCTACTTAAGATAGTTTATCTTTGTAGCATGTAGTGAATGTATCTTTGAAACAGAATTAGATTATGGATTTGAATAATACAGCCCTATGTCACTGGGGGGAGGTGTCAGGGTTAAAGTATGGTCACAGATGAAGCAAGGAACATCTCCTGAATCGGGCAAGGATGCTGGATATTAATAGATTTTTACTCTTTATTCTTAACACACCTGTTACTTAATGATTCATCAGCTGAGAGTCAGGCAGTGGCAAAGCATAATCGTAACAACGCCTGCAAAATGAGTAGAGAACATCATTTGCTGCCTTGATCTGTAATAGATCCTGTTCTTCCCATTACAACCCCCCCCCAATAGATACAGAGACACTAGAGAGTAGTGGTGCTGAATTAATATTGCACATCAAGGTATTCAGTCTACTGACTTGGCACCACAGCAACAGCCATTGTCACATTTATAGTAGGACCTATTACCTTTGTGGTCTAATCAAATAAAGGCTAAAGAAATGGAATGTGGTCTCCTTGTTAACTGTTTCAGGAAAGATTGGAATACTTTAATACAGGGCTTCAACAAACATGCTTAATTAATCCTCAATTATTATTTTTTTTAAAATTACTGCTAATATAACTGTTTTTATCACACATATATATATATATATTTTTTTTTTTTTTTTTTTTTTTTAAATCAGTGGTTGACTGCGGTGCTGGGGACCCACTAGAAAACTTACTTCCACAGGTCTACTTCTTCTTTCTTATTTTCACTTACCTACACTGCTCTCCAAGCATATTTGCAGACTATCATTTATCCCTCTCTACATGTCTCCTCTTTGTTCACCCCAGGAAACAGATACAGTTATGGTATCAGCATACAAGGCTGGGTTTGGTAAAAGGACATACTGACATCTGGTACCCTGGTGGGCCAGTCTATAATCTATAATTTTGTGGTTGGCGTTTTAGTTTTGGGAACTGCAGTAGCTTCTCACTGATGGTACAGAGGTTACTGCAGTAAGTTCAAAGTGTGAGGTCTGTCATACTGCACATGCTGACACATAACCTGCAATTTGTCTTGTCAATATTACTTTTATGGCTACTGTGTTTTATTGTTAAACTGGTAGTGCAGTGAGGGTAACGGATACATTTTGCTATCACTGTTGTCACTGTGAGGGGCTATTCTTCCTCATTTCATAAGCAAGAGATAAATCAAAGCCACTCCAAAATGATGTGTGACTACTTTTCTGCACAATTCTAAATGTATGCTAATGTCTAGGAAACTGTGGTTTGACACAAAACAGGTGACAAATGGCTTAAATAAAAAGACCATTTAGACCATTTTACTCTTTCTTTTGATCTTGTTTAAATAAACATTAGGAGGAATGCATGTCTTTTGGAGTGTAGTAAATAAGATATATATTGCTAGTACAATTAAACTGTATTGCGACAGTTTAACCTTATACTGAATGTTTACCCTAACTGCACAGGACCCTTGAATACACTTTTTATTTTGGTGGATGACAAAATGATTATAAGGTACAAAGAATATTGAAAATTAGACTTCCTTGGTGCTTCTGCCTTCGTATTGTAATTTGTAATACACTGCTTATTTTAATCTACCTTGAGTTTTAGTTGTGTCTGTTTGAAATGTGTGGGAAGGAATCCGGAATATATTGTTATAGGAAGTCTCTAGGGTTTCATGTCCCGGCATCATGTTTTAAGTAGAATGTTCTCTAATGTACTGTATGTGTAGCTATCTAATATTCAAAAGGTTACTACCAGATATAATGTAATTTTTGTTACCTATCTACAATATATATATATATATATATATATATATATATATATATATATATATATATATATATATATATATATATATATATATATATATATATATATATATATACTGTATATATATCTTGGTAGAATAGATCAACTTACCAAAGTTGTGGGGCCCTAAATTGAATTAGCTATAGGGTCCAGTAACAACTAGTTATGCCACTAATTGCTTCTTTAGTTCCTAAAGGCCCATATGCTAAATACATAAGGCACACTTTAGGCCAATTTGAAAGGAGCTTTAGCTCTAAATACCATGAACTACAAAAAGGTTTATATGTGATCACTTTTCCTTGTATCTGAAAAAGATAGATGGTTGTTTTGTAGGATAACTAGATTTGTGATTATTGGAATCCCTGATGAGAGAAGGATATGGTGTTCAAGCAGGATCAGCAACATATGCTCAAGCCTAAACAGACAGCTTGAAGAAGCAGATGGTATGATGGGATCCGGTATCCTGCATCCACCAGACACCAGTCTGCCCGGGCATGGATCCAGAAATCCACACTGCCATGGTTCTCAAAAGATTTATTCTTTTACTGTCCTGAGAAGTCAGGCTTTGCAATGCCACTCAAAAACTCCAGTTTATTTCTTAGATTTAGGATTTTTATTCATAATAACAGACATAAAAGCTCAATCAGTGCAGTCAGGGCAATTGTCACTAACAGGCAGTGGGATCAATGTATAGAAAAAAGACAGCAAAGATACATCTAGGGTTTTTATTTTATTGTTTTTATTTTATTGTTTTAATGTTTTGTTTTAACAGCAATTATTTTCTTTATTTCAGAGTGGTGTGTTATATGTAAACGTGGTCCTGTCTACACCTTCCATAGCATTTTGACTTCAGCAGGATTCAGGCTGATAAATAATTTACTTCGTTATTGATTCAGAGCTGCACATTTTGGTGTTACAGCCCAGCTGCCTATATCAAACCAGATGATCCCAACTGGATTCAGCATTTTGTCTGCAACACAGTGGCAGCCAGACCCTATACTCTAAGGAGGATGCAAACGTTTTGTACCTACAGCGCAGTAAAGAAGAAACAGCACAGAGAGGACACTGATGAGTCCAAAGACAAAGAGCAAAAACATCTCAGAGGAGCTTTGAAAGCGTTTGGCTACCCAGACTGGGCCTTTGTCAAAACAGCAGCAACCAAGCCCAACAGGAACACCAATAGAAATAACCGCCTGGAGACTCATAGTTGGCGAAAGATAGTCATCCCATATGTAGCTGGAGTGTCTGAGAAACTCAGGAGGATTTTCAACAAACACCACGTCCCTGTGTTTTTCAAACCTAGCAACACACTGAGACAAAAACTGGTACACCCAAAGGATCCAACACCAAAAGAAAAACAAAGCAATGTGGTATACTGAGTCCAGTGTAGTGAGGAGTGCACAGATCTATACATTGGGGAGACAAAACAACTGCTCTCCAAGCAAATGGCTCAGCATAGGAGGGAGAACTCTACAGGGCAAGACTCTGTTGTCTTTCTAGACCTAGAAGACAAGGGACACTCCTTTAAAGATAACAATATCCAAATCTTGGATAAAGAAGACCGCTGGTGTGAAAGAGGCGTGAAAGAGGCGATTCATGTCAAGGTGGAGAAACCATCCCCGAACAAGTTTATCCAGGGACCAGCCCCATTTTAGAGTCAGGAAGGAATTTTTTCCCCTGAGGCAAATTGGATAGGTTTCAGATGGGTTATTTTTTGCCTTTGTCTGGATAAACTAGCAGTTAGGTAGTTTAAAATAGAGTTCAAAGGTTGAACTTGATGGACGTGTGAGTTTTTTCAACTTCCTATGTTATTATGTAGATACATGTTGCCTCTTTGGTTCAACAGTCAGATAAAATGATACATGTGCCTTATAATATGACCTCCCTAGATCCCCCCTCCTCTCAGATAAAATGATCATTCACCACCCTTCCTGAGAGTTAAAATACATTGGAATTTATTGTTTATTTCTTTGAATATCCAGCTTGCGAGATCAGGCCTGCTAAGGTCACTGTAAACAGAATATCAGACTGTTTTGGTCTGTTCAAATATCTGGTGAAGGCAGCTGAATTGTTGCTAGCTGGAAGGGTGTTACGGAACCCTTGAACAATCAAGCAAGCATTTCATGATATTAGTTGACATCTAGCTATTGTGTGTGTGCAGTATCCCAGACTCTAGATTATAGTTTACAGTGGGGTATTTGCCTACATACATTCCTTTCACAGATTACCAACCATGTGTACAAAGTTAATTTCCAGTTCTATAAATTGACAAATCCCTTTGGATCATGCCAGTGTTGCACAAACACTGCTATATCATTGTAAATTATGGTTGTTTTGTTCTACAATAAGGAAATAAAGAGCCCTGACTAGATGGTTACCATGTATACACATGTCCAAACTACAAGAGAGAAACCATAAATAGCCAAATTGGCCTGTGTGAGATTACGCTATGATCCACTTCTTAAATAAAAGATAAAAGATCGACTTACCTTGACTGCCCTGGAGGGAAACTTTATAGCTGGTTATTTTCAGCACACCTTGTTGTTGGCATGATGAAGGAGGTTCTTTTCATCTGTCTCTGCTAAAAGAGCCATTGATTTATGAAGATTTCTTCTTAAAAATGCACATTCCATAATAATTCCACTACCTTGCACATAATGTTTATAAGTAATAAACTCACAAAACCTTGTGTATCTAGATTAGTTATCATGTACCTAACATTTTTATAAAGCACCTACTGTGATTTATCTTTGATCCTTTGTAATGGGGGAAATGTTGGTGCTATGTAGAAGTTAGCAAACAAATAATCTAAATCTCTGGTCAAATCATATCTAGATTTACTACCATTTTGCATCCTACTCTTATTGAATCTTACCTGAATTATGCAATTAATGCAAAGCTAGACGCAAAAGGGGCATCTGCCTAACCCTAGTCTGGAAACATGTCCTCTCAGTTACTGCCTATGTTGTGCTCCCCTGTAGTCAAAGCATGCACACCTGTTAGTGCACGTGTTTATTCGTGGTTATTTGCGCATGTGCACGCTCATTGGGAGGGTGGGGCTTTGTGGTCAGCTGCGTAGTCTATGAGCCCTGGCTAGCGTGGTCCGGCACTGCCACAAAGTGAAGTAAATTTTGCATGATCTGCATACAATTGGTTCCATTAAATCCGATCAGCATCACCATAAATAAGATCCTGTATATTTCTGATATCAAACATCCTGATCATAATGTTCCTGCATCAAATGGTGCAACAAGTAGGAGTATCTGGTGATATTTCTTTAAGAAATACATATCTATTTTTATGATGATGTAAAAACTTTATCCTCAGTGGGTTCTGAATGTAACATGAAGCATAGCAGAATATAATACTCCCCAGATCTGTTAGCCCACAACTAATACTTTGCTGTTTGGAATATACCCGATAATTAAATCATTTTGAATGTATTGAAAGTCTGTGTGAGAGTCAATGTGCAGATGGGTGTCATTTTGTCTCTGTTTGTTGCTGTGTAGTGTTTAACATACATGCATCTCACTCACATACAAGAGATTTCTCTTCCATGCCTTTATGTTTGCACTGCTTCAGTGTGACAGCTGCTGATCTGTGTGCCTGCATTCTCACCAGTTATTAGCAGTGCCTTCTTCCAATCCCTTCAGGAAACCACAGACAAAAGTCATAAGCTGAATAACGTAATGTCTGTCTCTATCCAGCAGCCAGGCTTGTTGCAAAACTTCCTCTTACCTTCTCCATTTTCTTTTCCTACTGCATTTTTTCATGTTGCCATGCTTTGCCTGTAAATGTAATGTTATGTTTAATACATTACAGTGAACTGATAATGCAGTTTGTATCTCCAGTAACCCAGCCTTCGGTGTTTTGGCAGATATCTGCTGTCTAGTCTCTAGGGTGTTCTGTAATACTCCATCATAAATTAAACATGCATTTTACAAATGCTCTCTGTCCTGTGTTCACACACAAAAAATAAAGTCAGTATTCCATCCATATCTAATTTTTTTAAGATTCAAATATACAGAAGAAAAAGGGTGACATAGTTGTTGAATGTCCAGGATAAGGATTGTTAATATCTTAACAGCATACATGCATATTCGCATCAGTACCTTGGAGAGCAACCTAAGTCCTCTCTGCTAGTAAATCAAAGGTGCTTGTGAAGTTCTGTTTTAACATCACTCTGGGTAGGCAAAATAATGGAAAGATGAAAAACAAGAAACAGAGTAGTCCTTACAATCTTCATGCATCATGGAATACTGTCATTGCTAGTGTGAAAGGACTATTAGAGCAATCAAATATTTGAGGTGAAAGAGGTGCATTATACTCTAGCATAGCTCATAAAGTTTATCTCTGGTGACTTATGACAACTTGGAAAGTGTTTGTCTTTATATTATTGTAGGAAACTTAGTTTTGTACAATATTATCTGTGCGTCTATGACCACCTTTTCAAACCATAAGCCATAATATGGTATATTTATTAGTTAAGAGATTTTAGAGGTAAGGGATATGATTTTCTAGTAGTTTTAATGATCAATTAGCACAAGATGCTGGTGTAAGACATACATTCTTAACAGCAACTGGTAGGATTTACCTAGAGTTTTCAATAGATAATCCATGTGTAGCCACAGATAGGCTGGCATACTGCAGTCCTTGAAGGTTATTGTTCCTCAAGGTTGCACAGACCCAGATATAGTTCCATAAAATCCACAGGCATTAATGGGAGGAATGTTGGTCTTTGGGCCCCCCTTCCATAAAATAATATAAAATAATACGGGACAATAACAGGTTAGACCTATGATGCCAGGTGGTCCTTCATCTAGTGACCCCCAAAAAACTACCCCAATCACTCACTAAGCCCTTGGAATATACTACCTTATCTTTTGACTTCACTCACCCCTCCACTCAGAAAGAGGATGGTATTTCATATATTAGTTATAATCCCCATTCCGGGCTCTATGGGGAAGCAGCAAACAGACAGGGTATGACAACAAATACACAGTAAGTGATGAGGCTCACATAATGTAAGGTGTTAAATTCAGCAGATATTATGGCACCAGAGCTTCTAAGGCCTATAACAAGATTTGATCTTCCAAAGTTGCCTGAAGTTGCCTCAAGGAAAGTGCAGTCATCGAAAAAAGAGGACGAAAACTAACCCTAAAAAGTTTTTTAAATATATTAATAGTAAAAAGATGCAGGTTGAGAGTGTTGCTCCATTAAATAATGGTACCAGTATGGTTGTAACAGATACAGATAAGGCAAATGTGTTAAATCAGTTCTTTTCTTCAGTGTATACAATAGAGGAGTCTGGGTTCACAGGCTCACTTAATAACTGCACGAATGGTTCAGCTCAATCTAGTCTGTGGCTGACTCAGGATATGATTCAAAAAGCTTTAATACAAATTAATGTAAACAAGGCTCCAGGGCCTGATGGCATACACCCCCGGGTTCTAAGAGAGCTTAGTTCAGTTTTAGACCAGCCCTTATTTCTGATTTTCTCAGATTCACTGTCATCTGGTATGGTGCCTATGGATTGGAGAAAAGCTGATGTTATTCCAATATTTAAAAAGGGATTAGGATCTCAGCCTGGCAATTATAGGCCAGTAAGCTTGACATCTGTGGTGGGCAAATTATTTGAAGGCTTGTTAAGGGATCACATTCAAAATTTTGTCCTAATTAATGGCATTATGAGCAACAATCAGCATGGCTTTATGAAGGATAGGTCATGTCAGACGAATTTGATTGCATTTTATGATGTGGTAAGTACGATTCTGGATAGTGGGGGGGCAGTAGATGTGATCTATTTGGATTTTGCCAAAGCGTTTGATACTGTGCTCCACAAACGACTGCTTTCTAAACTAAGGTCTGTTGGGCTTAATGAAGTCGTTTGCACGTGGATAGGAAACTGGCTACAGGATCGGGTACAGAGGGTGGTTGTTAATGGAACATTCTCTACTTGGAGTAAGGTTCTTAGTGGGGTCCCCCAGGGCTCAGTATTGGGTCCACTTTTATTTAACTTGTTCATTAATGACTTAGGGGAGGGTGTTGTAAGTAATGTATCAGTGTTTGCAGATGACACAAAATTATCCAGCCCAATTAATTCCATCCAGGATGTGGCATCCTTGCAACATGATCTTGACAAACTGGCAATCTGGGCAGCTAAGTGGCAAATGAGATTCAATGTTGATAAATGTAAAGTCATGCACCTGGGATGTAAAAATATCCAAGCCACTTATACCCTTAATGGGACTGCACTAGGCAAATCCATTATGGAAAAGGACCTTGGAGTCCTTGTAGATGATAAACTTGGCTGTAGCAAGCAATGCCAGTCAGCAGCATCAAGGGCAAATAAGGTCTTGAGCTGTATTAAAAGGGGCATAGAGTCAAGGGAGGAGGGGGTCATTCTTCCACTGTATAGAGAACTTGTAATGCCCCATCTAGAATATGCCGTACAGTTTTGGTCTCCATCACTCAAACAGGACATTATTGTATTAGAGAGGGTACAGAGAAGGGCAACTAAGCTGGTAAAAGGTATTGAAAATCTTAGCTATGAGGAAAGACTGGCCAAATTGGAGATGTTCACGCTGGAGAAGAGGCGCTTAAGGGGTGATATGATAACTATGTATAAATATATAAGGGGATCATATAATAATCTCTCTAATGCTTTATTTACCAGTAGGTCCTTCCAGCTGACACGAGGTCACCCATTCCGATTAGAAGAAAAGAGGTTCTGCCTAAATATTCGGAAGGGGTTTTTTACAGTGAGAGCTGTGAAGATGTGGAATTCTCTCCCTGAATCAGTTGTACAGGCTGATACATTAGATAGCTTTAAGAAGGGGTTGGATGGCTTTTTAGCAAGTAAGGGAATACAGGGTTATGGGAAACAGCTCATAGTCCAAGTTGATCCAGGGACTAGTCCGATTGCCATTTTGGAGTCAGGAAGGAATTTTTCCCCCTCTAAGGCAAATTGGAGAGGCTTCAGATGGGTTTTTTTTGCCTTCCTCTGGATCAACTGGCAGATAGGTAGTTAATAAAAAAAAAAAAAAGGTTGAACTTGATGGACATGTGTCTTTTTTCAACCTTACTTACTATGTTACTATGTTACTATGTTACTATGTTACTATGACTTAGGAACATATATTAGGCACCACGCAGGCTCTGACTGACATTATGTGCATTCTAGAAAATAGGACTGGTATGGTATCCCAAAACCCAGAACAAAAGCCAAGGTCTCTGTCTCATTCTAGGCTTATGCTTTTGCCTATAACTGACGCCTTTTACTTCAGGAGGAGCCCTCCACTACTCGGATGCCACCAGGTCTTACTGTGAGAGAACCTAGGGGAGAGTTCTGAGCAGAACCATAACTTATGACAGGAAGGACAGGGAACAGGAAGCGTAGTCAATGGACAGGCTGAGGTCAATACCAATCAGGCAGAGCAATATGGAATCAGGAGTAGTCGAGGTCACAGGCCGAATTCATAAACAATCAGTAACACAGTAAAAAGTCAGAATCCCAAAGAATGGTCAATAACAGGCAAAGGTCCGTACAGGCAAGGGTCAAAGATCAGATAATCAGACCAGTGATCAACAACCAGTGGCTCGCAAGCAACATGCTGCTCATCTACTCCTTGGATGTTGCTCCCAGTTGCATTAAAACTATGTATACTGCTAAACAGAGCTGCCACTCCACATAGGGGTTATCAAATAACCAATTACAGCCCTTATTTTGGCATCCTCTGGAACTTGTTTCATACTTGTTTTGCTCCCTAACTCTTTTTCATTCACTACAGTATCTTATGGGCCTCAGGTGGCTGTTTGGTCTCTTTGTATCTTATATTCCAAGGCCTATTTAAATCCCTGTACCTGGCACCAATAGTCAGTTAAAGGAGAACCAAACCCTTGCTAATAAAAACCCCTAACCTACATAGACCCCCTCCCTGCTCCCCCCAGTCTAGGTGGTACCTTTGGTAAATGCCCCTTACCCTTCGGTGCAGATTCAGGGCATTGGAGTTCTTGGGCACCTTCTTCTCTTCGGTAATCTTTGGGAATAGATTGGCATAACGGCGCATGCGCAGTTGGAACAATCTTCTGTTTCACAACAACTGCGCATGCGACCATGAACTCCGATGCCCTGAATCTGCACCAAGGGGTAAGTAAAGAGTATGGGGCATTTACCAAAGGTACCACCTAGGCTGGGGGGGGCTCTGTGTAGGTTAACTGGGTAGGGGTTTTTATTAGCAAGGGTTTGGGTTTCCTTTAAGCTCTGGCCTAACTGCAAACAACTATATTTTCCCTTAATATGGGAATATTCTTAGGACTGCAAAGTACTGTTCTGCAAAAGCTGCATTTTTAGTGAATTTATGATATAATAACTGCGCGTATCTTAAGTTCCTGCTAACTCATCTTAATTGTTTGCTCTTTAATTTGTAGCAAATTGTCGATTAAAGAAATAATTAGCACTATCAATATAAATACTTTGTATAAAATATGTAACATTAATAATTAAAGCTAATGAAAGGAAACATTTTAATAAAACATATTAATTAACTCCTTAATTACTGAACTTACTTATATTCTAACGTAATGCATATGTATATTATTTTATAAACACAGAAAACCAGAGCTAAAATGAAAAGTGAAAAAGGATTATTTAAGTGCTAAATATTTAATTTTGGGCTGGTTTTGTATTTTGAACTAATGTAGGAGACTTTTTCAGAGCAAATATTCAGAACATCTATGCTGCCATGTTATGGCCCACAAGGTGACCCTAGAGTGAACCAAGTAACTACTCATTAGGGCAATGGGCCACAAGGAGATTAATTGCCTGCTGCAAATCTACTATTCTGCTGGCGATAAAGTTCATCTCTGGTGGTAAAACGAATGTGTTGCTTTGATCTTCCAAAGTTGCCTGAAGTTGCCTCAAGGAAAGGGCAAGGTGAAACATATATAATGCCACCTTTCAAAAGTTATAATTCAAACTGTGTACCCAGTTATTGCTCCAAATTGATTTCCGTTTACTTGATCCACAGGTGACATGTCTATTAGAACTGATAACTAATATATTTGAACAAATAACTAATATTTTAGAAAGGCTTAGTGAAGCAATTATCACTTTCATTCAAGGAATCAATAAATATTCATATAATATATGAATAATAAATTTATATATTATTCATATATTTCCTATAATATTTCTCATTGTCTTTTAAAAAGCAAAGTGACTTGGATGCAAAATATGTAGAACTTTAAGCGAATCTGGAGCCTCAGTCTATACCGATAATAATATATTGCATACCATGTCAAATTAAGAATGTGGTGCAAGGAGCACAGTGAGCATCACTGGGGGCAAAGCAAAGTACAAAAAAATTCAGCTGAATTTGCCAATTTGTTATAAAACAAGTAAATAATCATAGCAAATCAGTGCAATGCACCTACAATGCAACATTTCCTTCCAGATTTTTATGTGTGCAATTCTGCTCCCCAATTTTGCAACTAGCCCCGATCAAAGCGATTGCAAATGAGCCAAGAATTGGTTGAAGAACCTCATAATACAAAAGTGAATGCACTCTTTTCTGACTGGAGGAATGAAAGTGTTACCATCAGTAAAGAAAGTGGTTTTCTTTGTTGTAAGGGCAGTCAGAGTGGAGTTTCTGCAAGTTGAGTGGAGTTTCTGCAATACAAACTTGATTTTGTAATTCTTCTTTGTCAGCTGCCTTCAAGAGAAATATACATACATACTTTACATACATACATACATACTTTACATAACTTAAATTACAGTACAATGTCGCTCCTGCAACAAGACAAGGTGAGCATCTTGGCTCGGGTTTACCATGGGCAGCAAAAACTGACCCTAGTAATTTCAAGAGCTGGATTTCTGCTTGGAATTGGAAGTAGAGAGATTGCATTTTTTCTGTAATCTAGTATTGTTCCCCAGTTTGAGCACAGGAAAGGTAAGCATAGAAGAGCATTGGGTGGCTGCCTCATGCTGCATCGGGGACATGTAATTCCCCCCCAACCATGGTAGTTGCAAAGCACTAGGATATCATTTGTTTCAGTCTCAACACTGAGTCCCCTTTATAAGATTTCCACCTACAGACTCAAAAGGGGATCCATATACTGTAAACAATTAGAAATCATGTTTCAGATTGTTACAAATACCATTCATTTTCACTAGACAGTATAATAGATGGTACTCTGCAATATGTTACTATGTTACTATGTAATATGTTACAAGATGGTACTCTGTTACAATATGTTCTTCCCTCGTGTTCTCCCATGCTTTAAAGCAATGCTCTATAATTAGAATGTTCTTGCAAGTGTTCTGAGTAAGTGTGGTTACGCAGTCTAGTGACAGAATGGATCATCTCTAGTATTCTCTATATGATATGTGTAATAGAATCTATACTGGATCGTGCGCACAATAAATAACACAAAAAATATAGGGGGTTGTTAATTCATACCTACTGGTTTTTTAGGATTTTTTTCATGCACTCTGTGACTACAATAGTAAAATTAGCAGCAGAGTGTTGGGGTGACACAGGGGCTGTGATTATACCTTACTGCTACAGTGCACCAGGAGAACCAAACAATGACAACCCACTAGAGGCCTAGAAAAAAGTTATAAAACAGTGATAAAAGTGATAAACCCAGGCTTGATAAAGGTGGCCTAAAACGTTGCCTTTTTCTGTAAGTTTTGGGGTTGAATAAAAATGACACTTTTTCAAATTTTTCAGTGTGTTGCTGGTATTTTTTCCTAATCCTTCCTATTATAAAACCCAGCAGTGGCCTCCATAGCAATCCTGCAGGCCATAAAGAGAAACAGGGCACAAAGCTGATCTATTGATGCAGTCTCTTACAGCAAAAGAGCAACAGGAGTTTGCCAGTGTACATGCTGTTCCTGCTTTATATATAAATAAATGAATATCATTATAAAAGGGAACACGGAGAAGCTTTTTAAATAGGGCCAGGAGTCCACCAAATCCTAACCCACAATGGTCATCCAGATTTCAGCCCCCTATATCACTAATGCATATTGGTGCAGACTTTTTTTTTTCATTTTATTTCCACAGTGTGCTCTGGCTGCTGTTGAGAAGCTACGGTAAGCTTAGCGGCCCTTAGAAATCATCAAAACATTAGCAATAAGAGAGGTTATATATATTAGTGTGTGTGATTCTTCAAGGTTATTCATTAATCAACTCTATTATGATGTGCAATGTGCATGTCACTTGGTTACTAATAATTTAATGAATAATTTATACATTAAGAAGAAAGGTTATCTGTATCCTCTCAATTATGAGAATGTCAACAGGTACTTGTGGTTCAAAAACCATGTGGTCCCTCTGTACAATGGCCCCCTATCTTGAGGCCCCATATCATTTTGCAACAAAACTCATCAGTAAGCATCCTCTTACCCACAAGGACATCAACAGGAACAAAAATATTGGTCCCTTGCATGGGATGGCCATGCATATCTCAGGGCCCAATCATGTCATGATAGCACAAATCATTAATTTGTATATGGAATGCAACAGATTGCAGCATTCTATCATAATACTGTAATAATACTCAGCAATGCATTGTATTACACACACCCAGCATTTTTCTATGAATATGTATTCTTCCTAAATTGCACTCAGGTTTATGTCCTTTTAAGTGTGTGTGCTTAAGCTTTCCAGTGTGTGTGTGTGTGTGTGTGTGTGTGTGTGTGTGTGTGTGTGTGTGTGTGTGTGTGTGTGTGTGTGTGTGTGTGTGTGTGTGTGTGTGTGTGTGTGTGTGTGTGTGTGTGTGTGTGTGTGTGTGTGTGTGTGTGTGTGTGTGTGTGTGTGTGTGTGTGTGTGTGTGTGTGTGTGTGTGTGTGGTGTGTGTGTGTGTGTGTGTGTGTGTGTGTGTGTGTGTGTGTGTGTGTGTGTGTGTGTGTGTGTGTGTGTGTGTGTGTGTGTGTGTGTGTGTGTGTGTGTGTGTGTGTGTGTGTGTGTGTGTGTGTGTGTGTGTGTGTGTGTGTGTGTGTGTGTGTGTGTGTGTGTGTGTGTGTGTGTGTGTGTGTGTGTGTGGTGTGTGTGTGTGTGTGTGTGTGTGTGTGTATATATATATAAAAAATACACTTTTTTGTTTTGAAAAATATCCCAGTGTTGCTTGTTCATTTTGAAAACATATGTGAAACTTTAACCGTGCAACTGGGTGAAGTTGAGAAGCGGAGTGCCACCCATTTCGCTAGGCAACATTGTAAAACACAGCACATGTGTTAGAAATGGAATTACGCTATAATTTTACAAAAAACTTTAATATGTCATTGTTATGATCCAAATTGGAACAGTTAGGATAGCCAAGAGTGCAAGGAGAATGCATATAGAGAAAATAGAGTGGGTGATATTGGTAGCATAACCTGTTGATATGAAGGGCTCTAGTCCATAACCTGTATGAGTCAAAATGAGAGGGATCACCAGTATCTGGCCAATTATATGTTTATACTGCAGAGGTGAGAGTGCTAGAGTACCAAGCCTCTATAATCTACCCCAACGGATACCGTTGCTAGGCACTGCCCCCCATAGCAACCATGGTCTCCAGATAGACTGCACCTTTGCTGTCCTATATAATGTATAACAGCATACTGCCGGCTTTTTAAATGGACAGTCTTAGCAGGATAAATGGTGTGAAAGGTATGTCAAAACTATTAATGACTGGCATACTGCACCTAAATGTACTTGATGGCCAGGCTTATTATGGCTTTCAGAGGCAATCTGAATACTTTAAGGCTACCTTGCAGAGGAAGGTAGTTTTTTAGGCTCTTGCTCTCTTACAGTTTGTTAGCGAACCTAACAGGTAAAATTGGCAGCAGTGCAACACACAGACCCAGTTGAAGGTAAAGAGAAAAAGAAGAGACAGAGGAAGAAAAAGATTGCAATGTCACAGAAGTTAGCATCAAAATTAGCAAAGAATACAAGGCACACTAGTTCAGAGAGCACTAGAAACAGCACATAAGCACTTTGTCAGCTGTAGCTTAAATAGCAAATTACTTTGCATAATGAAAAGAGATTTTTTAATATTTAATTTTGAAATCTGACATGGGGCTAAACATATTGTCAGTTTCCCAGGTTCCCCCAGTCTTGTGACATGTGCTCTGATAAACTTCAGTCACTCTTTACTGCTGCACGGCAAGTTGGAGTGATATCACCCCCTCCCTTCTTCTCAGCAGCCTTACAACAGAACAATGGGAAGGTAACCAGATATCCGCTCCCTGGTAGATATAAGAACAGTACTCAATAGTAAAAATCCATGTCCCACTGCGACTCCTTCAAATACATTGAGTAGGAGAAATAACAGCCTGCAAGAAAACAGTGTCATCCTAAAGTGCTGGCTCTTTCTGAAAGCACATGATCAGGCAAAATGACCTGAGATCACTGCCTACATACCAATATTACAACTAAAAAAAATACACTTGGTGGGTTAGGAATTCAATTTTACATGGTTGGTAGGTAGAGTGAATTATTTGCAGTGTAAACCGTGTAATTTAGAAATAAAAACTACACCATAAAAATCATGACAGAATCCCTTTAATGCTTCAACAAAAGGTCAGCATTCTGGTGTAGTGTTAGTCTTAAAGTTTACTCCAAATAAAACAAAGATTTAAAAAAACACATACATAATTTGCTTCTCTACCAGTTTATTTCGATAATTGTTAAGAGAAGCACACATTTTCCGATGAGGTAATGAAGAAATTACAGCTACAATATATGGAACCTGTAACGAAGCAGGGGTATGAACTTGTTGAATAAATAGATCTGCAGTTTGGCACCATCTTGAGGTTGTTCTACATATGACACAGTATTGTAAGGTAAAGGAAGAGCAATGAGCTAGCAAAAATTGGCATTACAACAAGATCATCCATAGCAACGGCTGATAAGGTCATGATTTAGTGCACCAAAGAGCATTTTGGGTGACAAAAACATGAAGTTCCATAATAAACATAATTTATTACTGTGATGCTCCAAAAAAAATGACAAGCATTTCTGCTCCAATATGAATTTAATACTACCGTTTATGCTTTGGTGGATATATTTAAATGTCGTTTGAAAAAAAGGATATTTAACAATAATATTGAAGAATCACTAAAGCAGGTTAGAACTCATTTACTCAGGAACTCCTGCAATAACATTGCTAAGCATTGCATGCATGCAGAAGAAACCAATTACACAAAGTGCTTCTGTAATTAAAGGGGACATGAAGCTTCCATTAAATTAACTATGTTACATCTATAATATTCCAAAGTAATTCCAAATTAAATGAAAGATACCAGAAGATTATCCACTAATTTAAAGAGATACCGACAGTGATGGAAATTAAACCTTTTTTTTTTTTAACAACTATCATACTTGCATACTCCTTATAATATCTATTGGCCTGATGCTTGTACATTACCTATCCAATTCCTTGTGTCACTATTTAAGGGGCTACCAAATTTCTGCTGCAGTACAGTGTTAGAATCTCTGACAGATTAATAAGTGACAGGTTAGCCAGAAAATTAGGTCAGGTTTAGGAACTTCAGGTTTTTGTGAGCCGTGTTGCTTTCAGAAACCATTTATATGGCTGTTGGTCTGTAATATATAATAAAAGAAAACTGAGGGAAGCCATGGTTTTCCTTTATACCAGTATAGAATATATTTTGAGAGGCTGCAACGCCCATCCTTAAAGGTGGTGGATTATCGTGGTGAACTTTCAGTATGTTATAGAATGTCAAATTCGAAACAACTTTTCAATTATTATTTATTTTGTATAGTTTTTTAATTATTTGCTCTGAACCTCTCCAGCTTTCAAATGGGGGTCACTGACCCCATCTAAAACATAAAGACTATGTAAGGCTAACCATTTATTATTATTGTTATTATTATTGTTAAATGTTTTATGCATCTTTCTGTTCAGGCCCTCTCCTATTCATTCCATTCTCTTATTCAAATCAATGCATGTTTGCTAGGGTTATTTGGACTCTAGCAGCCAGATTGCTAAATTGACAAACTGGAAAGCTGCTGAATAAAACACTTAATACATTAAAACCACAAATTAAAAATAATTACCAATAATTAAATGACTGATTATCACTTTCTACATCATGTTAACTCAGTGGTGAACAACCCCTTTAAGTGCAAAGTGAAGCCAGAGTAAGTCTAACAACCATCTGAACAATCAGACTGTGTGGGGAAAATGGCATTTTTCAGGCTATGCTATGGTCAGTAAGGTCATTAATCTGCTTGCATCACAATAATATGGCAATCTTGGTGCATGCTTCTTAATTAAAAATTCTGTTGTTTTTAATGCATTACAGTACATGGTCAAAAATGCAGCACTCAGGTTGCAGAGGTATAGATCACAAAAGATGGCACAAAAGATTTGATTTTTGAGAAAAATTAGGTTCATGAGGTAGAACCGGAGGTACATAATGTGCCAATTTTGCCAATTGTTACTAAAACTTCAAAGATCAACCCTTCTACTTCTCTTCAAGTATCTACAACACCAGCAATTTCTTTAAATCCTGTTAAATAATTCTTAAACTGTTGGTTTAAAGCCTAATTTCTGCATGTAAAGCTGTATATACAACTGGTTATAAACAATATGGCAATGATTCCCACAGAGCCCTACTTAAAGCTATTTTTCTGCAGACAAAGCAGAGCATTTTCTCTGCATATTCCCAGAAAAGCAATGCAGTCAAAAAAAGAATCTTTACACAGTTTCAGATATTGGAATTAAGAGATATCAGCAGATAAAGAGGGTGTGAGTGGTACTGCTCTGAATTTTGTTTTGGGGACCATAAGCCCTGCTCTTACAATTTATATAATTTCAAACGATTGTTTCTTTTTTTTCTGCATTGTCTAATTGACTATAGGTTGTTTTATTCCCCTCCCAAAACACACACATGACATCAAACTAGGTTACAATGAAGGATCTACATCAAAAAGCTGCTGCTTAGCTATAAGTCAATACTAAATAATATTATCTGGATCCATGTAACATTCAGTCCTCAAATGAAATGAGGTTCATTGTTTTGATACCTGGTCATAAAAATAGATGAAAACTGGATTTTTTAAACAATGTAAATAAACCACTTAAATTATTTACACTTGATCACTCATCATAAAGCGCATATAAGCAGTAACTATTTTACACAAATACATACATAACTAGAAATGTTTCTACATTAGGAAGATTTCCTTGTGGAACTTAGGAATTGGCAAAGTATATAAGAGGGGTCATTTACAAAGGCAAGGATACAAGAAATCATTTTTAAAAATGTGAATTATTTGATTAAAATGGAGTCTGTGGAAGATGGCCTTCCCACAATACGGGATTCTTTTTTTTCGTCTATGATGAAAGTGCTTTTTTACCTTTAAATTAGGCGGGTGTAATATATACTGTAGTTTACTTTAATATATGCTCAAAATACAACTAAAGTGGGAAAGACCTATATCTTTGAAGTACACCAAAACCAAATATGTATATTCTTTTTGTGTATTATAAAAAATCCCTAAGAGTAAGATAAGCCAAGAAACCATACAGTTTTAGAGAGTACAATGAATCAAAATTTCTCAAATACGTCCTTACGTAAAAAGGTAAAGCATCATAAATACAAATGCCAGGGGTCCTCCATAACTGTTGTGCCACTCAAATGTTGCTGCTACAGTACCAAGTATAATATATATATATATATATATATAACAAACAAGGGAAAGTTGTGCTCACCACTAGTTTTTAAAATCATTAGGCGGGGGTGCAATGAGGCTGTGACCACAAAATACATATAGACAAATACAAGATTCCTCTGCACTCAACCCATTATCAATATATTTAAGACAGAGACATTTTGTGCATACTGCTACTGAAGAATGCCTTACCCTTTAAACAAAACAGGGATTGTTTGTCCATATATTGCAATATATTTAAGCTGGCCAACTACGTCAAAGTCATCCCATATCTGGCCAGTCCTATGCTCAATTTTCATCTGATTCATTAAGAATTCTATGGTTTAATTATACATTTTATAAAAGGGACGAATACGTTTTACCTGCAACTTACTAGCTGCTTTCAAAGTAAAACTCCCAAACTTGGCTGCCCTTTTATTAGACACCAGTGGGATCACCTGACTATAGTTGGAGAGGGTGGGAGCTACAACATGGAGCTGGTCACTGCTCTTGTAGAACTATAACAAACAAGGGAAAGTTGTGCTCACCACTAGTTTTTAAAATCATTAGGCGGGGGTGCAATGAGGCTGTGACCACAAAATACATATAGACAAATACAAGATTCCTCTGCACTCAACCCATTATCAATATATTTAAGACAGAGACATTTTGTGCATACTGCTACTGAAGAATGCCTTACCCTTTAAACAAAACAGGGATTGTTTGTCCATATATTGCAATATATTTAAGCTGGCCAACTACGTCAAAGTCATCCCATATCTGGCCAGTCCTATGCTCAATTTTCATCTGATTCATTAAGAATTCTATGGTTTAATTATACATTTTATAAAAGGGACGAATACGTTTTACCTGCAACTTACTAGCTGCTTTCAAAGTAAAACTCCCAAACTTGGCTGCCCTTTTATTAGACACCAGTGGGATCACCTGACTATAGTTGGAGAGGGTGGGAGCTACAACATGGAGCTGGTCACTGCTCTTGTAGAACTATAACAAACAAGGGAAAGTTGTGCTCACCACTAGTTTTTAAAATCATTAGGCGGGGGTGCAATGAGGCTGTGACCACAAAATACATATAGACAAATACAAGATTCCTCTGCACTCAACCCATTATCAATATATTTAAGACAGAGACATTTTGTGCATACTGCTACTGAAGAATGCCTTACCCTTTAAACAAAACAGGGATTGTTTGTCCATATATTGCAATATATTTAAGCTGGCCAACTACGTCAAAGTCATCCCATATCTGGCCAGTCCTATGCTCAATTTTCATCTGATTCATTAAGAATTCTATGGTTTAATTATACATTTTATAAAAGGGACGAATACGTTTTACCTGCAACTTACAAGCTGCTTTCAAAGTAAAACTCCCAAACTTGGCTGCCCTTTTATTAGACATCAGTGGGATCACCTGACTATACTTGTTTGTTATAGTTCTACAAGAGCAGTGACCAGCTCCATGTTGTAGCTCCCACCCTCTCCAACTATAGTCAGGTGATCCCACTGGTGTCTAATATATATATATATATATATATACTTTTGAATAAAGTATTTATATTTTTGTGATAAGCAAGATTTGATGCGTGCACCCAGGCAATGTATACGGATTTATCATGAGTGCTGTGATTTTGGGGAAGTATATATATATATATATATATGTATATATATATATATATATATATATATATATATATATATATATATATAATACAAGTTTCATGTATTTATAGTATTGCGTTAGAATTTAGCATCAGAGAAGGAAAGCAGTATTATGTTATCTTGGAGCCATATTTTTCTCCCTAAGTTCATATAAACAGATGCTATTTTCCAGATCCTGCACCTTCAGGAGCCTCGCTGGGAATGTTAGCAGGTGTCAGACCCTTTAATAAGAAATCACTTTGGATACAGGATTTTCTGGCGGCATCAGGTTAAAACACAGCAGGCGTATGCTTTTTTTCAGACTGTTTCAGGTCTCTAAGTAGCAGTTACAAGACACAAGGGATGCCAGAGCATTCAAACAGCAGAAAATCTGTAAAAGTTAATGAGGGCAAAAGGATCTTTTAAAATGCAGATGTTACAGAGTTGTGATAAACAGGCAGCGCATTGTCATCACATTTCTACTTAGTTTTGTTTTGCTTTTAAAGGGGATCAACAGTATCATCCAAAATGTGCAGATTCTGTAGTACAGCTCAATGCAAGACATTTAAACAGATTATCCTGTCTTTATTACTGGAATAATATATGCACAGGTACAAAGAAGAGTTCTAATCCTCTTACTAGCAGGAGGGATACCGGTCATGCTGTCTACAGGCCAGAGCAGGATTCTAGTAAACAATGAACAACTAATAATTCCAAGCTTAGATTGTGTAGAAAATGTAATTTATTTATAAGATGTCCTTCAAAAAATGGTCTTACTCATTTAATGCAGAGGTTTAATCACAGCCTATTCAAAGGGTCAAAGGTGTTTCCTCTTAAAAGATGCATGGTCAGGGCTTATACTTATCGGTGCACGGTCTGTGTGTTGGTTTTTTTTTTCAAACATTTTTTTTATAACCACTCATAATATCACAATAAGTGATGGGTGAATCTGCCCCATTTTGCTCCATTGAATTCCGGGAAATGGTAAAAAAATTCCTAAATGCATTGAAATCTATGGGTAATGTATGACAACTTTTTTCAGCCATTGAAGTGTATGGGCGTCTTTTTGCGCAGAGAAAAATTTCGCTCATTACCAATTACCATACATTATATGTTTTAAGTCAAACCGGGTAGCTACTTTATTCCTTTATGACGTAAAATGAATAATTTTTTCAATAGCTTTTCATTTCGCCCTTTATTAACCACATTTGCATACACCTATTGGACTGTCTCTTTAGAAGGCCTTCAAAACTGCATGTGATGGAATAGCTTGAAGAAGCTTGAGCATCAATGATATGGTGTTTCATAGTCATTTTAGGAGAAAAAGTGATGCCATATTTATTTTATTTAAAAATCCCAGAAAGCTTCAAATGTGGAAGATGTGAACAGTGTATGTTGGTGAAACCATCTCACACCTTTGGAATCTACATTATATGATTTAAAAATCTTCAATTATACTGATTATATTAAGCATATTATATTTTATTATATTAAGCATCAAGCACTCAGAGCATATTGGATTCACTCTGAGAATACTGAGACAACCAGTTTAGTATTAAATAAAATTGTGAAGTTGTGAGCTAACTGCATACACCACATAATTTCAATGAAACCTGAGTCAGGTGGCTGCTATATTTGGAATTGGTACAATTTAAAATACTTATAAATAAATTCTGCATCTAATTTAATCTAGATAACCAGTATATACAGCAGGCCCAGACTGGCCATCTGTGGGTTCGGGCAAATGCCCAGTGGACCACTTGCTTAAAAAATGTGAAAAGGCCACTCGCCTAAAAATGCAAATTAGGTCAGTCTTTAATATGTAAATGAGCCACTGGCTTTAGAAATGTAAATGAGTTGCCACAGCTAAACCGATGCCTGCATTTGTGCATATGCAGGTGCTATGGGGTGGGACTAGGAACTCTCCAATCTCCATGCAGTAGGGCTAAGATCCAGCAAGCAATGCAGCTTTGCCTATCCCTTAGCCTTAGTACCCAATTGAAAAGAAGCATTATTTTTGGGTCCATGCTGCATGGGGTGAGTTCCTGCTAAATGCTGGGTTGAAGATTGCAGTCAGGGCCGGATTTACATAGTGGGCACCCCTAGGCCCACTGCCGTTCATCGCCCCATCGCCTCTTTTTTATTCAATCAAATTTTCATCATCAGGACCAGAGCAATGGGGATTGGCGTACAGGAAATTTTAAAAACTATTGTATCTCCTCCACCTCCCCAGTGTTTCTGAACCAATGTGGGTGTGGTTGGGCAGCATGCAGCCCCCTAAAATCCTGCAGCCCTAGGCCCGGGCCTTGGTGGCCTCTCCACAAATCCGGCCTGATTGCAGTTGCATTTTGCTAATCTGGCTTCAAAATCACACAGACATGGAACTGGGGCCAAATATTAGAGACAGGCTAGTTTATGTGGTTTAAAAAAATGCTACTTTTTTAACAAGAGTGACTGAGGGAATATACTGTAAGTATAGGGCCACTAATCCAATTAAAAGAATAGCCATGATAGAACTGGAGTGAGATACTTGTTGCAAGGGCCAGTTTCAGCACACAGGGTATAAACAGAGGTGCCCAAACTTTTTGCAACGAGGGCCAGATTTGGTGAGGTGAAAATGTGTGGAGGCCGACCATTCAGCCCGACATACTTTGAAACATTAACATTAAATTACAGGGATCGAGTAATCGTAGCAGTAATATTTGGGCACATTAGTGAAATGATCTGCCACTTGGTCTATACTGTTGTCTGTGTGCTGAAGGTGTTAGACATAGACACTTACTGGAACTTAATATTACTGCTATGGGATTCCTGATCGCACTGTGCTGGTGGTGCCACATTATTATTAATTTCATGATGGAGGCTGAGGGCCTGTGTAAATTTGAAAATGGGCCACAATTGGCCCCCGGGCCGCACATGGACATGTCTGCTATATAATAATGCTGGGGATTCTATGCTAATGGACCCCTGCTTGGTCCAGCAAATAGAGTATATTTATTAATAAACAGTCGTTCTAGTTAACTTTGGGGTTTATCATGTGTGTGAATACATGGATGCTTTGATAATTTTGTCAGGGCTGCTTTTTCCTCCCAGTCTGGCACTGATATACAGATATAATCAAATACATGAAACTTTTAAAAATATTAGGAACGATAATTCTTTGTGCTGTTCCTGTTTCATGTATACTGTTATACGGTGATGTGCAGCCAGACATCCAAGTAACCAAAGCACCACTTAAAAGTGGACGACTCCTATATGCTATTTGCTAAATACTTTATTACAAGTAGTGGGGTTAATGCTTCACTGTTAAGCAACAAAACAATAAGTACATAAATGTGCTAAAAAATAAGCAGGCTGTATAATTGTAGAACAGTTGAATTAGTTTACTAAATCTCTCTTATTTTCCATTGCTATTACAGAATTTCAATGGGCTATTAATGTTTTCATAATTAACCAATTTGTGTGAAGGAATATGTTTTGCTTTTTTTAATCTTCTTTAATAACCATAATCGCAATAAGTATGGTTATATATATTATCAGTTTACCTAGACTATTACTGTCTCGACAACTTACAACACATAACTGTTAATTTATTGTCAGCAGTAATGATACTGTGACATGAGTTCATTATTATAGACAAAACACATAAAACTCAATTATAAAGGAATTAAACATCATTTTAATCATCAGATGCAGCTTCCAGCAGCACAACTCTACATTGTGCACTATGTGAAGGTTACCTTGTAAGGTGCACTCTTAACCAAGCACAACAACTGCCTGGGTGCTAGGTCAACACCATAATGCATACATTACCAAAAATAATCGCACTCCAAAGACTTCTCAAGTGAAAAACACACAAAATTTATTTCAACGTTTCGGCACCATCACTTGGGCCGTCTTCAGGAAGTTTTTCACTTGAGAAGTCCTTGGAGTGCGGTTATTTTTGGTAATGTGTATATGTATATATATATATATATATATATATATATCTATATATATATATATATATATATATATCTATATATATATATATAGATATATATATATAAAATTTGTAGAAGGATAGCTGTTGCACGCAAGGGACTTTATCAAGATACATACAACTGATTTACCTGCCCCACAAACCACCCCTACCAGAAAGTGTCCAATTTCAAGCCAACAAGTCCCATGATCCTCAGTGGGACGGTGATCAGTGCTGCCACCTAGGGGTAAAAACATAGAAATGTCCCGAATGTATAAAAATAAATACTTTTATACATTCGGGACATATCTATGTTTTTACCCCTAGGTGGCAGCACTGATCACCATCCCAGTGAGGATCATGGGACTTGTTGGCTTGAAATTGGACACTTTCTGGTAGGGGTGGTTTGTGGGGGAGGTGCACATTTGTGGCTATAAATGTGTGGAATAAATCAGTTGTATGTATCTTGATAAAGACCCCACTGAGGGTCCAAACGTCGATCTTCAGATAGTTCCTTGCGTGCAACAGCTTTCCTTCTACAAATTTATATATACTTATTCTGTTGGCACCAGGGCATTATCTCATTTTTGCAACAGTGTGTGCAACAGTCTTACAATTTGTGTATATATATATATATATATAATCCAATAGGATTTGGAATCTGTGAAAATGCTGTTAGGTGACAGTGGACTCTGAAAGAGATTTTATGTTGAAGCTCTTCTAATAAATTATTTTATAAATTTTATGTGCAATCCAGTTGGATTGTATATATAAAGTAGAACTAGATTACAGACACTGTGTATTCATAACTAGGCATGATCAGGGACGCCATCAGAGGGGGAAAGGGGGTACTGCTGTCCCAGGCCCGGATGATTTGGGAAGTTAAGGGGTGCCCACCCATGTTGCACCTACTTGCAGAGCCAGGCCACTGCCGTCAGTGAACTGCAGACTTCCAAATGGAGGGTGGGCTAGAGCTCCGGTGCCTATTTCTTGTTTCCTGTGCTCTGATTCGCCAGTGAAGTGTAAGTCTCAGTAAAGCTGCATGGGTATTGGATGGGTAAAGTTTGAACCTCCCCTCCAGTTTATCCAATCGCCAACATGGCTTTACCAGGATTTACACTTCACTGGGGAATCACCTAAAGTTCTTTTTTCGTATAACTTGTAGGGCCCTGGCCACATTTTTTTTAAATAACATATAGGGGCCCTGGCCACTGTAACATTCTTATTTCTTCCACAGATTTTAACCAGTTATTATATATCGGAGCATCCTTATTCTTCCAGTTCCTTGGGATCAAAGCCTTGGCAGCTTGCATTAATTGAAAAGTAAGTGGATCATCTAACATCTTATTTTTATCAGGGAATACATTCAGCAATATTGTCGCATGATCTGCAACGTCCAATTTTATAGAGGTTATTTTATAAATGCTTTCTAATACCTGAGTCCAAAAATCTTTCAATCTTGGACAAGTTAACCAAATGTGTATGTGTGTGCCAACTTCTTTATTGCATCTCCAGCAAGTGTTAGAAGTCTGTGGATGCATCTTATGAAGTTTAACTGGGGTGTAGTGCCATTTTGTCACCATTTTATAGACTGCTTCTCTAATTTTCTCCGCCCTTGTCATCTTATTTCCATGTTTAAAGATCTTTCTCCATTCCTGTTCTGAAAGGTTATATCCCAATTCCCTTTCCCATGAAGAGCAAAAGCCTGGGAGTTTAAATTCCTCTGTGTTTAGTACAATTTTATACATTTTGGATAAAGGTTTGGTCAATTCTTTATTCTGATTGAGTAGCTCCTCCCACTCTGTAAGGGGTCTGTCCCAATCCCTTTCTTTTTTCATTTTTATAAAATAATGCAGTTGGTAATATCCCCAAATCTCTCTTGGATGTTTCCCCCACCTCTTTTGTAATTCTTCTAATGGGCTCAGTTTTCCCCCTTTAATCAAATCCTTTATCCTCGTGGGTCTTTCGTCCCACTTCTCCCAAACTGCAAATACTCCTTTTTCCATTCCCGGGGGGAAATTTGGATTATTTCTTAAGGGTTGTAGCACGTAAGGTGCTTTCGTCAAGTTCGATGTAACTTTATTCTTATGCCAAATTTTTAAGGTTGCTCTAATTATCGGGTGTTGACTCATAGACTTATGTGCTGCCCAGTTCTCATCCCATAATGAATTTTCTAGTGGGTAATGACACCATCCTTCTTCTAACTCACACCACTCTTTTCTCCTTGCCCTCATAGTCCAATTCCAAAGTCTCACCAAATGCACTGCTAAGCAATATAAATAAGGATCTGGTACTCCCATCCCTCCTTTTTCTTTTATTTGGGTTAGTTGCTTAAAACTAAGCCTTGCTGTTTTCCCTCCCCAAATAAATCTAATAAAGATCGATCTTAGTGTATTAAAAAAAGTAAGGGGGACGTCTATGGGAAGAACTTGGAGTAAGTATAAAGCTTTGGGCATGACCACCATCTTTATCGCTTGAATTCTCCCAAACCATGATATCTTTATATTCTTCCATTTGTCAATTGTTTTTTGAATAGAAGCTAATAATGGTACATAGTTATCTTGGTAAGCTCTTTCTACGTCACCTCTTAAATTCACCCCCAAGTATTTAATAGTAGAGGTCGCCCATTTAAAAGGGAAATTATCTTTTATTGTTGTTACTACGTCCTCCTTCTCATTAAAGGAGAAGGAAAGGTTAAAACTAAGTTAGCCTTATCAGAAAGGTCCATCTAAATTTACCAGTAAACCCCCAAAGTAATGCTGCTCTGAGTCCCCTGTCAAAAGAAACACAGCATTTCTTTCCTTCTATTGTGTACACATGGGCTTCTGTATCAGACTTCCTGCCTTCAGCTTAAACCTCATTGCCCTGGACAAGAGCATGCTCAGTTTGCTCCTCTTCCTCCCCCCCCTCCCTTCTCTACTGTAATCTGAGCCCAGAGCAGGGAGAGACTCAGGCAGGAAGTGATGTCACACCATGTCAATACTGCAGCTCCTATCCTGAACAAACAGTAAGTTTCTAGAGCGTTTTACTCAGATATGGTAAAATATTCTACATAATAAATATAGCATTCCAGCTTGCACTATTGCAGCTAATCTATTGGCAATAAAATGCCTCTGTAGCTTTCCTTCTCCTTTAATATTCATTAGCTCAGATTTTGAGTAGTTAATTTTAAAGTTGGATAGTTCTCCAAATCGCTTTAATAAGCTCATTATATTTGGTAGTGTAATGCCTGGATTAGTTACATAAAGCAGTAGATCATCCGCAAATGCGGCGCATTTATATTCCTTTCCTTTTACCCGTATACCTGAGATATCTTCCTTATCCTTATCCTTATTCCTAATGTGTGCAAGAAGTATCTCCATGACCAATAGAAACAGTAACGGGGACAGAGGGCATCCCTGTCTCGTTCCGTTGTGGATCGAGATCTTCTGAGACAATGTGCCATTAATTTTTATTTTAGCCGAGGGTTTATCATATAGGGCTAATATTCGGCTTCTAAATTGTTCCCTAAACCCAAAGTTTATCAATGTCCTTTCCAGGAATGTCCAGGATATTCTATCGAATGCTTTTTCGGCATCAGTCGTAAGTAAGCATGTTGAAATTTTTGATATTTTCGCGTATTGTATCAGTGAGATAGTTTTTGCTATATTGTCTTTTGCTTCTCTCTTAGGTACAAATCCCGCTTGATCGACATGTATCAGATCCGGTAAGTATTGTTTCAACCTTTTCCCTAATATTTGTGCGTATGAAAGTGGTAGTAAGAAAAGTAATGTAGGAGAGGTTACTGCGGACGCGGCTGCCGGGGGTTGGAGCCAAGCAACATGGCGGCGTAGACCCAGAGCTGCTCCCCGCTCCTCTAAACTAAGCACGAAAAGGGGATCTGTGTAGCGCTGCCACAGATGGGCAGGACACAGAAACAAAGCCGAGAGAAGGCACAGGCGGAATGCGCGGCTCACAAAAGCCCGCAAGTAACCCAGCGGGAGATCGCGCCGATGTTTAGCCGCAAAACAAAAAGCACCACGGAAGCGGTTAAGATGGCGCCGGCTCGCAGAGGGAGAGAGGAGCGAGCGGAGGCCGCGATGAGAGAGTCTGCGGAGTCAGACAGCAGCGGTGAGGGAGAGAGTGCAGATATACACGCACAAATCGCTAAACTGCCTTCCAAAGCAGACATAAGAGAAATGCTGCTGGAGGTGACGGTCCCTATTAGGGAGGACATCAAAGGCCTTAAGAAAGAGCTGGAGGACATTGCTGCACGAACAGGCGACTTGGAATCCAATGCATGTGAGTTGCAAGCTAACCAAAAAATTTTGTATACTAAAGTGCAACAGCAGGAGGCTTTTGTGTGTGACATCCTGAGACAAATAGAGGATCAGGAGAATAGGAACCGGAGAAAGAACCTAAGAATTAGGGGGGTTCCTGAGACAATTCAGAAGGAAGACATTAAATCTTTCCTACAGCAAATTTTTAATAACATTCTGAATAAGGAGAAGGAGAAGGCGGGAGAGATCCGGATAGAAAGAGCCCATAGGGTTCAGAAGCCGAGCAGTGTTCCTCCTAATGTTCCCAGAGATATATTGTGCTGTTTTCTGAGCTATGCTTTACATAAAATGTAGTAAGATTAAATAGAGGGGTGGGAGGGTGAGTCTGAGTGTTTATAAGAACACGGTCTTCGTGATGCTGTGGCGGCCAAGACCCCCAAGAATAGTGGAAACACCACTAGAGCCGCAAGTAGTACCAGCCAGCCCCTGGATAAGGGTTCCAGGCAGTGGGCGCGGCTTAATTTATGTTGACATTTGTTTTTGTTTTCCCTTTTTAGGGTTCTTTTTTTTTTTTTTTTCTCTTCTCCTTTTTTGTTTTCTTCTTTCCTCCCCTACTTTGCTCCGATGCAGTGCAAATGCTCATGCAAATGATTTGGTACCTCCGAATTTTTACAAAAATATAAAGCTGATTTATCTGTATATTTATGACTGAACCTGCTAATATGGAATGTAATGTACTGTCGTTAAATGTAAACGGGATCAATGAACCTGTCAAAAGAGCCAAGGTTATATATGAATGTAAGAAGCATTAAGCCAAAATAGTCATGCTTCAAGAAACTCATTTTAGACAGAATCATTTACCTGTGCTAAATTTTAAGAATTACTCTCAAGCATTCTTGAGTAACAATCCTGAAAAGAAAGCTACGGGGGTTATGACACTTATCCATAAAGATTTACCATTTAAAATGCTAGAGAACAAGAGAGATACAGAAGGAAGATATGTGTTGGTTAAGGGTATGCTGGCCAATCAGAAGTGTACAATAGCCAATGTTTATGTCCCGAATTGTAAACAGAGTAACTTTGTGACTACATTTCTACAGACGTTAGAGGCGTTTAGAGAAGGATTACTGATTTTGGGAGGTGATTTTAATCTAACGCTGAATCCCCTGATAGATTCTTCATCGGGTAAAACAAGTATCTCTTATAAAAGCTTGAAAGGGGTAAAAAGAGCTTTAGCTGATTTACAATTAGTGGATATCTGGAGGATAATGAATCCTAAGAAGAAAGACTACACTCATTTCTCAAAACAACATCAAGTTTATTCGCGAATAGATTACATAATGGCATCACAACAATGGACACATTTATTTACACAGGCACACATAGCGAGTTTTAATGTTTCAGATCACTCACCAGTAATAGTAAAATATAATATACCAAGGGTTTCTAAACCTGAGTTTAACTGGAGATTAAATGAATTTTTACTACACGAGGAGGAAAACAGGGAAAGGATACAAGAGTGGATTAAACAAATAATCACCAATAATGACACCCCGGAAACTAACCCAATAACACTATGGGAAACATTAAAATGCGTTTTGAGAGGACATCTGATAGCCTTAGGTTCAAACCTAAAAAAAAAGAGAGAAAAAGAGATTAAGAGCCTAATAGGAGAAATTGCACAATTAGAGCAGGCACATAAAGAAACAATAGCGCGAAAGACCTATGTGGAGTTGGAAAATAAGAGAATGCAATTGAATTCATTACTTAACCATAAAATTAAAAAAGCCTATTTGAGAACTAAACAGAACCTATATGAATTCGGTGATAAGTGCAATAAATATTTTGCATGAATTTTGAAAAAAACACAGAGCCAGAACAATATCTTGGCGATTAAAAACACTAAGAACGTCATTCATCATGACACTAAGGGGATAACAGAGGCTTTTGAGGAGTATTACCAGTCGCTTTATAAAATACAGGTAAAAGACCAATCACTAGAAAAGGGGGATATATTGGAGCAATTTATTAAAGACGCTAAGGTGAAGTCCCTCACGCCAGACCAAGCATCAGATTTAGAAGCACCATTCTCCTATAAAGAAATAGAAGAGGGAATTGCGAGCATGCCCCTTGGAAAGAGTCCAGGCCCAGATGGCTATATAGCATCCTTCTTCAAAATATTTAAGGCGGACATTACCCCGTTATTATACAGGTATTTTAATGCTATTACAGGGAAAAATGGGTTTTATACGCAGGCCCAGAAAGCATTAATAACCATTATACTAAAACAAGATAAAGACCCGTTGTTATGTTCTAGTTATAGGCCTATATCTTTAATAAATATAGACATGAAATTATACGCACAAATATTAGGGAAAAAGTTCTTTTTTAAACTTGTAGTGGGGCACTTAATGTTTTAACACTTGTGTTGGGAGTGGGAAGAGGGGTCCAGAAAATGTTGTTGTGCGTGGCCCTGTGTTTTCTGATGGCAGCTCTCGGCATGATCCTTATACACAGTCTCTTTCACTACTTGGGGGACCTGCTTATCAAGCTTGCTTTTAAAATTATATATTGAGGACATTCCCAAATTTTTGTCTGGTATGCACATATCACACCCAAAGAAGACTCTGAATGCCCTCAAATTTTTCCATGAATCTCAAAAAAAAATAATAGCTTTCCTATATTTTTTAAAAGCTCTAAAAATTTGAGATTTATTTGGGGGCCGATTCACTCAGCTCGAGTGAAGGATTCGAATGAAAAATACTTCGAATTTCGAAGTATTTTTTGGGTACTTCGACCATCGAATGGGCTACTTCGACCTTCGACTACGACCTTCGACTTCGATTCGAACGATTCGAAGTAAAAATCGTTTGACTATTCGACCATTCGATAGTCGAAGTACTTTCCCTTTAAAAAAAACTTCGACCCCCTACTTCGGCAGATAAAACCTACCGAAGTCAATGTTAGCCTATGGGGAAGGTCCCCATAGGCTTGCTAAACTTTTTTTGATCGAAGGATTTTCCTTCGATCGTTGGATTAAAATCCTTCGAATCGTTTGATTCGAAGGATTTAATCGTTCGATCGCAGGATTTGCGCTAAATCCTTCGACTTCGATATTCGAAGTCGAAGGATTTCAATTCGAGGGTCGAATTTCGAAGTATTTTTTACTTCGAAATTCGACCCTTAGTGAATCTGCCCCTAAGTGTAAAAACCACAAAAACCTCAAATGCCAAACTTTGCCAAATAAAAGTTGTGGAGGTCATATAGAAGTAAATGGGAGCTGTCCTGATCTTATTGGACCTTTTTAAATCCATTCGGACTTTGAGAAGATTTCAAATTTTATTCTCACAAGCTATGTCCCAAAAACTTACATTTTTAGGTATTCCTATTTTTTACTGCATCGCTCAGCACATTTCCGTTCGTACATTTTATATTCAGATCTTTTTATAAATTCAATGACAATCATGGTTTTAGAGTTTGCGAGCTTAGTTGTGGTTTCAAAAACCACTACAATCCGACCTGTAAAGGAACAATAACACCAAAACATGTAAGTGTTTTAAAGGAATGACAATATTATGTAGTGTTGCCCTGCACTGGTAAAACTGGTGTGTTTTTTCAGAAAGACTACTATAGTAGATATAAACAAGTTGCTGTGTAGCAATGAGAGCAGCCATTGAAGCACAGGATACACAGTAGATAACAGATTATCTGCTTGTTATTACCACATCATGACATGATATCCACTTACCATACAAGAGTATGGGCATTCTCTCCATTTATGCACAAACTCGGCAAACACCTGGAGACCCACAAAGATTTTTAATATCACTTACCAGTGAAAGTGACTCTGGTTAAAGGTTACATTGAAAACTATGAATACACAGGGCCTGTGATCAATGAATAGTGTTGTAATAATGCGAGTGATTTCATGGGGGAGGACATGGATATGGTGAGGAAGGATCTGCAATTTCAATATAGTAGTCTTATACTGCTATTAGGAGCCCTATATTTTACATGAGCTTGGAGTATTTTTTTTATATATTTATGTAGAGATTACTTGGCTGCCCATTATCGACAATTTATAGGATATAATATATTGAAATCTTTTGATGTAATAGTTTATATTTAATACATTTAGGGGGTGATTTTTTTTAAGGTTATAATTTGAATTTTTGCCACAATTTGAATTTTTTTGCAAAAAACTTACAGATGCCATCTTCCGGATCTCTGGTCTTCTTCAGGTCCTCTTCCTTCCCTTCACCAATTTCCGGCACTTTTGTCGCATGATCCAGACTGCTCCAACTGCTCTGATACAACACTCACAGAAGAAGACCGGAGATCCAGAAGGTGGTGCCCATGAGCACTGCTGCGCTTACTCTACACTGATATGTGAGCAAACTCTTTGAGGCAAAGAGTTATGTGGGGGGGGGGGAGCAGGGAGGGGAACTACCTAGGGTAGTAGGTAGGGGTTTTTCTTATTGGGGGGGATTAGTTCTCATTTAAAAGAAAACTAAACTTTAAAAATGAATACGGTTAAAAATGCCATAATTTATATACTGAACTTATTGCACCAGCCTTAAAATGTCAGATTCTCAGTAGCAGCAATGATCCAGGACTTTAAACTTGTCACAGGGAGTCACCATCTTGGAAAGTGTCAGTGGGCTCTGAGCAGCTGTTGACAAACTAAGCTTAGGGGTTGTCACAATTTATCAAGCAAAAAATTAGGTTGGCCTTTAATATAAGCTGATAGTTGCACTGGTTTCTGTGCTGCCATGTAGTAATTATCTGTATTAATTACTAATCAGACTTATATTGTGACATATATATTCTATGTGTACTGCATATTTTCAGTCAGTCCCTAAGCTCACTAAGTGACAGCAGCACAGAGCATGTGGGGACACAGAGAAGATGGGGAGCTACTGGGGCATCTTTGGAGGCACAGATCTTTACTACTTAAGGGCCATGGTTGCCTTGGGCTGGTACAGAATCTCAAAACGTAATGTACAACATTTATACCCTACTTCTTTAGTTAGGCTTTAGTTCTCCTTTAAGCAAAACTAAAAAAAAAATTATCGAAAATTTAAATGTAAAAGATCGGCATCTAAAAGTTGGCAAGGTCATGAAGAAATCCATGGGAATTGTCCTAGACATAAGTCAAGCCATTTTTATCATTCAAGATTTTCGAATTTGTAAGCTTACAAATTCAAGTTATTAAAGGAATAGTTCAGTGTGAAAATAAAAATTGTGTAAATAGATAGGCTGTGCAAAATAAAAAATGTTTCTAATATAGTTAGCCAAAAATGTAATATATAAAGGCTGGAGTGAACAGATATCTAATAAAACAGCCAGAATTCAACTTCCTGCTTTTCAGCTCTATAACTCTGAGCTAGTCAGCGACTTGAAGGGGGGCCACATGGTACATATCTGTTCAGTGAGTTTGTAATTGATCCTCAGCATTCAGCTCAGACTCAAAAGCAACAGATATGACCCACGTGCCCCCCCCCCCAAGTCTCTGTTTGGTTACTGTCTGGTAGCCAGGGTAACCAGTCAGTATAAACCAAGAAAGCTGAAAATCAGGAAGTAGTGTTCTGACTGACATGTTATACATCAAATCACTCCAGCCTTTATACATTACATTTCTGGATAACTAACTATATTAGAAACATTTTTTATTATTTATTTATTATCTATTTACCCAGTTTTTATTTTTACACTAAACAATTCCTTTAAAGCCTACAAAAATTAAACATTTTGAGTTTTTTCACAATTGAATTAAATCAACTTTTTTACAGTCTGATTTTTTTTTCATAAATAAGCAAACATTTTTGTTTAGGTATTGGGACAGTACATTTTAAGAAGCATTTGCCAGAACCCACAGGTTGATTGACGTGGCCAGAATTGTGTTACTACCCACTTACTCCTAGTGGAGGCCAAGACATGTAAGAATGCGAGCATGCACTAACAAACACAGGCGATGCGTCTAAACAAACAAAAGACTTGCCTGACAGCGCTCTCGCCACTACAAACAATCACTGACTACTAGTCCCAGTTGCTCTGGAAACATATTCTAGATAGGCATAGATAAAAAAAAACCCTTCTCCTCTTTCTTATTGGCTGCCCTTTCAGGCTTAGATGTTGACGTATAACTCCACGCATGCGCTATGTTTACTATACGGTGGGCGGGAATTCAAGACTCAGTGTCCGCCATCTTGTTTCGGTTCCCGCTAACCCCTCCCCCTCATCTCCCCGAGTGCCCAGACCAGGTTAACGATTGACTCCTATTTATGGTTTTGCCCCCCCCCCTGCTAACGATCATTGGACCGTGTTGTGTTTTGGAAGCGGTAGGAAAAGCTGATCATTGATACGCTGCACCCGGTGAGTGAGTTATCTATTGGCGGCGGAAGTTAAAGGAATACCCTGGTTCAAAGAACAATGATAGGCAAGGAACAGATTTCGGTGGCATGTACCGGTTCTATTCCTTTCTCCCCGCCTCGGGCCTCGCTCATTGGTGGAGGCCGCGGTGTGGCCGGTGTGATTGGTCGGTGATGGCCGGAAACCAGGCTAAGGAGGAGGCGGGAGAGCTGAAGCACCGAACTAGGACATGGTACCGACTTTGCCTGTAGCGGAATCCTAGAGCTGTGTATTCCTAATTATTTGGTGCCTTTTGTCTTCCCCGAACGACACTTGTCTACATTCCTGCACTGTATAACTAGTCAACTAGGGGCGGTGCTGCCAGTTCGGCGTTGTTTACGGCGAATTCGTGTTTGTTATTAATTAGGCTTTCCTTTAACTCACCTCCCAGAGAATAAAGCCGAATGGTGCTATTAAAAACTAATAATGATTTTGTCTTACTCTTTATTGGCTTCTGTTGAAGGGTGGGCTTGCTGCCCCTGTTTCATATGTGATTGTAGGGGGGTAGATCTTCAAATTAACTTCAATAATTGAGTGATGATAAGAGACATATAGTTGGCCTACATTTTTAAGTCATTATGGTTTCTGAATTATTAAGCTTTTTGTTCAGCCACTCTCCAATTTGTAAATTCAGTAGCTATCTGGTTGCTAGTGTCCAGTGTACCCTAGCAACCAGACAGTGGCCCGAATGACAGGTTGGCACATGCCAGAGGGCCTGCAATAAAATAAACAACAATCGTATTTTCACAGAGCAGTTGTTTTTGCCCCCACCACAACAACCAGATAGTATTTCATTTACCAGGCTGGAAAGAAGAAGAGGAAGTAAATTTTGTTTTTGCATTTTTGGGGGTGGGGGAGGGATCACAATCACTACAAAACTAGTCATTCACATATTTTATTACAAAACAAACATTGATGGGGTTAGTCACTTTGTGTGGTTGCATTTGGAACTATATTAATGTACACATTTGGATAGCGAAAACAAGACTTTTGTTGTATTTTTTCTGAGACTTTTCATCACGTCTGGTTGTTGTGGCCAATGTTGAAGGTTGCACAGCAGTTTACAGTTTTTGGACAGTCAGTCCTCCCCAACCCAATTAGTAACTGTTTAAGTCTGAATCACTTATGAATTGTCAATGTTTGGCATTGAATTGGCAGACCACATTGAGCCATGCAGGGCAACAATTTCACACTGCACTGCCTGTTTGCATCAGGTACGCGTTAAAGCATCTCTAGAAAGCAGTCCATATATATATATATATATATATATATATATATATATCAGGCATGGGCCCATTTATGTAATATGTCAGGCCAAATAATCACTATAAATAACTATTATAAGTTTGGACTAAAGAAAATGTCCGCTAGGTATATGGATTCGGGGCTTCTTGTATGCAGCAGAAATACATGTACAAAACAACCTGACTGATAAGTCAATTTATTTGTTGAGATGATTTATACCTTAAGGTGAACGAATATTGGTAGGTTGGCTGGGGCTTATATGCAGCCTTGTCGGTAACAAAGCTTTTACCGGCACTAGTGTTTTCCTAAATGGTCACCTTTCGAGAAATTTTGATCCTATATAGTGGACATTCCTTTGAGGCATCTATGACAACCCAGTCTATCATTTTTTTTTAAAATATCTATAGCTATATAAAAAGTTTTTATCACACATACTTGCATGCACAATGTTTGGTGGGGACACCAGGCTTCACGTTATTATGAGAATTCTAGGAACATGCTGTTACAGTTTATATACGATTTTACCACTTATTTATATGTCTTTAATGGGCATGGGAATTGTGATTAACATTTTAATGATATGTTTGCTCACCGACATGAATATTTAATTGATACTTTACACTGATTGGTGGATGTTTGTATTTATACATCATGTGACGACCACTGGGTGCATCCTGACGACGGTTCTGAGAGAACCGAAACGCGTTGATGTGGGGTAGTTTGTAACACTCCAATAAAAGAAATACTTTGATCACTGTAACCGTGAGTGCTTCTGATTGCATCTATATATATATATATATATATATATATATATATATATATATATATATATATATATATATATATATATATATATATATATATATATATATATATATATATAATGTCCAACATTACTAGCACTCAAAACAATGCGAAGCCAGTGGTGGATGATCAAAGATGAGGTAAATAGCAAATGGAGGATCAGAAGTGAAAAAGTGCTTTATTTTCATGTAATATTACATGTTAATTTCAACTACAGTGTGTGCTGATCCTCCATTTGAGATATATATATTTATATATATATATATTTATATATATATATATATATATATATATATATATATATATATATATATACATATATACATTTTTTACAGCTGCAATGTGTGAAATCTAAGGAGGCTGTCTACATTTAATATTGTTATACGTGCTAATTAAATAATGTGATAGACTGCCTTTTACTAGGAATGCATCCTAAGCAACCATACCAGCTGTATATGAAATTGTATAGTGGTGGTTCCCTCTATTATGTAGGGATAACACACAGCATTTTAAATTTGCCTTCTGACTCATTCCAGTTTTGAAATTGGGGTCAGTGACCACAGTAGCCAATTCAATTTTATTGGTACTTTTATTTTATTAATCAATTTTATTATACTTATTTTGTATTACTTTTGTTTCTTTTTAGGCCCTCCTCTTTTAATATTTCTGTTTCTCTTAGAAACCAGTGCCTGACTGCTAGGTTTAATGGGACCCTAGCTGCCAAAACTGGAGAGCTGCTGAACAAAAAGCCTAAATAATACAAAAACTGCAAATAAAAATGAATAGCAATTGCAAGCTGTGACAGAATAGTACTCTCTAGATCATACTAAAAGTTACTTTAAGGATGAACATTAATTTAAAGAGAACTTTAGTTTTTCTTCATATCTTTTTAGTTACTGCCTGGTCATTTTACATCGTGAAAACAACAGCTGCTTAATCTGTTCCTTATCATGTACAGTACTAAAAATATAGCCTTTGGCTTTATGACTCAAGCTACAGAACTTGACAGTTGTTGGAAAGGCACACTTTCCCAGACATTCTTACTTAAGTAAACCACTAGTTAATCTGTATACTTATTTTTAAATGACAGAAGCAATAAAACCGTAATACCCATAATAGATAGAACTTGCTGTGTTTCAATTCCCTGTCCTTGCCTGACAAAGTAACTGAAATGATAAGCATCAAACTTGCTCCATCTATGTCTTTTTTTCAATGCCTTTCACTTGTTTAAAAATAGTCAGATAAGACTTATCTTAGCTTTACATCAATACAGGTCCTCTGTGTGTATAAACTTTCCCGATAATGTGCATATCTGCCAACGCTTATGTGTTGGAGAGTGTCCATTAAGAATTCTGTCCTTTTATAGGTTTGTTTATTTTGTGTACACTAAGACACACCACAGAGGGTGTCATTTTCTGGATTACAATTTTTATTTACATATCAGCACTTGGAGAATTAATTGAGAATTACCTGTGTGTAATAAATCATGCAGCCTTCCAGGTCACTCTTTCAAGCGTTTTCTGCTATTTGTTGCTGGGTTGATTTGATGTCCCTGCTCCTGGTAAATAAATAAATAATAGTAATTAAAAAAAATAGACCAGTATCACCCCTAATGACAGCCACAGTTAGCGTGGCAAACAATTCACTGCACTGCTCTGAATTCTCCCCACTGTGGTGTAATCCCAGATTGCAACACCTTTGCACCATTCCAGACCCGCAGGTGTGGGCACAGCATGAAATTATATATCTGGCACATGGCTGTCCAACTGGCGGCCCTCGACCCCCCCTTCTTTGGCCCCCCAGATGCTGTGTCTGTTTACCATATGTAAATTTTAAAAGGTATCACTGTAGAGATAAACTGCCCCCTGCATTGTTTAAACCTCAAATTCAGACTAATCCCCTGTATTGTTCACACTTTTGACACCTCTATTGTTTATATCCTAAAGCCTGAACTGTTCACACCTGAGACCCAGACTGAAACTGCCCACATTGTTCACCTGTTCACACCTTATTCAAAATGCTAATGGCGCACCAGCACTGTGTCACTGTATGTAGTACATATTAGACCGAGAGCTTTACTTGTCTCCTGCTCTGTTCTGCCTTCCCTCCCTGCAGGGCTGGAACTAGGGGCAGGCAGAGTAGGCGCCCACCAAGGGCGCAATCATGGGGGGGCACACTTTTAAGGGGAATTTCCTTTCTTTCTTTTTTAAACCCTGATTTGCTTGGCCTTTAATAGTTTTTCAACTTTATAAACCCCATGTTCCAGACAGAATCACTCCCCAGCTCCCTTTTGGCAGCTGCTGGCATAGGTACATATTTGTGGGCAATATCTTGGCTGCTACTTGCACAGGTAAACAGATGATATGATGGATATTTGGCTGCTGCTGGCACAAGTACATATATGGAGGCAATAGTGTGTATTTTTGGCTGATGCTGGCACAGGTACAGATTGGGGGCAATATAAGGGATTGGCTGCTGCTGGCTTAGGTACATGGGGCAATATGGTGGCTGCTGGCACAGGTACACAGATGTTTGAGGGCAATATGATGGATTTTTGGCTACTGCTGGAGCAGATACTAATTGGGGCAATATGATGGATTATTTTGGTTGCCGCTGGCATAGGTACAGATTTGGGGTAAATATATGATGGATGTTTTGTTTTATGCTGGCACAGGTACAGATTGGGGCCTGGGGGCAATCTGAGGGATTGACTGCCATTGGTATAGGTACAAATGGAGGCAATATGATAGGTGCTGGCACAGGTACAGGGGACTATATGACTGGTAAGGTGGGAAATGGTAATGCAGGACTGGGTGGGGGGGCACTGATTGAAGCCTTTGCCTAGGGTGTAAAAATAACTTGGCCCGGCCCTGCCTCCCTGTGTGTGCCATTCTCTGCTTGCCCAGTGCTGCTTGTGTGTGCCATTCTCTGCTTGCCCTATGCTACCTGTGGAATGTAAGCCTGTTAGGGGTTTTGTTCTTGGGGTTATTAGCATTTGGAAATTGTTGTTAAGGGCCCCTAAGGTGTTTAATCATGTGTTGGGGGGTTGTTGTATTATCCACAGGGGAGGAGGAGGCATATGGATTTAAGGGTATGTTTTTAACATGACTTCAATTTTTCACATATGAGTGATGAGGGATTTCCCTGCAGTGAGCACCAACCATTTGTTTTTTTGGTGTGCTACCACCGTTAATGTGGATATGATCTTAAAAGTTCTTGTGGTAATATGGGTGTGGTTTACAGTGGGTGTGGTTTAAAAGGGGGAGTGGCCAACCCTGACTTCCATTATTGGCCCTCCTCCACATAGGCCAGTAAAATTTTGGCCCTCTGTACCACAGAACTTGGACAGCACTGATCTGGCAGATATTATGTTAGAGGTTAACCTCAGGTCCTCTTAGGATCTCAAATTAAATTCTCTCTTCCCAACACAATGTTTTACAGGTATCTGCAGCTAAGGCATGCCATAGAAACTCAATTCAGGAATGGACCAGTTGACACCATCCCCAGGAAAGTGGAGTTAGATATACGGGAATTTACACTTAAAAAAACGTTGTCTTTTATGCTCAACTGACCAGGCCCGGGAGTGTTTCACTAAGTAAACTTGTAACTAAATGGCAGAGAGATATACCTGTGCTCATTCCCGAGGAATGGGAGGATATACTAGATTCATGTTTTGATATGGTTATCTGTAGTAAGGACAAAATGACCCAGCTGAATTATCTACACAGGGTATACCTTACTCTATGCAGACTGTTATAACTGTAACCCTGTTATAAGGGATGTATGCCCTAGATGCTCCAACTCCCCAGCAAACTTTATGCATATGGTCTGGAGCTGCACAATTATACAAACATTTTGGAGAGAGGTAACACACATAATCCGTATGAGAACGGAAATCCCACTCCATATGGACCCCAAAGTGTTAATACTAAATCTAATGGAGGATATAGCTCCAAATAGAGCTCAGCGAACACTTGTAACTAGTCTCTGCATGTATGCCAAGAACGTAATAGCACTAAATTGGAAAGCTAGAGGTGAGCCAACAGCTCAGGGTTGGGAACAACTCATCAACAATGTGCTATCACTTTGGTTAAGTTTGGTTTATTGGAAAAATAAATAAAAAAAATAGACCATGTGGGGTTACTTCAGAAATTTTCTGAACCATTCCAAAACCAGCATTTTGCCTGTGTTTATATATCCATCTCCAGCCACTCCTGTGACATTAGAGACAATACCTCACATGTTTGGGTGTGCACTGTTATGTCACCCAAGGTTCAAAGAACTTTTAGAACTGTGGCCCGCCAGCCATCTGCATTTTTGCAACTGTCCTTGATTGTCAGCTTCAACCGACACAACTACTAGTAGCTTCTATTTCTACAGAAAGCCAAAGATAGAGTTCTATTAGTTTATATCATATATCAACCGACTACTATGTTACATTTACTACAGTTCTCTACTGCATTTCTCTACTGCATCATCTATCAATAAAAAGCACAAATAAGCAAAATGTGATAAGAAAATTACCCTTCAACTCATGTTTATTATATGAATAGGGGCAATATAACATTTATTGACAGTAAATCATAAAATGAGTATCTGAGGCTATGTTTTTACAGGTGTTGCCATCCAGCTTTTAAAGCTAGATTTTTTCACCATTCCTAAACTCTTCATGTATCCAGGAGAGAGAGTGTTGTGTGTGCATACCCTCCTATAGTGGCGTAACTAGCCGCAGGGCTCACACTTGACAGCTTCGGACCTTGGCTCTAGGGGATCAAACCTCCAGTAGCTATGCCACTGTCTTCCAGCTATTATACTGACGATAAAGGGACTATTTACTAACCATATCATTTAGTTTTTTCTAAAAATCTCAAAGAAATTGTACTTTTCCTATATTTCTTAAAAGGTCTTAAAATGCGAGATTTCGAGGTGTAATCTAAAGTGATCTAATTGGACCTCTTCAATTAAAAACAGTACCGGTACGGAAACCCGTTATCCAGAAAGCTCCGAATTATGGAATGCCTGTCTCTCATAGGGGTAAATTTATCAAAGAGTGAAGTTCCGCCACTAGAGTGAAATTCCGCAGCTCTCAATTCATTTCTATGGGATTTTGAAAGGCGTATTTATCAATGGGTGAAAGTTCACCCTTTGATAAATACGCCTATAAAAATCCCATAGAAATGAATGGAGAGTGGCAGAATTTCACTCTAGTGGCGGAACTTCACTATTAACTTCATTCTTTGATAAATATACCCCATAGAGTCCATTTTATCCAAATAATCCACATTTTTAAAATGATCTTTTTCTCTTTAATAATAAAAAAGTAGCTTATACTTTGATCCCAACTAAGATACAATTAATCCTTATTGGAAGCAAAACCAGCCTTTTGGGTTTATTTAATGTTTACATTTCCTAATAAGAAGATCCAAATCATGGAAAGATCCATTATCTGAAACCCCCAGGTCCTGAGCATTCTGGGTAACGGATCCTATACCTGTACCTTGTACTTGATCCAAACCAAGGTATCCTTTATACTTACTGAAGGCAAAACCAGCCTATTGGGTTAATTAATTATTTACATTATTTTTTAATAGACTTAAGGTATTCAGATCTGTTATCCAGAAACCCCAGGTCCTAAGCAATCTGGATAACCGGTCCCATACCTGTGTTCATATTTTGTACTGCATCGTTGGCGATTTTTTTTTGTTTGTACTTCTTATATTTGGATCTTTCAATCAATTCAATGACGTTCAAGGTTTAAGAGTTTGTGAGTTTAGTTGTGGCCTCTAAAGTCCATATTTTAAATGGAATGACTACAGAGAAGCTGCTTTTTTTCATAATAAATGAAGAGTTCATGCCAAGCAACTTTCCAATTTAGCTTTAAAAATGTTAAAAAGTTTAAACGTTGGCATAACTAGAAGTTACTGGGCCTCACAGCAAAAACATTTTCAGGCCCCATGTTCCACCTGAGCTCCACTGTAGTCACTGGGTGTGCTTTCTCTCTATTTACACTCCTGGTTTTAAAGGAATTGTTCACTGTAAAAATAAAAACTGGGTAAATAGATTGTATGTGCAAAATAAAAAAATGTTTCTAATATATTTAGTTAGCCAAAAATGTAATGTATAAAGGCTGGAGTGACTGGAAGTCTAACAGAACACTACTTGCTGCTTTGCAGCTCACTTGGTTTCCACTGATTGGTTACCAGGCAGTAACCAATCAGTGACTTGAGGGGGACACATTGGTCATATCTGTTACTTTTGAATCTGAGCTGCATGCTAAGGATTAATTGCAAACTCACTGAACAGTTATGTCCCATGAATTCCCCCTTCAAGTCACTGATTAACTCAGAGTTAGAGAGCTGAAAAGCGGGAAGTAGTGTTCTGTTATGTGAGACATCCAGTCACTCCAGCCTTTATACATTACATTTTTGGCTAACTACAAATTTCAGCAACAGCAAAACATAGTCTTGGAAAAAATGTCTTGCATCAAATTATGGTTGTGCATGCTAAATAATATTTTTGGAAGATGTCCCAGAGTGCTGCGGGTGTCTACTTTGGTTAAATAACGCATATTGAATTAATAGTTACATTTCTTAAAAGCAAAGGTCACAACAGGGAAGGGATGTGTCAACTTCTGGTTCATGCAGTGAGCTGTATTGCTTCCTTGGCTAACTGTCATAGTACATTACATCTTGTGATTATCGAATGCATACTTTGTAGCACATACTCTTTTTACAAGAAGTGAAATTATGCACAGAGAAATGTCTCCCTGTAGCTTTGAATGGTGAAGGGCTAATGCTAGTCATTTTTTGTTTGTTTTTTCCCCTTTTTGCATTAGTAATCCTCAAAACGAAACATAATGCAATTTCTCCAGCTTTGCTGATCTGTAAAAGCAGGGATTTTACTTGTGTTCAGTATAGTATTTTTATCATTATTGTTACACTTAACTCAGGGGTGTCCAAATTGCAGCCCGAGGGCCACATGCGGCCCAGGATGCATATGAATGCGGCCCAGCTTGAAACGATTGGTTCCCGAGGAAACGTCATGTCGCAAAGGATATAGGAGGAGGGGCGACTCTGCCCATTGGCCAGCTAGTAATAATAATATAATAATAAGTCTATTTAATATCCAGTTGTCCCATATTCCAGTATATAGCTCCATCTGGTTATCCAACTGGCATTGTAGTTCTTTTCTGTGTATTTCCTTTACTTTTAAAAATCAAATGTGTTTGTGTATTTCATGTGTGGCCCCAGACAATTTTTCTTTATCCAATGTGGCCCTGCGAGCCAAAAGTTTGGACACCCCTGACTTAACTGGTAGAATTGAGCTCTAGTTCAAATGAGGGCACTCCTATTAAGAGAACTGACCAAAGAAGGATATGGCACAGTTTCAGGTGATAAATAACTCCGCCAATAGGTGTCAAGCTTCTCAGGATTGTTGGGAATTTGGTGTATTGTCCATCATTGTCTCATCTGTTGGTATTGTATGCTAAAACAACGTGCAGTGGGGGCACCCACTGGTAAAATTGTAATATGTAATGCAATGTTATCACTTTGTGTAACAACCTGGATTTAACATTAAAGGGGTTGTTCACCTTTAAATAAACTATTAGTATGAGGTAGAGAGTGATATTCTGCAATAATTTGCAATTGGTTTTCATTTTTGATTTGTTTTTTTTAAATTATTTATCTTTTTATTCAGCAGCTCTTCAGTTTGCAATTTCAACAATCTGGTTTCTAGGGTCCAAATTACCCTAACAACCACACATTGATTTGAATAAGAGACTCAAATATGAAAAGAAGAGGGCCTGAATATAAAGATGAGCAACAAAAAGTAACAATACATTTGAAAGCTGTCAGAAGAAGAATGCAGATATTTTGGAAACTATAAAATATAAATAATGAAGACCAATTTACATATTGCTTACAACTGGCCATTCTATAACATACTAAAAGTTAACTTTAAGGGGTTGTTCACCTTCAAAACACTTTTCAATTCAGTTGTTTTTAGATTGTTCCCCAGAAATAAGGGTAGGACTACACAGCCAATTCCGCCGCGATCCAACGCGCTGCGCAAAATCGCAGGCGTCATGACGCTTGCAACGGAATCAAGGTAAGTAATTAAATTTTCGCATCGTGTTGCAGCATTGATGCGACACGACTGTCGGATACAGAAGCTGCACGCTGAGTCTGCATCCGACAGTCATGTCGCATCAACAATGCGACACGATCCGACACTGCCATTACTTATCGTGTTTCCATCGCATCCGACGTGACGCCTGCGATTATGCGCAGCGCGTCGGATTGCGGCGGAATGGGCCGTGTAGTCCTGCCCTAAAAAGAAGACTTTTTTTCGATTACGTTCCATTATATATATATATATATATATATATATATATATATATATATATATATATATATATCTAGGCAAAAGATGAGCACTCATTGGACTTTTCAAAACCAAAAAAGTGTCTTTATTTTTTCTTCAACGTTTCGGCTACATTACATTAGCCGTCCCATTAGCCTGAGGACGGCTAATGTAATGTAGCCGAAACGTTGAAGAAAAAATAAAGACACTTTTTTGGTTTTGAAAAGTCCAATGAGTGCTCATCTTTTGCCTAGATATTACATTTGAATTCGATTAGTAGCACCTTGGCATATTCCTTTTTCTGTTTTCTGAGTGCACACACTTAAGGACTAGTACTATATATATATATATATATATATATATATATATATATATATATATATATATATATATATATATATATATATATATATATATATATATATATATATATATATATATTTTTTTTTATTATTTATGTTTTTCCAAAATCTAAGTTTAAAGTTGAATGTTCGTGTCTCTGGTGTTTGTGTCTGTCAGCTCAGTAATTCAGGTTCAGATTCTAAACTGTTATAATTTTGCAACATTTAGTTGATACATTTCTCTGCAGCATGTCTTGAATAGGGTCGATTCGAGTTTTTTGTTTTTTTTAAAAAAAAATTTCATTTTCAAAAGTCCAATTCGGCAGGTATTAGATGGCGAATAGTCAAATTCGAATTCTTAAAGAGACATTACATGATACATTTTGAACTTCTAATTTAGAATTTTTTTTTAAACTCTAATAGAATTTGGACTCTTCCCTTGTCGAGTTCCACTAAAATAAACTTGAAATTCGAATTTAAAGATTCAAATTTTCAATTCGATCCTTGATAAATTTGCCCCTAGTTGTTGCATTGTTACTATTCCTGTACACTAATAACACCAAAATAGGTGAGGCAATTGTATATAAGATATAATTCATTGTTATGGTCTTTGAGATAACGACATACAAGTAATGGTTGTCAGTGAATCAAGTCCTAGATGTTCAAGGCAGATTTGAGATGGCCATATAAAGATAAATTAATCCAAGAATCTTCATAGGGTACTGTCATTCCTCTTCCATTCTGGTTAATTTGCATGTGTTTTCTTCGATTGACTGGAACGATTCACCCAGTTGGCTAAAGGACATGCAAATTATCCTAAGAAGGAATGGACATGTGCAGTAGTGCAGCATTTTCTGAATTCTCTATATTGCCATTCTGTGAACAGGGTCTGCTGTCCTAAGGGCCGGCAAAAATTTGGGAGCAGCAAATAGCAGCTTTAGTGAAAGTTATCTTAAAGGAAGTTTAACTGCATGATTCACCCATGTGTATGCACCCTTAGGGGCAGATTCACTAAGGGTCGAATTTCGAAGTTAAAAATACTTCGAAATTCGACCCTCGAATTGAAATCCTTCGACTTCGAATATCGAAGTCGAAGGATTTAGCGCTAATCCTGCGATCGATCGATCTAAGGATTTTTCGTTCGATCGAACGATTAAATCGTTCGAATCGAACGATTCAAACGATTTTAATTCAACGATCGAAGGAAAATCCTTCGATCAAAAAAAGATTAGCAAACCTATAGGGACCTTCCCCATAGGCTAACATTGACTTCGGTAGGTTTTACCTGCCGAAGTAGGGGGTCGAAGTTTTTTTTAAAGGGCAAGTACTTCGACTATCGAATGGTCGAATAGTCGAACGATTTTTCGTTCGATTCGTTCGATTTCGTTCGAATTCGAACGAATTTAACCAATTCGATGGTCGAAGTACCAAAAAAATACTTCGAAATTCGAAGTATTTTTCATTCGAATCCTTCACTCGAGCTTAGTGAATCGGCCCCTTAGTGTTCCACATATAGCCATAGCATTCTTAGTGCCCTAAGTAGAGTACTTACCGATTACTGGGCCTTGTTTACCGTTACTGGTTCAGCATTTTGCACACAACTTGTACAAACAATTTGCCTATTAAAATGCTATATTTATTGCTGGTCTGTCAGTAACTTATATCTGCCCGTGTATGGGGAGCCTTTTACGCCCCACCAGGGCTGTTGCTCTCTGCATGGAGTGCTGGATTACAGACCAGACCTGTCCTTACTGCCTTCCTTTGGGCAGGGGGTAAGTACAGAGCCCTAATCCTTCCGTTCCCTAACTTTTGTGACAGCCCTCACATTTTGAATCTTGTGCAACCTAACATAGACCACTCTAATTTTGAACAGCAGTCCCCAGGTCTCTGTGCCATTCAGCATGCTTTCTTTTTTTTTTTTTTAATTAATTAGAGGTATACATCTGGTGCCAAGATTTTATTTATTTATTTTTTTACCAAAAATATCACAAGGAAAAAACAACCTGTTAGTTTCTTCTAAAATAGGTGGCAAGTCAAAGCTATAGATCATAGAAAATACACAATATTTTGCCAACAATGTAGTACCTACTTTTCTGTGTCTATGGTTATGCTATAGGGAAAAAAAATCTGGTAAAACACGGGGCCGGTATTACAAATTTACCGGCAATGTAGCTGCCGGTAATTTGTAATACCCTTAAAAAAAAAAAGCCCTTGGCCCGCCCACGATTCGCTCAGACTTTAACTTTTTTCAGGCTTCTGGTCATTGTGCATGTTGCTCTGCCCCATTTTGCGGCACAGTGCATGGCCACACCCCCTTTTGCATCACAGACCACCCCGTTTTCTTCCCGCCCCTCACCGGCCGGTAAATTTTTTTTAGAAAAGGTGGCAACCTTAAGCGCAACAAAGTATGAGTATTTCTTAATGTACTTATTATTGTGCAGTCATTTAAGCAGTGCATTTAAGCTATATTAAAAATGCTTCCATGTCCTGCAATTTATTTGTATACCCATGACCCTTTAACAATGTCAACAATTGTTTGCACAAAACAATCTGGTTTCAAAACAGAAAGCCAGCCTAAATATCATATTTTTTCTGTGTGGCTAGTGAAAATCTCTGAGAATCCTTGTGTATAGTAGTTTTCTCTACCACTGCAAGTAATGTTAGTGTTAATGGAGCAAGCTCCATGCTATCTTGATTACCGTACAGCAAGTGTATATGTGTGTGTGTTCTGTCTGACCAATTAGATTGCCAGCATTGTGCCACATACTGATAAATGTATGTACAGAAGTGGCATATATTTTTGTTGACCTTGGATTAGAGTGACTTTGCAATGCCTACCTGCACTGTTAGATTAGCTGCACTCATTCCGATGTGCAGTTTCTGGATTCAGCTGGATTCGTACACAAAGTCACCTTAACCTTTTCAGTGCAGCATATATTAAGATGCAAGTGTTGCTTCCCCTCCCCCACCTCCTCCACACAAACAATATTAGTTAAATATTCTGTGCTTTATCATAACTAAGAACTCTTATCTGAAACATGACACACTACACTAAACAACTTTGTTTTGTTTCTTTCTGTTGTGTAATGAAATAAGCATAGTTACAGTTCCCTTTTTTTTTACTTTTGCTGCTTAGGAATACAGTATATGTGAATAAAAGTGCTTCTGCTGTGTAAAGTATATTGTTTGTTCTTTAAAGTCACTCGGTCTGACCCCTGGTTATCTCAAGGTAACTTAAACAGGAAGTGTAACAGGGGAGGTGAATGACAAGAGCCTTTGCCAATAGCTGCATTACAGTATCATGAAATAACAAAGCCCAGCCAATAGGCAGGCACGGGAGGATGGGCTTGGTGTCATGTAGCAAGCTAGATTGAATGCCTTTGACTGTTAAAGTGGAAGGAGGCTGCAGGATTTTTCATTGGAGACTTGGGAGTTTTTCCCTTTAGACAGGGGTCAGCTGAAAGACAAAGAAAAATGGCGAGTAGTTTGCAAGGAGAGCAGCCCCTGTTTGCTTGGGCTTTGCCCTGGATCTTCTACAGCCTTTCCCTTGCATATTCTCATGCCTTTGTCCTTTCTTCTCCTTTTTTGCTCTTTCCCGTGAGGGGGGAGGAAAGTGAGAGTGCAGCTGAAAGGGAAAAATAGCAGTGCTTGTGCTTTTACATAGCCTGATGTGATTTGACTTTCTCAACGAAATGTTGGTCTATCTGGTAAGTACCCTTTTCCCTTCTTTTGTGTGCATTGAAGTATTAAGCCATTGCAGCTTCACTGTGGAGCCCAAGTTTGTACAGTCTAAGAAAATGGCCCCCTTTACATTCCTAACATACCTTCTGCTGCACCTCTTTCACTGAGTGTCGGTTTTGCCAGTCCTTGAAAAAGCATGCCTTTTCCCACTTTAAAGGAAGAAAAGACTTTGATAAGAACTCTCTTAAAGTCCAGCTAATATTTGGAAAGGAAATTTGCTATACTAAGGCAGCTGATATTCTGTTAGGTTGAGTATAGAGTAAGAGGAACAAAGGAGTGTGTATTTAAATGTGTGTAATGCGTGCAGTCACAGCACAACCTTAATATTGATACAGAACCTTTAACCCTTTTCAGAATGCTGACCTGTTACATTTTTGCTATGTGTTATGCTGCTTTAGTTGAAGCAGTGTTTTTATAAAAGTGAAATAGCACCTTCTGTGGATAAAGAAGTTATTAACATAAGGCCTTTCTGTTCAGAGCTATTTGGATTCTCCTGGAATTATTACCCATGTTTGTTAATTGTTTAGTCTACTGTATTAAGCTGACGTGCACATTTTTTTCCCGTTTTCATTTTTTCATTCACATTTTTGTGTGTGGGTATAAGCTTTCTTCAAACTGCTCACTACAAACCTACATTTTAAGCTCACTTTGTCCCCGATGTTACCTTAAAATTCAATTTATTTATTCATCCACTGTGTTGCTTATGCAGGTAAACCATTCAGTTGCTAAATGTTTGCTTTAATTATTTAAACAAACATGAACCTATCAATGACAACAAAAGACAGCCAGTGACCCTGTACATTTTTGTCATTTAACAGATGCAGACCTGGAATACTTAAACCTGGTGTAGTTGCAAATAAGGTATGAAGGTCATTGGAATGTTAGTGGTGCTGCAATACATTCCAGATCATAACTAGGAATGTTCTGCAGGCCAGAAGCACAGTATTGGAGGTAGCATGAGCAAGTGCTTTTCTCAGACCTTGCCTAATTCATAGAGACTCCAGTGCTATGTTGACAGTTTTTCCTGTTTTTAATCCAGAATTCTAGTTTATGCTGCTAGATCCAGGCCTTTAGCCAGCATGACCTTGAGATGCTGCTGCCTTGGAGTTTGGAGAATGAAGGACAAAGTTTGTTTGTGCAGGTTTGAAAGTGAATAAAAACTTCATAGGATAAAGCTGAGCAGTTTCCAAACAGTGACAGCTTAGAACTGTGTCTATGTGCACAAGTATAAATTGACTGATGGACAGCAAGAGAAAAATGGTGCCTGTGCAATAATAACTGTTTTTTTTTTTATTCCACTTTGAATGACCGTCGGTTACATTTTAAAGGGGATGTGCATCTAAAAACTTAGTGTGTAATGAAAAAAGTGTAGTTAAAAGCAAATTTCCTATATACATTCATTTATTAATTTTTAATAATTAACAGTATATGTAAATGTGATTGTTATTGAAAACTTCATTTGTTTTTGGCTATTTGTTATGACTACAGTAACAGGGTAGGGGTAGAGTAGAAGTTGGTTCTCCTTGACTTCTGCTGAAACCTGTTACGTTGTTTCAGGAGACAGAAACCAGGCTGCATATACTATAAAATAGGCAGGCAGGTACTACTTTCAGTAAAATTGCTATTTTATATTGGAAAGTTGCCTCAAATTCATTGAATTTCATTCGTGTTAGGGTGGAGATCCCTTTTAATTGATGATAAAGTATCGAACAAATGGTTAATAGCCTTCCCAATAAAATTGAATAGTTATCTTTAGGGGGACTGTCAATTGGCTACAGGTAGAAATATCCTTCCATTAGGTTACGCTCCCCTCTTATGTGTTTTTTTTATTGGAAACAAAATAGTGGGTTCTGTATATGAGATGCTTGAAACTCAAAAGTGAGAATTCCAGCTCAAAACATGTAATTTTAGGAGGAGTGTCCAGATTTGGGCATATAGTAGGTATGGGGAATTATTTTGGCCCTACATTTGAAGATCTGCTTGTCTGGCAAGGTTGCTAAATGAGGGGATATTTCTCTGATATAGGGCCTAATGATCGCATCATAATGAAGGAGAAACAGGCAGTCCGAGTAAGGACCGCATCATCAAGCCAATGCGGTCGTCCCTGTGAAAGGATTTTTAAGGCTAGGGACAGCCAATTGCAGATTGTGGAGAAACACATGCTGGGCATCTGCTGCCCCTCTGCTCTTGCCTGCACCCAGAAGAATTGTCTTTGCTCAGGTGCAGGCAGGCGTGGTGGATTTTGGCACTGAAATTCGACGTTTTGCCTTTTGTGCCAAAATCTACCTTGCCAACAGAAAAGAAAAGGGGGGTAGACGGGCAGTGGATTCTCCACCTGCGTAGAATCTGTATCTTCTTCCTCTTGCCTAAATTTGTCCAATCAATATCAGGATGATTTTTCTAGAGAAAAAGTTGCCTTTTAGTCACTTTTCTCCTGCAAATAATATTTGTAAAATTACCAGTGGCTGTAAAGGTTTTACTCACCAAGGTATTTAAAGACAAAGAAAGTGTTTTAATTGTATCAACAGGGCTATTCTACCTGAAGGGAGTTGTCCACATTTTTGTAAGGTCCTTCCAAAGTGGTAGAACTTTGTAAAAGAATTCCCAGAGTCTTTGTAATTCATTTGCTTACAATTTATCCTTTTGACAGACAATAGAATTAACGTTATGCAATAGATTGTGGACTGTGGGCGCATGTGCATTAGCACTTGTTGCCAATTTCCTTGACTTATTGCTGCCAGTTTTTGCACAAGCATGGTTCCCAGGGATTGGGTAAACTCTTGTAACTTAAAAAGCATGCAAAGGGAGCATTTTTACTGGGAAAATGTTTTCTTTTGCAAAGTCCTACAGTTTTGGTAGGACTTAGCAAAAAGTTGGACAACCCCTTTAAAGGTAACTTCATGCATGACACACTGGGGTTATTTTTTTCTGGTCAGATTCTTAAAGTGGAAAAAATTAATTTTTTCGTAGAAAAGAAAAAAGTCACTCAAAAATTTTGATTTATTAAAATCCAAATTAAATTTTTTTTACCTTTGCCAAGGTCATGTAGAAGTCCATGGCAGATGTCCCGTTTACAATTGGAAAATATCCTTATCTGCGCTGGATTTCGAACAATAATCCGATTCATTTGTGGTGTTTGGGCATCAAATCCGAAAAATTCGTACAATTTGGATTTTTTCACGATTTTATTGAGTCTTTTCCCTCTCCAGATTTTTTTGAGTAAATGTATTGATAAATACAGTAAAAATGTGCACAGGAGTTTGGCCAAAGTGGTTTTAAGAAAATAGTGAGAAATGTATGGATTTTAGTAAATAACCCCCATAGTGTCTCATTGGTTATTACTGCTGCTTTGTGTCACTGAATCCTGATAAAGTTCCAGAGTGGGCTTCTCTCTGTCTTTGTGTGGGTTTATCTTTCATACTTCAAAAAACTTGCAAAACAGATTAAAGAACTAAACCCTAAAAATGAATATGGCTAGAAATTAAATATGTTTCATGCATTGAACCAGCTTAAAGGTTCAGCATCTTTATAGTAGTAATGATCCAGGACTTCAATGTTGTGACATGAGTTTCCCATCTTGTATTATGTTAGTAGTGTCTGAGACACGCACATGCTTGGTGTGCTTTGAACGGCTGATGAAAAGCTAAACTTAGGGATCATCTGAAATCAGCCATTTAAGCTGACTATACAGGGCTGATTATTAATTTATGATGCTAACTCTACTGGTTTCTGACCTGCCATATGACAATAATCTGTATTATGTACTAATCAGCCTTATGTTGTGATATCTATATGATGTGTTTTGATAATAATATGCATGGTCCCTAAGCTCAGTAAGCGACAACAGCACAGAGCATGTGCAGTGAATCTGCAGAAAAGAAGATGGGAAGCTACTGGGGCAAATATGTCATCTTTGTTGGGGCAAGGACTGATATCATTGGGTAAAACTCTGTGAAGCCAGCCAGTTAATACGATTCTATACGTATTCTATAAAGTCTCTGCTGTTCTGCTCTATGTCTCTGCAATATAGTCTTAATGCATTACTTGCTAGTTGCTCTAGGACCACCATGTTCTGATGTAATTTGGCAAACCCTGGCCAGCTTTGGACAGATGCTTGGCTGGGCTTTCTTTCCTATTTGTAGCCCCTAAACCCAGTGTTAATGTTAGGCTTTCTAAGCCTAGGTCGCACAGTGTGGCCTTAGCATGTACTGCTTGCTCGTTGCTTGGATTACTGCACAGATTGGTTAACAAAAGGAACAAAAGGGCAGGACTTTAACATATATACAGTTAGTACTTACAGTATCTGCCGTGGCGCTTTGGTGATGTAAGACGTGTCTGCATGAAGTGTGATTTTACAAATTAGAGGAACGCAGATTGTAATAAAACTATTGAACGATGGGGCTGCATTATAAAACACTCTTTTACCCTTACCTTGCCCTTTAAATACACAAATGTAAAGCTCATTCAACAGTGAATGTTTGAAACATGCTTAGTTATTCCAATTGAGACATGAGTTTGTCTAAACTCAGTGACCAGAAAGTTTTGGGAGTCAAGCCTGTTCTCATCAGATACAGTTTCATTACTTAACCCCGGGCAAACACTCCCAGAACTCGTGTTAAACTCCTCCTCTTGGAGTGCTAGTCTAAATTCAATTAACGCTTATAATACAACCGCATAAGCAGAAACAACAGGGTAAAATACAGCAACATCTTTATCAAAACAATTTTAGAGATAACTCACTGTGACACTATTCGGATTAAGCACCTTGTTCATTACTAAGAAGTATGTGACAACTGTTTCCCCTTGCTTATTAGTTGACCACCCTCTGCCTTTTCCGCCTCTAAATTCTGCAAATAAATTCTGTAAATATAACATCTGACTTATATTGGGTAATGAACTTGTTGGAAACTTGAACTTAACTACAACTATAATATTCTCTTTAAAAAACATAAATGCTAACTTTTTAGATTGTAAACTCTGTTGTGCAGAGCCCGCTTTATCTCATTCAGGTAATGGATGTATTTCCTTTTCTGTATGTTTAATGTATGCACCTATCTTTTTTTACAGCACTGCAAAATATGCTGGCACATCATAACTACATGCTAATTCTAACTTTTGCAGACTAAATACATGGCATATTTCCTACCTTCTGGCTAGTACTCTATATATGATTGGCTCACAGTGTAACTGTAGATGTATGAGCCATATGGAATGTTTTTACTTTACAGGTTTTGTTGCAATATGATAACAGATTAGTTTTAGTATTTTACATTGCATTAGTACTGTTATTAACTTGTGTTTAAAGCGCCAGCATATTCTGCAAAGCTCAAAGTTGTACAATAGATGGGTCTATTCACTAAATATACAATTATATAAAAAAATTAACCTATAACTGTACAGTTATCTTCTGTTAGTTAGAGGAAAACAATCTATTTCCTGCGGATAATCTTCAAATAATAGTTTTGTTGTGAAGGTATAGAATGATAGCTTTAGGTAAGCTCCTGGTTTTAATGATTTTGGCTACTACTATATTTTAACATGACTTCCCGAAGTTACATTTACCCGGGCAAAGCATAATCTTCATTGGTGGCCAACATTTCAGCCCTTATAAGGTTAAAAAAACTGTAATGGTTTCGATGTCTGTGAGTAAAGGCTCAAGCTTTTAAGATATGGCATGTCTTTACTATTTATCAGTCTCTGAAGCATATTTATTGTTACTTCTTACCAACTATTTTAAGAATCACCTGTTTATATTTCAACAGTGCCTTCAAAACACACATCCATAAATGTAAACAAGCCATATGCTTCTATACTGTGTTCCAGTTAATTGTGTGTGTGTGTGTATGTGTATATATATATATATATATATATATATATATATATATATATATATATATATATATATATATATTATATATATATATATATATATATATATATATATATATATATATACACACACACCAATCATGTTGCCCATGGCACGAAATAGTGAATGTGATCTTTGTTATTCATACTATAGCTGGGACTATTACTGTAACTGAAAACCCAATATAAAATTTTGCATAGCGAAAACAAAACACACACAACATATTCTAAGCAGCTTTTCAATGTACATTGATTTCCAATATCATTGATTTGAACATAATTTGTTAATGGAATTGCTATTGAGAACTTTTTTTCTGTTTTTGTTTTTTTTGCTATATAATGCACTGATGGTTCTCACTACATCAGGTGATCCCACTGGTGTCTAATAAAAGGGCAGCCAAGTTTGGGAGTGTTACTTTGAAAGCAGCTAGTAAGTTGCAGGTAAAACTTAGTCCCTTTGTAAAATGTATAATTAAGCAATTGAATTCTTAATGAATCAGATGAAAATTAAGCGTAGGACTGGCCAGATATGGGATGACTTTGACGTAGTTGGCCAGCTTAAATATATTGCAATATATGGACAAACAATCCCTGTGTTGTTTAAAGGGTAAGGCATTTTTTAGTAGAAGTATGCACAAAATGTCTCTGTCTTAAATATATTGATAATGGGTTGAGTGCAGAGGACCTCTTGTATTTGTCTCACTACATCTACCTTTGAAAAATTGTTGCAGTGGCCAGGCTCTGTCTTGCTCACTTCTTTTTAGGAAATGGGTCTGGACTGGAGGAGAGCAAATTACGGCTACTATGCATTATTCAAATTCTACATTTTGGTGTGATGAAGCACTATTAGTAGTTTCCACTCCCACCCTTTACTTTCCCCTGGATGAACACCTACTTTCAGCGATATGTGAAACAACAGTAATACAGTGCTTTCTCGATTTATCAATCAGTGCTGGAATCACAGGCTAAAGCTTATTTTCATGCCAGTGTAGATTACAAGTTTGACTTAAATTCTGGTTTAGTTATGCCTCATATTGGCACATCAGAGGCATAATGACATGCTTGAAGTTCATTCTTTCTTCCTGTGTTTCAGTTGGTCAGCTTGTGTGACCAAATCATATACAGACTGATTGGCCAGCTTAGGCTAGGGCCAGACAGGCCGAAATCAGCCTCCTGAAATCCACAAGGTGATTTCAGCTCCTGACCCGTAGCTGTATCTTCTTCTTGTGTCGGCTCTGGTGCAAACACACACCGTGATTTTCAGGGAAGAAATGCCAGAGTTTGCATTTAGCGCCAAAATTGGCAGATTGTGTTCGCACTGGAGCTGACACAAGGCTTCCAGAAGCAGAGACTGAAGTGGATTCACCTAGTGTTCGTGGGCTGAAGTCGGCCTGCTGAAATGGACGTTTATTTAAAGAAATAAAAATATAATGCAATATTGCCCTGAACTGGTAAAGCTGCTGTTTTTGCTTCAGAAACACCACACACAGAAATAAGCTGCTGTGTAGTGTAGCAATGGAGGCAGCCATTTAAAGGATAAAAGGCTCAAGTTACACAGCAGATAAGCTCTGTAGTAGAACATAATGGTGTTATCTACTATTTAACCTGTGCCATATGGCCTTTTTTTCAATTTCTGCCATTGCTACACAGCAGCTTGTTTATATGAACTAAAATGTTGTTTCTAAAGCTAACAGGTCTGTTTTTCTAGTGAAGGGCAACCGTACATGATATTTTCATTACTTTAAACCACTTTTTAGTGTTACTGTTCCTTTAAACACTTTGTTTTGAAGCAGTGTAAGCCAGTGTAATAGGAATAGCATTTGTTTAATATTAATGTTCATGAATTCCTTATCTAGGGATGCTGCAATAAATCATTTAGTAGATACTTTGATACATTTGTCCGATGTTTTTTTTAGAAATCTTTGTGTTCAAGGTTCTTGATCAAGGGAAAATCAGATAACCTTGTTGGAATCAAGAAGGAATTTATGATTTATCCTTTTTCTCTAAACTTGCTTCATTATATTTCTGATTTTCTTTTATCTAGATTAATTTGATCCTTGTTTCATGTACTCCTGCACCCTCCCTGTTTAGTTCATGCATAGGCAGCAATTGATTTAAAATCTGAATTAAATAGGCAGGCAATCATGTAACCATGGTCCTTTAACAATGAGGATCTGTGCCTCCACTTGCTCTCACCATCTTCTGCTGTCAGTTACCTGAGCTTTGGGACCCACTCCCAAATATACTGTATATAGAAAATAAAAATCACAATAAAAGACTGATTAGTAATTGATTTAGACTCTCTCTAAAACCAGTGCAATTTTCAGAATTCAATAATCGGCTCTGTAGCATCAGCTCTGTAGCATCAACGCTGTAGCATCATCTTTTATATCATGTGAACTGTTTGGTTTGCAACAATCCCTAAGCTTTGTTTTACCCAGCTGCTCAGAGCCCACTGAGCATGTGCAGTGTCACTGACATTCTAAGATGGTGACCCCCCTGTGTACAACTTTGAAGACCTAAATCATTACTTATTAAGGAGATTCTGAAACTTTAGGCTGGTGAAGTAAGTTCTGTGGCATTTCTAATTTCTAGGGTTTTGTGCTCCTTTAATGTCTCCTGTATATATTCTGTGCAAACGCTTAGCATTTATAGTTAAGATGACCCCTACTTTTAAATTAGAAGTCATTGGCGAATCCTAGTTTTTCAAGAGGATTGGTACATCTAAAACATTCAGTCTCTACACTAAGATGATGATAAGTAGTTGTTAATAGAATTCATTCTTATTTTGCAGCCTGTTTCCATGGCCTACAGACAGTTTTTGGGCAAAAGTGCTTTTCCTGAGTTATATGAGTGAGAGCTCCATGTCAGATTGCTGGCAGGACGCAATAAAGATACTTATTTCGGCTTGAGTAATATATTTGCACTTGTTTTGTTCATGTTGAAAAAAGGTGTATACTACCAATTTAAATGGGAGAGAGTTTCTTGTGCTACTGGTTGGATTACACCAACATTTTCTGTGTGATGTACTTGTTGAATTGTTTGGTGTGGATACGTGTAGGAAATTGATTGGCAACTCAGTGTGACACTACAGGAGAATGGGCCTGTAATATAAACATCAGAAATATTGGTCTTCATTATTTATTTTGTATAGTAGTTTTCAAGTAATTTGCCTTCTTTTTCTGATACTTGCTGTCAAATGGGGTTTACTAAGCCTATCTAAAAAAGCTGTAAAGCTACACGTTTGTTTTTGCTACTTTTTATTACTCATATTTCTATCTAGGTCCTCTCCTTTTTATAATCCAATCTTTCATTCAAATCGGTGCATGGTAGCTAGGGTAAATAGGACCTTAGCAACCAGATTACTGAAACTGCAAACTAGAGCGCTGCTGAATAAAAAGCTAAATAGCCTAAGAACCACAAATAAAAACTTGCTTTAACAGAAAGATGTGGTCAGGTGAATCTTAAAGGAACAGTAACACCTTAAAATGAAAGTGTTTTAAAGTAATGAAAATATCATGTAGTGTTGCCCTGCACTGGTAAAACTGATCTGTTTGCTTCAGTAACACTACTATAGTTCATATGAACAAGCTGCTGTAGCAATGGTGGAAATTGAAAAAAGGCTAAATGGCAAAGATTATATAGTGGATAACAGATAACACCATTATTTTCTATAGTTTATATAAACAATAGTAGTGTTTCTAAAGCAAACACAGCAGTTATACCATTGCTGGGCAACACTGCATTATATTTTTATTACTTTAAAAAAACTTTAATTTTTTGCTGTTACTGTTCCTTTAAGATGCATTGTATAGGTTCTTTTAGTTCAGTCCAGTCAATGGGTCTTTGAGTCAAATGTTTATATGTTGGCAATGCGGCCTGTCATGTGGATGACCAGATAGCATTCTTCTGATCTCTTGGGAGAAAGTAAGGGCAAGTCACACATGACGTAAATACACTGTATTGACGATAATTTTTGACGTATAAAAGCGTATATCTTGCGAGAATTTGGGCGCCATATTTAAAATACGCTGCGTATTTATGCAAAGTGTGGTTTCAAACGAGCAGATCCCATAGAGTCTATTGACTTGGTCGTTTCTTGACGTTTCTGCTGAAAAACGTCAATACTGGTGTCCCATGGCGGATATACCTTGCAAGCGCCCTGTGAGAATTGCCATAGTGCGTTTTCCATTAATTTCAGTGATAGTGCAGTTTATGCGTATTTACACACGATGGAGCTTTTTTAAAAATGCCACGTCTGGTCTTGCCCTAAGGAGAAGGCTGTTATAAAGATGCACCCATGAAATCCCTTCTGCACCCCTTGAGCTGCTATATATTTATATTCCAGTGGCGTAACTAGATATTACTGGGCCCCACAACAAATTATTTTTCGGGCTCCCGGTTTACCAATATTTATTGAAATTGTACATGAATTAGGGCCTCATGGGGCCCCTATACCTCCTGGGCCCCGCCTGCAGCCGCAGGTTCTGCTTCCTCTGTAGTTACACCCCTGGTATATTCTGCAAATGATGGCAACTCCCAAACATACAATGACGGGTACAATATCTGCACCAAATGCGAAGTTTGTGAGTGAGTCCTTGTGGCTTTGTTTTCGGGAAAAAGTGCCTGTTAATATGGGGGTGTGCAGATGGGTCAAAAGTGAAATTGCTGAAGAGCTCAGGAAATCTTCCTGAAGGCGACTCTTCTGTATGGGGTTAAGTTTTGTGGTAGGCTACCTTGATGGACAAAGCTGTTTGGGTTTCTGTGCCCTATTCTCTGGCACCTGTGTTACAAGGGGAACCATCCTATATCTTATCTTCTTTGTGCTGAGTCTGTCACTCTTTCCGGAGTGTTTCTATGAATGGTTCCTTTGTTCATTATTGCAGATGTGCATGGAACTGCAGAGATCTACACTCCACTTTCATAGTGAAGGTACAAAAGCATGCTCTCTCTACTCGAAATGTGAGCTTGCTCAATGGAAGATAGTTTTGTTTTTTGGTTTAACTAAAACGATGAACAATATTTGTGTGGATGTAACGTCTTAGGTGCTGTACACTGTAACATATGCCAGTGCTGTAGATGTTTTTTTTTATTTCTGGTCTGTGCTTTGATCTTGCCAAACCACTTGGTTGCTGGTAAACACATGGCACGGTAAAATCAAAGTGCTCTGACTTTAAAAGTGTTAAAGGAGAACTAAAGCTTAACAAAGCTATAGGGTAGAAATGCTGTACATTGTTTTGGGCTTATGAATCAGCCCAAGCCAACTACAGCCAAAGTTCCCTCTAATTCCTTCTCGGCTATGTGCACAAAAAATTCTTTATAAACTTGTGTTGGGGGTTTTAAAAAACTGTGTGATCAGGTCAGAATTAATACTAAATGTTAGTGTTTTACACAAACCACAATTTGTGTTCACTGGCCTCAAATTTGTGTGCATACACATAACCACACTCACACACACACCTTAGAGAGAACATTGACTGCATCCCGTTAGCACCAAAGCTCTGGAAGACCAGTCTCCAAAGATGTTCTGCCCTGTAGCATCAGTATCTAAAGCAGCCAAACCTTATTTTCTGCTTGATGGTTTGCAAAAACCACTAAGCTTAGCTTCCCCACAGCTGCCCAGGCCACATTGAGCATGTGCAGTGTCACTGACACTTCTAACAAGATCCAAGATGGTGAGCCCCTCCCTGTGCATAATTTGAAGGCCTAAATCATTACTGTTATTTAAATGCTGAGCCTTTAAGCTCGTGCACTAAGTTCAGTGTGTAAAATACAGCATTTCATATTTGTTTTTAGGGTTTAGTTCTCCTTTAAAGGAAAACATGACCTGCTTACCATTTTCAGTAAGTACTTTCTGCAGTTTGGATCGTTACTTCGCCATCTAGGTGTCCAGAGCCTGTGGTTGCTGAGCCCCATATCCTGATATGAGTGATGCAAATCTGTCAGCAAGCTCTTTCCTATGTCACATGAACTTTTAATGAGGTGTGCACATGCGTGTCTCTCAAAATAGACTACACAGTTTGGAATCCTATACTCGCTCATTGACTGCAAGAGTATTTTCAGGAATTCTCTGGCTGTGCTTACTGTTACTAAGTTTCTCTGCTTGTGTTTATCACAAAACATGTTTGGGATTCATGTCAATGTGGCGGCTTAGTTTATAGGACGGAATCATCTATATAGTTAAAGGACTATCAGAAATTCAAAAGTTTTGGTCTAGCAGACACATGTACGTGTATGGGACCCATTATCCAGAATGTATGGGACCTGGGGTTTTCTGGATAGGATGTCTTTCCATAATTTGGATCTCCACACCTTTAGGACTGATTTGCCTTCATTAAAGGGCATGTTACCCTCAAAGGAACAATTCAGTATAAAAATAAAACTGGATAAATAGGTTGTGCAAAATAAAAAATGTTTCTAATATAGTTAGCTAGCCAAAAAATGTAATGTATAAAGGCTGGAGTGACTGCATATCTAACATAACCAAACTAAACTCAACTTCCTGCTTTTCAGCTCTCTAACTCCGAGTTAGTTAGCGACCTGAGGGGGCGCCCCCATGGGACATAACTGTTCAGTGAGTTTGCAATTGATCCTTAGCATTCAGCTCAGATTCAAAAGCAAACAGTTATGACCCATGTGCCCCACCTCAACTCTCTGATTGGTTACAGCCTGGTAACAAATCAGTGGAAAGCAAGAGAGCTGCAAAGCAGGAAGTAGTGTTCTTACTATTATGTTAGACATCCAGTCATTGCAGCCTTTATACATTACATTTTTGCCTAACTATATTAGAAACATGTTTTATTTTGCACAGCCTATCTATGTACCCGATTTTTATTTTTACACCGAACTGTAATTGCGAGTGGCCATGTTTTGCTGCTTGCATGTGCATAATGAGCATCTGACGTCATGCGTATGATGAGCAAGTTGCGCCATTCAATTATTATACGCATGCGTGTGCTCCAACATGGCTGCACGATCCTGGGATCAAGTACACTAATTTTATTTTATTAGAGCAAAAGGAAAACATTTTTGTAAATGAAAATCTCACAAGCCACTGATCTGCATGTACTGACACTGATGTTTATGTTCACATTTAGGCCTGAAACATGTCTGCAGACGGGGGATTCGGAACAAGCAGTGATGCACAGCAAAACCTTCAGTCTTTCTGGCCAAGGGTTATGGAAGAGATCCGCAATCTAACAGTGGTAAGGAACCTTCATTTCATCTAGTTATAGTCACTTTCAAAATGGAACAGCACAGTTTGTTTCCCATGGGAAAAAAAAGTCTTCCCACTAGTCTATATCATTCATAAAATTTTTATGGATCTTCTTCTGAAGTAGATATTTGTAAAAGACAGGAGCAGCTTTCTGTTGCTCAGGCACTTCTTTCAGGGCATTTGAAGGCAAAATATTTCAAGTCTGTAACTATACATGGGAAACAATCGTAGAGGATGTTTTTTGCATGCACAGATTACAAGAATTCTAGAGGACATTTGATCTCCTCTCTTCAACATAGTAGTAGTATATTTATGTCAAAATAAAAACTCTACACATCTCTTGGGCCTTTCAAAATCCAAACCTATAGTTTCTAAGGAACAAAGCACCTTTCAAACTATTGCTGTATTTGAAAAACAAAAGTAAAACTGGGTTGTTTGTGGCATTCTGTCAGCTTAAACAAAGGCAGGCTTTTCATGCTGAAGGTAATTACATTTCTACTGCCTATCCATATGATTCAAGAACTAGTTGTGCTTACCAAGGCAATCTGCCTCGTAGCCAATTGGTATATTTTAAAAAGAATGAGCTCTCCTTGCCAAATGAGTGGTACAGGTATGGGACCTATTAGCCAGAATGCTTGGGATCTGGGGTTTTCTGGATAGGGGGTATTTCCATAATTTGGATCTCCACACCTTTAGGACTGATTTGCCTCCATTAAAGGGCATGTTACCCTCAAAGGATCTTTCTGTAATTTGGATTTGCATACTTTTAATCTACTAGAAAATCATGTAAAGATTAAATAAACCCAATCAAATGGTTTTACACCCAATAAGAATTAATTATATCTTAGTTTGAATCAAGTAAAATGTACTGTTTAATTATTATAGAGAAAAAGGAAATCATTTTTCAAAATTTGGATTATTTGGATAAAATAAAGCCTATGGGAGACAGCCATTCAGTAATTCGGAGCTTTCTGGATAATTGATTTGCGGATAACGGATCCCATACCTGTAAAATGACTGTAGTGATACTTGGATGACAATTCTTTTTATTCATATAGAAAGATTTCAGAGTTCAGGACCTCCCTCTGGCTCGCATAAAGAAGATCATGAAACTTGATGAAGATGTGAAGGTAATATATGTGTTTTTTAGTGTTGTTAGATGAAACATGGTTCTGCTTTTGGATTTTGCTGTTCAGATGGATCTCAATGTGAACTGGGTGAGTCATTTATAGCTTTCTTCATTTGGACTCAATCCCTGTCACATATAGATCTTTCAACCAAATGATGTGTACTTATTAGTATGTGCATTGAAATTGGGAGAGCTGTACTAAAATTACTTGTGCACATGCTCAGGAGCTGTTTGGTAAATGAGGAATCCAAAAGACTGCATGGAAACAATCTGTGTTTCTTTTATTATCTCTTGTATAGGAGGCTTAAATAAGCCATCAAAGAAGTACATGTATGGAACTGTTATCCAGAATGCTCTGGACCTGGGGTTTCCCTTATAATGGAGCTTTCTGTACATTGGTTCTTCATACCTTAAATCTACTGGAATATCATACAAACATTAAATAAACCCAATAGGCTGGTTTTGCTTCCAATAAGGATTAATTATATCTTAGTTTGGATCAAGTACAAGGTACTGTCTTATTATTATTATTATTATTATTATTATTATTATTATTATTATTAAGAAAAAAGAAATAATTTTTTAAAAATTGTATTACAGATATGGGATCTGTTATCCGTAAACCCATTATCCAGAAAGCTCTGAATTACAGAATGTCAGTCTCCCATAGACTCCATTATAATGTAATAACCAATTTTTTTTTTTTTAATTATTTCCTTTTTCTCTGTAATAATAAAACAGTACCTTGTACTTGATCCCAACTAAGATATAATTAATCCTTATTGAAAGCAAACCCAGCCTATTGGGTTTATTTAATGTTTAAATGATTTTCTAGTAGACTTAAGGCATGAAGATCCAAATTACGGAAAGATTCATTATCCAGAAAACCCCAGGTCCCAAGCATTCTGGATAACCAGTTCCGTACCTTTATTTAGAAAAAAATGAGTCTATGGGAGATGTAATTTGGAGCTTTCTGGATAATGGGTTTCCAATAACGCATCCCGTACCTGTACCTGTACCTGAAACTGCAGCTGCCATTGGCTATACAATCTACCTGAAAGCACCAGTACTAATGTTACTTGGCTTGAAAATGTTGTGCGTTTTCAAGCCAGGAACCAAATAGTGTTGCATTCAGGTTACCTGCAGATGTCTGTTCATTTATTTATATATTTCTTCAATTTCACTTACTGAGGGTAGCATGTTAAAGGGGTCGTTCACCTTTGAGAACTTTTAGTATGATGTAGAGTGATATTCTGAGATAATTTGCAAGTGGTTTTCATTTTTTATTATTTGTGGTTTTTTGAATTACAATAAAAAAGGAATGATCTAACTTCAGATATATAAAATTGACTAAAAAGAGGGGATCTGACTTCCGTCAGTATTTAATTTTGTATAGGAGAAAAGAAGAAAAGTATCCCCGTCTTCTTAATCAGAAGAATTACAAAAGGATATGTATTATCACTGTGTGATTTGTTTTCAGTTAAACCATTAGGTCACGTGATCCAGTATCTATGGCAAATGGCAAGCCCTTCTCACTGGTTTATACCATTTTTAGATAAAACCTTGGGGGGTTCTTTTTACAAAAAACTTTTTTATAGTGATCTGGGCGCCTCTCTTTGCTCAGATTATAGGAGATTCCTCATCTGTATTCTTGTTTCACTGTTTTTACTATAAGTGCTCTGGAATTTGTGTGTTTTTTTTAGAAAAGATAGCTTCTCAATCTAGCTAGTTAAAATAGAATTGAGACCACAGTTCCAGAAGCACTGACTTCTCCTCCTTTGTGGGGTCCCGCAGTTAGTAAAACAATCAGCTAGACCAGGGATCCCCAACCTTTTGAACCTGTGAGCAACATTCAGAAGTAAAAGGAGTTGGGGAGCAACAAGCCTGAAAATTTTTCTTGGGGTGCCAAATAAGTGCTGCAATTGGCCATTTGGTAGCCCCTATGTGGATTGCCAACCTACATTGGGGCTCTGTTTGGCAGTACACCTGGTTTTTATGAAACAAAAACTTACCTCCAAGCCTGGAATTCAAAAATAAGCCCCTGCTTTTAGGACACTGGGAGCAACATCCAAGGGGTTGGAGAGCAACATGTTGCTCGCGAGCTACTGGTTGGGGATCACTGAGCTAGACAATACGGGACTTCTCCACCCTCCTACCAATTTCCTTTTCCTACCTTTCTTGGAATCAGAGATATTTATAACTGCACTTTTAAGTAATTTAAATGTGAATCGATCACAATTGGTGGCACTTACCATCCTTATTGGTGTTTTAGCTGGTCGTCAGTAATTCATTAATTAATGTTAAATTAATTGTTTATTAGTTAGAAATTACCAAATACACACAATATTTAAAATTAATTGTGTCTTAGTTTTACCCTATTTAATGTAAATTTATTGAGGTTAAGCACTAGGACTTTGTGGGATAAATTATTAAAGGGGGGAACTCATAGATACTGGATCACGTGACCTAATGGTTTAACTGAAAACAAATCACACAGTGATAATACATATCCTTTTGTAATTTTTCTGATTAAGAAGACGGGGATACTTTTCTTCTTTTCTCCTATACATGGTTTTTTGAATTATTTAGCTTTGTTCAGCAGCTCTCCAATTTGCATTTTAATCAGTCTGGTAGCTAGGGTCAAAATTAGCCTAGCAACCATGCATTGATTTGAATAAGAGACTGAAATATGAATAGGAGAGGCCTGAATAGAAAGATGGGTAATAAAAAGTAACAATAACAATACATTTGTAGCCTTACAGAGCATTTGCTTTTAAGATGGGGTCAGTGACGCCCATTTGAAAGCTGCAAAGATTCAGAAGAAAAAGGCAAATAGTTATAAAACTATAAAAAAAAAATATTGAAAACCAATTGAAAAGTTGCTTAGAACTGTCCGTTCTATAATATACTTAAAGTTACCTTAAAGGTGAACCACCCCTTTAAAGTTTTTAGAGACTTGTCACTGATATACCCCTTGTTCAATATGAGTTCAATGGACAGGGCTTGTGCTGATTGTTTTATTTATGAAAACAGGGCTAACCGAAATTGCAGCTATTCCATCTTTAGTCCTTGTGAGATAATAGTAAAATAGGTTACAAGTACACAAATCTGCCTTTTCACTTTGTTATGGCTGTTTCGTTATGCAGGGGTGGGGTATCTGTTTAGTAATCTAATTACAGTAGATCCCCCATTTTACATTTTTTAAAGGGACCAGACATAAAATGGTGTAAAAATCAGGGAAATGTATTAGGCATAATATATGGTATAATATAATGTAAAATGAGGGATGTAAAATTGAGATTTCACTGTATCTATCTTACAAGGATCAAACATGGAGTAGCTTCTGTTTCCCTGTTCACCCCATTTAGTTTAAGAAATTACAACAAACATAGATGTTTTCTTAATAAAACAATAGACAACAAGCTGTATACATTGAACTCATGCTGAAAAGAAGATATAGTGCTCCGCTTCAAGCTTTTTTTTTTTTTTCCCCCTTCCCCTGGATACTTTTTGGGGGGTTGGGGTGATAGTGCCCAGAATGGCTTTCCACAGCAGTGATTTGGAATGCAGCGAGTAGAGTATGACCTTTCCTTGTGAAAAGCGGTGTTGATCAAAACAGCCCATATGCCATAACAGTAGTCACAAGTATTTTATTCTTGCCTAAAAGAAATCTGCAACCTTGCTGTGCCTTTTCTCTGCTTCAGTGCCACCGAGAATTATACTGGAATTTGAGTGCATTCCTTTTATATGTGCAAAGCAAAGAAAGAGTACTTGAAAATAAGTTGAATATTTGCATGCCTCACAACATTTAAATATATAGAATGGGTGTGTGTGGAGAGTCCCGACATTTTTGTCCGACAGAGATCGGTCGATCGGACAGGTTAAAATGTTTCTGTCGGCTGCTGATAATATCTCTGCATGTATTGCCGATCGGACGATTTTCAGTGGGAGACTGTCAGACATAACTTTTGTATGATTCCTGTCAGGGGCAAAATCGGCTGATCTGTTCTTTTCTACTTTATTTGATCTGGTTAATGGCAGGTTGGGAGATAGGGAGGATTCGTATGATCGGATCTTTGCGTCTATAGCCAGCTTTACAAAATAAAATTTGGATCAGGGGGCCTGCTCAAAAACGTTTGCATGCAGACAGATAATGTTCATATAAACTGCTTTTATTTGCTGGGTACTGTGATATACTAGTAAGTGGACAGGGTTCCTGGAACTGAACTATAAGAGAGCGCTGGGGGGATGATAATAAGTTTATCCTGGTTACTAACTATGGCAACCAAACAACCTTCAGGTTGGAGAGAGAGCAAGGCAGAATGCCTTAGACTGCTTTTATTGTTGAACATTCCCAGAATATATAGTTTCTTGTCACGTACACTCTTGTCCTAAATGTATTTAACTTTAGATTGAATTTACAGTTTCCCACATTTTACCTCATGTTTATTCTGGTCCCACAACGGAAAATGAAAATTATACTCCAGCCAGTGACGTAGACTTAGAAGACTTAGTATTAGCTGTGCCATGGATTCTAGCTTTATAGATTTTCTAACATGACCATGGTAATACTGCACAATACAGTCACCTTATAGATTTATAGATTATGCTCTTAGAATAAAGATTATAATTAACTTTATTTGTTGAGCTTTTCTTAAATTCTAACAGTTTATATCAGTTTCACAGCATTGACATGAGTCAGTGACTCTGATACATGGATTTGTTTGCACCATACCGAGCAGTTACACCTTATAGAAGTAATGAGAAATGATCTGGTGTGGCGGCTTCATCTATTAGTTCACACATTCTTTTCATTCTTTATATAACACTGATATATTCCAGACCACTTTACAGAGATGATACATCATTCACATTGGTATTATAATCTATGTCTCTCTCATGCAAAATATAGTAATTTTAATGCAAAGCCAGTTCATCTGTAGTTATTTGGAGCATGGGAAGAATCTGGAATACCTAGTGGAAGCCCATGCAGACACACAGATCGTACAAATTCCTTTCAGATAGTATTTGGTTGAATTCAAGCCTAAGACATTACACATTTAGCTGGCACCATCCCAAGCAGAACATACACAGTGTTCACTGGCATTCTAGGATTTGTTTACAAGTCTTGCATGCAATTGGACTGATCCAGTGACTGGATCACTTACAGGGGAACTGCACACAAACATAACTTAATCTTTTTGAAAAGTAAACATAATTTTTAAGCAACTTTGCAATATACATCAATTAAAAATTCAGATTTTTAATGGTTTGCAACAGTTCTCTAAGCCTAGCCTCCTTCTCTCCTGTTGATCTGTCTGACTACTTTGCTGAGCTGGCTGAATACTGTTACTTTGTATCAACAGCCAGCTGTCCTTAGCCTGCATCCTCCAAACCCCACAATTCCCTGCACACGTGATTTCAATAAGGAACAGAACATCACAGTGCAATGCATTGTGGGTTATGTAGTTCCGGCATGCTGTCTGTAAGTTGTGGAGAAGTTGTTACAATTTGTAACATTAGTGTTTAGTCCCTCCTTCCCTGCCAGGATTTAAAATTATACAGAAAGAGAAGAACTGTTAACCAGCTGGATTTCAGCATAGTAAATGGCATTTAATCATACTTTTTGAAGAAACAGGTAACTGTGATGGTATATTAGGGGTTTCTGTGTTATGTGGGCCTCTTTATCAAATTTTGGTTTGGAAGCCGTAGTTCCCCTTTAAGGGGGGCCATGGAGCAGTCCTCACTGCATACTGAGTCCCTATTCTATAATTCCTAGCCATAGTTAAACTATAGGTTTTGCAGGCAATTCGTGAAGGCAGATCTGGCTGTGAATTTACATCTCCAAAAATAAAAGCTAGGGATTATGTTGCAACATTTATCATTACTATTCTTCCCTCTTAGATGATCAGTGCCGAAGCTCCAGTTCTGTTTGCCAAAGCTGCACAGATTTTTATAACCGAGTTAACCTTACGTGCCTGGATTCACACAGAGGACAACAAAAGGAGAACTCTTCAGGTAATAAAACACTGTATATTTGCTGCCAAACATCTGTGGTTTATATGGACTTTACTGCAAGGCTCGGATCCTTCTGTCCTTTTGCATGTTTACATAGAAAATTATAAATGTTCCATTATCTGAGTTATTACGGGTGTCTTGGACCTGAACATATCTTAATCCCACAATATGAGACAGACATGGAATGTTTTTTATATTGCTGATTTCATCTCTTTATAAACCAAAACTTTATCTATGATGCTCTGAGTTTTAGAAGTTACTGCAGCTGAGAGGGTAGTGTGGATTTCTGCAAAGGGCCACTTCTCATCAGTTTTGTTACACGCCAGATATTTTTCATAGACTGCAAGGATCAGGCCAGACTGTTAATTGAAATGTAGGCAACGTTTTGGAAAGAAAGTCGGCATCCATGGAAGTCTTCTTGATTTCTTCTTCTGTTGCAAGATGTAAAGTAAATCTTGGCCTCTCACATGAATCCACACTTTCATAATGTTGCCTTTGAAGACAGATTGACCCTTGTAGCGCTTATAAGCGTCACATTTTAATTCCAAGCTTCTCCACAAGAGAACTCTGTGTGCTCACTGTATATATTCACAACTAGCACCAACATTCTTCCAGTCCCACTTATGTTATATTTCCATGGCATATGCCACATATATTTGCAGTTTTGCTGTTGACCAGTATTTAACTATTTTATTGTCTGTATCTCTCTAGAGAAATGACATCGCTATGGCAATCACAAAGTTTGATCAGTTTGACTTCCTTATTGACATTGTCCCTAGGGATGAATTAAAACCTCCAAAGCGACAGGTGAGTGCCCTGAAAGTGGATCATATTGTGTTCTGTCTAACTGGCAAACAGAGCTTTATTTTAAAAGGCAAACTGTTAATTCAGTTTGTAAGTTCATAAAGATTTGAAATAGCTGCTCGTGACCTGTTGTGAATGTTAAAAGAAGAGTTTGGCCGTGATATGAGACACACAAAGGTAAGTGTTATACAGTCGCTTAATAACCTACTTTGTTCCACACATTCTCTAAGCCAAGTGAATGGTGTTAGATGGGCAGTTACAGCCTCTGTAAACATCCTTGACTGGAAGCTGTGTAATAATGTAAGTAGCTTTCAGTCGGATATTTACAGCTGCTGGCTGCTACAGTCCTCCTTTTACAAGGTCCAGTTTCAGGGGTGGGAAGACGACTTTACATATACATGAGTTGGATTTTTGACAACATCCCTGGACAGTCCAGCTGCATCAGTTCTTTGCACAGCTCAGTTGAAGGTTTCCCAGCAGCACATTGAATCACTGGGACATCTGCCCGAGTGCTGAGAGTATAAGGGCTAGTCCACACGGGGAGATAGCCCTGCGTTTGCGGTCGCGGCGACAAAGCGCCGCGCCAGTCGCCGCGACCGGCGCAGGCGACAGTTTTGTATGGGCGCCTATGTAAAAACGCCTGTGCTAACCACACGAGGCGATGCGCTTTTCAACAGTCGCCTGAAAAAGCCTGGCGAGGCATTTTCAGGCGACTGTTGAAAAGCGCATCGCCTCGTGTGGTTAGCACAGGCGTTTTTACATAGGCGCCCATACAAAACTGTCGCCTGCGCCGGTCGCGGCGACTGGCGCGGCGCTTTGTCGCCGCAAACGCAAGGCTATCTCCCCGTGTGGAATAGCCCTAAAACTGCGTATCCCAATAAGACCTCTCTTGCTTGCTCAGCAGCTTTAACATGCTGGTATTTAATTCAGTCGACAAGCTCAATTCCGTTAAAAAGATTCTCTAGAGCAGATATATGGCTGTGCATGGAACTAATATAAACAGCACACAGAATTAAAACTAGGTGCCCATAAATTATATTCCTTAATGGTTCCCACTTTCCTTTTATAATGTATGTGTGGCTCAGGAAACTTTCGTTAGGAATCAGGATAAAAACTCTTATCTAGTACCTGTAGTTGATTGGCTCTTATATTTTCCGCTTAGTGATTCAATACTTGTTATGCTGTCTTAGACTCTTGCTAGCTCTGCTTTCAAAGTGTTTGTTCCAGGGCACTGCTCCTAAATCATACTCTTGGAAGGTCCGTGTTTGCTGTATAGACTGCATTGCTGGAAGTATGAATATCGGTAACAAGTGCCTGCCCTGCCTTGTGTCTATCCAAAATATTGCAGCAGACATGCAGTGACTTTTTTTATACTGGGTTGCAGCAAGGGAGGTATAATTACAGACTGGGAAGGGTTCTTGCCATCTGAATGACAGTTCAGCCTGTGTCATTTAGATATTTTTTAATCAGCAGAAAAAAAATTATAATATTGGGGGTAATTGCAGTTACATCTTAAAGGAGAAGGAAAGTTTATCAGCTAAATGATCACAATCACTAGTATATACTATATTCTATTTTAACTGTATTTTGCCATAGCTATAGAATTTAACATACACACACACCCATGAAAAGGATATCGCAGATTAGCAAAGAGGAAACGGGATACAATAGGAAGCTTTATAAGGAAAGTTTGGGTGCCTGCCAGCCATGGATGCAGGGCCAGCAGGTAAAGGTTACACAGAGTCTTTGTTTCACCCTCACAAAGAGTACGTTCATATCTAAGCAGGTGAATGAAAATGAACCTGTGCATTGATTCTTTATAATTGAACCATGCTGCAGTGATTGTAAACATCCTACACTCTCAGCTGTGAACATAAGGTGGCTGGGAGAAGGGTGTTTACCCCCCCTGCCATGGAGAGTCCTCATGTGTTGTCTCAAAAAAATCTCTTGATGTTAACAGGTAATGTTAGACTGGAGACTGCACAGTTAATTTACTGCTCAATGCTACCTTGACGGTCAAATGCGACTAGGGAATTATCCAAACTCAACTAGAGTTTTAAATGGGAATTAATTCGATTTTCGAAATTTATCATACTCTGGCCTTTTAAGAATTAGAATTAGACTATCCGCAACCTAAAACCTGTCAAATTCCTGTAGAAGTCAATGGGAGAGGTCCAGTGACCAATTTGGAGATGTTTATAGCCTTGCTGACATTCATGGTTTTTTTTTTCGGAGAAAAACCTCGAATCCAGTTTGATCTAATTTGATTCGAGTTTTCGGGTTGTTTAAATTCGTCAGAGTTTGATATATTTGATTTTTATAATAATCCCCCCCCCCAATCGAATTTCGAGTAAAATCACATTCATGAATTTTGAAATTTGGCCCTTGATAAATGTGCCTCTACGTGTCCCAGCTTTGTATCCAACAATGAAGAAACATTTGATTTTTTTTTTGCTTACCTGTGGCAATGCGAGTACAATCTGAATATACAGAGCTGCACTAACTCAAGTGTCCCTTGTGATTAAACACAGGAAAACTCCAACACAAGACACACAAGCAAATGTTTGTGTTTACGACAGAAAAGTGTTTTCGGTTTTTTTTTTGGGTTTTTTGCAAGATACAAGGAATTGGCTTGGGTAGAATAAAAGCAAATCTTATTGAAGGTATAACCAAAAGGGAAAACAGATAATGTAATAGTGTCAGAATTGCAGGCCCTGTGCATACTTTTTCTCTGTCTCTATTCTTGCTGATAGATTGATACGATCATTTAAAGATGGCTTTTTATTGATGTCTAACTACTTTTTAACAGGAAGAGGTCCGGCAGGCCGTGAACTCCACAGAGCCAGTTCAGTACTACTTCACTCTAGCACAACAGCCAGCAGCTGTACAAGTGCAAGGGCAGGCGACTGCTCAGCAAACTACATCCTCCACCACCACCCTCCAGCCTGGTCAGATCATCATTGCTCAGCCACAGCAAGGCCAGGTCAGCTTGCAATGAAAAAATGGTTACAAAAAAAGTGTCACCCTTTGCCAGCAACAGAGTGGGATTCTGGCAAAAGCAAGTGGAAAATTTTGTATAGGTCTTCCAACTTAGAATATTCATCTTCTGGCCTAATATGTAGATATTATTAGCAGAATGCATTTGCCCCTACAGTTATTGCCTTTACAGTGGTGTCGGTTTAAAACTGCTAGGGGCACATTTGCTAATGGTCGAATATCGAGGGTTAATTAACCCTTGATATTCGACCCTCGAAGTTAAATCCTTCGACTTCGAATATAGAAGTCGAAAGATTTAGCGATATTCGTTCGATCGAACGAATAATCGTTCGATCGAACGAATAATCGTTCCATCGAACGAATAATCGTTCCATCGAACGAATAATCGTTCCATCGAACGAATAATCGTTCCATCGAACGAATAATCGTTCCATCGAACGAATAATCGTCCTTCGGATCGAACGATTTGAAGGATTTTAATCCATCGATCAAACGATTTTCCTTCGATCCCAAATTGGCAGGAAAGCCTATGGGGACCTTCCCCATAGGCTAACATTGATGCTCGGTAGGTTTTAGTTGGCGAAGTAAGGGGTTGAAGTTTTTTTTAAAGAGAGAGTACTTCGACTATCGAATGGTCGAATAGTCAAACGATTTTTAGTTCGAATCTTTCGATTCAAATTCGTAGTCGAAGTAGCCAATTAGATGGTTGAAGTAGCCATAAAAAACGTTCGAAATTCGAAGTATTTTTTTTATTCTATTCATTCACTCGAGCTAAGTAAATGTGCCCTCTAGTGTTTGTTATTTCTCCATAAGGAAACAATTGTTTTTTTCCTAAGCTTGCAATATAGTATAAGGACATAATCACATTGATAGAGTAAAGTTCTGAGTGATATGAATTTCTAATCCTACAGGGTATAATTAATTATCTATAAGGGCTTGATTAGTGCACCAGTATCCTATCAAGGCCAGAAAGCACATTAGTAACATGAATGTATCACTATTGAGAAACTCCTTAAAGGAGTATTCAACCCTGTATAAAAAAAACCCGTACCCCCAACTACAGGTAGACCCCCTTCCTCCTCCCCCCAGGCTAACGGGGGAAATGCCCCATACTTTATACTTACCCCTTGGCGCAGATTCTGCCAGTGGAGTTCCACGCATCCATCTCCCTAGTCCTTGGTAAGCTGACTGGGAGATGGGCAATTTCAGTCCAATTCGGCGCATGCACAGTTGACGCAAACTGCGCATGTGTCGACATACCGATCTCTCAGTCAGCTTACGAGGACGCAGGAGATGGATGCGTGGAACTCCGCTGAGGGGTAAGTATAAAGTATGGGGCATTTCCCCCGGGGGGGGCAGTTAGCCTGGAGGGAGGGGGGTCTACCTGGGGTGGGGGTACAGGTTTTTTATTTCATACAGGGTTGAATTCTTCTTTAAAGGGGAACTAAATGAAATCTAATCTTCAGCATACTGAAATAAGAAGCTTTCTAAATACAATCCATTAAATATTCTGTTTCTTAAATAATAAAATGTATCTTCACTGTTCCTCTTTAAGCATCTGTTTCTCTTTATTCTCTATTCATGCAGGAGTTGGGTATCTGATTTTGAATGACAATTAAATCCAGTATATCTTATAGGGGGGCTCCTTTTGCCTAGAAAGTGTAGTAAAGCTCACTCTATTAAAATCACCAGAAGTCCTGTCTCTCTACATGCAGGATTTGTGCAAAAGGCAGTTGATTTGTTAGATGTTGTTTGTACTGGAATCAGTTATATGAATGAGCTCTAATACATCTGATAGGAAAAAAAGCCCCCTAAAAGATATATTGGATCCAGCTGTCAATGAGTATCTGACATCCAACTTCTGCAAGAAGACAGAATGAAAAGAAACAGATTGAGAGAGAGTGAATAGTGAAAATAAATTTGATTATTTCAGAAACAATGCAGAATATTTAATTGATTGTATTTAGAAAGGTTCTTGTTTTAGTATGATGAAGTTTATATTATATTATAAGTGAAAGGACTCAATCTCATGATCCTGATGGTCTTCTTTGTTATTCAGGACGTAATTTCAATTGTGTATTTCTCCTTGGTTGTGGCTTTGATCCAAAATTTCTTTATTTCTCCTGTGCAGAATGCACCAGTCACCATGCAGGTTGGGGAGGGACAGCAGGTACAGATTGTACAGGCACAGCCTCAGGGACAAACTCAGCAAGGGCAGAGTGGAGCTGGGCAGACCATGCAAGTCATGCAACAAATAATCACCAACACAGGAGAGATCCAGCAGATCCCGGTATGTGTCAGCCAATATGGAGAATGGGCGCTGCTAGTCACATGGCAGCAAAAAAAACCTTATAATAACTTATTTTTGTTAAGCTGCACTTTTCTACTGGTGTGAAAAAAATGGATGTCAATCAGCTTAAGGCTTTTAGCTTTATAACAAAAGTCCATCTATGAATCTGGTCCTGAACGCATCAAATTAGTGCACTCTGTATATTGTAATTCTATAATACCTCCTGTGTTAGTAAATTGGTCTTATCTCCTTGTTTTGTAGGATTATGGAAGAAAACATTTGCATTTATCGGTTTATGTATTCAATATTCCAACAAACAAATGTGCTGTTTTTCTTTCTAGGTTCAGCTGAACACAGGGCAACTGCAGTATATTCGACTTGCCCAGCCAGTGTCTGGAACACAAGTTGTTCAGGGACAAATCCAGACCCTAACCAATGCACAGCAGGTACTTGAACCAATTATCCATGTAGTTACAGATCATTGGTTTATGGATGCAAAACACTGGCTGACTAGTCACTACATGTTACTAACTGACATAAATAGTTGCCTAGCAGTACCTTGTTTGTTGTCTTCCCTTGTGTTGGAAAAGCTTTTTTTTTATTTTTTTACTACATCTATGTTTTAGATACCTAAGTCTAATTTGGCAGGTACCAGGAGACCTCTAACTGCCTGAATTCATTAGTCTGCAGCTGTATTAATGGCTCAGGCTAGCTGTCCAGCAAAAGTAAATCTTAAAAGAGGTGGTTCACCTTTGGGTTAACTTTTTGTATGTTATAGAATAGCTAATTCTAAGCAACTTTTCAATCGGTCTTCATTATTTATAGTTTTTTAATCATTTGCCTTTTACGTCTGACTCTTTCCAGCTTTCAAATGGGGGGTCACTGTCCCCATCTAAAAACAAATGCTCTGTAAGGCTACAATGTTATTGTTATTGCTACTTTTTATTACTTATCTTTCATTCAGGCCTCTCCTATTCATATTCAAGTCTCTTATTCAAATTGGGGTGTGATTGCTAGGGTAATTTGGACCCTAGCAACCAGATTGCTGAAATTGCAAACTGGAGAGTTTTTTAATCAAAAATAACTTAAAAAGCACAAAAATTAAGAATGAAAAACAATTGCAAATCATCTCAGAATATCACTCTCTACATCATACTTAATGTTAATTCAAAGATGAACAACCCCTTAAAAGATGAAGGAAACCCTATAGAAAAAAACCAATGCCCCCCTCCCTCTTCCCTCCCAGGCTAACTGCCACCCCCGGGGAAATGTCCCATACTTTATACTTACCCCTCGTCGCAGATTCTGGCAGCGGACTTCACGGCATCCATCTTCTGGGTCCTCTCTAAGCTGACTGGGAGATCTGCAATCTCTGTCAATTTTGGCACATACGCAGTTGTCGAATACCGGCAAATTGCTCCAACTGCACATGAGCCGACATACCGATCTCCCAGTCAGCTTATTGAGGACCCGGAAGATGGCTGCCGTGAAGACCGCTGCCAGAATCTGCGATGAGGAGTAAGTATAAAGTATGGGGCATTTCCCCAGGGGGGTGAGTTAGCCTTGGGGGAGGAGGGGTCTACGTGGGGTTTGGGGTTTTTTTCTACAGGGTTTCCTTCTCCTTTAAAGGGTATCAGGACCTAGCCTCACTAATGCTTTTGTGAAAACGAATCACATCAAACACTATTCAACATCTTGTGATGATGTGGTGAAGGCTGTTATAGTAGCAAGCGGAGGACCAACTCATCAATAATACCCCAGTTTCTGAATGACATATTGGGCAGACCGTTTTCCCCGTACGTTTGACCTTATAGTTTAATCAAAGAAACCAAAGGATTATATTCATGTGTGTGGCTTTCTTCTCACACGAGGAAAACCATGGAAGGTCAAAATAATGGCCCCTAAGGAACAAGTCACATAAATGTGGGTTTGTGTATTCTTTGCCCTAGAGGTGCAGCTGCATATTACAGACCATTTAACTGACGGCTTTATAGAGACATTCCCTGGCCCACCTGCTTCTTCTGCCCACTGGTGCCTGATAATGAATTCTGCCTGTGTGGCCTGACTTTTATTAATTGCTGGATTTACAGTCTTTAGTGAGATTAAAATATGTTGGAACATTTCCCAAACATTCTTCACCCTTATGAACCATCTGTTTGTCTATATTAATGCTGTAGGCATAAAGCTAATGCCTCCTAATACTATACAAATACATTTTCTCTAGCTAATTTACCAGCCAGTGGGTACAGGTATAAAATACTCCCATCAGATAACTATGCTTCATCTGTCACATTTCTCATATGTGTATTTTTATGCAGTGACCAGATTGCTTCTTTTTCCTTTCAGATTGCACAAGCCGATGTCCAGCAGGGACAGCAGCAGTTCAGCCAGTTTACTGATGGCCAGGTAAGACAAAAGTGATCTGCCTGCAGATATATAATACTGTATAGAGAGTGCATTGTCTGTCACTCCCATTTTAACTATTAAAATGTCGCATTTGCAGACTATAATGTAATGAGTTAATGGAAAACTATACCCCCAAAATGAAAACAGTTTATATTAAGTGACATATTAAAGAATCTTACTAAACAGGTATTTATATTTAAGTAAATATTGCCCTTTTACATCTCTTGCCTTGAACCTCCATTTCGTGATGGTATCTGTGCTGTCTCAGAGATCACCTGACCAGAAATACTACAACTCTAACTGTAACAGGAAGAAGTGTGGGAGCAAAAGACACAACTCTGTCTGTTAATTGGCTCATGTGACCTTACATGTATAGTTTGTTTGTGTGCACAGTGAATTGTAGGATCCCAGGGGGCGGCCCTTATTTTTTAGAATGGCAATTTTCTATTTAGGATTACCCAATGGCACATACACACACACATTATGAAAATATTTTATCTACATGAAGCAGGGTTTTACATATGAGCTGTTTTATGCAAAAAAAACTACATTGTTCGGGGGGTATAGTTTTCATAGATATTTGACACCATGTAATTCGTGTGTTTGTTCACATGTAATTCCATTCTTATTCTTATTCTGTTCCATTATAATGGGTTTCTGTTTATATCATATTAGTGGTACTTACCGATTCATTTGAAGGACCAGCAACATATGTAGTTAATGATTGATCGATGTGTTACAGGAAGGGGTTAAATGTGACAGCATGTCCCCCCCCCCCCAAAAAAAATCCTTGGTGTTACCGTTCCTTTAAATCAATGAACATTATGGGGCATATTTATGAAGGGTCGAATTGAAAATTTTAATTTTTGATTTTTTTTATGGTCAAAACTGTCAAATTCGACCAGGGAATTAATCAAACTCAATTCAAATTTCGAGATTTATAAAACCGCGGCCCTTTAAAAATGTGAAATTGTCTATTCGCCACCTAAAACCTGCCAAGTTCATGTATGAGTCAATGAGGGAGGTCCAGCGACCAGTTTGAACAGGTTACTAGACATTCAAGTTTTTTTCAGAGAAAAATCTCGATTCGAGTTTAGTCGAGTACGATATGAGTTTAGTCGAATATGATTTGAGTTTTCGAGTCAGTAAAATTCATTTGAGTTTTAGATATTCAATTTAATGCCTAAACAACAGCCCAATCGGATTTAGAGGAAAATCGAATTTATTAGAGTTAAAAAAAACTCACATGAATTTTAAATTTCGCCCGTTGCTAAATGGGCCTCCCCGTGTGGTAAGTGAATTGTGTAGCGATGTCTTTGTAAACAAAGAGTTCTATTTAATATCAGGAGCAACGTTTGCATCACTTCTTATCACCCATAGCAACCAATCAGCAGGCACCATTTACTGGTCACCTGTTTAAAAGGCAGCATCTTATTGGTTGCTCTTGGTTACTGCTCCTGGGCAAACTTTGTGCCTTTTCTTACATATGGGGGTAAAAGTCTTCAATCTTGTGCCATTTTAAATCAACCTTGCCTTTTTGTTTGTAGCAGTTGTACCAGATTCAGCAAGTCACCATGCCAGCTGGTCAGGACATGGCACAGCCGCTGTTCATCCAGTCCAGTGGTCAGACATCGGATGGACAAAGCACTCGGGTTACGGGGGACTGAGCAAGCAAAGCTTGAGGAAGGAACTGGTAAAAGAACGCAGACACACACACATGGACACATATATACACGTACTCAGACGTGCTAACAATGGCACACGCTGGTGTGGTACAGGCTCTACTGGCACTCAAAGGGTTAAAGGGAAATTGTTTGCAGTTCATGATTAGTGCCAGCCTTCAGGATAGCGGGGACCTGAATTGGTTCTGTTGTGTATGTTGCCCTGTGAGGGGAGTACTGTTCAGAGGGGGGTTGTGAATACTCTTGACTACAAAACTGAAGCAGGAGAAACACCTGGATGAGATCCCTGCAGTGCATTTCCCATTATCACATCCCTTTTGTTCTAATTACACTTACCATGCAGGTTTTTGTTTCCTTTTATTTAAAGGCATGGTATGCTTTTAAATACAATGTTATTAAACGAGGCCATGTACCACACGTTTCAGTGCTAGGAGAGCCACAGTTAATTGGTAAAGATAAAAAGTAACAGTCTGCAGGGCCCCATTCTTAGGAAAGCAACACTGTCCTTCCTTTTGGCCATTTCCTTTTCCAGAAGAAGCGGTAACAAAGCATTTCCTGCTGCTCTTGTTCATCATCTGATAAAAAGAAACTTCCACCCACACCTGCCACCGACACACAGCAACAAAGCCATGGCATTACATTTGGACTGGATACATATATATTTAAGAAGTAATGTTTGGTGTGTATTGGGGGGGTCAGTTTTTATTAGTATTACCAATTTTTGTCTTTTTAATGTATTGCTGTAGTCTGCTTTGTGTACACATAACAATTCTGCACAGACAGCAATAAACTTTTTAGATACAGGCTGTTTTTCTTTTCCCCTTTGCATTCCACTGGCTGCTCACTGGAAGAAAATAAAAGATTTTCAAACATGACATTTACTCTGGTTTTTGACTACTTACAAACAGCGTGATGCAGGCTATATGACATTCTCATGTGTGTGTGCATCGGACCAGCCTAATTCTGTATCTGATTTATCTACTGTATTTACACTCCCATCAATAGGGGTCACTTATAAGCCCACATTGTGAGGGAGTTTAGACACAGAGAGCTGCTGTTTTGTCAGTTGAGAAGAAGCAGCACACCAGTAATATTGGCTCTGTGTCTCCAATAATTTGCTTTTACAGAATCACTGTTGCCATAGCCACATTGTGGGCCTGTAACACATGCCCATAATACAAGTGTTATGATACTCTTGGTCTCCTTGTTAATCAGGGAATCTGGTATCCGCTATAGAATTGCTTTTGGTCTGTGCCTCCGTAGGAAAAAGTGTCATCTTTGTACAAATTGCTGCTGTTAAACGCCCAGAGGGCCATAGTTTATGCAAATGGACAGGATACACTACCAGATACTTAGACAGGCAACCCACAGTCCACCATGCAATAAACATATGACATTGGTACATATATGGCCAGTTTTGTCCCTAAGAATGTAAAGCGGCCATACATAGGCTGATAAAAGCTTATCGCTCCATGTATGGGGTCAGTGGGAGGGCTGCTATCTGGCAGAAAATGCTGTTGGAAGAGGACTGCACTGGCACATTGAGACTTTATAAGGGGGGCCACACTGCATGCTAAGGATCAAAAGCAAACTAACTGAACAGTTACAGTATGTCCCATGTGGCCCCCCTTCTAATTGCTGACTGACTAACAGGTTAGAAAGATGCAAAGCAGGAAGTTCTGTTACACATCCAGCCTTTATAGATGCCATTTCTGGCTAACTAACTATTAAAAACATTTTTATTTTGCACCTACTACACAGTGTATGTACACTATTCACCCAGTTTAATATTTACACTGAACTGTTTCTTTCACCTCTGTCCCCAAAGACAAGTTGCCCCTCCCCCCCACTTGCAATGAATTTCCATCTTTAGTGCGTAGAGAAAAGGGGGGGGGCTTCTCTATTGTAGAAATATTTTGATGACTGCCTCTAGCTGTGGGAGAATGGTGTCTCTCCGTGTGCCTTTGCTGTGTTTCAACACAGGGAAAGAATTAATGGTATGTATATACATTCTGTCTTTTCTAGTAAAACACAAAATCAGCCTTGTCACCTGGCATGTGAATTCACTGGCCTGGATCAGCTAGTTTGTGTTCCATACGCACACGTACACTTGTTTTACAACCTCGTCTTCATTGTCTGCTCCTTCTCAGGTCTGCAATCCAGTATGTGTCCTTTCTGCTTACAAACCATGGCAAACAAGTCATTTTTTTTGTTCTACTTAACTGTGCAGGTTGCCCTGATTGGCACTGTTTATTTAAAAGGGACTTCTCCCGTTGAAATACCCTATCCATATATGAGATCAAAGCGTCATCTTCTTCCAGATTGATAGATGGGCCCCACCTGGGGAGGGAATCATTTGCAATGAGCGCTTTGGTTAACAATATGGTAGAGAATATAATACAAGTATGGGATCCGTTATCCGGAAAGCTCCGAATTACAGCCCGTCTTTCCTAGACTTCATTTTAACAAATAATTCGGATTTCCTTTTTTTTTCTCTGTAATAATAAAACAGTAGCTTGTATGTGATCCAAACTAAGATATAATTAATCCTCATTGGAAGCAAAACCAGCCTATTGGGTTTAATTATTTTTTAGCGGCCTTATTACTGAAAGATCCCTTATCCAGAAAACCCCAAGTTCCAAGTATTCTGGTCCCATATCTGTACCATAAATAACATCTTCTACATCTTTTCATACCCTCCCAAATCCTCTTCACTAACTGAGGATTCTCTTCCCCAGGTAGTAATTCACATATTCAAATTTTAATCCCCCTAATCGAACGGAATTGGAATGTCCGATTTATTACACCTCCACCATGGAAACAGTCCTATTTTGAATATTCCCCACCTAAAACCTGCCGAGTTCATTTACAAGTCAATGGCAGAGGTCCGCTGAGCCATCTGAAGATTGTTACTAGACTTCCTGACATTCATGTCACGTTTGATACATACGAAACGAATACGATTCGAATTTTCGGGTTGTAATTTTTTCTTAAATAACCTCCCAGTCGAATGGTGAGTATATTCAAATTTTAAAAAAATCAACCCATTGCTTTACTTTTGTTTTTCTCCCAGGGGTGTCCACAAGAGGGCATCCCATAACTGTGCTACCAGTCTATATTATTTTCACTATTTGACATTGAAAATGTATTGTTTTAGCTTAATCTGCACAAATGTAGGGGTCAGCAGCATGGATAAAGGCAGCAGGACTTACATGACTTGTACTCCCAATAAAAGTGGTGGGAATGTAACGGAACATATACCTGACACATACAATACCCACATTCAGTAAAATTGTGACAGACTGGTGTTGCTACAGGGGATTAAGGAAGTCTATTCACTGGGTCTCATCACAGATAGATTTTTCTGAGCACTTCATACATAATTTTATGTTCTGGCTGTGTTAGGGTATATAATACCCCTGTTTTTTTATAGGCTCGGGGTTGCCCCCACTTGACCTGGCAAGGGTGCTGACTGTGCCAGAATATACTTTTAGGGCTTATAATGTGGATTAAAAGCTTGTTAACTGTAAGACCAATGTAAGATGAAAAACTTGATATATCCCCTTGAGAATGTCAATTATTCAGCCACAAATAGTAAAGCAGGGATCAAAGCTGCCATGGTAAATAACCTAAGCTGATTCCTACTGTTCTTTCTTTCTTCGTGCAGGATAATGCTACCAAAGCATGTGGGAAAGCAGGGCGTTTCTAATAAATATACTGTAAATTCCCTTGTTGCACTGATTTAAAACTGGCTGCATTTAGATGTAATCCAGTCAGTCTAAGCCTTCTTTTTAGATTTTCCAGGAAAACAAATTTTTCCATGTGTCCCCACTTTAAATCTACATTGGTATCTTTTGTACTAAGAGCCCTTTAGAATAAAAAATATCCACTGAGACTAGGCTGTACCACTAAGAACTGGGATTTTATTGCCAGGAGACAAAAAGCCTCCCTTGGTATTTTTAAAAGAGAACTAAATTCTAAAAAAATGTCTAAAATGCCTTATTTTATATACAGAACTTATTGCACCAGCCTAAAGTTTCATCTTTTCAATAGCAGCAATGATCCAGGACAGTTATATTCTATGAGCCCGCCCGAACTCGACTTCTGGGTTCCTTTTATAGACCAGCCCCGCCAATGATGTCACAAAAGGGGCGGGGCAAGCAGGCGTGCAAATTTAAAAGCAAAAGTCGGAAGCCACAAATGGGATTGCAAGGTCGGCCCAAACCCGACAAGCGGGTATTGGGTTGGTCCACACATCACTTCTGTGGTTGCCTTGGGCTGGTATAGAAGCCCAAAACATAATGTACAACATTTCTAGCTACTTGTTTCATTATACTTTACTTTAATTGTTTAGTGTAAAAATACAAATTGGGTAAATAGGTTGCCTGGGCAGAAATAAAAATGTAATGTATAAAGACTGGAGTGACTAGATGTCTAACAGAACACTACTTGCTGCTTTGCAGCTCTCTTGGTTTACACTGATTGGTTACCAGGCAGTAACCAATCAGAGACTTGAGGGGGGCACATGGGTCATAACTGTTGCTTTTGAATCTGAGCTGAATGCTAAGGATCAATTGCAAACTCACTGAACAGTTATGTCCTATGTGGCCCCCCTAATAGTTACTGACTAACTAAGTGTTAGAGAGCATACCTCCTAACTGTCCCATTTTTCAAGGGACAGTCCCGATTTTGACATCTCAGTCTGCGTTTATCTTTGATCTGCTGCACTAACGCCAGAAAAAGATTACAAATTTTTTGGCAGAGAGCGCAAAATACTCAGTACCTGCACTTTGATACAAGTATAGCTAATTAAGATAAGCAGGTCTCTTGGGAGAACTGAGACTTGCAGCTTAAAGGGCAATTTAACCTTTATTAGCAAAACTGTAATAACATTAAACCAATTATGTTGAAAAAAATTTTTACATTTACCCAGTTTTTATTTTAACACTGAACTATTCCTTTAAAGGGACAGTATCCCCCTTGTTCAAATTGAGCCAAATGAATAGGGCTTGGGCTGAACATACGTTTTGCCTGTTGTCCCTCTCTAAGTCCAAGTGAGTTATGCACGCAGGGGGGGTTTGAGGGGTGATGCAGTTGCGGTATAGGTATTGCTTCCTCAGGCAACAGCCCCCCTAATAAAAATAGTAGGTAGTTACCTATTGTGGTCATGATGTTGGCTGAGTGTGAAAAGTAAACCTGCACCTGAACTGTCACTCAAATAGACATTACACTGGTGCCTGAAATAATTACATCTGTGTGTGAGTTGTTTGTTTTCGGGCAAAGACACACGCTCAGATTCGGGGAGAATAGTTGGCCGGCGACAAATCTCCTCTTCTTTGGGGCGACTAATCTTCCCGAACTGCCTCCCTTCGGCTAGAATGTAAATTGCCGGCGGGATAGCAATTTGTGCGCTTCGTTTCCCAAGTCACCTGAAGTTGCCTCGCGAGGCAATCGCCGGGCAACTAATCTCCCCGAATCTGAGCGTGTGTCTCTGCCCTTCCAGTGCAGTGTTCACAAATCACATATCTTCAATGACTAGGACAAATGATGTGTCCTGAATAGAAAGCAAAGAAAAGAAAATCGTGATAGACTATACAAAGCATAGGCAAGGGGTTAATTCTGAGCCTTAATTCGCCTCAGGCTAATTCTAAGCACTTTTTGTCCACCGTGTGACTGTTGGAAAGTATACCTATTATATACTTCATTGATTGTGACAGAAGTGCCACCTTCACAAAACAGAACTGCCGTTCAGGCACCCTTGGATTTAAAGGTACAGTCTAATACATAGCGTTTTAAGTATGGCTGGCGCTGATGTTTAGAGGGACGCATTGCATATTAAATGATAAGACTGCTTTCAAAAAGCATCTACATTCCAGCTTTGAATTTGGGGAATGTGATGGGGTTATACTCAACTACATATACTATGTGCATTTGGCAGTTCATCATTTTTAAGTGCTACTCATAGGCATAATAAAGGTCCATTTTGGTCAGACTGACACCTTTAAATTAATTTGTAGTATGTTTCCAGCTTTCAAATGGGGATCTCTGACCCCAGCAACCAATAATGTATTGCTCTGTGAAGCTGCAAGTCTATTGTTACTTTTTATTAGTTATTTTCATTTCAGGCCCTGCCCTATTCAAACTGTATTTCATTCAAACCACTGCCTGTTTGCTATGGTAAATTGGTCCCAGCAACCAGAAATTCCGAACAGAGCTGCTGCACAAGAAGCTAAATTATTTAAAACGCACACACACAAATAAAATCGAAGACCAACATTCCAGACAGGATACATGAAGGTACAGGTATGGGATCCATTTTCCAGAAACCCACCCAGAAAGCTCTGAATTATGAAAAGTCTGTATCCCATAGACTCCATTATAATCAAATAAAACACTACCTTGTACTTGATCCCAGTTAAGATATAATTAATCCTTATTGGTGACAAAAGAATCCTAATGGGTTCATTTAATGTTTAAAAAAATCTTTTTTTTGTACAATTTAGATATGTAGATCCAAATTACAGAAATATCCCTTAAACAGAAAATATCAAGTCCTGGATAACAGATCCCATGCCTGTATATATATCTATATATATATATATCTAGACAATATATATATATATATATATATCTAGACAAATACAAGAGGTCCTCTGCACTCAACCCATTATCAATATATTTAAGACAGAGACATTTTGTGCATATTGCTACTGAAAAATGTCTTACCCTTTAAGCAAAACAGGGATTGTCTGAGTGCAGAGGAATCTTGTATTTGTCTATATGTATTTTGTGGTCACAGCCTCATTGCACCCCCGCCTAATGGTTTTAAAAATTAGCGGTGAGCACAACTTCCCCTTGTTTGTTATATCTATCTATCTATCTATATCGTAATGAAACAGCACTCGCAGGACTTACGGTGAAATAAAAAGCATTATGATTGTGAACCCAGCCGAAACGTTAGTCGCGCTCACTAGAGCGCTTGCAATAAAAATGCTTTTTATTTCACCGTAAGTCCAGCGAGTGCTGCTTCATTACGAGATCTTCATACAACTAACCAGAGGATTGCACCCAGGCAACCAATATCTCTATATTGTGAGTGCCGGTAATCAGGTAATCATCCGAGTTTTATATATATATATATATATATTGACGTAGTTGGCCAGCTTAAATATATTGCAATATATGGACAAACAATCCCTGTTTTGTTTAAAGGGTAAGGCATTTTTCAGTAGCAGTATGCACAAAATGTCTCTGTCTTAAATATATTGATAATGGGTTGAGTGCAGAGGAATCTTGTATTTGTCTATATGTATTTTGTGGTCACAGCCTCATTGCACCCCGCCTAATGATTTTAAAAACTAGTGGTGAGCACAACTTTCCCTTGTTTGTTATAGTTCTACAAGAGCAGTGACCAGCTCCATGTTGTAGCTCCCACCCTCTCCAACTATAGTCAGGTGATCCCACTGGTGTCTAATAAAAGGGCAGCCAAGTTTGGGAGTTTTACTTTGAAAGCAGCTAGTAAGTTGCAGGTAAAACGTATTCGTCCCTTTTATAAAATGTATAATTAAACCATAGAATTCTTAATGAATCAGATGAAAATTGAGCATAGGACTGGCCAGATATGGGATGACTTTGACGTAGTTGGCCAGCTTAAATATATTGCAATATATGGACAAACAATCCCCGTTTTGTTTAAAGGGTAAGGCATTTTTCAGTAGCAGTATGCACAAAATGTCTCTGTCTTAAATATATTGATAATGGGTTGAGTGCAGAGGAATCTTGTATTTGTCTATATGTATTTTGTGGTCACAGCCTCATTGCACCCCCGCCTAATGATTTTAAAACTAGTGGTGAGCACAACTTTCCCTTGTTTGTTATAGTTCTACAAGAGCAGTGACCAGCTCCATGTTGTAGCTCCCACCCTCTCCAACTATAGTCAGGTGATCCCACTGGTGTCTAATAAAAGGGCAGCCAAGTTTGGGAGTTTTACTTTGAAAGCAGCTAGTAAGTTGCAGGTAAAACGTATTCGTCCCTTTTATAAAATGTATAATGAAGCAATAGAATTCTTAATGAATCAGATGAAAATTGAGCATAGGACTGGCCAGATATGGGATGACTTTGACGTAGTTGGCCAGCTTAAATATATTGCAATATATGGACAAACAATCCCTGTTTTGCTTAAAGGGTAAGGCATTTTTCAGTAGCAGTATGCACAAAATGTCTCTGTCTTAAATATATTGATAATGGGTTGAGTGCAGAGGAATCTTGTATTTGTCTATATATATATATATATTTAAACCCAAAGTTGCTGTACCACAACTCTCAACATACTCCAAGAGTTATTGCATGCGAGTGGCTACATTCTAACAACATCAAGAATCTGATTATTAGTATAATACATTGTTTTTGCATATGCTGATATTCAATAAAATGCAAACCAATATTCAATTCAGTGGTAAATGTAATTGAAAGAGCTTGAATTGATGATTTGCCGTGGTCCTGTAATTCCCAGTATCTGTCACTGAAGGGAGGTGAACTCGGGAACTTCAGAATTATGATGGCCCTTACACAAAGGTTATTGTCATTCCTATTAGAGAATGTCTGTTAATTTGCTGATAGAACTGCTCATGCTTCAGTTACTTCAGCAGCAGTGAAAGTCTGGTTAATGTCCACCTGGGAAAAGGATTTTAGAATAAAGTGACTTTTTAAAAATTCCCTGGGCATCCTTTTGGGGATGGTCAGTCTGAGCCCAATACAACATGACTATGAAGATTTTCATTCATCCTGGTCATGGTATATCTAGTATAGGTCAATCTAAAAACAACTGGACTTGCTGAGTAATCAGTTTAAAGTTCAATACAACAGTTGAACTTTAAACCATTAGGAAAATTACGAGTTATTTTTCATTCCTGCTGCTTCCAGTTCACTATTCATTTGTGGACTTGCTGCACTAGACAGTTGTTCTTTGTTTCATGCAGAGGTCTCCTCTGGGGATCAGTATGGGACAGCGTAGCCAATCAGCTACATTGCCTTCATCCAATGTCCTCCTTACTTCCCCACATAAACTTGGTACATTAGTTGGACATGAAGGATTCTTCTGGAGGTAGCTACTTTACTGATTATGTTGTACTCTTGAATGCAATCTCCTAATATCCCTGCAAAAAGCTTCCTCCCAATAAAAATGTCAGATTTACCCGTTCCAGCTGGGAACATAATTCCTCTACAGCTATTTACCAGCAAATCATTTGGATCCAAACCTGAATAAATCCATCAAAATACTGTAATGTTCTACCGCAACTTGAACTTAACTCCTGGGACCCAAGATCTTATTATTGTATTCATGATACTAAAGGTAACTTTTACTATGTTCTAGAATGGATAATTCTACGATTTTTTTTTCAATTGGTCTTCATTATTTTTATTTTGTTATAGTTTTATAAATATTTGCCTACTTATGGCTATTTCCAGCTTTTGAATGGGGGGTCACTAACCCCCATCTAAACCAAACGCTCTTTAAGGCTACAAATGTATTGTTATTATTAGTTTTTATTACTCATCTTTCTGTTTAGGCCTTCTCCTATTAATATTCCACTCTCTTATTTAAATCAATGCATGGTTGTTAAGAAAATGTGAACCCTAGCAACCGGACTGCTGAAATTGCAAACTGCTGAAAAAATGCTAAATAAATCAAAAACCACAAATACTAGTTATGTGATCACACGTCTTTGTGTCCCACCCAGGCCTCTTTATCATTAAAACTAGCTGCAGTAGTGGTGAGCAGACTTTCCTTTTGTTACATCACAACGCCACATATAAGGGGAAGACAGGAGATGGAGAGCATGACATGCAGAATATTTATTACAATCGGTAGCGGCAGCACAACAACCACAGTATATAAGTAAGAACAGCATCTGTAACAATGAATATCCCTTCCAGATAGAAGCCAGACTTCATTTTGTTCTTGCCCAGCAAGGGCATAATTATCTACAGGCAGAATATCATTGTTAAAGGGAAAGGGTTCTCAGTTCCAAACAAGTTTTATGTTTTTCTCACTGCTTTTAAATAATAATAGGTCTCTTACTGGACTTAAATGCCTAGATTGTTTTTCTCCTGCTGCAAACAACTCTGTTATGATGATTGGCGGATGGACATCCTAAATTGCTGGAATATCTTTGTGAGACCAGGCAAATCACTTACACAAGACATCACCTCACCCGCAATACAACATTTTTACTTTATATTTGTGCGGGCTGTCCCAGTGCTTGAATTGGAGTGAAAAAAGTGGAGGGATGCTCTGTGTGGTGAGCGTGCTAAAACATGCTCCTCCCACAACCATAAGCCACACCCATTGTTATAATAAGCCTCAATCACCAATACTTTCTGGTTTCACCCACTTTAAAGGAAAACCATTTTGCTATTTCCATTTTGCTATTTCCTTCTAATGCACAGTTTAATGGCCAGTATGAGAATGTGACCGGTAGGGACACCAAAATGAAAATTGTGCATATGACTTTTCTTGGCAGTCAATCCAGCTTCTGCAAACACAGCTCCTTGCCTGTGTATTGTGTGTCATAACAACCACATACTATTCTATGTTACCCAAGATTATTTCATATATATCATTCTCTCACTATTCCTTAATCTGCTGCTGTTTAATACATTTATTTTCTCTTTTTGTTTCCCCTGTTTTCTTCTTCTCTCCTTTTCTCTATAACCCTCTGTGATGCCTCCACCTTCTTTATCTGTTTAAGTTCCCTTCTCTATCTCTTCTCTATTTCTCTCCCAGCAATCTTTTCTCTTCTATATATTTACAGTAAGTATATTTTATTTTACCTTTGCATTTTATTTGCCTGCAGAAGTGGAGAGGAGATTTGGAATTCGAAACTCTTGCCTTCCCACTGAGGGGATGCTATTTCACAAAAATAAAGAAGTAAAAGTATGGCATCCTCCCCCAATTCCAGCACTGGGCTGACCCCAAACCCACAGGTACAGGTTGGGCAGATGTGGGCTGACTTTCACATAAGATTTTGGGAGTTTGGGCTCATTTGTCTATCCTCTCCTCCTGTGATCTTACTGTACCCTGCTTCCGCCTATGGCAGCTTGTCTTTATATGCGCACTTGCTTTGCCCACCACTCTCATGACATAAGGTGCGGGATTATAAATAGAAGTGGTTTGCTGGGTCAGGTTGGGCTTGGGTTTGGAGTGGGTCTTTTAGGGTAGGGTGCAGGTCCACTTTTTGATGAGTTGATTATTGGGCTCTAATTCAATGATTATATCACATGGATGACTTATGCACATCCATGAGCCTTTAGCCAATGTGACTTTCCAGCATAACTATTTTGAGTAAGACCCGGCCAGATAGTTTGAGGCGCAGGAGTGGCCAAGTTGGCAGCTAGTGCCAAGCTTTAAAGAAAACACACAGAATAAAGTCTGTCTCACAGATTCACAACAGTTCAGTCGATATATGATTACTTTAAAATTAAATCACAGATGAACACCTGGGTCCGGCAATGCAATGGTTAGAGCAGTATCTGTTCTGCCAAAAAGTGCACTTTAGTAAACCTGGATGATCTCCCTGCATTGATAGCTGTCATCATTTAGTCATGAGTTTTATACTCTGGCATAAGCAGTCCCATTTATCATTTTTTTCAAGAAGTACTGTACAAATAGCTATTAAAGAAAAGATAAAATGAAAGTAATGTAATGGATGAGTTTTTAGTATTGATCCCAGGGAATACATTGTACTGGCTAGAAATATCCCAATGATTGCAAATGTGTATAGAAGCAATTGTGCCGGCTAATATAGTGCACTCTTTCACCACATCCAGTGCCTCTATGAGGAGCAGACCCCATAGATGCAGGCTCAGCGGCAGAGTGGCCCAATAAGGGCTTAGAAAGCACAACATCAATATTCTTTCCCAGTGGTTTTGTGCCCACTCTCAACTTGTCTATAATGATATGGTGTTTAAAAAATATATCATTATGTGACAGAAAACAGATATCTGGACCCATCGGGATACATGTGCTGCAGATCAGTGCTTCAGGACAATGTTACATAGTTACATAGTTAAATCGGTTGAAAAAAGACATCAAGTTCAACCCCTCCAATTAAAAACCCAGCATCCATACACACACCCCTCCAGACACTCACATAAATTATATATATACCCATATCTATACTAACTATAGAGTTTAGTATCACAATAGCCTTTGATATTATGTCTGTCCAAGAAATCATCCAAGCCATTCTTAAAGGCATTAACTGAATCAGCCATCACAACATCACCCAGCAGTACAGTTTCTTATTTTATATTTAAAGGGATACTGTCATGGAAAAACACGTTTTTTTCAAAACACATCAGTTATTAGTGCTGCTCCAGCAGAATTCTGCACTGAAATCCATTTCTCAAAAGAGCAAACAGATTTTTTTATATTCAATTTTGAAATCTGACATGGGGCTAGACATTTTGTCAATTTCCCAGCTGCCCCATGTCATGTGACTTGTGCCTGCACTTTAGTAGAGAAATGCTTTCTGGCAGGCTGCTGGTTTTCCTTCTCAATGTAACTGAATGTGTCTCAGTGGGACATGGGATTTTACTATTGATTGCTGTTCTTAGATCTACCAGGCAGCTGTTATCTTGTGTTAGGGAGCTGCTATCTGGTTACCTTCCAGTTGTTCTTTTGTTTGGCTGCTGGGGGGGAAAAGGGAGGGGGTGATATCACTCTAACTAGCCCCATGTCAGATTTCAAAATTGAATATAAAAAATCTGTTTGCTCTTTTGAAAAATGTGCAGTGCAGAATTCTGCTGGAGCAGCACTATTAAATGATTCATTTTGAAAAAATATTTTTTTCCTATGACAGTATCCCTTTAAGGTCAGGAACACATTAAAGTCCTATTAGAGAAATAATGTCATCATGGACTGCGTTGCACAATATAGAAATAAAGCACAGCACTCAGCAACATCCATTGCTTTCTGGAGGGGGGGGGGTTACTACCAACCAATACATTCAGAAACGGCAGCAAAAATGGAGGGTACCCGGGTTGACAGTTACAAATATATTAGAGAAATATGTATGGAGCAGAAAAGTACAATTTTTTTCAGGTGCAATACTATAAGCTTATATCAAGCAGAATTTATTTAATAAAGATTGCAACACATTCACGTCAACTCTATGGACGATCGAGGATGAGTCTGCACAAGAATAATATGCACAAAATACACTGCAATGTTTTCTAGTTGCAGTATGGGTTAAATGTGGTCTGTGGAATCCCGGCTGTCTTTAAAAAAAAAAAGAAAGACCCTTGCTGTTTACAGTGAAGAGAGTGTATGAGAGCTGAGTACAGACCTAAAGATGGATATCTGGTCTACTCCTCCCTTTTCTGTCCAAACAAGGGTGATTCCATGACATCTCCAAACTGTTTAACCCCCTGCTCTGTTCTGAAGAGTTACCAGTACACACTATACTCTATCCAGGCTAGAGGCTGATCTAATATATCATATATACTTTTTGAGAAGTGTAATATTTTAAAAATATGGATATATTTAGTTAAGGGTATTTGTATCAAGAAAGCAACAAAAATAAACTGGCATCGTATTTAGTTATTGCATTCAAAAACTGCATTTTGCACATCATCATCATTTATTTATATAGCGCTGTACATAGTATTGAATTCATAAATGAGCCCTATAGTCTCGTTACAAACTTATAAAGAGACTATATATCTAACAATTTAGCTCTGAGTGTTTTGAAAACTAACAATTGTAATTGTTACATCTATGGCCACGTAGGGCATTCTGTTTTTCTCCACTGCAATAAAAGAAAGCCTGTAAGAGTTGCAGAGGGCAGGTGCAAGAAAGTTGAATTAATGTAAAGCAGCTTTTGCCAAAGTTTCCGATTCAAAATGGACCCTTTTGGCTTCCACTGCCAGCTTTATAAAGAGTCAAGTGGCACCTCTCTGACATTTTGTGAGCTGAATGGCTGACACGGGCATGCTAAGTTTGGAACTGCAAGTTTGACCCATTTATCACTGGGATAATGTTAAATCGCTTGCTATCACTTCTCTCCCATCTGGTATCAAGCATCTGCACCTGCTTTTAAAAATACTGCAATGCATTTGCACATTTAAGATGGCATTTTCAAGGGAGGGGTATACCATACTTTTACCAGTAATGCTTTTTCTTAATGACTGTGAGCGGATGCCTATGCTACGCCTACAAACGCTTACGCTGGTCTACTGGATGAGAAAGCAAGGGCAGAGGAGAGGTAAGCATGGTGGAGACAGCAGCTACTCCAAACATATAAATTATGTAGTAACAAAACTTTTCTCCCGTCCCCAGACCATTTTATTATTCCAGCTCCATTGCACTACCCTGCCATTATGTACATAACCCTGTTTATGCTTTCCTCTGTATAACTGGATGGTCTGCTGCATTTATTGGACTGCAACAACACTGGGCCTTCAAACCAATTAAGATATTAACACATACTGTACTCTCCTTATTTATAGGTTAACCAGATTAATTTTCCCTTTAAGTGTACATTATTTTTTACAATTCTATCAATTTCCAAACTTTTGATAAAATAATAAAAAAAAGGTTCTAATGTATTTTTCTTCCTTTTCTTCCTTTTCTGACAAATATGTTCTGACCTCCCGCACAAGAATTTAGATAACTGGTGAAGAATCATGCTATGAATTCAGCATAGTACTGTGTCAGCCATTGATTACATGTGTACCTGTACAGTGTCCCTACATTGAACTGAGCATTATTCTTATACAGCATTCTCTTCAGTTCAAACCTTGCATTACTGTTTCAGGTATTATATCAGTTACTTCTTAGAAGTAACTGATATAATACCTGAAACAGTATCTTGAGTCAGATACACATTTTATACTTTTTTTTGTTTTTATATAAAAAGGCAGGCCTTCCTGTCGCTTTCTTTCCTGATAATAACATTACCATCAACAATCATATTTGCCGTTGTTGCGAATACCCACCCACTGGAATCTCTACTTATGCTTTTATAGGTTTGAACATAGTAAACTATAGTCATTTACATAGAAAGCATGCAATCTAATGGCACTGCAGCCCCATTAAGCTCTTTATTGTTGTCTTGTGAGTTCCAAGAAAAAGGATCTTAATTTGTGTAAACAATAGAAGCCTGGCAATATGTGATGAGAGAAAGTTCAAAAACAAGTCTCTTGAAAGTCTGCTGCTGAAGTATGACTACACCATAGATTGTAGGAACAGGATAGCTAAAATATTTGAGCAGATTTTAAACTAGACATGGGAGGGTATGCAGTACAATGGAAGATAAGATAGATATGGACCTGGCAATATAAGGGGTAAATGGCAGTAAAGAGATGACCGATAGGAAAGAATAGAAGTTATAGTTTGAGACTGTAGGAGTTGCATTTGTAAACAATGTACAAAAGAGTGGCAGTAAGAAAAATATGTTCACTAATATAAGAAGTCTGGGTGGTAAATTTGGCAATTGAATTGTGCCATGGTTTAAACTGAGGGGGTAAGAGAAGAAGGGAGGATTTTGGTATATTAAAGGTGAAGGAAAGGTTAAATCTAAGTAAGCCTTATCAGAAAGGTCCACCTAAATATACCAGTAAACCCTCAAAATAGTGCTGCTCTCAGTCCCCTGTCAAAAGAAACACTGCATTTCTTTCCTTCTATTCTATACACATGGGCCTCTGTATCAGACTTCCTGCCTTCAGCTTAAACCTCCTTGCCCCGGGCGTGAGCATGCTCAGTTTGCTCCTCTTCCCCTCCCCCCTCCCTTCTCTGCTGTAATTTGAGCCCAGAGCAGGGAGAGACTCAGGCAGAAAATGATGTCACACCAAGCTAATACTGCAGCTGCTATCCTAAACAAACAGAGAGCTTCTAGAGCTTTTTACTCAGGTATGGTAAAACATTCTACAGAATAAATATAGCATTCTAGCTTGCGCTATTGCAGCTAATCTATTGGCAATAAAATGCCTCTGTAGCTTTCCTTCTCCTTTAAGAATGATTTGATATTTAGTCTAAAGAGAGTTGTGTTCTGTATTTGATATCTAGTATAAAGAAAGCTGTTAGAAAATAGTGATAGGCGTGAAGCCAAATTGGTACAATATTTGACAGATAGGCAAAAGGCAGGTTTATTGTAAGAGTGTGCTCTAGATCTCCTTCTTGAAAATGTAAATGATTGCAAATAGAGTGATTCCTTTTGGACCGAGACAGCAGCTTATGGCTCATTTATGAGGGCCGCCGACAAACCTGCCAAAATGATATCTGGCCAAAAATCAGCCAGAGATCAGTCCAGCTACTAAGTTACTCTAGTACATGTATTTTCATATAAGACATTTCATTGACGCTTTCATTAGGAGTCTCAGGGAAAAGCTCCTAAAATGAATTTGAATCGCTTGCACTTCGGGGCTTACCTCAGGACAGGTTTGATAGCTACTATATACAGAATAATGAATGACTCTTCTTTTGCTTCAGGTTATAAGCACTCAAACATGTATAAATGTGAAACTACTACAGGATACAAATTATTAGAGATGTCGCGAACTGTTCGCCGGCGAACTTGTTCGCGCGAACATCGGGTGTTCGCGCTCGCCGGAAGTTCGCGAACGTCGCGCGACGTTCGCCATTTTGGGTTCGCCATTGTTGGCGCTTTTTTTTGCCCTCTCACCCCAGACCAGCAGGTACATGGCAGCCAATCAGGAAGCTCTCCCCTGGACCACTCCCCTTCCCTATAAAAACCGAAGCCCTGCAGCGTTTTTTCACTCTGCCTGTGTGTGCTGAAGAGATAGTGTAGGGAGAGAGCTGCTGCCTGTTAGTGATTTCAGGGACAGTTGAAAGTTTGCTGGCTAGTAATCGTTTTGATACTGCTCTGTTATTGGAGGGACAGAAGTCTGCAGGGGTTTGAGGGACATTTTAGCTTAGGTAGCTTTGCTGGCTAGTAATCTACCTTCTACTGCAGTGCTCTGTATGTAGCTGCAGTGGGCAGCTGTCCTGCTTCTGATCTCATCTGCTGACTGCTGCAATAACAGTAGTCCTTGTAAGGACTGCTTTTATTTATTTTTTTCTTGTTTTACTACTACTACTACTACTACTATAAGAGCCCAGTGCTATTAGTCTAGCAGTGTTGGGGAGTGGGACTGGTGTGCTAATCTGCTGCTCCTAGTAGTTCAGCAGCACCAACTTTAATTTTTTTTTTTAATATTCATTTTTTTTTATTTTACTTTTTTTATTTTACTACCGCTGTAGTAGTGTATAAGTTGACCTTTTAGGCATTATTTGCCCTGTAGGCATTATTTGCACAGTGTTTTCTTCAACCCGCCATCTAGCTGTGTGACCTTGTTCACATTCTGTCTAAATATCCATAATATTACCGTCTCCAGAAAAAACACTGGAGTGACTTTTTTCAAGCAGCATTCATATATTTTACGTAATCCGTATCCACCGCTGTAGTAGTGTATACGTTGACCTTGTAGGCATTATTTGCACAGTGTTTTCTTCAACCCGCCATCTAGCTGTGTGACCTTGTTCACATTCTGTCTAAATATCCATAATATTACCGTCTCCAGAAAAAACACCGGAGTGACTTTTTTCAAGCAGCCATAATATATTTTACGTAATCCGTATCCACCGCTGTAGTAGTGTATACGTTGACCTTGTAGGCATTATTTGCACAGTGTTTTCTTCAACCCGCCATCTAGCTGTGTGACCTTGTTCACATTCTGTCTAAATATCCATAATATTACCGTCTCCAGAAAAAACACCGGAGTGACTTTTTTCAAGCAGCCATAATATATTTTACGTAATCCGTATCCACCGCTGTAGTAGTGTATACGTTGACCTTGTAGGCATTATTTGCACAGTGTTTTCTTCAACCCGCCATCTAGCTGTGTGACCTTGTTCACATTCTGTCTAAATATCCATAATATTACCGTCTCCAGAAAAAACACCGGAGTGACTTTTTTCAAGCAGCCATAATATATTTTACGTAATCCGTATCCACCGCTGTAGTAGTGTATACGTTGACCTTGTAGGCATTATTTGCACAGTGTTTTCTTCAACCCGCCATCTAGCTGTGTGACCTTGTTCACATTCTGTCTAAATATCCATAATATTACCGTCTCCAGAAAAAACACCGGAGTGACTTTTTTCAAGCAGCCATAATATATTTTACGTAATCCGTATCCACCGCTGTAGTAGTGTATACGTTGACCTTGTAGGCATTGTTTGCCCAGTTTTTTTGGCCGCAGCCACTGAAGCACAGAGGCCAGAAAAAATATGCCATATAAATGCTGAAAATAGTCATTTTTTGCCATACGTTGACTCAACGTATATGGCAAAAAATGACTATTTTCAGCATTTATATGGCATATTTTTTCTGGCAACTGTGCTTCAGTGGCTGCAACCAAAAAAACTGGGCAAACAATGTCTACAAGGTCAACGTATGGCGAAAAATGACTATTTTCAGCATTTATATGGCATATTTTTTCTGGCAACTGTGCTTCAGTGGCTGCAACCAAAAAAACTGGGCAAACAATGTCTACAAGGTCAACGTATGGCGAAAAATGACTATTTTCAGCATTTATATGGCATATTTTTTCTGGCAACTGTGCTTCAGTGGCTGCGTCCAAAAAAACTGGGCAAACAATGCCTACAAGGTCAACGTATGGCAGTTGTTTAAAGAGAACAGTAGATTACTAGCCAGCAAAGCTACCTAAGCTAAAATGTCCCTCAAATCCCTGCAGACTTCTGTCCCTCCAATACAGAGCAGTATCAAGCAGATTACTAGCCAGCAAACTTACTATCATCTGTCCCTGAAATCACTAACAGCTCTCCCCCTACACTATCTCTTCCAAGCACACACAGGCAGATTTTTCAGATACATTTTTGCCCTTGATCCCCCTCTGGCATGCCACTGTCCAGGTCGTTGCACCCTTTAAACAACTTTAAAATCATTTTTCTGGCCAGAAATTTTTTTTTTAGATGTTAAAGTTCGCCTTCCCATTGAAGTCTATGGGGTTCGCGAACCGTTCGCGAACCGCTCGCGTTTTTGCGCATGTTCGCGAATATGTTCGCGAACTTTTTTTCTGACGTTCGCTACATCCCTACAAATTATCAGTAGATAAGTAGATGGTTCTGAATATGGGAAATTGAAAAGAGGTGGTACTAAGCAAAATGAAAATATATATATCAGACTCTTCTTTTCCAGTACCTCACTCCCTGCAATTACAGTCTTTCCTGGAAAAGATCTTTCCAAGAAAGATTGTTTGTTACAACACACACATGTAAAGCTGAATCATCAGATATACAGGTAGAAACAATAGAATTCTACCTGTTTCCCACCTGCCCCCAGTCATGTGACTTGTGCTCTGATAAACTTCAGTCACTCTTTACTGCTGCACTGCAAGTTGGAGTGATATCACCCCCTCCCTTCGCTCCCCAGCATCTTAACAACAGAACAATGGGAAATAGTGACGTGTGGGCCGGCCCGATACCCGTGGGACCCGCGAGTCAGGACCATCCTCGCATTCTTCTTTGGGGGTGGAAAATGCTGGACGTGTTTAGGCCGACCTCGCACCCTTCTTTGCCACCGTCAAATGCCGGCTTCTTATTTCCAAGTTCGTCTTTTATAGACGCTGTGCCTGTTCGCCCCGTCCCTTTTGTGACATCATCGGCAGGGCGGGGTGAGCAGGCACAGCGTCTATAAAGCGCCGCAGGTCTATAAAAGCAACCCAGAAGTCTGATGTGGGCAGGCGCGGGCTAAGGTAGGGTGGGTTAAGGGCGGTGCGGGTCAGGAAAATCCAGACCCGCTCATCACTAATGGGAAGGTAACCAGATAGCAGCTCCCTAACACAAGATAACAGCTCCCTGGTAGATCTAAGAACAGCACTCAATATATCAAAATATATCCAGTGTAACAATGTATAATATGCTAATGACATGCAAACGACTTGCAATTGTGGTATACCAAGGTTCACTTGTTTTGTTTAGTTTTCCTTTGTTCTGATAAATTCTGATTCTTATTTTCTGCTCTTCTTATTATTCATTTCTACACTATTGGGGTTATGTAATTAAAGGCACTAAGTTTGCCCAGAGGCAGTAACCTATAGCAACCAATCAGCAGGTAGGATTTCCTGGTCACATGTTTAAAAGCAAACGTCTTATTGGTTGCTACTGGTTACTGCTCCTGGGCAAACTTAGTTCATTTTATTACATGTGGGGCTATGTCTTAAATTGTAAACTGTTAATTATCATTATCATTTATACGCCAGCATAGATCTTAAGGTTGTTACTGCATGCTACATAATGCTCACACGTGCAACATGTTTTAGATCTCATACAACTTCAACTGTGCAACGACTATAATCAATGCTATGCCTACATCTCATGTATATATCTAAAACCAATAAAAATGTAAGTTACAAAAAATATGTAAACCACTTACAAAATAATGGGATTATTCCCTTGATGAAAATTGGCCTAGGAATATTGTACCTGTATTAAAAGGGTATTAGATTAACTGGATTAATGAGATGATAATTCTTCTACTTTGCAAAGCACTAGAATACACAGTGCAGTTCTGGTCTCCTGTAGTTACAAGGAACATTATTGAAATACAGATTCCAGAGAAGATTGACCAAACTGATAAGGGGTATGGAAGATCTCTGTTATGACAGAAGGCTGGCTAGGTTTGCATTGTATACACTGGAGAAGAGGTTCTTAAGGGGGATATGATAACTCTGTGAAGATTTATAAGGGGACCATACAATTAACTCTGTGATGGCTGAATATTAAATCTTTCCAGAGGACAAAAGGCTATTCTTTGAGATCCTTAGACCTTGAATGACTATCCAATCAGCAGGCAGAATGGGTATCTTTAGAACAAGGGGTGAAGCAGGCAGTCAGGTGGTTTGTAAAACAGCAGTGAATTGCTTACCTAAGATGTTTTTTTTTTTCAAACAGTGGAATCAGGTGTGTAAAAAAATATTTATTTCTAAATATATTTATTTCATTTATTTCTAGCAGGTTAGACCCTCTGTATGTACTTTTTCAACGCAAGCCCTGATGAATGTGCTTATGTCAAGAGGGGGTGTATATTTTTCCTTTAATACAGTGGAATACCTATGCTATCACACATGATGGTATCCCTCTGTATAGGATTGGGTACTATGAGAAACCCCAGGAAGTTGTGCCTGTTACAGCCTTATTTGGCAGCCACATTTCCATTGACATGGTACCACCCCCTAACCTTCTAGTCCATATCTCCTTCTTGCAATGGAATTATAACAAAACAGAGACCTGTGGGAGGTGATTAAAAAAAGCTTGTGGCCATAAAGACAATCGCTGCTTTAGAGGCTAAAGCTTAAATGGATATTGTCATGATTTAGATGGTGTTTTTAGTTCTAAATTACACTGTTTATACTGCAAATAATTCACTCTACCATATAAATTTTGATTCCTGAACTAGGGATACACCGAATCCACTATTTTGGATTCAACCGAACCTTGAATCCTTTGTGAAAGATTCTGCCAAATACCGAATCTGAAACCTAATTTGTATATGCAAATTAGGGGTGGGAAGGGAAAACATTTTTACTTGTTTGCATGAGAAAAAGTCATGGGATTTCCCTCCCTGAACCTAATTTGCATATGCAAATTAGGATTCTGTTCAGCCGGGCAGAAGGATTCAGCTGAATCCTGGCTGAATCCCGGATTAGGTGCATCCCTATCCTGAACCAACAAGTATATCTTTTTTTATTTGTAATATTGGTGTGTAGGCAGCCATCTCATGTCATTTTGCCTGGTCATGTGCTTTCAGAAAGAGCCAGCACTTCATAATGGAACTGCTTTCAGGCAGGCTGTCAGCGCCGATCCTAAGCTAATAGCCGCCTAAGGTGGCTGGTGCAATGTCGCCCCCCCCTAGCCGTCTTACCTGTTGGGAGGGGAGGCAGGAACACTAATGTGGAGAGCGCAATTGCCTTAAAGTGATACTGACACTAAAAATTTTCTTTTGAAAATAGTAATCTATATTAAAAGTTACATATAGGTCACATTGATTGTTTTTTGCTGATAGTTCTGCTTTTGCAAGTAATTATTACTTGAAGTTCCTAAACCTGACTGTTTTGCCAACCTGACTGTCCCATCTAAGTTTCTAATGCTAACAGACAACTGCTGCACAAAAATGTCAGCCCCCTCATAGAGGAACATGGGTGTAAGAAAGGTAAAGCATCAGGAAAATACTTTTATGGCAAAATTATAAATAGCATTCACATACCTCCCAACATTTTGGAAGTAAAAAGAGGGACAAAAAATGTTTTCGCATGTAGCGCAGCAACATTTTTGACCACGCCCCTTATTTACCATGTTAATTTTACAAAATTTGGCAGGTTGTGAAAGTTTGAAAATAATTTTCCTTATATAAACAGTTTTTTTCTCAAAATTGTTACAAAGTATCTTATTTGCACTGTGCTCTCTGCTAAAGGCCAATTAAGTTTAAAACTTTGTTTCTTTTTCTGGCTGTTTGGTGCAGAGAAAATAGGGACTTTCCAGTACAAATGGGGGACTGCAGGTTGAGCTGTCAAAAGAGGGACTGTGCCTCAGAAAAAGGGACAGTTGGGAGGTATGCATTCAAAGATAATGTCATGATGGATATAAAAAAAGGTTATTTTCTGGTGTCAGTATCTCTTTAAGGCCTGATCTCCCTCTTATTTGACATGGTGAGGGATGTTTTTTTTCTTCCTGGTCAGCTGAATGAACTGATAAGGTCGTTCAGTGTGCTATTTCTATAGGAAGCTATAACTCACAGCTATTGCTGCTAATTTTCCAGTACTCAACGCTTGGGAAGATTGTGACCCTGCAGTTAAAATAGGTGACCATTATTTTCACAGGTTTAGTAGTTCTTGCCTTTAATTCTTGTCTTATCCATTAAGGTCTATACGAGTGTTTGTGTGTAAGTATGTGCGCCTGGTTTCATTTAGAGGGGTTGAACTTTATGGACTTTTGTCTTTTTTTAACACAACTTAACTATGTAACTATGTTATTCAGGCCTCCCATGTGAGCAACATCCATGTACTATCTATAACTGAATAATCTGCTGATTTGAGGCAAAAAAAGCACATAAGTACAATTGTGCATACGAATGGGGTAAATGGTTTTAAAGCAGTGATTTTAGTTATTAAGGATAATTTGTTAGATAGAATTGCCTTGTAGCCCTTTGTGTACAAACCTTGCTATTCTCTGAGCCACACTGAAACATAGAGTTTAACAGTGGCAGATTGGTTTAAACTTGTGTGGTTTGTACTATGTAAGCAGTCAAGAAGATTACTGGACTATTACCTGTGTGACAAGCTGACTGCCTGTATGTGTAACTTTTGGGGGAAATTAGCAATGGTTGGCAGGTAAGCAAAGGATCAAGATCAGGTTCTCTCCATACAGGATGACTTACACACAATGGAATATTCAGGATTCTCACTATGCCCTTCTGACCCTCCAGGGACACAAATTCATCAGCTTCTGGACTGGCTCACATTCTGGCAGCACCTCAATCACTTGTCTTGACTCAATGTTAATAACCTGGTCATATTTCCCTTTGCTCCTTGTAGTAGCAGGCAGCACCCCCAGCCCCTCTGGGAGTTCTTAACACAGACAGGTAACCTTCCTGTTCTGTGCCCTGCTCAGAGAGACTTTACTAACACTTAACTACAAATTAAATACTTTTCCACAGCACAGCCTTCCTGTGAAAGTGATCTCCAAAATGTGAACTGGACCACTGGAATGGATTGCCTGTTCCTTCTAGAATACTATAGCTTCCAGGGCCAGGCAGCGAAATCCCAGATGTGTGACAAATTGTTTACATGTGATTTTTTTCACCCATTAAAGTCTATGGGCATCATTTTCGTGGCGAAATATGGCAAAACTTTTCACTCATCGCTACGCACAATGGGTCCATAATTGAGGATATTTATTGTAACATTTTTCATCAGAGAAGCACACTGTTAGTTTCACGAATCATTGGACCAGCTCCTTGTCTATCCTTACCCTTCCTGTGTCAGCTCATTTGTGCCCATCTTCAGTTCTCCCAGAAAGGAATAATAGTGTTGTGTTGGGCCGTGGGGAGGGAGAGCGCTGCGGAATGCTTCAGATCTGGTTCTGCCTTCATTCCGTCATACCTCCCAACATTTGAAAAACAGAAAGAGGGACAAAAAGTCAACTTTTATCATGCCCACTTTATGGCCCACCCCATTACCATGTCCATTTTACAAAATTTGGCAAGTTATGAAAGCTTGAACACATTTCTGGGAATTTTAGTGCACTGTTTTATGTGTTATACCAGTTTTGCTAATGAAGCTGAAATCCCCCTTTAAGCTGCTTATCTTAAATTGTTACAAATGTATCTAAAAGCAGTGTTTAAAGGGGTTGTTCACCTTCCAAACACTTTTTCAATTCAGTTGTTTTTAGATTGTTCCCCAGAAATAAAGACTTTTTTTCACATACTTTCCATTATTTATTTTTTACTGTTTTTCCAAAAACTAAGCTTAAAGTTGAATGTTCGTGTCTCTGGTGTTTGAGTCTGGCAGCTCAATAATTCAGGCGCAGACTCTAAACTGTTACAATTTTGCAACATTTAGTTGATACATTTCTTAGCAGCATGTCGGGAGTATTTGCAACTATTGTATCAATTCTAACAGCTGTCTGTAATGAAACGCAGAGACTCTGCTCAGCAGGGACAAAGATAAGAAATGTATCAACTAAATGTATCCATTTAGAACAGTTTACAGGGTCAGCACCCCCCCCCTCCCAGAGCTGCTTCAGAAGGTGAAAAATTACACTTTACGCTTCAATATTAGAAAAACCGTCACACATAGAAAATAGAAAGTCATTGGAAAAAGTCATTATTTCTGGTGATCTATCTGAAAACAACTAGTTGTTTGGAGGTGAACCACCCCTTTAATGTTCTGGGCAATCTGCCAGAAAGCCTCTTATTTTATTTAGGTTTCAGAAACGTTGTATCTGTTTCTGGCGTCAGTACAGGAGATCAAAGAGAAATTTGAGACATTTCAGTAAGGAACGAGGAACTAATGGCTGAACTGTCAAAATCAGGACTGTCCTGTGGAAAACAGACAGTTGGGAGGTATGTTACTTCCATGTTTCATGACTTCCCACCACCACTATTAGTAGATAGGTATGTACAACATAGTTAAAAGGAATTTATATTGAATTCTAGAATTTCCATTAAGCTGAATTTCTAAGCTTTTCATTAACGTCGAGTGAAGGATTCGAAGGTAAAAAGCTTCGAATTTCGAAGTTTTTTTGGGCTACTTCGACCATCGAATGGGCTACTTCGACCTTCGACTACGACTATCGAAGGATTCAAAATAAAAATCGTTCGACTATTCGACCATTCGATAGTCGAAGTACTTTCTCTTTAAAAAAAATTTGACCCCCTAGTTCGGCAGCTAAAAGCTACCGAAGTCAATGTTAGCCTATGGGGAAGGTCCCCATAGGCTTTCCTAAGTTTTTTTGATTGAAGGATATTCCTTCGATCGTTGGATTTAAATCCTTCGAATCGTTCGATTAGAAGGATTTAATCGTTCGATCGTACAATCGTACTATCTGCGCTAAATCCTTCGACTTTGATATTCGAAGTCAAAGGATTTTAGTTCCTAGGCGAATATCGAGGGTTAATTAACCCTCGATATTCGACCCTTGATGAATCGGCCCCTTAGTGTTTCAACGGGGTTACGTCTCAATTAATGCAAAAGGTCTTTTTGCCATTTTAGGGTAAGGGAATACCTGGAGATCCAGGGAGATTAGTTGCCCAAAACAAGAGGCGATTAGTCGCCAGACGACTAAATCTCCGGAATCTCCAGGTGTGCCCTTACCCTTAAGTCACGAGGAAGGTTTTAAGAAACAATGGAATTTATAATGTAATTTTCAGGGAAAATGCTTATATTGGGCAAAAAAGTTTATCCGAACTTAAAAATTCCTGAATCCTCTCAGTATTAGTCATGGGAGAAAGTAGGTAGCCTAAAACACAATTGCCTGCTTCCTTCACCTAATGGCATCCATACACCATCGTGAGGCCACAAAATTAAACACACAAAAATAACGCAGTAAGCTATATAAAGAAAAAGATTTCACATCCTATAATAAAGACAAACTGTTGGACTGTAACTTAAAGCTAAAGTTCAACATATGCATAACCCCACCCCAAGAACATAACCACGTGAGCAGTGATTCTATCCTCAAAGTATTTTTCTCTCAAAGTTGGGCACTTCCCTTATATAGCAGTTAGTTTTAAGACCTGTACTTTTTTTCAATATTTGCGGTTATAAGTCTGTACCTTTTTCAGAGATGGCTAACTTACAGGTGACCTTTTACTGGAGAAATACTCTGGGTTTCAGGCATTGTAGGTGCCTGAGTCTCAGGCCTCAGGTCCAGCCTACCTCTCTTGGTTAAGATCTGTAGGGTTTCTTTGCTTCCCTAGCCGATCTCCTCATCAAAAACATGGGTCAATTTTTTATTTTCAATTATTTTTTTCTGGCAAAACTCTTGGATTTGATCATGCTCTGAAAACATCATATGTACGATATTTATTGAGAGCAAAAAAATTCATAAAGCTTGAATGTAAAACGTTCCAATTAATAGCTGCCAAGTTCAAGTAGAAGCCAATGGGAGCCATCATCGGCAATTTTAAGGCAAGTTTCTATGTAAGTTTTTCAAATTTTTTGACCTATTCAAAAGACAGGGCGAAAAATTGCAGCTATTCTTATTTTTTCTATCACATTCACATTTTTAAAATAAATGAGCAAGTTTTAAAATGTTTTATAATTTGAGTTTAAGTAGAAAAAAACTTCTAACATTACACAAACTCAAATTTCGATAAATAAACCTATAAGCATTGTAAAATTCTACTTTTTCGTTAAGAATTGTGTAATTAATTTGGTGTTGGTTTAACAGAATGTAAAATTCTGGCCTACAAACAGTTTTAATTTAAAAGAAGCTGTGTAAAAAAGTGCCATTTACAGCCAACAATTTTTATGCCATAATATCCCATTAATTGCTAAGGTTATGCCAGGTCTAAACTAATGGCATAAATGATGGTTTTTGTGTGGCCTAAAATAAATGACATCTTTATAAATGCACCAGTTACTTCTTGTAATGGATAATTTATGTAATCCCCAAGCATAGCACATATTCTTGCATTGAGGAGAGTGCTTTATAAATACATCAATTATTTTAAAGCAACAGTAATGTCAATAAATGAAAGCATTTTATATGAACTATAGTTCTGCTAGCCTGCACTGAAAAAAAAAAAACATTGTACCATCTTTTGGCCTGCTACCAAAGTTTTCCCCTTCTCTGTATTTTATGTATTGCAAGAAGTCTTAACTTTAGCTAATAGGAATACCCCCAACCCATGACACTTTCTGATGGTGTAACTGAAAGCTGGAAGTGCTGAAGTGGGGATCTGAGGATCTTGGGTTTATGTGTATTTAAGCATTTAGGGGACACATAAAAATATAAGATCCCCGATATATATACTGCACCTCTATGGCATTAAGTAAAGTGGAAAGGCATTTTATGAGCATTTCCCCAGGCATTTATAATCATCATACTGTATGGGGGCTGTTCAAGGACATAGGGACAAAAGTAAATTTCACTTACCAGAAATGTCTGTTCATCTATTCCTTCAATCAGCATATGGACACACCCTCCCTTAAAAGTCTTCTTGTTCTCTCTCGTGGCTCTGAGCGCTTTTTCTTTAATAAGTGGAGCTCACTTTAATGTTGATATTAGCTCTTGAAAAAAAACACATATATTGCCTGATCATTTTTAATTAATACAAAAGCTAGCACTCAGCATATATAGTAAGAGAAACACTAAAGCTAAAGTACAACTCGCTAAAGTCCTATAGATAAAAGCTGTTGGCAGTGAATGTGTTGTGAAAGTTTTCAGTGAACAGTTAGGAACAGCATAAGGCAAAAAACTATAATGCATTACACAAGAGCCATGGATATTCTTAGAAGTGTAGTTTAGTGATGTGATCAGTTATAACTGGTGTTTAGTAATGTAATTTGTGTCACCTGATTTGCAGATGTACCTCCCTGTAGTGAAATTTAAATAAAATAAAAGTCTCCTCAGAGTTCCATGACAATATCCTTCTAATATATAAGAGCCAGGAATATCCTCTAAATTACATGGTTATAAATGGTGCTTAATGATGTCATCAGTTATAATTGGTGCCATGTGATGTAATCCCTGTTCCCACTGTTGTAAATTAGGATATTAAAAGTCACCTATGAGACTATGGGGCTGATTCACTATGGGTCGAATATCGAGGGTTAATTAACCCTCGATATTCGACTAGGAATTGAAATCCTTCGACTTCGAATATCGAAGTCGAAGGATTTAGTGCAGAAAATTGATCGAACGATCGAAGGATAATTCCTTCGATCGAACGATAAAATCCTTAGAATCGAACGATTCGAAGGATTTTAATCCAACGATCGAAGGAATATCCTTCGATCAAAAAAACTTAGGCAAGCCTATGGGGACCTTCCCCATAGGCTAACATTGACTTCGGTAACTTTTATCTGCAGAACTAGGGGGTCAAAGTTTTTTTTATAGAAACAGTACTTCGACTATCGAATGGTCGAATAGTCAAACGATTTTTAGTTCGAATCCTTCGATTCAAAGTCGTAGTCGAAGGTCGAAGTAGCCCATTCGATGGTCGAAGTAGCCCAAAAAAACCTTCGAAATTCTAAGTTTTTTTACTTCAAATCCTTCACTCGAATTTAGTGAATCGGCCCCCTAGTAAATCCTTTTTACAACAGAGGATGCACTTGTCATACATTTTCTTCATATCAAGAATAAGGAATATATAAGGAATAATGTACCCCTATTGTAAAATATAAAGATTTAATTCATAGTACATGTATGGGACCTGTTACCCAGAATACTTGGGACCTGGAGCTTTCTGGATAATGGATCTTTCCACAATTTGGATCTTCATACCTTAAGTCTACTAGAAAATCATGTAAACACTGAATAAACACAATAGGATGGTTCTGATTCCAATAAGGATTAATTATATCTTAGTTTGGGTCAAGTACAAGCTACTGTTTTATTATTACAGAGAAAAAGGATTTTTTTTTTTTTAAAACTGGGATTATTTGGATAAAATGGAGTCTATAGGAGACAGCCATTCCATAATTCTAAGATTTCAGGATAACAGGTTTCCGGATAACGGATCCCATACCTGTATTCATATTTCACAACAGGGAGGTACATCAGTTTTTTCTGATACACACGTTTCAGTGAATCAGGTGACACAAATTACATTACTAAGCGCCAGTTATAACTGATAACATCACTAATCTCTGTTCCGAAGAATATAATTTACAGGCTATTCATGGCTCTTGTGTATTGCATTATAGTGATTTGCATTATATTGTTTGTAACTTGAGAAAAAGATATGGGTGTCTAAACCCTAAATGTAAGTGGCTTGGTTCAGTTTTCCTTTGTTCATAAACCACGTGAAAGAATAACCTAGCTGAATAGAACAATTGGGATTAAACATAAATCGATTTTTAAAAGAACTCCTATTTTTTTGACTACTCAGGTTGTCCTGGTGCTTTCCTCTCCAAATGATTGATGTGAAATCAAAGTGCCACTTCTAAAAGGAAAAAGACTTTCAGCAACTTTCTTGCTATAAAGCAAAGGCACTATCCAATACTGTCCCATTTCAAGACAAGCACTTAACCTAAAAATACTAATGTTCTGGCATAGTGTGTATGTATGTATGGGAAATCCTGGCTCCAGAGAAACTTAAAATGTGGTGACAGATACAGATTGTTCCACCCAGTCTGTATTTCTCTTACCTGCTATAAAGCTGGCCATAGATGCAAAGATCCGATCATACGAAACGAGCATTCATACGATTTTCAGACCGTGTATGGAGAGTCCTGTCATTTTTTGTCCTACACAGATAGGTCGATTGGACAGGTTGCCGTTAATATCTCTGCATGTATTGGCTATTGTACGATTTTCAGTGCGAGACTGTCACCAGCTTTGTCGGACATAACTTTCGTAGGGGCTGTCAGGGGCAGAACATCGGCTGATCCATTCTTTTTCTACGTTATTTGATCTGAAAGGTTATAGTTATTAATGGCAGGTCGGGAGATGGGGAAGTCCGATCGGGAGATGGGGAAGGCCAATCGTTGAAGGATTCGAACAATCGGATCTTTGCATCTATGGCCATCTTAAACCCTTAAGTCCAGTATTTGATTTAAAGCACTGTATAAAGAAACAGTGATGGTTGAAATTAATAGGTTTCTTATATATTTAGTATTGCTATATCATTGTGGTCCAGTATTGTAATTGCCACATCTGCTGGACGTCAGATGCTGGAAGGCAGGGCTGAGCAGAGTAGAGCAGTCAGACGCAGCATTGACAACAGGACATTCCCAACCTGATTACAGATGCTGTACTGCTATATTTACATAGAACTAATGCAGGAAGCATGCAGGCTGAAGAAAAACACAAATTGTTGCTTGAATTATCTTCCCTTGGCTCTCGTTATGTTAGGTCTTTGTCTGGAGAAGCTCTGAGCTAGCTGACCTACACTACAATAACATACTATAAAGAATATATATTCCGAAACCTGTTTCACCTCAATGCTACACCTGTCTGTCTGCATGAATCTATCTTGCACACTGTGAGTTTAATACAATTAAAATTGCTAACAATTTCCTATGATCTTCAGGTACATGTTTTTATCACTATTAATAAGTGGTTGCAATGTTCTTCCTTTACAAAACTGCCCCAAGCCACCCCCAGCCCAATGGTACTTACCCCTCCTAAATAGCAGGTAGCTTTTGAAATTCTAGACTGTACAAAAGTAGGAAAAGTTGGGGGTTGTGGTGTCAGACATGAACCCAATGTGCTGGTTTTTTTAGGACTGGTTTTGCTATACCCGGACCTAGCCCTAGCTCTGTCAGTGTTTCTGAGGTAATTTCATAATGTCTTTAAGCTTTAGGCTTAGACAGTCAGGGAACTGTAGACAACCTGTATATATGTTTGGCTATGCCTATGTATATATAAGAGATGAAGGGCGTTATTTATTATAAATCTGAATGCAAAAAAACTCGAACAATTCGTGTTTCAACTATAAAATCCATATTTTTCGTGGAAAAAAAACCTTGAATTTTTGGAGATTTATTATACCCAGAGGATGGAAAAAGTCTGAATCCGAGGTTGTGTATAAGTCAATGGGAGAGGTCCCTATCAGTTTCTGTGGTCTGCACTGGATTTAGCCCAAAAATCTGACTATAAAAATCGTATTATTAGGATTTTCGTTCGATTTTGTCGAGTTTGTCCCCGATCCGATTAAATCATGCTTTTTTAATAATAAATAAGGTCCAATCTTGGATTCTAGTATGGTCTGACTTTTTTTATTTAAATTCAGGTTTTTGATAAATAAGGCCCCCAGTCTGAGCATTTTAGCCTTCTTATGTGTAAAGGTGGCCATAGACATAACAAATACCATCTTTCTTGGAAAAGATCTTTCGTTTCAATACACACGTGTAGAGCTCAATAGTCAGATATACAGGTAGAAACAATAGAATTCTACCTGTATCTGATGATTCAGCACCAACAATGGCCGATGGGGGCCTTCAAAGGCACCCGATCAAAATTTTCCATCCAGCCCGATCGAAGAGCTGACCGATATCCAAGTCTTCTGTCAATATTGGTTGGCTCTTTTCCCACCATACACTCACCAAATATCGTATGAAATATTGTTTCGTACGATATTATCTGTGCGTCTATGGCCACCTTTGAGTACATGTGGCTGTGCCTTGGCTTCCTCCCCTGCGTTTCCCCACAGCTGTACAGAAACTGATGTGCCCCATTGAATCCTTCGTGTATCTACATTGTCACACTAAAATCTGCTCTGTATATCTGTGGGTAGGCCAATGCTGTGCCTGTCTGTGTAACTACACAAAGGAACAGATAAAAGCACAGGCGGAGAGAAGTTGAGGCACAGTCCTATGTGTTTTTAGCCTAAGAGACGGCCTTGTTTTGTTTGTGTATGTCTGAGAGAGAGGCAGAATGGGTGAACCTGTTTGTTTGGACTTTTAGTACGATGAACACAGTTGTATTTCGGGCTAATGTGACATGATGCCTTCCTTCTGCCAGCAGCAGAGAAGTGACTGATCCTTCCCAGTGCGTATAGCATAAGGCATGAATGTTTTACTATGTGCATGGGGCATAATTTGCACATGAGAAAACTCGATTTAAATTTGATTTGAATTGGAAAAACTCGAATCGAATTAAAAAAAACGTGATTCAAGTTTTTTTCTTAAGGGCCAGAGTATGATAAATCCTGAAATTTGAATTCGAATTCAAACTCGAATTTGAGGGTTTTGACAACAAAAAAATTAAAAAATTCAAATTAGAATTTTTACTTCGACTCTTAATAAATCTGCCCCTAAAGCTGGCAATAGATGCAAAGATCCAATCGTTCGAATCCTCGAACGATTGGACTTCCCCATCTCCCGACCTGCCATTAACCATTCAGATCAAATAAAGTAGAAAAGAACAGATTAGCCGATGTTCTGCCCCTGACAGCAATCGTACGAAAGTTATGTCCGACAAAAGCTAGTGACAGTCTCCCACTGAAAATCGTACAATCAGCAATACACGCAGAGATATTATTTTCTAACCTGTACGATCGACCAAACGACCGATCACTCGATTTGTACGATCGGATCCTTGTGTCTATGGCCAGCTTTAGTGTGCCATAGCTAAACCACTATTTTCCATTCTTTAAAACCATATACGCAAAATACAAATCCTGCATGGCTAATTAACCATGTAATTAAGTGCTTGCTGTAGACTGTTATTCACATTTTAAAGAAGCTTTATACATATGGCAATCATGGTATTTTTACTACTGCAGCATTCAAGAGGAGAATAATGGTGGTCAAACAAATTGCATATGGGTTCCAGTATAGTGGCAGCTAATTCAATATGTACTACATGCTCACAATAATGTTCCTGCATTGAATGTTTGGTGCAGTGGCCATATTCTTGCTTGAAACAGTCCAAAAAACCAGAGGACAAATGCCCCCTTACCAGGCCTCCTCTATATGTTGTGCTTAAAGGAACAGTAACACCAAAAAATGAAAGTGTTTTTAAGTAATGAAAATATCATGTACTGTTGCCCTGCACTGGTAAAACTGATGTCTTTGCTTCAGAAACACTACTATAGTTCATATAAACAAGCTGCTGTGGAGCAATGTCGGAAATTAACAAACGGCTATATGGCACAGGTTAACTAATGGATAACAGATAACACCATTAGAAAGACAGAGCTTATTTGCTATCTGCTTTGTAACCTGAGCCTTTTCTCTTTTGAATGGCTGCCCCCATTGCTACACAGCAGCTTATTTATATAAACAATAGTAGTGTTTCTGAAGCAAACACAGCATTTTTACTAGTGCAGGGCAACACTGCATTATATTTTCATTACTTTAAAACACTTTTATTTTTTGACGTTACTGTTCCTTTAATGACAGCTGTCGTGATGAATGTTTAAAATTGTCTTTTCTTTACAAAAATAAATAAATCAAAGCTAAGAAAGAGAAAGAAAGACTACTGAAAGAGATTGGTTTGCCCCCATCTGTGTGAAAAAGTATTTGAGCTGTAAAATACATAGTCAGCAATTTAGGTGCGTAGGTAAAAATATCAGGCACACAGGGTTATTGTTACAAACACTGCTAAGATTTGTATGCTGTACCCAGAGGAATAGGCTAGTGTACAGAAGAAGATTGGGGAAACAAGAAACAGACCTAAAGAAATAGAAGAGATATACACTTGTACTATCTTTTGTCTGGTTTATTAAGTTTTCTGCATGTTGTGTTGTGAGATATAATCTTGCATTTGTGTTCTGATATACACACATACAAGAATGCAGGATGTAACTAAGGGTTAATGGAAACAGCAGAATAAACAGATTGCTAAAAGAGAAAAAGTGGAAACAGAACGGGAGAGAAAAACAGAAGTGCATATTATAGGTATCAAGGGAATAACAATACTATTCGTTAGTAAATGCTCTGTTAGCATTACTAAACACATTTAAAGAGCAGAGGTAACAGCAGGAGGTAGGGAGGGGAGTGCTTACCCGCGATGCCTGCAGATAATAAGAGTAAGCAGCTCTCTAGCGCCTGAGTAAGCAAACTGACGGATCCTTCATGGAGGATTTCCCTATCACTAGCAATTGCCACCTTATATCAATTGTGCTTGAGGACTGATTTAAGAAATGGGCAAAAGGGGCATGTGCCCAGGGTCTACAAGAAGCAGCAGTGGCCATTAAGTCCTTTCATCTGCAATAACATTTGTATGAAGCACTCCCAGGAAGCAGAAGTCACAGTCACTCTATTTACTTCTGTACAAAGTATTCGTGCAGCCTTCTCATTTTTCTTATTGCGATTTTTTTTTTCTCTTTTCTTTCCGCTCCACTTTTTCCTCTTCTCATTTCCTCTTAATTTGAAAGTTTTACGCACCTTTCACATTCCAAGTTCTCTCCTTTCCTTAATTGTGGGTACGATTTGTGAACATGCAATAGGGGTAGTTTATTTCAGGTGACCACTATAATGAACAAAAATAATACAGTTATTAAAAACGAGTAAAAAGACACCTTTATTACTACCACTGAGCTCCTTTGTATTAAAAGACAGAATGAAAAAACACTTGGGAATTTTGTGTTTCTGTAAACTACTTAGTTGAATTGGCACAGATGCCTGTATACACTGCCTTCCTTCCAGCACATGCATTTAGCTAACTTCTAATAGACTTCAACAGCTGCCCAGTGAGCTGGTGTTTAGAGAAATGCCAGGGAGGGTGAGTGGCAAGATTCATTCCACCAAAGCCAAATGCCCTTCTGTCAGCACTGGGAGGGGCTGCGTTACACTGGTACAGCCTCGGCACTGGGCAATGCTTAGCTGCATGCATTCACTAACTGAGAGTGATTAAACACCAGAGAAAATGTTAGTTGCTGAGATGGCAATCTGCCCCGGCTGCTCCTGCTTCATGTTATCCAAACCAAAGTGTAAAATTCAGCTTCAGTCCCCTCTTTCATTTTGCTGACAATACTCTGATTAGGCCAATTATACGAGTAGGATTTAAAAACAGATATTAAAAAAACACCAAAAGCGTTTATAGAACCAATATTATAGAACCATCCCATGAATGAGAGACATTATTGTTTAGTCGTGTCTTTATCAATAATCATAGGGTCCTACCCTACTAAGGTGGCAGGGCCTTTCACAAGAGGGCTCCAATTATTAGCCTAATGGTCACCTGGGATAACAAATAGAATTTTAAAAAATGACCCAGTGATTCTGATCTCCCATCATACCCATTATACTAAAACCCTACCCATGGTTATTCCTACAAGCATTTTGTGCACTTGACCATCATTTGTTAGTTTAAGGTGTGGTTGTATATTCAGATGACTCCCAGAAATACAGGAGCATTCATTTGTATTTTCTCCTGATCAGATACTGCAAACTTGGCTTGGGGTGGGTTGCTATATACAATTGTTTATGTTAGTTCAGGCCAATGACCCTATTCTTATAAGATTAGACTTGAGTAACTGACACATATATTATATATACTATATTTTCCCTGCAGGTGGGAAGATTACCTCAGGCAAAGTCATTGTAAATATCCTTCAGTTTTACGTGCCTTTATGTTTCCCTGGCACTGAATGTCCAGGTCTTTCTCATTGTAAAGTTGAGTGATCTGTTCTTCAGTTGTGACTTGGGACACACACCTCCATCATTGAACCCAGCTAGGTCTGGACTGCAGAGAGATGTAGTTTCAGCTGGATTTTCAAAGGGTGCCTTGAGGTTGGGTGGCAGAGCCTGTGGCAAAAGAAAATGAAGTGATACCAGTGAGAAGGAAGCAAGATGGGCGTGGGGAGGAAATGCTGATAGGCAGAAAGAGAACAGGTCAGGCAGGAGGAATAGAAGAAGAGAGAGTAAAAGAAAACGGGCTGTAATGAAAGAAACAAAGGAGTCACAGCAGCAGTTGTTTGTGGGACTTACTAGAACTTAGAAGGGGAGGACAGGAGCAGGATGAAGAAGGGGAGGGCTCAGTTGTGAGGAGCTAGCGCACACGGGACAGTGTCTGACAGAAGGGAAGAGAGCGGCTGAGGCAACTCAACGGTACTGACACTTTGGGCGTAAGAACATTTGCTGAACTCCCTTCAGGTTCCTGCGCAATAAGTTCACCCCCCGCACTACCATTTGCCGGGCTTCCCTAAGGATGAGCCAGTGGCCAGGACTTATCAAGCTCGTGTCAGCTCAAGCTGAGAGTGTATCACCCCCGGGCTCTCTGCTCAACTCCAACTTCTCCTCGTCACCAGCTTAAGAACAAAACTCAGCGTCCTGTCAAGCGGCAGCCCCGTCACGTCAAAGCCCTCTCCTTGTCATGAGCTGAACACTCTTTGCCCCTCGTCCTCCCGAGGGATAATGGCAGTGGGGACACAGCCTCAGGCGGACAATGGGAGGCTTCCCTCGCTGGCACCAGTATCCGGCCAGGAGAGCGGCATGGAGTTTATGGCCCTTACGGCTGTACAGACGGACAGAGGGAGCCCTCGGCGTCTGGGTCTTTTGGGGACCCCAATCCCGGGTGGCTCGAGGAGCTCATCCTCTCACAAGAAGTACCGGCGGCTCCAGAACTATCTGTACAACGTACTGGAAAGACCCCGAGGTTGGGCCTTTATATACCATGCCTTCATGTAAGTAGCCCACACACTTGCCTTTACATGTCTGCTCTCAGCAACTTTCTCTATAGTGCACGTGTATGAGTGTGTCTTGTACTGGAGACCAAGGGCCACTCTAGCGTGTCTTCTACAGCTGCTCCTACCTGCCCTCCACTACATAAACACACGTGCCAGGTGTAATAGTAATAGCACTACACTATAACACTATTACAACACTTGCTCCCTGTTCTACTTCTACTGACTTTCATATTGATACATAATAGTACCACAGGGTAGCACAGGTACCACACTGACCCACTGCTTACACTTCTATAATCTTATTCTACTGGGTCTCTGGGTTTAAGTGTGACTAGTGCTGCCTGTGGAAGGAGTTTGTATGTTATGTCTCTGTGGTGTTACCCCCATTTACTTCCCAAAACAAATACAAACTGGTCCTTGAAGAAACCCCTCCTGTTCTGTGAGAGGCTGTGAGAATGATGAACACTCTCTAAATTGAGCTATGTAAATATAACATAATCATAGATAAATGTAGTTATTGTATGTTCTTGAACTGATTGCCAGCACTTCCATAATTCAATGTCTAAACGTCTTGTTAACCCCATCAGTGAATGCAGTTTTGTGTCACTAAACTCTCAATGCATTATGATTTATTTTTTTAAATGATGTTAAGTTTTGTCACCAACATTATTCAGCATTAAGGTATATGGACCTGTGCATCATATGTCCTATCTATCTATCTATCTATCTATCTATCTATCTATCTATCTATCTATCTATCTATCTATCTATCTATCTATCTATCATCAATCTATCATCAATCTAATCTATCTATCTATCTATCTATCTATCTATCTATCTATCTATCTATCTATCTATCTATCTATCTATCTATCTATCTATCTATCTATCTTTCTATCATCTATCTAATCTATCTATCTATCTATCTATCTATCTATCTATCTATCTATCTATCTATCTATCTATCTATCTATCTATCTATCTATCTATCTATCTATCATCTATCGTCTGTCTATCTTCAGTGTCTGTAGAGTTTTAATCTAAACCCAAGTTAAACAACTTAGTTTAATAAAAATAACTTTTACTTATAATTGTAAACTTTTCATTAATAAGTCTGTGATAAGGATAAGAATCTTGAAGGCCAAACTGCGCTTTGTCTTTGGTTAGAGTTATGACACTCAGAAACTGAGGCATAACGGTATAAATGGCCAGTTAACATGATTTCACAACATGTAGATTTAATAATTTATATGATTAGGATAGCTCCTTACACAAATACTCTTTGCTGAGTACAAACAGAATTGGGCTATAATGTAACAATTACTGAAACCTGATAAATAACACTATTCATATTCATATGCACTTGCTTGTTCTGTATTTTAGAAGACACATTTGTGTCTAAAGAGGTGACACAGGAATTGACAGCAACTTAGATGAAAGCATATCCAGGAGTCTGCATACAAATTAAATAAAGAAACATTTGCTTCCTGTTTTGAAATTCTGCACAAAGCTCAAAATTAAATTTGCTGAAACAACACAATTTTATTTTCATCAGATGGGTTTTTTTTACTTTCAGTAGGGAAACATCAATATAGCTAGTATGTCTGAAAAGAACTTGAAAGAAGTCTAAACATACCTTGACTAATAAATGTTATGCTCAGTAGGTCACATTATTATTATTGGAATTGGTAGTTAATTGATTTAGAGTTACTTGGCAACACTGTAGTGGGAGTTTGCTGAGGTATTTATAAGGACAAATAAATAGCTACCTTTAGGTAGATGTTTTGTATGACTGACAGAAGAAGGGTTAAGCTCACTTGGTCTGTGCCTCCCAGGATTTACATTTTGTTTTGAAGAGATTCTATTGAGCTTTCTGTTTCTTTCCCACTTGCTTTAGACCAATGACACTCAGGGCAATTGGACCAATGTCACCCTATGTTAGCGTATAACAGCAGTCAAAATTCCTCTGTCTGCTTGTCACCAGTCCTATTGAATGTAATGTGCTTCACATGATGAACATAAAGCCAAAACGTTTTGTCCAAACATCTTGGCACTGTGGTCAACCTGTCACCATTCTGTGTGCATCCAATAGGACACTTTCCTTTTCAATAGTAATTGACTGGCACTCTTCTCTGCCAGAGAGCAGCAGCAGTCAGAATACACCATGTGCCTTAAAGCTGTGTGGCCAACAGTAGGTAAAGTCACACAACTCTAAAGCAAGTGGAAGAAAGCAAGTTGTAATTCAATAATAATTCAATACAAAGTTAGAATCTGTGTTTACTACTATGTACATGCTTATTACACATGGGTGCACATGGGTGCCTCCATGACATATATTTTACAATATGAGTGGGCTTCCTGCACAGGGATGCACAAAACTCTGTAAGTGACCGTTGGTCTTGGATTCCAGGTAGGCTATTATAGGCGGCCACTCGGGGGAATGCACTTAAACCTTTTTGAAATCTGAAAGGGGGCTGCTATGAGCATTATAGCTGTTTAACGGAGCACATACTGTATCTTTTGGTATTGTATAGGCACCCCCATGTGTCACAGAAGCACCCATATGTAATAAACATGCATAACAATACACAGAAACAGCAAATTAAAAATTGGTTTGACATAAAATATATAGGTTATACCCACTACATGGTAAAACAAAATTACACACATCAAAACATCAAAGGTCCCATATGACATGGATGATAATAGGTGATAACATAACTTAAATATTGTACCTCTCACTGTAAATGTCATGTAAAAGAATGATTTATTAAATCTTCTTTGCACATTTATCTGACATCAGTCCAAACACTTAAGGGGGACGATTATGTTTAATTGTTTTCAGATAGTTCACCAGAAATATATAAGATATTTTTTTCAAATACCTCCTATTCTCTGTTTGTGACTGTTATTCTCATATTGAAGTTTCATTTTCACCTCTTTATGTTTTTATTAAAGAGATACTGTCATGATTTTTATGGTCTAGTTTTTATTTCTAAAATACATTGTTTACACTGCAAATAATGTACTCCACCATATAAAATTTTATTCCTGCACCAACAAGTATATTTTTTAGTTGTAGTATTGGTGTGTAGGCAGCAATCTCAGGTCATTTTGGCTGATACTTTGCTTTCAGAATGAGCCAGCACTTCACAATGGTACTGCTTTCAGGCAAGCTGTTGTTTCTCCTACTCAATGTAACTAGAGGAGTCTCAGTTGGAATTAGATTATGACTAGTGAGCGCTATTCTCATATCTACCAGGGAGCTGTTATCATGTTTCAGGGGGCTATTATCTATTTACCTTCCCATTGTTCTATTGTTAGGCTCCAAAAATTGCTACAAGAGGAAATTTAAAGCGATTTTGGGAGACTGGAGCGACACATGGGTTTTACCACTAGCGATTCACATTATTGCCTATGGGAAAGTTTTTTACTGGAGAGTGCAGGAGATTAGTTGCCCAGAGAAGCAGCGATTTATTGCTAGCGATTAATCTCCTGGTGTGTCACTGCCCTAACTTGCAGTCCAGCAGTAAAGAGTGAATGAAGTTTATTAGAGCACAAGTCAAATGACTGGGGGCATCTGGGAAATTTACAATAGACCTGTGCGTCAGCTTATGCATGCTTTGTACGAACTTTGTAACTAAAAGTGTCTTTTTTAAGAAAGTTACAGTTCAGTTGTGCAAGAATATTTTTTCAGGGGGTTATATATTGAGAGTGCTGGAGCTACCTTGTTTAGTATATATATATATATATATATATATATATATATATATATATATATATATATATATATATATATATATATATATTGTCCTTTGGTTCACACAAAACTGGTTTTGTGATTCCTGTTTATCTGCTAGGGGAACACATAGTATTAAAGCCTGCTTATTCCTTCACAGTCAAGTTAGCGAGCCTTTGGATGTAGTGCTTGCATAGCATCTGGGATTCTCATCGGACAGCATCTCTGTGTAATGTCTGCTGCTCCTGACTGGTATTTAAAGACACACTTTCCAGTTACCACATAACGTCAGAAGGAAGAACACAGTCTCTGCAGTTTTACACTGATTCATGTGTCTTGAGTCTTTATAGAGGCTGGTGAAGGAAGTAGGAGGAAAAACTACAGAGAAAATAGAATCTTATGGGCAGATTTATGACCACAGAAAAACTCACTCACTTTCTATTCAATCCTATGGGATTTTTAGAATCGTATTTTTCAGCGGAGTTCATCATTTAATAAATATATTAATAAAAATCTCATAGGAATAATTAGAAAGCAAATGAGTTTTATTGTGGTGAGTTCCAATCTCACACTTTGATAAATGTGCCCCCAAGTAGGTACCATCACATATCTTTTTTTTGTGTGTGTGAGTGAGTGAGTGAGAGAGTGAGTGAGTGAGAGAAAAAAAAGTATGTTTACAAGTTTTGTCACTAAAGTCACACTGGCCACCAGTTATGTCAAGACATATTTTTGGGATTAAATGGTGTCAGAGTAAAACAAATGTAATTGCTTAAATGCAGGTACCCATTAACTTTGTGGATATTGTTTGGTCTTTCAGTAGTAACTGAAAGCAAATTTAATAAAAAGGCCAGCCAACACATAGGCTTCAACTCCCCGAAACATGGTGTCTTTTCATAAAAGAAAATAATCAGTAGTCCTAAACTGTACCCATTCATTGCTTTGCCCCCCACCCCCATGGAGGGTATCCACAAAGTTTGGGATTATAGCTGATTCACAGAGCACTCATACTTTGGAATTGATCAGGTGCCTCCACTTGTCATACGAGCCATTTGAGGGATCCCTGAATTATGACATCAGGAGTGATGTCAAGTTGACCATGTCTCCTTCTAACACACGACTTTAACTACACATGCAACAAAAGTATAAATAATTTAGTTCAGTTCAAAAACTTTAGTTCGGTCACATAGGGGCAAATTTACTAAAGGGTGAATTGACTAACGCAGGCGAAAATTCGCCAACGTGATGTAATTTCGGTACTACAATGGCGTAACTTCGCTAGCGAAGGAGATGGACTGTAGCGGTACTTTGCTCCTTAACGCCTGGTGAATTTGCACTCTGGAGAAGGGGCGTAACTACGCGAATTCACTAAGATGCAGATTTTACTGAAACGTTACCTCTTGCACCAGATTTGCTTTTGCCACCTCAGACCAGGCTAAGTGCAATAGAGTAGATAGGAGTTACTAAAAAAATTGATAGGCTGAAAAAGAGCATAATTTTTTTTGGGGTAACCGACTTCCCCCTACATTTTTCTAACATGGCACATAAGCTATACACTGGGCTCATGTGTCCCGGGCTTGTGTAGTGTAATGTGTAGTGTAATGTATTTGCTGCAACATATATATGTCCATTGAACTTTAACTTCCCGCCGTATGCAAATTAGGCAACGCTAGCGCAACTTCGCTTTGCTTGACGCAGTAACGCTAGCGAAACTTCACCAGCGTTCGGCGTCACTTTGGATTTTAGTGAATTAGCATTGTCCTGGCGAATATACGCCTGCCACTGTTTTGCGCAGTGAGCGAAGCCGTCCCTGGCGAATTTTCGGAGGTTAGTGAATTTGCCTCATTGTCTGATACTTATATTTTCACAACTGTGTTGCCATACACCATTGCTTGCTTTCTTTATTTGGTTGTGCATGTACATATATTTGTAATCATTCGCATGGGAGGATATATTTGTATGAAATATTTATTACTTAGAAATGGAAATTCCAAAAACTCCCTTCAATAATTCATTACTTAGAGTCTAATTCTTTCTTATTCATCGTTTATCATAGAGAACTATATTTGCTCTTCCACACCAAAACAAGTCTGTCGATTTTAAGACAAGCCATTTCTTAACATTTAGGGGAATTTGCCTTAATTTAGAGTCAGGTTTCATGTCACACTATGTGACCTGACTGAATCCAGACTCCTGGACTATTTACAACCCACCCTAATTTATTGTATTATCTCTACATTTGATCTCTATCTGTAACTTCCTAATTTATTGGCCATGAATACCTTTCACTGATCTAACAGTATATATGCTGTGCCTTTCTAGCTTTCATTAGTATTTTGCCTGCCGAAGGGGCCTCGGTGCTCCAAAAGCTTGCAATATATTTTTATTGTTAGCCAATATACAGTAGGTATCATTTGTACAATTACTTTTGTATTTGTTTGTTTTTTATTTGTTATTTTAACATTTAGGGGGTTATTTATTAAAGTCCGAATGCCAAAAACTCTAAAAATTTGATTTGTTTTTTTTACTATAAAATCCTAATTTTTAGTTGAAAAATAACTTGAATTTTTTGAGATTTATTAAACCCAAAGGATGGAAAAATTCAGAAGGTTGTATATAAGTCAATGGGAGAGGTCCCTATCCTAATTGGAAGTTTCTGTGGTCTGCGCTTGAACTAGCATGAAAATTTCGGGCTTTTCAGACAAAAATCCGAAAAATTCAGACTTTGATAAATAAGACCCTTACTGTTTTAAACAACATACCTTAACTGCTGCACTTTAAAATGACCCCTAAAATCAATCTTTCCCAAGCCCCCAAGAACCTTGGGACAAACATTTAGGAGGTTATTTACTAAACTCAGAATGCAAAAATCACGCAAAATTTCGGATTTTTTTTTATATATAACTACAGACTTTTAAAAAATCACGAATTTTTCGGAATTTATTAAACCCCGAGGATGGAAAAGTCTTTATTTTTTAAAATCTGGCATCTCAGACCTGTCGAGATTGCATATAAGTCCCAATGATTTTTTGATGTGCGCTGGGATTCAGGTAATACCCCGAAGTTTTTGGGTGAAAATTACGAAAAAATCATTAAAATCTGATTTTTTCCCGCAAAGCAAATTTTTGGGAGAATTTAATAATAAATAAGCGTAAAAAACCTCTCTTCTCTGTATTAGCTAATAAAAGGGGAGCTCTATTGTCTGTTCCAAATACAGGACATTCCTTGTTCCTTCTCTTTTCATTTGTTGGCTAAATACAAGTTAAAGAGCTGTTGCTGCTCTGCTTGTAAGCCTAGTAACCAATTTTCAACCATAAACCTCCTTCCCACCTTATTTTTCCATCTGCCTGTTTCAGATTCAAATACGATCTAAAGGTTTTGTAGGGCTAAGCTGTACACAGCTTCCTTTCCCAACTATGGGTGAATTCTTTCCACAGATTGTTGCAAAAAAAGCAAGGTAAATACTACAACTTCATAAGTGGGTCATGAAGGTGCTTATGTCTAAAGCCTTGTGTTGCTTAAATAGATTAGATCTTGTATATGTTTTTTGATGCCTTTCTGTAGTTCCAGGAAGTGTAGCATCATTTCACTTCCTCATATGCTGATGCTATGTGCACCGACAGATGCAATGTTCATACCTGGCTGATCCAAAACTTTCTTCTGTTATAATCTGCATAGTGTCAAACCTTCCTCAACAAACCCTGCAATTTGTAAGAGCTCTTTTACAATCTTGCTAACCTGGGGTTGGGCTTGTCATCTATAGGTACAATTTGCAAAAAGTGCCAGTTGCAACAGTTTATGTACACAGGAGTGGTCATTTACAACTGCAAGTGCAGTGAGCAAAGTACAATTTCAATTACAATTACCGTGTTTCAGCCTTTTCCCCAAGAATATAACTGTTGTACTTCCACCAAATTCAGAATAGGAGGCAGGTAGAAAGCAGTGTTTGTGATCGCAACTATAGGTAAGTGCAAGGAGTGCATTTGGATGCAAATACCTTTAATGAATGGGGTCATTGGGGTGCTACATGCTACTGTCAGTGGGGAAATTTGCACAAATGCAACTGTGCTTGCATTCAAAAATGATCCCTAGGGGCAGATTTGGGGACGGGGTCACCCACCCAGCTAAAGCAGCTCTGGGGGAGGGGGGTCGGGGAGGGGGTCATCCACCCAGGGTCGCCCACCCGGGGTCGACCACCTTGCATTGCATTGATACAATAGTTGCAAATACTCCAGAGATGCTGCTGAGAAATGTATCAACTAAATGTTGCAAAATTGTAACAGTTTAGAGTCTGCACCTGAATTACTGAGCTGCCAGACTGAAACACCAGAGACACGAACATTCAACTTTTTTGAAAAAAAATTAAAAATAAATAAATAATGGAAAGTAATTGAAAAAAGTCTTTATTTCTGGTGAACAACTGAACTAAAAAAAATGTTTGGAAGGTGAACAACCCCTTTAAGGTTCGAATGTCCAAACTCAAATGTAAAAGCACCAACTCGAATGTAAATTCGAATTTGAGATTTCTTACACCTCGACCATGGAAACAGTTCTAATTCGAATATTCGCCACCTAAAACCTGCTGAGTTCATTTTACAGAGGTCTGTTGAACCATTTGAATATGTTAATTGCCTTCCTGACATTTGAGGGTTTTTTTTCGGACGAAAACTCGATTTGAATTTGATTCAAATTTTTGGGTCGGGACTATTCAATCAAATATTAGACTTCAAGGTTTTTAAATAACCTCCCATTTGAGTTCTGAGTACATTTGAATTGTTTTGTAAAAAAAAATTCACATAAATCCGAAATTCAGCCTTTGATAAATAACCCCCCTAGTGGGTATATCACATGCTATAGCTCCATAGGACATGGATGTCCACTGGCAAGTCATTACCCTGTACAAAAACCCTGTATCTTCCATGTGCCAAATACAGACATTAAAAATCTGCCGCAACCTACCTTTGCCACTAGTACAGGCGCAAAGCTCTGCGTCTGGGTCAAAATCATTTTTAGAAAGCACAATATTTAAATTTAAAATGAACAACAGTTTATTTTATTGGGGATTTTTTGGAAGCATTGCTATGTGTTATCTGAAGTTCTTTAAAACACAATAGGCTGGATCATAATGTGGAATAAAATTCCCAGGCACTATTCATTATACTGTGTATTAGATCTCAAAACCACATCTTGAAGCAGATGTACAAGAAAAAAACAGGTGTAAAGTTATACATACATTGGCTGATTCAGTACAGAGCCCCTAAATCTGCATCAGCAGGTCACTATTAAAATAGCTGCATGTAGCAGAGGTTGGGGTGCTCGTCTGAAAGTGTCTTTCAGAGAAGGCATCAGGATTCATTTTAATCCTGCAAAAATATTTTCTAAGTAGAAAGGAAATTGAACAAATGAATCACAAGACATGTAACTGGTCACAAAAATATTTTCCAACAGTATGGAACGTATGGGACACACTGTACTATGGTTCATAAAGCAGAAAGCAAGTACCCAAGGGGCAATATGTCAGTTGGCCTGAGAAAGTCAAATTCGATGAGGCCATTGGCATTATTGGAATTTAAATATCTAATTTAGTGCCACTTACTTGCATTGCATTGCCAAGTTCTAATTGCACAACAGCGGTGTTCTGGTCCTGGTGCAGGTACAGTGACATTAACAGTGACATTAACACCTCTGCAACATCACACTAGTGCCCGACAGCTACATATTAAGACACAAGGTAAAGACTGGATTTAAAGTAATAATATAGTAATATATACCTATGTACTACTTATATACTTTTCTATTCTTTTAATTAAAATATATATAAAGCACTAATGGAGAATTGTGCTTAGATCCACACTTAATATGCTTACCAAGCTTCAGCTTTTGTTTTGAGATAAGGAGCAGTAAATTTGATTAATGGCTCACAGGGCGTTTGTCACCCACACATAGTTGCCTTTTGGGAGGGTGACTGACTTCCCAAAAATAGATTTCCATTGAAGATTATTGGAATTACTTTATTGTGAAACAGCAATTTCTGTGTTTTTTAATGCAAAAGTGTCTGGGTGTTTTATTGTCCGTCTGTCATTTGTTTTAGTATTTGATTGTGACTTGGCAGAACAGGACGTTTGAAAGGAAGTTTAATTGGTTTACATCTCTTGTTTAATGTATGAAATAAAACAATAGCTATTTCTTTACTAAAGAATTAGCAATAATTATTTCAGTATTTCACAAGCCCTGTTCATTGGACTCCTGTTTAAAAGGGGGATACACAGGTGTGGGCCTGTTATCAGAATGCTCAGGACCTGGGGCTTTCCGGATAAGGGATCTTTGCATAATATGGATCTTCAGACCTTAACTTTACTAGAAATTAATGAAAACATTGAATAAAGCCAAAACACTGGTTTTGTGTCCAGTAAAGATTCATTGTATCTTCATTTGGATCAAGTATAAGGTACTGTTTTATTATTACTGTTAGACATAGTAACTGAAAAATTCGGAAAAATTCACAGTTGGAATTTGTACGATCTGCAATATTTTTTGAGTTTTTTTGGGAACTGGAATTTTTCAGGAGAATGTATTGATAAATAAGGGATAATAACCTGTGTGGATTTGATTGGAGTAGATTTCAGAAAAGAATGAGATATTTTTGGATTTTGATAAATAATCCCAATAATATCATATAGCTTTCAATAGGCATGATTTTTTACATTTTTATACATTTGGATAAAATTTAGTCAATGGGAGACAGACAATTTTTAATCCAAAGGGCTGTACAATATTCTGGTTTTGTGTCCAGTAAAGGTTCATTTTATCCTCATTTGGATCAAGTAAAAGGTACTGTTTTATTATTTATCCAAATTTTTATCCAAAATTTGGATAAAATGGAGTCAATGGGAATTCTGAGCGTTCTGGATAAGGAGTTTCCAGATAACGAATCCCATACCTGTACTAGCCTTTCAAATATTTTATGATATGCAAAATGTATAAACTTTATTTGTAGCTTATAATTATAGAATAATTCTATGAATTGTGTACTTTTACAAAGAAGAAATGCCACTAATGTTTTTTAATGTTTACAATTTTGTAATAATTATTGTAAAAATTATTTTTTTAAACAGCACAGCAAAGAATTTCTTGCAAAAAAAGCTTCAGCAGGCTTAGGCTATGGTCACACTGATAATTATAATATTTCACAACACTGATTCTCAGCTGGTGGATAAACAGTCCATATGCTTGATTTTAAAATGTGGGAAAATTTGTGAGTATGCATTTTGGCACCAAATCCGCTGATCACTGATTCGACTGTAGGGGCTCATTCATATCCTGTGTTTACCTACAGGCTAAGAATCACCCCAGTGTGTCTGTAGCCTTACAGCAGAATACTGGTTACATTAATGTTAACAGATCACATGAACATTCCTAGTCTTAAAAAATCAGCTAGATATCCTGCACCGATTTTATTTAATTGAAATTGATTACTCGATTGAGTCGTTTATATTCAGTTTAGCCCATTTATTAGAAATGCCTCTGTTTATCGCATTGTCTGGAGACATTAAGGTTTTTTTTTTATTAAAGTCCAAATAAATACTTGAAAAATTTTAGTTTTTTTTTACTATAAAATCCAAATTTTTTGTTAAGTCAATGGAAGATATCCTGATCTGCACTGGGTTTCGTGCAATAATCGGAAGATTTTGTGGTTTTTGGGTAAAAATCCGAAAACTCTATGTTTTCGGGCTGAAAATCTGAAAAATTCACACAATTCAAATTTTCACATGATCTTCTGGATTTTTTTTTAGTTTTTTCTGGTACTGGAATTATTCAGGAGAATGTATTGATAAATAAGGGTAAATAACCCATGTGTCTGCAGGGGTCCACAGCTCCCTAGCTTTGTTCAGCCCACATGGCAGAAAACTATTTTCAGGAGGAGAACTGTATTTCCTATGTTTTGGCCACTGGAAATGTTGACTGTTGTGTTGCTGGCTTCATATTAGAATAAAGCGGCTATACAAATAAGAATGAGGACTAGTCCTTGACTAAAATGCTTTCATTCCTGTATGTATTCCGTTTCATGTATTTTTATCCCTAATGTATGTCAGTATAATAGTGTGTTATACACAGAAATAAGGTTGCATTATGTGGAATGTAGCAATAAATTCCTGCTTCTTCAGTCGTATTTATAAAGAATTCAGAGTACAATGGAAGGCAACATAAAAAGTTTAGACTAAAAAGATTGAATAGGACTGCTGATACAGGAGTAGGTTTATTTTCCCTGTTCCCAGGATTTTACACAGTACTACTATAAAAGTAGCGAATATTTTGAGGTCCCATCATTACAGGAGAATCTAATTCCACATAGTTTATAATTATAATGTTATACTAGCCTTTAAAGAAGCAACTTTTATACTGTATGTTGTAACAAATGTATGGTAAGCCACAAAGTACTTAACTCTAAGGGGGCCCCAAATGCAAAAATCACGGAAGATGATTTTTTATAAAATCGGGCTTTTAAAAATTCACAAATTTTTTGATTTATTAAACCCAGAGGTTAGAAAACTCTGAATCTGAAATCCCGGCATCTCAGACCTGTCGAGGTTGCATATAAGTCAATGGGAGAAGTCCCAATGATTTTATTGATTTGCGATGGGTCTCGTGCCATACCCCGAAGTTTTCTGTGGTTTCGGGCAAAAATCGGAGGTTTCGGATATAAATCATGAAAATCTGCGTATTAAATAAATAATATATTTAATACTATGTATTTTAAATATTATTTAAATAATAAATAAGTGTTAAAAACCCGAGCGGCTTAGATCGGAGTTTGTAGCAGCCAATATTGAGATAATTTCGGACCTTGATAAATAACCCCCTTAGTGTATCTATTTTAGACCACGGCAGGATATTTAAGTATGCTCATTCTGTAGCTTTACATTGTTTTTGTTTTGATTTTACAAACCAGCCATATTGTGGCCGTTCACAATTTGCGTATTAATGTTTGCTGCACCACTATACAGACATGTTACACACAAAGCTCTTGGGATCCAAGTCACTTTGCAGTTGCAGTGACTGCATATTTCATGATTGTCTGATACCCATAAATACCCATAATTATGCCATTTCTATTATCAGCAGCTTAGCACCTGCCGGGAGAGTTCTCTAATTTTAGACTCTACAGTGTCTTTCTGGCAGCTACATCTGCACAAAATTTTGGGAAAAAAACAAACCTATGATGGCAAAGTAAATAATTTGTGTGCATAAACATGGAAACCGTTAACTTTCTATTAATAAAACAATTGCCTCTGTGTACTTATCTAAAATATATGTGAAGAAGTGAATATATATATATATATATTTACAGAATAGCCAGTCTCCACATAAAAGATCTGCTTTGATATTGAATATTTTATCTGTGTGTGTATCCCATATTAATAATATTAATTCTTGACCTGTATAAAAGCTTTTATATAGTCATGGAACTCCGGGGTGATTTTTATTATAAATTTTGCAGCAGTTATAATATATGTTTCAGTGAGTCATGTGACACTGCTAAGCCATTACACCACTGCTAACAACTACCGTAAATTAAACGAATAGTTTATCAGGGTTTCATTTACAGGATATTTATGGCTGTTGTGTCAGTGGCATAACTAAGAAGCAAAGAAGCACATGTAACAATTTAAGATAAGCAAAGAAACAATTTAAGATAAACATGTCCCTTGGGGAAACAGACTTGCAGCTTAAAGTTAATTCACCTTCAAACTGTAATAACACATAACAACCACAGAAATATGTTCAGACTTTCATAACCTGCCAAATTTTGTAAAATGAACATGGTAATTAATGGGCATGGTCAAAAGAATTTCGCTGCACTCTGCACAGGAAATCTTTTTGTTCCTTTTTCTATTTCCAAAATGTTGGGAGGTATATATCTATATTTATATATATATATATATATATATATATATATATATATATATATATATATATATATAAATATATAATATAAATCTCAGCACTAATGATTTCCTGAACCAATGTAGCACAAACCAGCTGATTAAAAGAACTCGAGCAGAACTGAATTCTTTTACACTGTTTCAAAAGTCAGAACCAAAAGCAGAATGGAATACAAAAACTTTCACTTGTAATTACATATACAAATAACTTGAAAACAATTGCCCTTTTTAACTACAGAATACTGAAAAGTTGCTTAGAAATATTTTCTTTTTCAGTATGCAAAATAACTGCTTTTGGGTTTGATTTCATCCCTTTTGGATGGAATCGGCGTAACAGGAACTAGGTTTGCTTATACCCTACACCAATCGTTCACAACCAGTGGCTTGGGAACACCAACTCCCTTGGATATTGCTCCCAGTGGTCTCAAAGCAGGTGCTTATTTTTTAATTCCTGGCTTGGAAGAAAGTTTTGGTTGTATTAAAACCAGGTGTACTGCCCAAAAGAGCCTACTGTAGGCTGCCAGTTCATAGAGGGGCTACCAAATAGCCAATCACATGCCTGTTTAGTACCCCTTAGAAAGGGGCATGTGTCATGCTTGTGTTGCTCCCCAACTCTGTTTACATTTGAATGTGGCTCACAGTTAAAAGATGTTGGGGACCCCTGCCCTACAAAGTGATGTATAAAATGTCACTACTTTATGCAAGTAAGCATTCAGAAGGTGGGTATAGTTATTAGTAAATAATCATAGTGTCTCACTTGACTAATTGTAGTATAGTTGCAACATGAAAGGACAGTTGACACAGCACATGCAATTGTTCATCTTGACAAGCCATGCAAGTGAAGAGAATCTGCCTATATTCTTTATTGCCATGTTTAATCTGAAATATATAAGCAATAGACATTGTGTAGTCGGGGAAAGATTGAGTTGTTTATCTGTGAAGCACATAAAAGTTGTGCAGACAATTCACAGCCAGTTAAAAATCTACAGAAAACATTTAAGAACTCCAGACATGGATATTTAATATGTATGTAAAGCTGCTGACTTGGCTCCCATGCTGTTGAGTTATTGATCCCTTGTGTCCCCAGCACCATTCTTCTGCAAAGGTATAGGGCTTGTCAACAGAGTTACAATGCTGGAAAATAGCATTGTGCCGACAAGCACTTGTTCAGACGATTGTTCTCTGCAAGATTTCTGCTCAGTTGCATAACAATAGTTTTGACTGTAGATTGAGGAGGAAGGTGAAGGGAGCAATGAAGGTGAGGTGGTTTTTACATAAAATATATACCTGTACATACAGTATGTGATAAATATAAATCATGTTATTTATACACTTTCATGCCTACACTATATTTTCTGTATATCTTGCATATAACTGTATTTTTAGATACCCCTTTCTTATACATATTTTACAACATATTTGTGTTTACCTCCACTACCTTCTCATGAGTCCCTCTATCGTGGCTTCCCCCTATGTGGGTCCAAATATACAATATGAGACTCACAGGCTGAGAACAGGATAACTGCTAGTTAATATTTATTGTGCATCCACACGACATGTTTCGGGCGGCAAGAGCCCTTTTTCAAGTTGACAAAAAGATCCCTTGCCAATCGAAACATGTCGTGTGGATGCACAATAAATATTTAATTAGCAGTTATCCTGTTCTCAGCCTGTGATTCTAATATTATATATATTCGGACTAAGTCTAGTGGTTGCCAGTGACGAAGCACCATTGTGAATTAGGCTACGCAATAACGCTTTGCTATTGTGTGTTACACTGAGAGTGCTGTTCCCCCCTTTTGGGACCTGCAGTACCTAGGTTAGTTAGTCTCTTTTGGAGCAGCCAACACAGCAGGTTCTGCCCTTTGCTTCTAACAAGGGTCTTTCCATTGGAGTAAAAATGATCAGGGTCTCTGTGCATCCTTGTACTATGAGTAACCCTTCTGCCCCTCCACTAATGGAACGCTAAGCCCTTCATATCACCTTCCACTACTGACACTGACAGGCTAAGTGGCCGGTACACTGTCTTCTAACACATTTAACTTGGCACCATCAGCTCTTCATTTGGCCACCTCCTGTTTTGCCTCACTTGTGCACTTCTCTTATATATTCTGTATCTTGCTCTTTTGCAACATTGACAGCAGAATTCACCACTATCCATTCTAAGATAGGTCAGGCTATATTCTTTGGGGGCAAGAATTCTCTAATGCGGGCACGGGGGGGGTTGCTGCTCAGGAGGCAGCAGGCACCAGGGGCAGTCAGAATCCCAGCCAGATATAATTATGGTCAATGTATTATTATTTAGACAGAGTGGGACCCCCTTAGAGGAGATTTCAGGCTAAGCACCCATTCAGCCTTGTATCCCTTTCCACAGGATTCATTGAGAAATGGCCAGTCTTTCCCTCTGTCAGCATTATGCTTTAAGCATTCAATGGACAAAAAAAATGGAATTACTCAATTGGGCCTTGCAGATCTAAGAAGCCAATGAGTACATTTGTGAGTCCAGGTTGTCAGCACTGCTTTTGGCTTGGCTGGGGTCAGTAGATCTCTACTTAAAAAGTCTCTTTTTACCTTTCCCTTCAAGGGTAAGCTTATTTGCAGCTCGGAATTAGATAAAATCATCAGTCAGGCAAAAGTCAAGTGTACCCTCCAACCTCAAAACAGACCTCATACATCATATCGACAGGGACACTTTTTCCATTCCTTAAAGACTGGAAAGACGTTCTAATAGTGACTACACCTCACACTTCCCCAGATCCAAAGATCCCTGCACTACAACATACCAATGCATCACCAGTATGCTTCTTGTTAAAAAAAATCTGTATGTGAATGGGAGCTGTATGGGCTCCCACATACCAGGCTAATGATTCTAGCGCAACGGATGAAAGATGGAAAGAGAAAATCTAGCTAGTCAGTCTTTGCTGTATCCGCAATATAATATATAATATCCATATAAAACAGTTCAAAGATCTTGGATGACACTCCAACTACTTCATATAATATTAAAAAGCCTTTATTATGATAATGGACAGAAATAAGTTATGTAATAAAAGCTTTTTAATATTACAGGAAGTAACATCTTTCTATGACACTATATGCCTGTGATAATGCTATGGTCAGAATTCCCTGTTTAGGGCCACAAGCAATCTGTACAAGACCTTGTAATAAAAACAAGTGTTTAATCTTTGTTTGTGATACATGAAAAGCAAAAATAAGCAGTATTTGCAGATGTAACAGAATTGACCAAATAACTTAAACTGTGGTTTCCTATGGAGCACTTTCTTTAAGTAAGTTTACTTTGAGTGCAGTTTTTTTTATTATTCCATGAGCATCTTCATTCTAACTGCACCATCAAAAGGTTTCAGTGGAGCATAAACCTTTTTTTGTGTCTGTGCATGAATAACCCTATATCAATATCATTAAAGAATTATGTCATCTCTAGATTACTAATTGCTGTTCAGACATAGTAGGGATTCATGCATGGTTTATTTATTATGGGGTTCATACAAGTTCATACAGGTTGCAGAGTGCAAAACAAGGAGCACATTTTGCACCACAATATTATCCCTCGTTTCCAGGGTCTTGGTAAATTACCTCTGATGTTTTATAAACATTTGCAGTGTATATCAGAAACAAAAAATACTATGGGCTTATAATTTAAATTTTTTTTGTTTTACTCTGTAAGCAGAGAATAGAGAATAAATGCAACTGACTAACCAGGTTATAATTTCAGTTACATTAATGAAACACATTCTCCAAAATTGTTGATAAACTTTTATAGACATGGTTTATTCAAATTCCTTACCAGAATGTTAAGTGGCTTGTAAAGAAGGTACTTTTTAATTAGGGGCTGATTTATTAATACTGAAGTCTCCGGTTCCAAAAACCACTCATGAGTGTGTTTTTTTTGCATCTAAATACCTCGCTTGCTTCCAATCCTTTTTTAAACACATACCACATCCATTTAAGTAGATGAATTAGCCCTTCAACAGAAAATATATCTGTGTGTAAGCAGTTTTTGCCACACTTTTTCTGTTGAATTACTAAGCTTCATTGGACAGAAGCGGTGGTATTGGTCTAAAAACCACAGTAATGAGGCCTTATTCCTCTATTTGAATTAGCCTTTCAAATTATAAGATGGAGAAGTGGTGACTACTACAAATCACATTTTGAATTCTGTACGATGCTGGATTAAGTTTTGTTCCATTTTCTCTAGCAGAGGATCATCATCATTGTGAGAAGTTAAAAGTTAAAATGACTTAATTACTTAATAAAATTGGCTGTCAGTTTGTTTGTAATTGTTCTATGCAGGGGTGTAACTACAGAGGAAGAAGCGTTGCTATATTGATTGATTCCCTGGTATTTTGATCCTTGCCTGTCTGACCACGATTCCTGCCACCTCTTCTGACCCTTTTTGCCTGCTTTTGCCTGATCTTTGCCGGTACTGCTAATACACTCACTCTCTCTCTAGAATGTGCAAGTTCCTTGTTGGTACCGCAGCAGAAAACCCGGGCCCAAAAAGGGCATTGGTAACTGCAGGGGTTCCCCTTGCACATGAAAGAGTTCCAACTGCCTTTGAGGTTCCTAACAGACAACTCATTACAACCCTGTATTTACAGGGGGCCACAGGAGGTATAGGGGGGCCCATGAGGCCCTAACTTATGAACAATTCCAATATATATATATTGGTAAAACAGGACAACCTCTGAATATTTTGGTCGGTATTTGATTGATTGATTGAGGCCACTCAATATATATACGATATAAACGACATGTTGGTTAAGTATTTATTCTGGGGGTATAGTTTTCCTTAACTGTAATCTTCTTTGTTCACTAACTGGATAACCTAAACCATGGCAAATACTGTATATGGTCCGTAAAAGATACCAGACACACGATAGCAAGTGTAGCGGGGATGACCCCTGCATGTTTAATTACGTTTAATTAAACACGCAGGGGTCATCCCCGCTACACTTGCTATCGTGTGTCTGGTATCTTTTACGGATCTTCTAGTAGGAGAGGCGCAGACCTCTCTAACCAGCACCGGGCTTGAACTAAGAGAGAGGTGGGGAAAAGAGGACCATTGGGAATCGTGTAAAATACTGTATATGGACCATACAGGATAATACAGAGAACAGGCTTAGGGAGACCCAAGTTCAATGTCGTTTCTACTTGTGCTTATGACACTTGCAAGTTAAGCATTCTTTTTTTTTTCAACTTGAAGTTTTTCTAATATTACAATCAAAGTCAACATTGCAACAATTTTTTGGAAGAGAAAGATTGGGTACAGTACAGAAGTTAAAGTTAAAAAATGGGTTCCATTAATAACCTGTTCTTAAAGTCTCTGAGGTTTCTTCCTCTGGGCATGGTAGGCAGCAGTGTTTAGTTGTATTTGTTAAAAATGTAAGAGGGAAAAATCTGTGAACCCTTTGTTACTTGTTTTGTATTATTTCTGCTATTGGTGTCCTGCATTTTATATAATGAAATGACACTTAGGGGGTTATTTATTAAAGTCCGAATGCCAAAAACTTGAAAAAGTTTGAATTCTTTTTAACTATAAAATATGAATATTATACCCAGAGGATGGAAAAAGTCAGAATCCGAAAATCCGGCATCTCAAACCTGCCGAGGTTGTATATAAGTCAATGGGAGAAGTCCTGAAAATATCCTGATCTGTGTTGGGTTTCGTGCAATAATCAGGCAGAGAAATCTGAAAAAATTTGAAATTTGTACGATTCAAATTTTTTCAAATTTTTTTTTCCTGCACTAGAATTTTTTAGGAAAATGTATTGATAATTAAGGAGAAATAACCCAGGCATTTTTGGTCGCAGTATATTTCAGAAAATAATGAGATAAATTCAGATTTTGATGGTATGCACACTGATTCTTTTTCTTGTCTGACAGATACTATAATTCTTCCACCTATTATCTTGCTGAGCATATTGTAAAACCGACTGTGTGAAAATGACTTCTAAACATCAATCAATTGTAAACATGCATGTGGAGGCTAAAGGAATGGCTACCAGGGATACTCTAGTTTATGCAAATCATGTTAACCTAGTAACCTGTATCCTACCTAGGGGATTCAAAATATCCTACATTATTGAAATTATTTTACATTTAATGGCTAATTCTCTGTATTTGCTCTGTCCATTTACCCTGCCAGTGATTCCTCAACAAGGGGGTTATATACGCCACAGGGTAAGAAAAGACTCACTGAGTGTGTTCTAATTGAAAGCACTATTTGCAGCTTTGCTAATTGTCCCTGAGTTCTAGGGACAGAGTAATTAGCTAATAAAAGAGAAAAAGAAACAAAGAAAAGCCCAGAGTTAGCAAAATTTTCAGGAGAAATTACAGAGAAACAGGGCATCAGCCACAGTGTTATCAGAGTAAAATGTTCCATTGTACATTAGGTCAATGACAATGCCATGCTGGTCTGTCCCACATGTAGATATTTTTTGTGCCATAGATTTCTGCAGAGCACTTACCATCTTTAGTTTCAGCTTTGCACTTCTGATTTTCTTTCTCTTGTCCAACCTTCCTTCACACATCTCCTGCCTCTGCCATGGTCAATGTGATATCACTTTGCTGTTATTCTTTTGGTTCTTTTATACAGCAGTGTCACCTGCTATGAGATGTTCTCTTTTATTATCATATTTTCTTAGTTGGGCAACATAATATGTCTACCAGTATTTGTATGCAATCTCAGTGTTTTCTGTATACATTTGTATGTGTACAGTGCTGTATAAAATGTTGCTGCTTTATTAATATGTGTTAATAGTGTTATCAGTCCCTTCTAGGTCTATGTACATTGAATAAGAATGCATTCCTACAGCCCTGATCTATTATTTTATTACAGGCCCCACATATACAACCTTTACAAACTTCTACCTCACGGACTAACTCTGTTATGTCTCAGCATTTTATAAAGTTTTCTGTAATCAGTACAAGTAGTAATTCTGATGCAGATGAATTGCACACCAGAAGAAAGCCTGTACATCTTTTGCTGCAGTTACAATAGTGCACAGCCTTTGAGGTCCTCTGTATGTACTAGGGAGATGTAACTGAAAGAATTTTTTTTATTTTTATTGTTGAAGGTCCAGGGTTGGCGCAAATATGTTTATTACCTCTATTTGAATGTATTTTACATACATGTATTTTAACTTATCTCCCCATTTTGCAATGTGGTGTTTTTTAAGGGGGAGGGTTTAGATACCCCAGTTAGGTGGTGGAGGATGTTGAAAATCTGTATATATAGGGCAGATTTCTGAATTACTAAAATTGAATGAAAGTAAACACATGCGTAGAGACTATCTCCCAACATTAAACAAATGAAAAGAGGGATATGATTGACTGCCAAACATAGATGGGTGGAGAAAACTTTGGCCATGGCCATTTTGTAGTCACATCCCCAAAATGCTACTTCCAATGAATAAAACCATACCATTTTACACTGTTGAAATGGGCCTACTGATACATGGAAAGATTTGGAAGGGGTAATAAAAGATAAAGATACTTGAATACATTGAAATCACAGTACTGTACAATGAGTTTGTGCCAGCATATTTTTATGTGCAACAGAGCTTGCCAAACTACAGTAAAACCTTATTTTTATATCCCCTGGATTTTTTCTAATGCCCTGAAAAATATAAAATAGAGGTTCTACTGTAGTTTAATTGCCTTTTATGAGGGGGTGAGCAGGAACCTTAACAATGGAATGGCAGTGGATGTGATCTACTTAGACTTTACAAAAGCAACCACTTAGTTTAATGAAAGATTTTCAAAGAGTGGTGGCAAGGAACATTTTCTAATTGGACCAATGGAGTACTGCAGGGGTCTCTTCTTGGTCTGCCTAGTTTATTAATGACCTGGACGTGGGCATTGAAAGTACAGTTTCAATATTTGCTGATTATACTAATTTGCGCAAATGTATAGGTCCTATGCAGAATGTTAGCACTTTGCAGAGATATTTCACAACATTGGAAAATTGGGCAGCAACTAGAAAATTAGATTTAGGGGCTGATTCATTAAGGGTCGAATATCGAGGGTTAATTAACCCTCGATATTCGACTAGGAATTGAAATCCTTCGACTTCGAATATTGAAGTCGAAGGATTTAGCGCAAATTCTGCGATCGTACGATCGAAGGATTATTCCTTCGATCGAACGATAAAATCCTTCGAATCGAACGATTCGAAGGATTTTAATCCAACGATCGAAGGAATATCCTTCGATCAAAAAAACTTAGGAAAGCCTATGGGGAAGGTCCCCATAGGCTAACATTGACTTCGGTAGCTTTTAGCTGCCGAACTAGGGGGTCGAAGTTTCTTTTAAAGAGACAGTACTTCGACTATCGAATGGTCGAATAGTCGAACGATTTTTAGTTCGAATCCTTTGATTCGAAGTCGTAGTCGTAGTCGAAGGTCGAAGTAGCCCATTCGATGGTCTAAGTAGCCCAAAAAATACTTCGAAATTCGAAGTTTTTTTACTTCGAATCCTTCACTCGAATTTAGTGAATCGGCCCCTTAATGTTGATAAGTGTAAAGTTATGTACTTTGGTAGAAATTATATAAATGTGAGTTACAGTATACACAAAATTTTGATGCAGAATAAAGGTTTGTCAGACGTTTGTATTTTGTTTCCCCTGTTAGTATTTACCTGCTCTGAGGTGGCACAAACAATTTTAAGTCATTGCAAGTTGTTTGCTTATTTCCCCATCAATCATTATTTTCATGAAAAAAGTTTCTAAAATTATTTTATACCGGAATACATTTTACTTAACTAGCCAAATCTGTTGAGGCAAAAGTATGACAGAGTAGCTGCTGTTTCCCCCTGAGAGTTAAAAGCCCAGCCATGTGGGGTCTGCATTAGTTGTAGTATATGTGTGGGGACTGGGTTATCAACCCCTTTTTGGAGACGTAAAGTTATTTTGAAAAACCAAGGACAAATGCAGCTGACCCTGTCCTCAACAGCACCTAAAATTGGCTGTTTTGCTATACATGATTTTAAAAGCTTGAGCTGCATAGCAGGGTTTGGTCGGCCAACATGTCTTGGGTTGTTGCTTCCATTCCCTAATTCCTTTGTGCTAATTGCCAAACAGCAGCATGTGCACTGCATACCAATTTAACTCTAACAATTATACAGCAAAACTACATGTTTTATCATATGCATGCCCAGATTTGTGGTGAGGCCACAAAGGCCCAGGCCTTGGGCGGCATGCTGCCCAGCCTCATTACAAATGCAGCGTTTCTGTGCTCACATGCAGTGCTCATGCACTAGGACCGCGAGGCCTCGGGCGCAGCGGACACAAATCTGGCCCAGATCATATGATAAATATAATGTGGACATGGTGTTTTATATGCATAAAAGCTAATTTAGATAGGGTTTTTTTTTGAGATTCCCACCTTTGTAAATATCAAAGCCTCATAGCTTTACAAAACCAGATTTTCAAAGCACAGCACAGTATACAGGTAGTCCTCGAGTTACACACACCCAACTTACATACCACTCACACTTACAAACGGGGGCTATTACAGTAACATACTATGGTTTGCTTGACTTTTATTAGCATTTATGTTTAATAAACCAGTGTTATCTACTGCAGAGTACAGAAAGGAAAAAATAAATATGCACAGAAAGGTAAAAATAAATACTATGTTAAGACAAACATGTCTAAATTGTATTTAATAGTAAATGTATATATTTTAACTTACATACAAATTCAACTTAAAGGGATACTGTCATGGGAAAAAAATTTTTTTCCAAAATGAATCAGTTAATAGTGCTGCTCCAGCAGAATTCTTCACTGCATTTCTCAAAAGAGCTAACAGATTTTTTTATATTCAATTTTGAAATCTGAGATGGGGCTAGACATATTGTCAATTTCCCAGCTGCCCCAAGTCATGTGACTTGTGCTCTGATAAACTTCAATCACTCTTTACTGCTGTACTGCAAGTTGGAGTGATATCACTCCTCTCTCCCCCCCCCCCAGCAGCCTAACAACAGAACAACGGGAAGGTAACCAGATAGCTCTCTAACACAAGATAACAGCTGCCTGGTAGATCTAAGAACAACACTCAATAGTAAAAACTCATGTCTCACTGAGACACATTCAGTTACATTGAGAAGGAAAAACAACAGCCTGCCAGAAAGCATTTCTCTCCTAAAGTGCAGGCACAAGTCACATGACCAGGGGAAGCTGGGAAATTGACAAAATGTCTAGCCCCATGTCAGATTTCAAAATTAAATATAAAAAATCTGTTTGCTCTTTTGAGAAATGGATTTCAGTGCAGAATTCTGCTGGAGTAGCACTATTAACTGATGTGTTTTGAAAAAAACATGTTTTCCGATGACAGGATCCCTTTAAAGAAACAGTAACATCAAAAAATTAAAGTGTTTTAAATTAAAAAAAATATAATGCGTTGTTGCTCTGCACTGGTAAAACTGGTGTGTTTGCTTCAAAAACACTACTACGGTTTATATAAATAAGCTGCTGTGTAGCAATGGAGAAAAGGCTCAAGTTACTCATCAGATAGCAGATAAGCTCTGTAGAACATAATGGTGTTATCTGTTATAAACTTTTACAGAGCTGATTGAGATTGCTGCAAAAGAGTTATTGTCTGAATAAAAAAGTATAGGGGTAAATGTGAGAAGTCTTCATATGAAACCCAAGTCAGAAAATCTGTGCCAAGACCGAGCTGAACTGCCCTTTGGCTTTTTGAGTCTGTCATGAATGTGAGTGTGAGAGTGATAGGACCTCTGGACAGACATCTAAAGGATATAAAATAAATGAGTGACTCTGAGATCTGTACTTGGCATACGTAATGGTATTTCTTGTAGAGATTTGTGTAATCCTGAGCAGGTGACTCTGGATTTAAAATGTTCTCACCCTTCAGACCTCAGAGAAGTGCTACAAATGTTTTTGATGCCTTCTTGTTAATCTTGCGAGCCAGACTGGGGAACCCTATCATAACCCCTTCAAAACATTATCTAAAGGTTCACCTTCAAACACTTTTTCCTGTTTAGTTGTTTTCAGATAGTTTACCAGAAATAAATACTTTTTGCAATTACTTTCTATTTTCTATTTGTTTTTCTAATATTTTTCACATTCCAAAGCAGCTCTGGGAGGGGGGGGTCACCAACACTGTAAATGTTCTAAATTGATACATTTAGTTGATACATTTTTATGTTTGTTCCTGTTGATACATTTTTATGTTTGTCCCTGAGTTTCATTAAATGCGGTTGTTAGAATTGATACAATAGTTGCTAATATTCCACCGATGCTTCTGAGAAATATATCAAATAAATGTAGGAAATTGTAACAGTTCAGAATGCTCCTGGATCACTGAACTGCCAGACTGAAAAACTAGAGACAGGAACACTAAACTTTAAACTTAGATTTTGGAAAAACTGTAAAAATGCGTTAGGGAGGTGAACAATCCCTTATGATTATGGTTTAGTAAGGTTATTATTAATTAAAATCTTACATTGAGCTAGTGTTTTTTTTTAAGGAAAATGCACTGGTGGGGATTTAAAGGCAATGAAAGCTTAATTAACTGTATACTAGGCAAACCCTTGCATTGCATTCAGCCACTAATTCTCAAATCCAGCACCAGTACAGGTGGTGCTGGCTTTATCCCCCTGAAGTACAAATGGAGTTTTATTGCTGTAAACATTTGAAATTGCCCACAAACCAGTGACTGAATGATCAAATCAGTGAAAGTGCTGACTAGAGGGCACACATTCCCTCCAAACTCTGAAGCCCTCTTTTAATGCACTTGGCATACCCACCCAGATCCATGCACAATAGGCACCTCTGTTTGCATTTTATAAATCACATGACTATATGATCTCTTTCTACATTTAGAAATGCTGGTTAAGGGAAAAAAGCGTAAAATAATTTGGAGCATGATTCTGAAACACCTCCCCTACATTGTTCACTGGTTTAACTGCTTGGTACTTGTGTTATTTTACATCCATACATCTTAAGAGCTTTACAGTTGTCCAAGGATTTTTCTAAGCAACCTTCTGTTATTATCTGATAGTTTAGGTTTCAGTAACCATTAACTGTATACAGAGAAAGCTGCTATGTTTGGGGATCTATTATCTAAAAACCCATTTTTTTTAGAATTTCCAAACAATTGGCTGCACAATTCCCTGCAGTATATTTTGAATCAGATTCCTTGTTAACCCTTCCTCAATTGCAGTGCATGGAAAGTATTGTAACATCTACATATGTAAAGCATGCTTTTAACAGATGCAATAATTTATAATTAAATAGTTTTTTAGTGTAACACTGACTAGATAAGGGCCCCATAAAGGTAGGTATTTCCACCCTGTATCCCACTCTCTTCAATGGTATGAAGTTTCTGTAAAAGGTAGTTAGTGTGTAACCTCTAGCTGCAGACTGCAGGATCGTGGAGTTGCGCAGAGTAATCAGTAAAAGAGTGTGTGAGAGGGGTCCCTGGAGGGTAAGTGATACTACCAAAGGAGGGAGGTGTAAGTTAAATTGGTGTTCTCCCCCAGGCAGCTGTTTGAGATTGTGCTGATCCAGTAGAGAGGAAAGAAAATTTTAACTCTATTCCTACCATATATTTTCACGTCATGCAGTTTAAAATATAGAAATACTGCATACATAATTGTAGATTCATTTTTCAAAATACATTCTTAATTTCACTTTTGCAAAAGGTATTCTATTCATGCAATTAGTACTGAGGGTAGCTAGAGGGCAGTGGTTGCACACTTCTGAACTACAACCAATAGGATACACTTAGCAGCCACAAATAAATGCTCATCCTTCATTTATACTACTTGGATATACTTGCCAGTAGAAATACTTTTATTGTCATGCCTTTTTTGTACTAAAGTATTTCCTTTTCCTACAACCTTGACCTGATTGTGTTGCTCCCATTTAACCAACAAACATAGATAAGAGGTTGACAAAACATGTTATAGTCATCCTTCTGTTTCTTCTGCCTTCGTGTAAGATATGTGCCCTTATCACAAAAAAGTTTTTGTCTTTAAGATTTACAAGCAATTTATATTGGAGGGCAAACCTTTATTTATATTCAAAATAGTCAAGGTACAAAAATCCAAAAATTTCACGAGAAGCACAAATCTTAATATATCATTCGGATAAGCTTACCGCTTTCCCAGTTGGGTCCGGGTGCACATGCCCCAGACCTTCAGCATAGGGGAGTATTTCACAACAAATCAGATTAGGTAGGCACCAATCCAGAACATCCAAACGAAAGTAGATTCCAAGAGCCAGAAAAGTATATATAAAATATGAAACTTTATTTTACATCACATCTAAAAAGGAATAACGCCTGACGCGTTTCGTGTCACACAGGGACACTTAATCATAGGCATACTGTCAAGGTGCCCATAGTACTTAAAATTGCAGTTTTTATGTTTAGGATTACCCCATTACATTGAAGAGATGTTTTACATATGGACCGGTTTATGCAATATATTTGTATTAAGACCTGCAATGTTCAGAGGTAAAGTTTCCCTTTAACAGAGATTGCTCATCATTCTTAGATCATAAACTTTTTCCTGTCTCTTAAAACTTACATTTAACATTATATAACACATTGTTTCATAAAGCGTGTTTATTTGCACGGTATGTGCCATTGGATAATCTTATCCAGAAGTATAACTGTACTACAGTCTGCCCTCTGGCTTGTGTAATGCACAAACCTAGGGCACATATATACTAGCAGGTGTCATTACTATCTGCCCATTGTCTTCCATCCCCACTAGTGATGAGCAAAATATTTTGTCAAGTTTCACCACAAACTGATGCACATAGACTGTAATGGGTGGAAAAATTTGTCACACATAAAAAATTTGTCTCAAAATTTGTCGTGCGTCAAAAAAAAAATCTTCGCCCATAGATTTCAATGCATTTCAGCGAATTTTCGGCCATCACTACTCCCCAGCCCTCCCCCTGCCTATCTAGGAAGAAATTGGTAACATTGGAACCTTTTTGTTTCTATGAAGAAGAGTTGTAGCATAGTGCAAAGGAGCTTCTCTAACACTGCAGGGCAATGTATATCTTATTGCGTACACTTGGGGGTGCCAAATGTTAGGCACCCCCAAGTGATTGTATATACTTACCTGAAAACTGCACCTGCCCTGGGTTATACCAGTGAGCACCACGGAGCGATCCTCTTCTGGCGACTTTTTTGCTTCAAATTTCCTGTGGCAAACGCATGCACAGTTGAAGGAAATAGCTGACATTTTATTTAAAGTCGGCCTTTAGTTCTTTAGTTCAAGCACTGCCACGCTAAGAAAAGTGGGAGACGGAAGAGGATCGCTCAGCGGCCGGTGCAGTTTTCTGCTGATAGGAGAGCCGGCCCGGGGTTTCAGGTAAGTCAGTACAGTCACTTGGGGGGTGCCTAACATTTGCAACCCCAAGTGTACAAAGCCTTTCCTTCATCTTTAACTGCAATGTAACATCCCCTTTTATTGAATCCATCCAAAAAAAATTTTTGGTTTCACAAAATTTCCAGCAAAGCAAAACACTGTAAGTTTGCTCATCACTAGCTATAAATAAATATGAGTGCTTGGCTTTATTTTTCTAAAAATATACATACATAAATTATTCACATCACTCGCTGCCCGAGTACAGCTTAGAATCCAAGTTGCTTATTACCTAAACACAATACACTATAAATCAATTTAATCAGGAACCAACTGACCTATGTCTGATATTATCCAGGTCAGAATCAATCTGAAAGGACCTCAGAGCTGTAGGACAGCTGTTAAATCTCACACTCTAGCAAAAGTAGCTAAATGGTGCAGCAAGGTAAGTAGCAATCAAAAACCAAAAAAATAAGACAAAGTACAAACTGTCTCTCATTTGTAGTGTTTCCATATGTTTAGCAAAGTAACTGGTTATTTGTGTAACTCAAATTAGTTTTTTTTTCCACATGAGCCTGTACTTTAAGATCCAATTTGTCAGGGCTTATCATGGTTGTCAGGACCAAGGAGCAGTAGTACAGACTGGCAGGAAAAGTCGAATGTGTGGGACACAAAGGCTTAATATAATTAAAGTCAAAATCCAGGCAAGAAGGTTATGGCAGGCAGCGTATTCAGAAACAAGAAGTATGGTCAGCAATCTTGTTTTAGAAGTTTGTCTAAAATGCTCCCACCTCTAATATGTGGAGAGACCTTCTCTATACTAGTTGCGGAAAAGAAAATAAGGGATCTGTTTGTGCATGTAGCAAAGTGTCTGGCTACAGACAGGGCCGGATTTACATAGTGGGCACCCCTAGGCCCACTGCCGTTCGTCGCCCCTGTCCCCTCCGCTTTATTTGTGCAAATTTTCATCATCTGGATTGGCACATGGGAAATTTAAAAAATTTCTACTTTGTGTCAGAAAAAAAGTTAAATAAAAAGGCAGTACTGTTTTACTCTTTTCCACAGGAAAGCTATTTATTTACACCCCCCCTGGTGAAATAGCCTTTTTTATCATTTAAAGGGATTCTGTAATTATTTTATAGTGCAATGTTTAGCAATAAATTACACTGTATACATTGCAAATAAGTATTCTGTTTAAAATGTTATTCTTGAACCAAGTTTAGTTGTAATATTGGTGTGCAGTTAGCTATCTCAGGTCATTATGTCTGATCCTGCCAGTCTCATGTGTTTAGATAGTATTCACCATCATATATGTAAGATGGTGGTTTAAAGAAACCAGAAAGCATATACAAAGGGTCATGTCAAAAAGTAATTTACCCCCATTCACCTTAATCAATTACTTTACTTTTTTAGGCCTAAAAACTACAACTTGCAGGAAGTTGTATATAGCACCACACTGAAAATAACATAAATTGTAGCACTATTATTTTATAAACCGTATGCCTCATGCCCTGGTTTAATGTCTACCTCTTATGTATTACATGTAAATTTTGCATTCTAATTATTTTTAAGTGGAGACTTGCAATATATATAGACAGAATTTTTAATTTAAATGGATGGCTTTCTAGTTTTGTCTTTGATAACTGTGTATCTGTTGAATTTTTATCTTTTCAGATTCTTTTTGGTGTTCAGCTGCCTGGTGCTGTCTGTATTCTCCACTATTCCTGAGTATAATCACTTAGCAAACAAAGGCCTCTTCATACTGGTAAGACATTTTTTGTTGCATAATTATTGTACTGCTACGGCTGTACTGAGGCTGTCTGTTCAGTTTTTGCTTAGGCTAACCACATATATTACAGCCACCTAGATGGCCTGGGTATTTTTTATTGAAACCAGAAACTTAGGGAAATATATACTAAAGAGTTAAATTTTGGAGACGTTTCACCAAAAATGATTATTCCTCACATCGCTAATTTACTAAAAGAGGATACAACATGTTTTGGAAAATTGCCTTCACATTTGTGAAAATTCTCTTAAAATTGCCATCAATTGACATCTCTTTTCCAGGTGAAATTTTTCCAGTGAATATTCTCTAATTTACCAATAGCTCAAGAATTAATTTTCACCAAGAGAAATTTCTTCAAATTCAGGGTGGGGAATTACCATTTCAAAGAGCAGATAGGTTTGCCTCTCATATCTTTGTCTCCTCTTCCAAGCTAATTTTCCACAAATGCAATTTCTTTATGGCGATAATTCTCGAGTGAATTTTCTGGACTCCAATTATATTGGGAAAACACTGGTGAATTTTTACAGAAAATTTACACCAGGAGAAAATTCATTGCATATCTCCTGCAACAATGATTTTTAGTAAAAATTAGATACATGCCATCTTCTCTCTTCAATTTGACAGGCAGTTATCTGGATCATATGATTTTAATTCTCTGTTTTTAGTGACTCCCAAGATATTAGCAGTTTTAGAAATGCTGCTGGTTGAGTTCATGCCAAGTATAGAACTGCATTATTCTGAGATATTATCATTCAGGATTTTGCATTCAACTGGCTAAATAATTGATTGCTATTTAGAAAGTACAAAGCTTTGCTGATAAACACAACATTACTTTGTTTACTCTGTAATGAACCCTTCCACTTGTTCCAGCCTGCCTACTTCTGTCTGTGCCACAAATGGCTGACGTCAGGAGTCCTTGCTCCAGAGACAAAGTCTAAATTAAGAAGTCCTTGTGTCTCTCCTTTAACTACAGTTGACTTTTTTTTGAAAGGTGCAGGCGATAGCAGAGAATCCTGTGCTGATGTTTGGAAAACCAGACATGACCTGCAGGGGTAGATCAGTGTTATGGAACTGCCACTTGAACAACCCTCACACACACTCATATGCATACTGCTTCTTAACACTAGTATCATTTAGTGTGCATGGATTCCACATGACATGTTGTGGGAGAAAGTGGTCTGCTATAGTCATGTAAAAAATATCTGTAGATATCTGCATTGCATCCACTTATTTGGCAAAGTCGCTAAATGAATAGGGGTGCTGCACCAATGAGGCGAGTTGAGAAACTTTCCCCAGGCAGCAGCACCCTGCTGGTTACCAGAGGAGGCAAAAATGCTGCTCCTGGTAACTTTAAGAGCCATATTCTAGTGCATGGAGTGCAATTATGCTTCTCTGCACTAGTTTCTTGGCCCCTAGACCCACCCTCAAGCCAAAAAGGTGAGTGTAGGGAGAGGGAGGTGGCTCAGCAGCCCTTGTTAATGAGGCAATCTTTCTCCAATATGCCCACCTTGAGGTGGGTGATATTGGGTTGTTCCGAATGTTTGACTCTGAGGCCAAATGAAAGGATCACTGTAACAGGAATACACTCCATCGGAACAAGGACCGCATCAATAAGCTGATATGGTCCTCATCCCAATAGGAATTTCAAACCTGCCTGTCATCATCTAGACAATTTTTGACGTGGTACGGTTTTATTGGCCCACATATGTCCACCTTAAGTCTGTATGTTTACATTTGTGCTTCGATTCCATCCATCCTATATTTGTGATCTGCAGTTTTGTGGCTAAATCAATTTTAACAGTGTAGAATGTGTTACTAAAGGAGACTAAGTTTGCAGCTTTCTGGTGGTGCCTTCATTGTGCAGAGAATGGGCGTACCATGGACTTGAAATGAGGGGGTCTGGGGATGGTCAGGAGGACTTAAAAATCAGTTAATAGTGTTGCTCCAGCAGACTTACACTCTGAAATCCATTTTTCAAAAGAGCAAAGATTTTTTTATACTTAATTTTGAAATCTGACATGGGGCTAGACATATTGTCAGTTTCCCAGGTGCCCCAGTCAGTAACTCTTTACTGCTGCACTGCAAGTTGGAGTAATAT